>NC_135236.1:395456461-396165211 GCF_051348905.1 Ranitomeya variabilis
ATCTGATCGAGAACATGCCCAGAAGGATTCAGGCAGTGTTGAAAGCCAAAGGTGAATTTACAAAATACTAACAGATAGTAAAAATTTTAATTTAGATCTTTAGGAGCAAAACCGTAATAATGCAGTGACATGACAAGAATGAGATGTCTAAGATGATTGTCTATAAAATGATGGTAGTCTCAAGTTTAAATCAGAAGTGGATAATGAGATATGGAGCCAGAAAGTCAAAAGGTCAAAACATTGTTACCCTTTTGCTTTTCATTGTATATTACGTCAAAAAATTTGATTTATCTGCGGTAGAGCAAAGTATGTTTGACCCTCTATTTTAGTAAGGTATACAATAATTTATTTGGTTTGAGGCGATATGGTGATGACGGAATGGCAGGTTACTTTTAAAGCTTTAGATGATACCATATCCTCTACTCCACATCTTATAGTTATCATTACCACTAATTCTACCAATGTGCTAGCAATCTACCAAATATTGGCACAACTCACAAATTACTCTGTTTAAGTATCCAATTATAGATGCTTTTACACTAGACATCAATCACGTTTTTCTAGAGATGTTATCGTAAATAGATTTTCAGACATTATGAAGATTTTTCTAAGTTAGGCTACTTTCACACTAGCTTTTTTTTGCATACGTCACAATGCATCGTTTTGGCGAAAAGACGCATCCTGCAAAGTCGTCTGCCGGATGCGTTTTTTCCCCACAGACTAACATTAACGACGCATTGCGACGTATTGACACTCGTCGCAACCGTCGTGCAACGGTTGCGTTGTGTTGTGGCGGACCGCCGGCACCAAAAAACGTTACATGTAACTTTTTTTGTGCCGACGTTTCGCCATTTCCGACCGCGCATGCGCGGCCGGACCTCTGCCCCCACCTCCCCGCACCTCACAATGGGGCAGCGGATGCGTGGAAAAACAGCATCCACTGCCCCCGTTGTGCGGCGCTTGCACAGTATGCGTCGGTACGTCGGGCCGACGCAGCGCGACGGCCCCGCACCGACGCTAGTGTGAAAGTAGCCTTAAACGCAAGAGAATCCTAGATCAATTTGGCCCAGAAAAAGAATAATTTCTTGCATCAACTGTATTAAATTATGTGTTTGAGAAATCTTTTTTGTGAGTTAACCTGCCAATGGGCTTAGCAAGACGGGGCATGGCTTTCAAATGTGCTTAAAAATGTGAGTCAACCAGTAGATAAGTGTCTTAGAGTGCTCCAAGTTTACCATCCAAAATGAGCCACTGGGTTAAGTTTGTCGCTTTTTCAGGCCTCTATTTTTGTATTTTTTCAGACTTACAGTGTGTTTTATTTGCTAAGGTTTTTTTCCTATTTTTTTCTTAGGCGGAGATGAGCCCACTTGAAAATGCAATCGAAGTTTTAGAAAATAAGAATCAGCAACTGAGAACTCTAATTAGTCAGTGTCAGACACGGCAGATGCAAAATATAAACCCTCTGACAATGTGCCTGAATGGGGTTATCGATGCTGCAGTTAATGGCGGAGTTTCGAGATATCAAGAGGTAAGATAAAGTAATTTAGTTTGTTTAATTCAAAGCCCAAATTTCTCAAGTCATTGAATCCTGTGTTTCAGAGAATACTTCAAATCTCCTCTTTTATTCAAAGATTCTTTTTTCATGGGTTGTAAACCCATAAACCTTCCTCTTCCAACAACAAGGAGTGGGAACAGCAGTTGACAACAAAGTTTGCATTATAATTAATAAATTAATATTCAGGACAATACAGAGAATGCTAGCAATGGCCATTTGGCCTTTACAAGTGCTGACAAATGAATCAATACCACAGAAAAACTTGTAATCAGGTATGCAGGGTCACTTCCGTATTGCAAATTTCCGGCAGATATTCACAGTTTACCAGAACATACCGTAAGTTGCTTGGTCATCACCATGACTTGTGCCTGCTTCGAGGCCGTGACACTTAGGACAACTTCTTTTTCTTATGTTTTGTAAAAATGTAGAAGACATCATTAGACAACAGTATAAGAACTTGTATAGACAAAAAACGGAGCAAAAATATCCATAATACCATATTTTTATGTATAAAAGGTATAAATTTTATTAAATAACGTATCCTAAACAACATCAAAGTTACTACTGCAGTAAGTGTTGTAAGCACTCTGCACAAACAAGCAGTTTACAGAAAAGAGACATGATGGTTTACCAATAAAACACACCACAAGGGGAGGATAGTGTGTAATACACCTCCTATATGCCTGTATCCCTGACAGCTATAACCCATACGCAAACCTATACAGGGTCCCGCCGGTATCCCCTTCACGTGAGTGACTATGCAGACATACAGAATATGCCATATATGTTTTCAGGCTTACCCATATAGGATTGGCTGCAACAAGGTTCCCCCTCCTGGTGTGGCTCCCCTGGACGCGCGTTTCGCGTTTTCGCTTTCTCAGCAGAAAGCTGAGAAAGCGAAAACGCGAAACGCGCGTCCAGGGGAGCCACACCAGGAGGGGGAACCTTGTTGCAGCCAATCCTATATGGGTAAGCCTGAAAACATATATGGCATATTCTGTATGTCTGCATAGTCACTCACGTGAAGGGGATACCGGCGGGACCCTGTATAGGTTTGCGTATGGGTTATAGCTGTCAGGGATACAGGCATATAGGAGGTGTATTACACACTATCCTCCCCTTGTGGTGTGTTTTATTGGTAAACCATCATGTCTCTTTTCTGTAAACTGCTTGTTTGTGCAGAGTGCTTACAACACTTACTGCAGTAGTAACTTTGATGTTGTTTAGGATACGTTATTTAATAAAATTTATACCTTTTATACATAAAAATATGGTATTATGGATATTTTTGCTCCGTTTTTTGTCTATAAGTGTTGTTTGGAGCCATCCAACACTGTTAACGCCTGGTAGGCGTATAGGGAGAGTATATGAGAGTTTCTCTCCAGTACTATGTAATGTGGTGCTTCACGATTTTGTACTTAAGTATAAGAACTTGATTGTGTACTTTTCTTCCACACAATTAGCAGATCCAATAAGCAGAGATGAGTTTACATTTATTTGTAGTTTGTCAAGTTTTTCCCATCTCAGCCATGGCTACCAAAATTATTTATCTCACTCTGTATCTCACACACTGTTTCTATAATTTTCAGTTACCGAAACAGCTCAGCCAACTTTGTTTTTGTAGCTGTGACCACTTGTGGCAACAGCATAGACAGACATTTCCATTTGTGGCTGAGATGGGGGTACTCCTTAAATAAAAGCTGCAACTCTTATAAATTAACAAAAAAAAACCATAACAACTTCCATGGTCGATGACCATCTTTGTACAGTGGCTTGCAAAAGTATTCACCTCTTTGTCAGTTTTCATTTTGTGCTACCTCACTACCTGGAATTTCACTGTTATTTTTAGGGTTTGGATAAGTTCATGTAAAGAATATGTCTTCAACTGTGAACATGTGGTTTTCTTTTTATTGTGAAACAAACAGTAAAAAAATAACTTAAAACTTCAGTGTGCATAACTGTTCACCCCTCTAAAGTCAGTACTTTGTAGATCCTCCTTTTGCGGCAATTACAGCCGCAAGTCGCTTTGGATAAGCCTTTTTTACAAATAGGATTTTTGCCCATTCCTCAAGGCAAAACTGCTCCAGCTCCTTCAAGTTAGATGTTTTCCTCTGGTGAACCGCAATCGACAAGTCTGACCATAGATTCTCAATTGGATTAAAATCTTGGGTCTGACTAGGCTACTCCAAAATATTTAGACGCTTCCCCTGAACCACTTGAGTTGCTTTAGCATTATGCTTTGGGTCATTGTCTTGTTGGAAGGTGAACCTTCGTCTCAGTCTCATATCACTGATAGAATGAAACAAGTTTGGCTCCAGAGTATTCCTGTATTTTGCACCTTCCATCTTCCCCTAGACCAGTGATGGCGAACCTATGACACGCGTGTCAGTGCTGACACGCGTAGTCATTTTCAGTGACACGCCGGCCGCGGCCCCATAGAAATTGCTTCTTTCCCAGGGTCTGAAGGAGAGGAAACTCTCCTTCAGGCCCTGGGAACCATATTAATGTGTAAAATAAAGAATTAAAATAAAAAATATAGCTATACTCACCTCTCCGACGCAGCCTGGACCTCACCGAGGGAACCGGCAGCGTTGTTTGCTTAAAAATCGCGCTTTTCCTTCCTTACGTGAAGTCCCGGCTTGTGATTGGTCGCGTGCCGCCCATGTGGCCGCGACGCGACCAATCACAGCAAGCCGTGACGTAATTTTAGGTCCTTCAGGATTTTAAAATCACGTTCTGGCTTGTGATTGGTCGCGTCGCGGTCACATGGGCGACGCGACCAATCACAAGCCGGGACGTCACGGGAGGCAGGACAAGCGCGATTTTTAAGCAAACAACGCTGCCGGTTCCCTCGGTGAGGTCCAGGCTGCGTCGGAGAGGTGAGTATAGCTATATTTTTTATTTTAATTCTTTATTTTACACATTAATGTTGTTTCGATACCGATACCCGATACCACAAAAGTATCGGATCTCGGTATCGGAATTCCGATACAGCAAATATCGGCCGATACCCGATACTTGCGGTATCGGAATGCTAAACAATGGCATCCGATCCGATTTTTTATCGGATCGGATGCCATGCAGGAGGTCTGTGGGTCCAAACAACAGAGCTCCGGTGCAGAGCGTCTAGGCCTGGGACTTCCGGTAGGCCAGGCGCAGCTCCCGGAAGTCCCAGGCCTCTGCGTCGGATCTGTGTTGTTTGGGCGACATTGCGCTGCTCCCTGCTGCGCCGACCAGAAGTCCCAGGCTGCACCGACCAGAAGTCCCAGGCTGCACTTCTGAGGCCTGAGGAGATAGCTGTCTGGAGGCCCTGTGATTGCTGTCTGGAGGCCCTGTGATTGCTGTCTGGAGGCCCTGTGATTGCTGTCTGGAGGCCCTGTGATTGCTGTCTGGAGGCCCGGTGATTGCTGTCTGGAGGCCCTGTGACTACTACAGCAACCATCATCCAGTGAACTGTGGGGTGTCATTGGCCATTACTGAGATAAGTGAGAGGGAGGCATCAGTGATGGCGAACCTGTGGCAGTCCAGCTGTTGCAAAACTACAATTCCCATCATGGCTGGCCATTCAAAGCAAAGGCTTTGGCTGTGAAGACATGATGGGAATTGTAGTTTTGCAACAGCTGGAGTGCCACAGGTTCGCCATCACTGGAAGAATTCCCCCTCCCCCTCACTTATCTTAGTTCACGGCACCCCACACAAGTTAAATAATAGCAAGACCAACAAAAGAAACCAACTGACAGATGAACAAAGAAGTCACTAAGCAGGTAAGTTAATTCTAATTATACATATTTGTTATTTAAACTATACATGTCGCAAAATTATGTTTTTTTATCAAGGTGACACACCACCCAAGTTATGCTCGTTTTTTTGGCGAATTTTGACACACCGAGCTCAAAAGGTTGCCCATCACTGCCCTAGACTCTGATCATTTTCCCAAAACATCCCCACAGCCTGATCCTTCCACCACCATGTTTCGCTATGGGGACAATGTTCTTGGGATCATGAGCTGTGTTTGTTTGGCGCCATACATAGTGTTGACCTTGGTGGCCAAGCTGTTCAATTTTGGTCTTATCTGTCACCAGCATCCTCCATACATTTAGGGAGTCTCCCACATGTCTTTCGGCAAACTCAAAACGAGCCTAACAATTTTTGTGTGTAAGTAAAGGCTTTTTATTCGGTCTCCCATGACAGCACCACGAGAGAGGGGATCCGCCCTTCAGGAACAGGAAACCTAAAGATACAAAAGGGCGGCACCTCTCCCACAGATCAGTTGGTTTCCTGTTCCTGAAGAGGACAGTGTTCAAACAGATACCTGGAAAAGGATTCATCGGATCGGTTTAGGTAGCGAGGGTCCCCTGCCTCGGCTGGTGCGAGGTCCCTGGAAGCACCACAGTGGTACTGGGGAGGACTCCACGGCAGTGAGCAGGCAGGTGGAGCGGTGTCCAGAGGATTACCATCTCAGGGGGGCCAGCACCAGAAGGTAAGTATCCTCAATGGTCTCAATGCGGTTCCCTAGCGGGCGCGGACCGGCGTGCTGCGGCATCCCTGGTCCAGCGGTGGCTGGGGGCGGGCCGAGTGACGCGGCCAGACTTCCGGGGGCGGGCCAGGGGCTAAGCTGTGACGTGGCCAGGGCGGTCCTCTGATGCGGCGGCTTCCCGGCTGGGTTGCCGTAGCGGCATTGTGAGCGGAGCCTGGGGCGTGTGCAGATGCTGGGTGCCGGCCGGCTTGTTCGAGGTAGCATGGCGGTCGCGTGCATCCATTTCCCAGGGCTGCAGCTGGGGTCAGGGTTGCTTGGGGGCATGTTGCTCGAACTAGGGGAGGAAGAGGCACCTCAGGCCAGAACCTGCTGACCTGGATACTCGGGGGAGAAGCAGGCAGAGAGCAGCGAGCCTGGGCTGAGCAGTCATCCCAGCGGCCGAGCCTGTATGGGAGACCACAGCACCAGACAAGACTTGGGATCTATCCTGTGCAGCGGAAAAATCCTGGTGCTTAACATCCGCTGTCCACCATTTAAAGCACACTGATGCACAACAGAAGCGCAGTACTGCCCGGCAAAAGACCGGTGATGAGATGGGTGATAGCCAGGCAAGTGATCAGCCAGCCGCAGGAGCTCTTCTAAGGTAGACGAGTCAACAACGTTGGCTGAGATGCGCCTCGTGATCCGGTACCTACTGCAACACTGGTAAGGGATCTTCGTGAATGTTCACTCGGTGATGCAGTCTTCCCATTATTTTCCTATCCTGTTAGAGGAAGAAATGTACAGGGAAGTCAGGACACAGGGAGAGTGCCCTCTGTTATCACCTGCCGGTTCTTGCCCCAAAAGGTTATGTCAACCCCTTGTCCAGCAGACGTTGAGGTTCCGGGGGGAGCACATCAGCCATTAGGGTAGGGTGCGGTGCCTCATGGACCCCCGCTCGAGTGACGGAGAAGGCGCCCAACTTCACCACAAGCCTTAAGGAAGTCCCTATCCCAGGGTGAGAGTTCCAGGAGGTAGGAGAAGGGACATAAAGAAAATATTCTGATTCAGGCTCGTCTTTTTGATTACATGAAGGATGAGTATTCCTCCATCTCCTCCTCCTCATCTTCTTCCTCGGAGGAAGACTCTGGCCGTTTCTGCTTTCCATTAGACCGCGTGGACAAATTGATGGAAGCGGTCAGAGGAACTATGGGGTCAGAATCCTGGCCAGGACGTTCAGTGCAGGAAACCATGTTTGGGGGATTGGATCAGAGAAAATGCAGATCCTTTTCTCTAAATGAAAAAATTTGGGACCTACTTCACTGAGAGTGGAAGAGGTCGGGAAAAAGGGGCTCCTTGTCTCCTGCATTTAAAGCAAAGTTACCCCTTCGAGGACCTTGCGGTAAATAAATGGGATAAGGCCCCAAAACTTGATGCGGCGGTGGCCAAGGGTTCAAAAAAGGTCCTCTTTACCCTTTGAGGATCTAGGGACCCTGAAGGACTCTCTAGATGGGAAGGTCGTTCTTTCCTTAAAGGGGCAGAACAGATGTCGGCTGGATCCCTGAGGCCAGCAGTGGCATCCACTTGTATAGCCAGGTCCATGATGGTCTGGCTGAACCAGCTAGAGACTCAATTGAAAGAGGGAGCCTCTGGTGAGACTATTCACGTGGATCAGTAGTGATGCCTTGGGGCGTGGCGCTTCCAGTTTAGGGCCCTTCCAGTTTAGGGCCCTTCCATTTTGATCTTGCAGTTGCCCCTCGGGTGTTTACTAATGTAGTCACCGAAGTTATGGCCCATCTACGTGAAGCTGACATTCTCAGCATTCCCTACCTGGCCGATTCCTTATTGTGGGCAGGTCAGAGGATCATTGTCGGGTTCAGGTAGAGGGGACATTTTCCACTCTGGAATGTTTGCAGTGGTCCGACTTCAACTTCTGAGGGTGAAATAGTTTTTAGGCATCATTTTAGGCTCTGAAAAACAGGAGTGTCATCTACCATCTGACAAGATAGTTCACCTTCATCACCAACAATCCTACCATGTTCCTTAGGCAGGCTATGTCCCTGTTGGGTTCCCTATCCTTAGGCATTCCAGCGGCCCGGTGGGCACAGTTCCACACAAGGACTCTACAGAGAGACATCTTAATTAATGATAGAGTCCTTGGAGGGTTCCTACAAGGTTGACGGACTTGTCCAGAGGGGTTCCCTGGGAGAATCAAATAACCCACATAGTCACCACGGACGCAAGTCCTTATGGTTAGGGTGCGCATTTGGGTGAAGTCATGGTCCAGGGCCTCTGGGGTCTTCAAGAAATAGAGAATTCTTCTAAACCTGAAGGAGCTAACAGCAGTAGGGCCCGGCAGTTAAGACTCCGTATATATTTGCAGGGTCATCACGTACGGTTCCTTTCCGACAATCTGGTGGCAGTAGCCTACATCAGCCACCAAGGTGGCACTCGATCCAGACCCCTTATTTATGTAACAGAGCACCTGTTTCAGTTGGCTGAGAAACATTTTCTATCTTTAACTGCTCTACACATAAAAGGGAAGTCAATGCCAGAGCAGACTTTTAGAGCTGCAACCTGCTGAAACAAGGGGAATGGTCCCTGAAAGGTGCCATCTTCAACCAGTGCGTTTGTGGGGGAGTCCGGACATGGACCTCTTCGCCACCAAGAGGAACAGGAAGGTGAAACAATTCTGTTTTGAACCCCAGAGAGAGTCCTCTGGTGGTCGATGCCTTCCTGATGAAGTGGGGCTTCAACCTAGTCTACGCCTTTCCCCCCTTAACCCTGTTGCCTCAGGTAGTAAGGAAAATCAGAGAAGACAGGATGTAGTGATTGCCCCCCTTTGGCCCAGAAGGGCATCGTTCACATGGCTAAGGACCATGTTGATATCCGACCCATGGGTGTTTCCAGAACATCCGGATCTCCTCTCCCAGGGTCCAGTCTTCCATTCGCTGGGGACGGGTCTCCACCTGACCATGTGGAATTGGAAAGGGTATTACTGAAGTATGGAGGATTCTCCCCCAGTTTGGTTGATACCCTTCTAAGAAGTAGGAAAATAATTACAACCAGGATCTATGCTAGGACCTGGAAAAAGAACATTTCTAGTTACCACGGACTTTAGGGCCGGGGAAGGGGTGCCAATGAACCAAAGCTTGAAGTTTCTTTAAAGGGTCTAGGCTTGGGTCTTTCCACCAGCACCCTTAAGGTACAGGTGTCAGACCTGGGGACCTTATTTGGTTGCATCATTATGAGTAATTACTGGATCGCCAGGTTTATCAAAGCTGCCGCAGGCAGATCTAGACCCATACATAGAGAAAAGTTTATGCCATGGAACCTGAAATTAGTTCTCACAGCCATGACAGAGGCCCGGTTTAAGCCCATTTCTTCTGCCTCTGTGGAAGTACTCTCCCTCAGAGTAGTCTTATTAGTCACGATAACATCAGCACGGAGAGTGAGTGATATCCAAGCTCTGTCTAGACTTCCTCCATATACTCAGTTTCTGGATGATAGGGTGGTACTTAGGCCAGATCCAGCTTACTTGCCCAAGGTAGCCTTCAAGTTTCACGGGTCTCAGGAGATAGTCAGTCAGTCCTTCCTTCTTTCCTTCCTAACCCTACTAACCAAAAATAAAGAAAGCTCCACACTTTAGATGTTAGAAGATGCCTTCTAGAGTACCTGTCGGTCACTGATTCTTGGTGGAAGGGCAATACCTTGTTTATTTTCAAGTCACCAGGGAAGGTCGTAGTGTGTCAAAGGCCTCTTTAGCTAGGTGGATTGGGGAGGCTATTTCTCTAGCTTATACATCGAGTGGCAGACCGACACAGGGGAGCTGAGGGCACATTCCACTCAACCCATGGCAACCTCTTGGGCAGAGAGGATGGAAGTCTCCATCGACCAGATATGTAAGGCAGCTTCTTGGTCCTCTCCTTCCACCTTTTATAATCATTATAGGTTGGATATGGGTGCTTCCTCGGATCTCACCTTTGGTGTAAGGGTGCTGCAGGCTGTAGTCCCTCCTTAAGGCAGTTATTACCTCTCTGTAATTCTCTTGTGGTGCTGTCATAGGAGACCGAATAAAGTCTTAGTTACTTACCGGTAACTGTATTTTTCGGAGCCCACGACTGCACCCTTAGATTCCCTCCCTTCACGTGTGGGTGTGCACTTCTTCCTCTTAATATTTTTTTCACTTGGGTGAATTTGTTAGCCAGTAGAATATTGTACATATTTTTGCCATTAACCATGGTGGCCCTTTCAAGCTCTGTAATCCAACTGATGCGTGGGAGAGGTGCCGCCCTTTTGTATCTGTAGATTTCCTGTTCCTGAAGGGCAAATCCCCACTCTCGTGGTGCTGTCATGGGCTCCGAAAAATACAGTTACCGGTAAGTAACTAAGACTTTTCTGCCCACTCCTCCATAAAGGCCTCCTCTATGGAGGGTACGGTTTAGTGTGGTCATATGGACAGATACTCCAGTCTCTTCTTGGGAACGCTGCAGCTCCTTCAGGATTACCTTTCGTCTCTGTCCTACTGATTAATGCCCTCCTTGCCTGGGCTGAGGGTTTTGGTGAATGACCCTCTATTGGCAGGTTTGTTGTCATACCATACTCTTTACCCTTTAATGATAATGTATGTGATGGTGCTCAGTATGATAATAAGAGATTAGTGTGTATATATGCGTGATGCGTGTGTGTGTATATATATATATATATATATATATATATATATATATATATATATATATATATATATATATATATATATATATATATATACACACAGTACAGACCAAAAGTTTGGACATGCCTCCTCGTTTAAAGATTTTTCTGTATTTTCATGACTGTGAAAATTGTACATTCACACTGAAGGCATCAAAACTATGAGTTAACACATGTGGAATTATATACTTAACAAAAAAACTGTGCGTCAACTGGAAATATATCTTATATTCTAGGTTCTTCAAAGTAGCCACCTTTTGCTTTGATGACTGCTTTGCACACTCTTGGCATTCTCTTGCTGAGCTTCAAGAGGTAGTCACCGGGAATGGTCTTCCAAAAATCTCGAAGGAGTTCCCAGAGATGCTTAGCACTTGTTAGCCCTTTTGCCTTCACTCTGCGGTCCAGCTCACCCCCAAACAATCTCGATTAGGTTCAGGTCTGGTGACTGTGGAGGCCAGGTCATCTGGCGTAGCACACCATCACTCTGCTTCTTGGTCAGATAGCCCTTACACAGCCTGGAGGTGTGTTTGGGGTCATTGTCTTGTTGAAAAATAATTGATGGTCCAACTAAACGCAAACCAGATGGAATAGCATGCCGCTGCAAGATGCTGTCGTAGCCATGCTAGTTCAGTATGCCTTCAATTTTGAATAAATCCCCAGCAGTGTCACCAGCAAAGCACCATCACACCTCCTCCTCTATGCTTCATGGTGGGAACCAGGCATGTAGAGTCCATCCGTTCACTTTTTCTGCATCGCACAAAGGCATGGTGGTTGGAACCAAAAATCTCAAATTTGGACTCATCAGACGAAAGCACAGATTTCCACTGGTCTAATGTCCATTCCTTGTGTTCTTTAGCCCAAACAAGTCTCTTCTGCTTGTTGCCTGTCCATAGCAATGGTTTCTTAGCAGCTATTTTACAATGAAGGCTTGCTGCACAAAGTCTCCTCTTAACAGTTGTTGTAGAGATGTGTCTGCTGCTAGAACTCCGTGGCATTGACCTGGTCTCTAATCTGAGCTGCTGTTAACCTGCAATTTCTGAGGCTGGTGACTCGGATAAGCTTATCCTCAGAAGCAGAGGTGACACTTGGTCTTCCTTTCCTGTGAGCCAGTTTCTTTGTAGCGCTTGATTGTTTTTGCCACTGCACTTGGGGACGCTTTCAAAGTTTGCCCATTTTTTCAGACTGACTGACCTTCAATTCTTAAAATAATGATGGCCATTCGTTTTTCTGTACTTAGCTGCTTTTTTCTTGTCATAATACAAATTCTAACATTCTATTCAGTAGGACTATCAGCTGTGTATCCTCCAGACTTCTGCATAGCACAACTGATGGTCCCAACCCCATTTGTAAGGCAAGAAATCCCACTTATTAAACCTGACAGTGCACACCTGTGAATTGAAAACCATTCCCGGTGACTACCTCTTGAAGCTCATCAAGAGAATGCCAAGAGTGTACAAAGCAGTCATCAAAGCAAAAGGTGGCTACTTTGAAGAACCTAGAATATAAGACATAATTTCAGTTGTTTCACACTTTTATGTTACCGTAAGTATATAATTCCACATGTGTTAATTCATAGTTTTGATGGCTTCAGTGTGAATGTACAATTTTCATAGTCATGAAAATACAGAAAAATCTTTAAATGAGAAGGTGTGTCCAAACTTTTGGTCTGTACTGTATATAATTATTTTTTTTTGTTAATAACCAAACCCCGGCTTGTACTTCTCAACAACGTTATCCTTAACTTGTTTGGAGATCTCCTTGGTGGTCTTGGCATTGTTTGGTTAGCGGTGCCTCTTGCTAAATGATGTTGCAGCCTCTGTGGCCTTTCAGAAAAGGTGTGTATACTGACAGACCATGTTAAACTTAGATTGCACACAGGGGGACTTCCTTTCATTAAGCATGTGACTTATGAAGGTAGTTGCTTGCACCAGACATGTTATGGGGCTTCACTAGAAAAGGGGTGAATACATATACACGTGCCAATTTTTAGTTATTTGACCTCATAAATTTAATTTATTCCTATATTTTTGTCACTTTACCAACTTAGACCATTTAGTGCTGATGTATCACATACAAATCGGATTACACAAATATGTAAATACAGGTCGTATTGTAACAAAATAAGTAAAAAGCCAAGGTCGTGTGAATACTTTTGCTAGCGACTGTATATATGCGAATATAACTAGAATTGCCTGTATAATGAATACAGTACTGTATATTCCAAAACTGATTTGCTGTGAAAATGTTATCCTTTTACAAGAGGCTAACTACAAATTCTTCTTTTGAATCGATTAGATATTTTAAAAGAATACATTTATGTATGTATCTAAGAGCCTGTTATTAAAGCCTTGGGTTGATGCTGTTTTGGATAATGTCTACAGCTTTTGACTATAACCTAGGCATTATGTGTTTTTTTTTTTTTTTTTAACTTTTACAGGCATTCTTTGTGAAGGAGTATATCTTCAACCACCCTGAGGATGGAGATAAGATCTCACGCCTGAGAGAACTAATGCTGGAACAGGTAGTGTGCAGAAAGATATTAAAATCAATGTCAGGACAGAAATATAAAATTCAAGGTGGGTGCTTGAAGGGCAAACCATCAAGTCTAACTGTTATTTTATAACCCTTTTAATGTATTACAGGTGCTACATAGGGTTTCTCATCGGTGGGGGTCAGGGCTTGAGACTTCCACTGATCTGTCAAAACATTGCTGTCTCAGAACGCCCCACCAATCAGAAACACTATGCAGTGTCTTTAATATATTAAAATGGTTATAATTAGTGATGCGTGAATTTGCTCGGATAAGGTGTTTTTGCCAGCATGCTCATGTGCTAACCGAGTGTCTTCGGCGGGCTCGAATGCTATGTTCGAGCCGCCGTGGCTGCATGTCTCACGGCTGTTAGACAGCTGCAACACATGCGGGGATTACCTGTTGGTTGGACAATCTCCGCTTGTGTTGCAGATGTCGAGCAGCCGTGAGACATGCAATCGCAGGGACTAAAACATATTTTTCAAGTACGCCGAAGACACTCGGTTAACACATGAACATGATTGGATGACGCCTCATCCGAACATGTTTTCTTATCACTAGTTAAACATGACAGCTACCCTTTAAGTGTCAATATTTCTTGGCTTCTTCAGTTATAAAGTTGCATTACCTGTTCATGTATAACATATCGGATTGCCTGATGTGTCTTGTAAAATAAAAGTAAAAGAAATACTTATGTTATAAAGCTTGGCATGGTGAGAAGAAGAAAAATTCCAGTTTCAATAGATTTCTACGTATCTAGAGGAAATGACATTTTTAGTGTATAGTACACCAAATTATACTAGTACGCCCAAGTATTCTAGTTCATTTAGACATAACAAGACTAGAAACTGTTTATTGTGCATGTTAATTACACAGTCTTCATATATTTTTCAGGCCCAGATTTTAGAATTCGGGTTAGCTGTCCATGAGAAATTTGTTCCTCAAGATATGAGACCATTGCACAAGAAGATGGTGGACCAATTCTTTGTACTGAAATCAAGTCTGGGAATTCAGGTATAGTAGTGTCCATAATACATAGAGAGATGGTGACATTTGCTTATCCAATGGCTTTCAACGGTGAGACATTAAGCAACAGTGACATCTTTTGGTTAATAGGTTTAATTACCTCACAGGCTGAAAAATTCTCACGAGGTGCTAGACAAAGCGTTACTATACTCAAGATGTGTGATCACCGGCAATGTTTTAGTGTTTGCTTAATTAATATGCTACTCTTTGTGTGTTGCTGGATTTTTTAAAATCATCTTCTAATGAAGATTTTGACTGATAAGGTCATGACTTGGTTGAGCTTCTGAAAGATGCTAAAATTTTTTCATTGGAATACCAGGATTTCTCAGCTTGTGTACCACCTAGTCCTGTTAATTTCCACAACGGAAGTCCTCGCATCCCTAGAAACTCAGCACCAGCTATTATGGGCCCAGATGCTGCTCGTGTGGTACCAAGACGAAGGTAATAATAATCTTATATTATTGGATATATTCAGTTGGAAAAGGTATTTTTTATAAATATCAGTGGAATCCATCTATCATGCAAACATATAAATAAAACTGCACATTAATAGTTATATAAACAAAAGTTAATTTCCAATAAAATTTCACAGTACAAGAGGAATATAGTTTGTTTGGCTCTTCTATGGAGCTACCAAAACAAACTTGTTTGAAATAAGTTTTTTTGGGAGGCTTCACATATAGATAATCGAATACAGTCTACAGCTGTCAGGCAATCACTATCTTTAATGTCAACACATTGGCAAAAAAGATCTGGCTGGAAATTGCTACAGGATCACTTTTCCCATCATGTTATAGTTTCATAGTTTTAAGGTTAAAAGAAGACCTAAATCCATGAAGTTACACATCTAGCCTACAGTAACATGTTGGTCCAGATGAAAGCAAAAAAGCACACAAGGCTGTTGATAACTGACCTACATTAGGAGAAAAAAAAAAGTCCTTCTTGACTCCACATAATTTTACATTTTATTACCTCAACCCAAGTGCCTGACCTTGCCTTTATCTACATTAAACTTCAGCTGCCATTTCTCCAAAAATACCTGTAGTGTATTAATTATCCTCCTTTGTGTTTATTACCTTGCATACTGAGTATGCTCTCAACTGGGTCATTAATATATATATATATATATATATACATACATACATACATACATACATACATACATACATACAGTGCCCTCCGAATGTATTCGGCCCCCTTGAACTTTTCAACCTTTTCCCAGATATCATGCTTCAAACATAAAGATACCAAATGTAAATTTTTGATGAAGAATCAACAAGTGGAACACAATTGTGAAGTTGAACGAAATTTATTGGTTATTTTAAATTCTTGTGGAAATTCAAAAACTGAAAAGTGGGGCGTGCGATATTATTTGGCCCCTTTAACTTAATACTTTGTTGGGCCACCTTTTTGTGCGATTACAGCTGCAAGTTACTTGGGGTATGTCTCTATCCGTATTGTACATCGAGAGACTGAAATTCTTGCCCATTCTTCCTTGGCAAACAGCTCGTGCTCAGTGAGGTTTGATGGAGATCGTTTGTGAACAGCAGTTTTCAGCTCTTTCCACAGATTCTCGATTGGATTGAGGTCTGGACTTTGATCATTTTATCACCTGGATACGTTTATTTGTAAACCATTCCATTGTTGATTTTGCTTTGTGTTTGGGATCATTGTTTTGTTGGAAGACAAATCTCCGTCCCAGTCTCAGATCTTTTGCAGATTTCAACAGGTTTTATTCAAGAATGGTCCTGTATTTGGCTCCATCCATCTTCCCATCAATTTTAACCATCTTCCCTGTCCCTGCTGAAGAAAAGCAGGCGAAAACCATGATGCTGCCACCATCATGTTTGACAGTGGGGATGGTGTGTTCAGGGTGATGAGCTGTGTTGCCTTTACGACAAAAAAAACTTTGGCATTGTTGCCAAAAAGTTCAATTTTGGTTTCATCTGACCAGAGCACCTTCTTCCATATGTTTGGTGTGTCTCCCAGGTGGCTTGCAAACTTTAAACAACACTTTTTATGGATATGTTTGAGAAATGTCTTTCTTCTTGCCACTCTTCCATAAAGGCCAGATTTGCTTAGTGTGCGACTGATTGTTGTCCTATGGACAGACTGTCCCACCTCAGCTGTAGATTTCTGCGGTTCATCCAGAGTGATCATGAGCCTCTTGGCGGCATCTCTGATCAGTCTTCTCCTTGTTTGAGATGAAAGTTTAGAGGGACGGCCGGGTCTTGGTAGATTTGCAGTTGTATGATACTCCTTCCATTTCAATATGATCTCTTGCACAGTGCTCCATGGGATGTTTGAAGTTTTGGAAATCATTTTGTATCCAAATCCGGCTTTAAACCTCTCCACAACAGTGTCACGGACCTGCCTGCTGTGTTCCTTGGTCTTCATGATGCTCTCTGTTCTTCAGAGAGAACCCTAAGACTATCACAGAGCAGGTTCATTTATACGGAAACTTGATTACACACAGGTGGATTATATTTATCATTATTAGGCATTTAGGACAACATTGGATCATTCAGAGATCCACAATGAACGTCTGGAGTGAGTTTGTTGCACTGAAAGTAAAGGGGCTGAATAATATTGCACGCCCCACTTTTCAGTTTTTGAATTTCCACAAAAATTTAAAATAACCAATAAATTTCGTTAAGCTTCACAATTGTGTTCCACTTGTTGTTAAATCTTCACCAAAAATTTACATTTGGTATCTTTATGTTTGAAGCATGATATGTGGGAAAAGGCTGAAAAGTTCAAGAGGGCCGAATACTTTCGCAAGGCACTGTATATATTAAAAAGAGGGTCCAATACTGACCCCTGCTGTAGCCCACTGATGATTAAACAGTGTCTTCTATTAAAAACCACCCTCTGCCTCCTATCACTTAACTACACATACTTTCCCTTGTTTCCTTTATATAATTGGAGTTTATGTAGCACTGTATCAAATACATTTTGAAAAGTCTAGAAAGAGGACATCCACAACCTTACTCTGACCCAGTTTGAAACTTACCTCCTCATATAAGCAGATTAGTTTTGACAGGACAGCTCCCTCTTAAACTCATGTCGATTTCGGATTATGAGGTTATTGAGATACTCCAGGGTAGCATCTCTTAGAATACCCTTAAAGGGGTTGTCTATGTTTATCAATAAAGTCTGCATTCAACTTATGTGACTGCAGACTTGTGAATCCTCACATCACGTGCGTAAATCCAGACTCAATGATTTTTGTGTTTTGAGACGGAGTCGTACTTCCTGTCAGTTTAAGCAGGTGACATTTACTGGAGAATTTATGGTATCCCTGGTCATATCATTGTCCGGGGTTTTATTGTGTAATTACTGTAGAGAAGAAGGTGTTGAGTAACAGTTAGCAAGGCTGAAAAAAGACATTTGTCCATCTAGTTCAGCCTATATTCGGTCAGAATAAATCCCCAGATCTACGTCCTTCTAAAGATCCTAATAACTGTAAGATACAATATTGTTACTCTCCAGGAAGACATCCAGGCCTCTCTTGAACCCCTTGACTGAGTTCGCCATCACCACCTACTCAGGCAAGGAATACCAGATTCTCACTGCCCTAACAGTAAAGAATCCTCTTCTATGTTGGTGGAAAAACCTTCTCCTCCAGACTCAGAGATTGCCCCCTTGTGACCGTCACCTTCCTTGGTATAAACAGATCCTTGGAGAGATATTTGTATTGTCCCCTTACATACTTATACATGGTATAATACCAATACTTTTAAAACGCTCAATGAGCACACATCTTGCACAGCAGTATGGACCCTCAAACGACTGACCCAGAATTATGTACATGTGACACTGGATGGCATTATCAATAAAGGAGTTCAGTTTACTCATGGGGAGTGCACAAATAGGAATATATATACAAAATAAATTGATACAGAACATTTCATTTTAACCCCTTTCTGACATCTGACGTACTATCCCGTCGAGGTGGGGTGGGCCCGTATGACCACCGACGGGATAGTACGTCATACGCGATCGGCCGCGCTCACGGGGGGAGCGCGGCCGGGTGTCAGCTGCATATCGCAGCTGACATCCGGTACTATGTGCCAGGAGCGGTCACGGACCGCCCCCGGCACATTAACCCCCAGCACACCGCGATCAAACATGATCGCGGTGTGCCGGCGGTATAGGGAAGCATCGCGCAGGGAGGGGGCTTCCTGCGGGCTTCCCTGAGACCCCCGGAGCAAAGCGATGTGATCGCGTTGCTCCGAGGGTCTCCTACCTCCTTCCTCGCTGCAGGTCCCGGATCCAAGATGGCCGCGGCATCCGGGTCCTGCAGGGAGGGAGGTGTCTTACCGAGTGCCTGCTCAGAGCAAGCGCTTGGTAAGCCTGCAGTGATGTGAGGCAGATCGGTGATCTGACAGAGTGCTGTGCACACTGTCAGATCACCGATCTGTAATGTCCCCCCCTGGGACAAAGTAAAAAAGCTAAAAAAAAAATTCCCACATGTGTAAAAAAAAATAAAATAAAAAAAAAAATCCTAAATAAAGAAAAAGAAATATATATATTATTCCCATAAATACATTTCTTTATCTAAATAAAAAAAAACAATAAAAGTACACATATTTAGTATCACAGCGTCCGTAACGACCCAACCTATAAAACTGCCCCACTAGTTAACCCCTTCAGTAAACACCGTAAGGGAAAAAAAAAAAAAACGAGGCAAAAAACAACGCTTTATTACCATACCGCGGAACAAAAAGTGGAATAACACGCGATCAAAAAGACAGATATAAATAAGCATGGTACCGCTGAAGACATCATCTTGTCCCACAAAAAACAAGCCGCCATACAGCATCATCAGCAAAAAAAATAAAAAAAGTTATAGTCCTGAGAATAAAGCGATACCAAAATAATTATTTTTTCTATAAATTAGTTTTTATCGTATAAAAGCGCCAAAACATAAAAAAAAGATATAAATGAGGTATCGCTGTAATCGTACTGACCCGACGAATAAAACCGCTTTATCAATTTTACCGAACGCGGAACGTTATAAACGCCTCCCCCAAAAGAAATTCATGAATAGCTGGTTTCTGATCATTCTGCCTCACAAAAATCGGAATAAAAAGCGATCAAAAAATGTCACGTGCCCGAAAATGTTACCAATAAAAGCGTCAACTCGTCCCGCAAAAAACAAGACCTCACATGACTCTGTGGACTCAAATATGGAAAAATTATAGCTCTCAAAATGTGGTAACGCAAAAAATATTTTTTGCAATAAAAAGCGTCTTTCAGTGTGTGACGGCTGCCAATCATAAAAATCCGCTAAATAACCCGCTATAAAAGTAAATCAAACCCCCCTTCATCACCCCCTTAGTTAGGGAAAAATAAAAAAATAAAAAAAATGTATTTATTTCCATTTTCCCATTAGGGTTAGGGCTAGGGTTAGGGCTAGGGTTAGGGCTAGGGTTATTGCTAGGGTTGGGGCTACAGTTAGGGTTGGGGCTAAAGTTAGGGTTAGGGTTTGGATTACATTTACGGTTGGGAATAGGGGTGGGGCGTGTCTGGGTTAGAGGTGTGGTTAGGGTTACTGTTGGGATTAGGGTAAGGGGTGTGTTTGGATTAGGGTATCAGTTATAATTGGGGGGTTTCCACTGTTTAGGCACATCAGGGGCTCTCCAAACGGGACATGGCATCCGATCTCAATTCCAGCCAATTCTGCGTTGAAAAAGTAAAACAGTGCTCCTTCCCTTCAGAGCTCTCCCGTGTGCCCAAACAGGGGTTTACCCCAACATATGGGGTATCGGCGTACTCAGGACAAATTGGACAACATCTTTTGGGGTCCAATTTCTCCTGTTACCCTTGGGAAAATACAAAACTGGGGGCTAAAAAATAAGTTTCGTGGGAAAAAAAAGGATTTTTTATTTTCACGGCTCTGCGTTGTAAACTGTAGTGAAACACTTGGGGGTTCAAAGTTCTCACAACACATCTAGATAAGTTCCTTGGGGGGTCTAGTTTCCAATATGGGGTCACTTGTGGGGGGTTTGTACTGTTTGGGTACATCAGGGGCTCTGCAAATGCAACGTGACGCCTGCAGACCAATCCATTTAAGTCTGCATTCCAAATGGCACTCCTTCCCTTTCGAGCTCTGTCATGCGCCCAAACAGTGGTTCTCCCCCACATATGGGGTATCAGCGTACTCAGGACAAATTGTACAACAACTTTTGGGGTCCAATTTATCCTGATACCCTTGTGAAAATACAAAACTGGGGGCTAAAAAATCATTTTTGTGAAAAAAAAAAAGAGAATTTTTATTTTCACGGCTCTGCGTTATAAACTGTAGTGAAACACTTGAGGGTTCAAAGCTCTCAAAACTCATCTAGATAAGTTCCTTAGGGGGTCTACTTTCCAAAATGGTGTCACTTGTGGGGGGTTTCAATGTTTAGGCACATCATGGGCTCTCCAAAGGCAACATGGCGTCCCATCTCAATTCCAGTCAATTTTGCATTGAAAAGTCAAATGGCGCTCCTTCCCTTCCGAGCTCTGCCCTGCGCCCAAACAGTGGTTTACACCCACATATGGGGTATCAGCAAACTCAGGACAAATTGCACAACAATTTTTGGGGTCCAATTTCTTCTCTTACTCTTGGGAAAATAAAAAATTGGGGGCGAAAAGATCATTTTTGTGAAAAAATATGATTTTTTATTTTTACGGCTCTGCATTATATACTTCTGTGAAGCACTTGTTGGGTCAAAGTGCTCACCACACATCTAGATAAGTTCCTTAGGGGGTCTACTTTCCAAAATGGTGTCACTTGTGGGGGGTTTCAATGTTTAGGCACATCAGGGGCTCTCCAAATGCAACATGGCGTCCCATCTCAATTCCAGTCAATTTTGCATTGAAAAGTCAAATGGCGCTCCTTTCCTTCCGAGCTCTGCCATGCGCCCAAACAGTGGTTTACCCCCACATATGGGGTATCAGCGTACTCAGGACAAATTGTACAACAACTTTTGGGGTCCATTTTCTCCTGTTACCCTTGGTAAAATAAAACAAATTGGAGCTGAAATAAATTTTGTGTGAAAAAAAGTAAAATGTTCATTTTTATTTAAACATTCCAAAAATTCCTGTGAAACACCTGAAGGGTTAATAAACTTCTTGAATTGGGTTTTGAGTACCTTGAGGGGTGAAGTTTTTAGAATGGTGTCACACTTGGGTATTTTCTATCATATAGACCCCTCAAAATGACTTCAAATGAGATGTGGTCCCTAAAAAAAATGGTGTTGTAAAAATGAGAAATTTCTGGTCAACTTTTAACCCTTATACCTCCCTAACAAAAACAAATTTTGGTTCCAAAATTGTGCTGATGTAAAGTAGACATGTGGGAAATGTTACTTAAGTATTTTGCGTGACATATGTCTGTGATTTAAGGGCATAAAAATTCAAAGTTGGAAAATTGCGAAATTTTCAAAATTTTCGCCAAATATTCGTTTTTTTCACAAATAAACGCAAGTTATATCGAAGAAATTTTACCACTATCATGAAGTACAATATGTCATGAGAAAACAGTGTCAGAATCGCCAAGATCCGTTGAAGCGTTCCAGAGTTATAACCTCATAAAGGGACAGTGGTCAGAATTGTAAAAATTGGCCTGGTCATTAGCGTGCAAACCACCCTTGGGGGTGAAGGGGTTAAAGTTCCTGAATCCAAAGTCTTAAGACAAACAGCACTTTAGACAAAACAGTCACAGGCTCTCTCACGCTCATTTTTTCAGATATGGTACTTTCTTCCTTAGCTACAACAAACTGCTCAATGGATAATAGCTTTGTCTACAGGGGATTCAATTTATGTACAAGGCTCAAGTAAAAAGGAAAATTGATTTTATTAAGTATCATCACAAACATATAAAATATTCTAGATCTATCTATATAAAAAGCACGGTGGCTCAGTGATTAGTACGGCTGCTTTGAAGCACTGGGGTCCTGGGTTCAAATCCAACAAAGGACAACATCTGTAAGGAGTTTGCATGTTCTCCCCATGTTTGTGTGGGTTTCCTCTGGGTTCTCAGGTTTCCTCTCACACTCCAAAGACATAGTGATTCCAGATTGTGAGCCCCAATGGGTACAGGGACGCAGATATCTGTGAAGTGCTGTGTAATTAATGGCGCTATATGTCAGTAAAATAAATAAAAATAGGTAAATATATAGATACTAGATGGTGGCCCGATTCTAACGCATCGGGTATTCTAGAATATATATATGTATGTATATAGCAGCCACATAGTATATAGCACAGGCCACGTAGTATATAGGAGCCATGTACAGTAGTATATAGCAGACAAATAGTACGTGGCTTGTGCTATATACTATGTGGCTGCTATATACATACATATTGTAGAATACCCGATGCGTTAATACAGGCCACGCAATATATAACAGTGGCCACGCAGTATATAACACAGCCCAAACAGTATATAACACAGCCCACGTACTATATAACACAGCCCACGCAGTATATAGCAGCCACGCAGTATATAATACAGGCAACGTAGTATATAACACAGGCCACGCAGTATATAACACTGGCCATGTAATATATAGCACAGCTCACGCAGTACAAAACACAGCCCACATAGTATCTAACACGTAGTATATAGCAGCCACACGGTATATAACACAGCCCACGTAGTATACAGCAGTGTGGGAACCATATCCCTGTTTAAAGAAATAATTAAAATAAAAAATAGTTATATACTCACCCGCCGGGATCCAGCGAAGCTCTGGCGATGCGCGCGCGGCTGCCGCCATCTTCCGTTCCCAGGATGCATTGCGAAATTACCCACATGACTTAGCGGTCTCGCGAGACCGCTAAATCTTCTGGGTAATTTCGCGATGCTTCTCTGGGAACGGAAGATGGAGGCAGCCACGCGCGCCTGGGCGGACATCGGAGGGTGAGAATAGCAGGGGTTTTTTTATTATTATTTTTAACATTACATCTTTTTACTATTGATGTTGCATAGGCAGCATCAATAGTAAAATGTTGGGGACACACAGGGTTAATAGCAGCAATAACAGAGTGCGTTACCCGCGGCATAACGCGGTCCGTTACTGCTGGCATTAACCCTGTGTTTGCTGTAACTGAAGGGGAGTATGCGGGCGCCGGGCACTGACTGCAGGGGAGTAGGGAGGGACTAATCGGACTGTGGCCGTCGCTGATTGGTCGCGGCAGCCATGACAGGCAGCTGGCGAGACCAATCAGCGATGTGGGATTTCTGTTACGGAAATTGCGGACAGAAAGACGGAGGTACCCCTTAGACAATTATATAGACAATGGAATTGGACTCATGGTTTCATTCTATTATCAGCTTCTTACGGGGCCATCACTCACATTTTACTTTTCCTAAGCAACCTCATGTAATCTCTGCATAATCCAATATGCTTGGGAGTCACAATGTAGTTGACGCCTGAGCAATTATTAGTATACAGTATGACATAACTAGATAATAAACATAATTCATTCTTTAAAACAAAAATATTCAGGTATCAGTCATTTGATAATAATGTATGTGTGTATTTTCATATGTTATATAGTTGTGAAATTTATGGACTTGCTAATTTATAGCACAAATATTGAACCCGGTGATATGTGAATTGTAATGCTGTAAAAGAAAACTTGTCACACGGGCTGACCCTTTCAATATAAATAAAAAAAATCCAGTGGGTGTTGCTATTCAGTACTTGTCAAGAAAGCACTTTCTTTATATAACATGAACTGCCTGCTCCGCTGGTTGGTTGGCGGTGCCATATGCCCACATCCATAGGATCCTTTTATACTAAAGTGCCATGAATAGTGAAACAATAGAGATGTGGTCTGAGTCACAGCTATGACTAAGAACGCTTAGAACAATATGATTACATTTACATATTCCTTTTATTTACTATTGTTTTACTTTCTGAACAGCCCATTGAGTTACCCTGCGGTAAACAGATATTCTTCGTCCTCCCTCTCCTCTCAAGCTTCGGCTGAAGTTAGTAACTTAACGGGGCAATCAGAAAGTTCTGATGAGGTGTTTCACATGCAGGTAGGTAAAGTCTTGAAGATTCTAATTCCTATCTGTACACAGTCTCCAATGCTCAATCGTGTATCGGGATCTAATGGATTTTACATCCTGTGTAATTCCCATGAATTGTCCTGTAGATTCCAGCTAGTTATTTCATTTATTTACAGTGGGTACGGAAAGTATTCATACCCCTTTTAAATTTTTCACTCTTTGTTTCATTGCAGCCATTTGGTAAATTCAAAAAGTTTATTTTTTTTCTCATTAATGTTCACTCTGCACCCCATCTTGACTGAAAAAAAACAGAAATGTAGTAATTTTTGCAAATTTATTAAAAAAGAAAAACTGAAGTATCACATGGTCATAAGTATTCAGACCCTTTGCTCAGTATTGAGTAGAAGCACCATTTTGAGCTAGTAGAGCCATGAGTCATCTTGGGAATGATGCAATAAGTTTTTAACACCTGGATTTGGGGATCCTCTGCCATTCTTCCTTGCAGATCCTCTCCAGTTCCGTCAGGTTGGATGGTGAACGTTGGTGGACAGCCATTTTCAGGTCTCTCCAGAGATGCTCAATTGGGTTTAGGTCAAGAATGGTCACAGAGTTGTTCTGAAGCCATTCCTTTGTTATTTTAGTTGTGTGCTTAGGGTCATTGTCTTGTTGGAAGGTGAACCTTCGGCCAAGTCTGAGGTCCAGAGCACTCTGGAAGAGGTTTTCATCCAAGACATCTCTGTACTTGGCCGCATTCATGTTTCCGTCAATGGCAACCAGTCGTCCTGTCCTTGCAGCTTAAAAACACCATGATGCTGCCACCATTATGTTTTACTGTTGGGATTGTATTGGACAGGTGATGAGCAGTGCCTGGTTTTCTCCACACATAGCGCTTAGAATTATCACCCAAAAGGTCTATCTTCGTCTCATCAGACCAGAGAATCTTATTTCTCATAGTCTGGAAGTCCTTCATGTGTTTTTTAGCAAACTCTATGCAGGGTTTCATATGTCTTGCACTGAGGAGAGGCTTCTGTCGGGCCACTCTGCCATAAAGGCCTGACTTGTGGAGGGCTGCAGTGATAGTTGACTTTGTGGAATTTTCTCTCATCTCCCTACTGCATCTCTGGAGCTCAGCCACAGTGATCTTGGAGTGGTCCTTTACCTCTCTCACCAAGGCTCTTCTCCCGGCCAGATCTAGGAAGACTTCTGGTGGTCCCAAACTTCTTCCATTTAAGGATTATGGAGGCCACTGTGCTCTTAGGAACCTTGAGTACTGCAGAAATTCTGTTCCTTGGCCAGATCTGTACCTTGCCACAATTCTATCTCTGAGCTCCTTGGCCAGTTCCTTTGACCTCATGATTCTCATTTGGTCTGACATGCACTGTGAGCTGTGAGGTCTTATATAGACAGGTGTGTGCATTTCCAAATCAAGTCCTATCAGTTTAATTAAACACAGCTGGAATCCAACGAAGGAGTAGAACCATCTCAAGGAGGATCACAAGGAGATGGACAGCGTGTGACTTAAATATGAGTGTCTGAGCAAAGGGTCTGAATACTTATGACCATGTGATTGTTTTTCTTTTTTATTAAATTTGCAAAAAATTTTACATTTCTGTTTTTTTTCAGTCAAGATGGGCTGCAGAGTGTACATTAATGTGAAAAAAGAACTTTTTTGGAATATAGCAAATAGCTGCAATGAAACAAAGAGTGAAAAATATAAAGGTGTATGAATACCTTACTGTTGTGAAATTGGATTTTGGGCTCCCCCGGTGGCCACTGGTGGAATTGAACTGGTGTGCATCATCCTCTCTGTTCACCTGTTTTCATCAGGATGTGGGAGTCGCTATTTAGCCTTGCTCCTCTGTCACTTCCATGCCGGTCAACATTGTAATCAGAAGCCTTTCTGTGCATGTTCCTGCTGCTAGACAACTCCCAGCTAAGTTGGACTTAGTCCTTGTTTGTTTTTGCATTTTGTTCCAGTTCACAGCTGTAGTTTCGTTTCTGTGTCTGGAAAGCTCTTGTGATCTGAAATTGCCACTCTGATGTTATGAGTTAATACTAGAGTCTTAAAGTAATTTCAGGATGGTATTTTGATAGGGTTTTCAGCTGACCATGAAAGTGCCCTTTCTGTCTTCCTGCTATCTAGTAAGCGGACCTCAATTTTGCTAAACCTATTTTCATACTACGTTTGTCATTTCATCTAAAATCACCGCCAATATTTGTGGGGGCCTCTGTCTGCCTTTCGGGGAAATTTCTCTAGAGGTGAGCCAGGACTATATTTTCCTCTGCCAGGATTAGTTAGTCCTCCGGCCGGCGCTGGGCGTCTAGGGATAAAACGCAGGCTACGCTACCCGGCTACTGTTAGTTGTGCGGCAGGTTTAGTTCATGGTCAGTTTAGTTTCCATCCTTCCAAGAGCTAGTTCGTATGTTTGCTGGGCTATGTTCTCTTGCCATTGAGAACCATAACACCTTCCGTACCCACTGTATATAAAGGAAATAACTAGCTGGCATCTACACAACAATCCATGGGAATTACACAGGATGTAAACCCTCCTGTTTTGAGTATCACTGAAATTGGCACCCCAAGGCCAGATATATATCCCACCAAAATTACAAAAAAATCACTGACTGTGGTGGAAAATAGTATTTTATAATGCTTTTCCGTGAATTAAAAAGGGATCCCTATTAAATTGTAAATACAGTGCTAATTATTTACCTATTAGTGTCCTTTGTGATGCCCTGTAATAGGGGTCTTATCGGACAACTGCACACAAGCACGGTGGATTTTAATCATGATTTATTAAAAGTTATGTTTTAGTTTGTAAACCCTCCTGTTTTGCTAAGCATTTACGGGACAGTCTCCGTAAAATTGAGACTATTAGCCAGGCTTGATCAGTAATCACATTAATATTATTTATTTATGAAACACTAGTCAATCAAAGGAGTCATAAATCTAGAAAGCATTGTAAACTCACAATATAATAATAATGTTTTAGCATTGACTGGCTACAAGTACTTGATTTTAATCGACACTTCGTTTTAGGCTTTGCCTCCTGATGACGCTTTGTTTGTGTATACCAGTATGCCGGCATTGACTAGCCCATAGGAAAATCCTCCGGTGGGCCCCTGGGCCAGAGTGGGCCGCCACCCTTTATATAAGCAGTACTTGGCACAATATACATGAATCACTATGTACAGATAGAGGCAGCATCTTATTCATGTAACAATCTACCCAGTTCATTGTTATATACATTTGTGATTGAGGATAATGTCATATTTGCATGTAGCGGAAAAGTGGGACCGGACCCAGGTTACTAGTTACTGGTGGGCCCTTGGCTCCCCAGTCCGACACTGTCAGCATGCACTGGGACTCTTAAACCACGCATCATCAAACAGGAAGTAAGAAAAGAAAATCACTTAGGCTACTTTCACACGTCGTTTTGCCTACGTCGCAATGCGTCGTTTAGGAGAAAAAACGCATCCTGCAAAGTTGTCTGCAGGATGCGTTTTTTCCCCATAGACTTACTTTAGCAACGCATTGCGACGTATGGCCACACATCGCATCCATCGTGCGACAGATGCGTTGTGTTTTGGCGGACCGTCGGCACAAAAAAAGTTACATGTAACGTTTTTTTATGCGTTGTGTCCGCCATTTCCGACCGCGCATGCGTGGCCGGAACTCCGCCCCCTCCTCCCTGGACATTACAATGGGGCAGCGGAGGCATTGAAAAACTGCATCCCCGCCCCCGTTGTGCTTTTATTTCACAGCATGCGTCGGTACGTCGGGCCAACGCATGACGACGGCCCCGTACCGACGCTAGTGTGAAAGTAGCCTTAGATAGTGTTGTTAGTGAAGGATAGTGAAGTTTTAATGAAAGTACGGTATATTAGAAAATAGTTTATATTATGGCACTAAATAGGGATTTAGAATGAAAATGACTTGGCCTTTGGTCCACACCTCTAAGTCATGTGGCAATGCTCTTTAAAGGGTCAATATCAACATCTAGGTTCTGGGATTACGATCTCCAATAGGTGGCAGTGGAGGCCATTCTCTCGTCCTCTTCAGGTATGAGGACTCATTGGACTACCTGAATTAGGCTAGGTTCACATTGCGTTCTGGCAGTCTGTTACACGGACTACGTTACACCGCGGCATAACGCAGTCCTTTAACACTGCCATTGAGCTCTATTTCGGGCGCATCGCTAGCGCACGGCCATAATGGGTGTGCGCTAGCGATGTGCCGTCATTGAGTGATGGACCCTGGGACGCGGGCTGCAGCGTTTCCGGGTCCGTCACCGCTAGCGCAGATACAGCATCTGCTAGCTCTTTCTGCGCTAGCAAGTCGGCACTTGCGTTAACGCAGCTCGTTTAACGCATGTGTTGAACGGGCTGCATTAATGCAATGTGAACCTGGCCTTACGCTGTCAACAATCCTTGTTCACTCTTTAGAATCTAATCACATGTCGAGGGTATTTTCCCCCTTGTCTTTGATCAAATTGTGGCTTTATGATTATATTCTAGACCTCAATTGTTGATATTTTATTGAGATGATAAATGATTTGGTACAGCCGGATCACAATATAAGAATCATAAAGGTTATTTCTATAAGAAATATATTTTCGTGGATTTTTATTTTTGGAAAACAATCTAAATTTGACCACCTTGGATGCCCCCATAGAAAAGTTAGCACACGCTGGGTTTTCTGGGTTTTTATGAGGGCATGTGAGGCAGGGTCTGACATCTGTGTCTGCTTCTGCCGAGTGAACAGTGAGTGCTGCACATCAGATTCCATTATTGACGATCTGACATGACGCATTACAACAAATGAACCAGAGGACAGACAGCGAGCAGTCATTTTCAGCTGCTGCTACCTTCTGAAACACAATAATGAAGAGCGGTATGGACCAAGAGAAGTGTAATACTGCGAGCGCACATTACATATAGGGGCAAGAATCCAGCTTCTGCCTTATCCATGGGTTTAGCACATTGCACCTCTTTTATTCTCTTTACCGCAGAGCAGAGAAATAAGAAACACTGTTCCCAAATGGCCTCCATGTTGAAGGTTGCTATAGAAACACAGTCTGTGCGTCTTCCATCTTGCTTTCATGAATCACTGAAGACCGTAATCTGCTGAAAAATAGATATGTGACAGAGTAAAAGGATAACAATCCGAGCCCATGGGAAAACCTTTCCCCACGTCTTGTGTCCATCCATGCTACTACAAACATTTATTCTCACCTCAGGTATTCAGTGTCAGGGTTGTATTGTATTTTAAAGGGAACCTGTCCCTTGATTCACCCTGTGTAAACTACGGGCAGCATGAATCAGAGGGTGGCTGCCCGTGCTTTGAAAATGGGTGTAGACAGGGCCGTATTTAGAGTTTCTGCTGCCCTAGGCACTTTTAGTGCTGCCTCCCCCTTTGGTGAGTATGACACTATCGGCAGTGACTTTGGCAAGAATCGCTGATGTGAAAGTCGCCTTTTGCAGCAGATCCAGCAGTTTTTCTGCATCTGCCGCGTAACGGATCACTTACGGCAACACTGCGTTCGGCCTCATTAATTCCCTATGGGATTTTGCGGCACTCGCCATGATCTGGCAAATGCGGTACCATACCTCCCAACTTTTGAAGAAGGGAAGGCGGTATAAAGTTTGCGGCGCACTACGTGCGCCGCAGCAAGTTTTAGGCCATGCCTCTGACCACACCCATTTCACAACTAGTCACACCCATATCCATGTCCCAACCACAGCCATTTAGCACTGCTGATCACACTTTTATATACAATAATTATAAACAAAAAAAATATGGCCACACAGTGCTCCATACTGTATAATGGCCACACATGATGCTCCATACTGTATAATGGCCACACACAGTTCTCCATACTGTATAATGGCCACACAGTGCTCCATACTGTATAATGGCCACACATGATGCTCCATACTGTATAATGGCCACACATGATGCTCCATAGTGTATAATGGCCACACATGATGCTCCATACTGTATAATGGCCACACAGTGCTCCATACTGTATAATGGCCACACATAGTGCTCCATACTGTATAATGGCCACACACAGTTCTCCATACTGTATAATGATCCCACATGATGCTCAATACTGTTTAATGGCCGCACATGATGCTCCATACTGTATAATGTCCATTGGCCACACATGATGCTCCATACTGTATAACGGCCACACATGATGCTCCATACTGTATAACGGCCACACATGATGCTCAATACTGTATAACGGCCACACACAGTTCTCCATACTGTATAATGATCCCACATGATGCTCAATACTGTATAATGACCCCCCCCCCCTCCTGTATGCATGGCTCATCTCCCTCCCATCCCATATGCATGGCTCATATCCCCCCTCCTGTATGCTTGGCTCATATTCCCCCTCTGTATGCATGGCTCATATTCCCCCTCCTGTATGCATGGCTCATATCCCCCCCCTGTATGCATGGCTCATATCCCCCCCCTGAATGCATGGCTCATATTCCCCCCCTGTATGCATGGCTCATATTCCCCCCTGAATGCATGGCTCATATTGCCCCCCCTGAATGCATGGCTCATATTCCCCCCTCCTGTATGCATGGCTCATATTCCCCCCTGAATGCATGGCTCATATTCCCCCCCCCCTGTATGCATGGCTCATATTCCCCCCTGTATGCATGGCTCATATCCCCCCTCCTGTATGCATGGTTCATATTCCCCCCTCCTGTATGCATGGCTCATATTCCCCCCTCCTGTATGCATGGCTCATTCCCCCCAGTATGCATGGCTCATATTCACCCCCGTATGCATGGCTCATATTCACCCCCGTATGCATGGCTCATATTCCCCCCCTGAATGCATGGCTCATATTCCCCCCTGTATGCATGGCTCATATTCCCCCCCTGTATGCATGGCTCATATTCCCCCCTTGAATGCATGGCTCATATTCCCCCCTGAATGCATGGCTCATATTCCCCCCTGAATGCATGGCTCATATTCCCCCCCTGTATGCATGGCTCATATTCCCCCCTCCTGTATGCATGGCTCATATTCCCCCCTCCTGTATGCATGGCTCATATTCCCCCCTCCTGTATGCATGGCTCATATTCCCCCCTGTATGCATGGCTCATATTCCCCCCTGTATGCATGGCTCATATTCCCCCCCTTGAATGCATGGCTCATATTCCCCCCCTTGAATGCATGGATCATATTCCCCCCCTGTATGCATGGCTCATATTCCCCCCCTGTATGCATGGCTCATATTCCCCCCCTGTATGCATGGCTCATATTCCCCCCCCCCCCCCTGTATGCATGGCTCATATTCCCCCCTGAATGCATGGCTCATATCCCCCCCCTGAATGCATGGCTCATATTCCCCCCTCCTGTATGCATGGCTCATATTCCCCCCTCCTGTATGCATGGCTCATATTCCCCCCTGTATGCATGGCTCATATTCCCCCCTGTATGCATGGCTCATATTCCTCCCCTGTATGCATGGCTCATATTCCCCCCTTGAATGCATGGCTCATATTCCCCCCCTGAATGCATGGCTCATATTCCCCCCCTGAATGCATGGCTCATATTCCCCCTGAATGCATGGCTCATATTCCCCCCTGAATGCATGGCTCATATTCCCCCTCCTGTATGCATGGCTCATATTCCCTCCTGTATGCATGGCTCATATTCCCCCCTGTATGCATGGCTCATATTCCCCCCTCCTGTATGCATGGTTCATATTCCCCCCCTGTATGCATGGCTCATAGTCCCCCCCCCCCCCCCCCCGAATGGCTTATCTCTCCACCCACCCCCCCCCCCCGCTCCCGCTCCCATGTTGCATGGCGTGTCGGCTTATGTCCTCCTTCATCCCCCCGTCCCTCATACTTGCCTGTTCCTCGCCGACATCCCTCTCGCTCTGTGTCCCGACTCCCAGCGCAGCACCTTCTTCCTGCGTGAGTGGTCAGGTGATACCGCTCATTAAGGTCATGAATATGCGCATATTAATGACCTTAATGAGCAGTACCACGTGACCGCTCATTCAGGACGAGCTGTGCACGCCGAGACCAGGCATCGCTGGAGCAAGGTGAGTATCGTCTTCGTGGAGGATGGGTGGGAGGCGGGCGGGCGGGCGGGCGGGCGGCCGGGGGGGGGGGGGTCACTGGTCGGTCGGGAGGTGACCCCAAAACAAAAACAAACAAACCTCGTGCAGGTGCCGCCCCCTGCATTGTCTCCGCCCTGAAGTGCCTAGTGGCAAATACGGCCCTTGGTGTAGATGAGACTAGTCCTGTGCCGCCCCTAGCTGATTTTCCCCAGCCGTCGCAGCAGATGATTGACAAGTTTTTCACACATGTGTTCAGCGAGAGACCTGTCAATCATCTAGAGCAGTGATTGGAAAACCCGGCTAAGGGCAATTCTGGACCAGTCTCGTCTTCCCATATGAAACGCTGGAGGGTGTCCGAGAAGGAAGGTGCCTGTCTGCAAGTGTGCATCCAGACTCTAATTCATGCCGTCTGTGGTTTTTGTAGCATGAATCAAGTGACTGGATCCCTTTAAACAGGTTGTCATACTAACAAAGTTCATTTTACTTAATAGATCTTGGAATAATAATAATTTTCACAATTGGATGTGTTTAAAATAAAATGTCCCTGTGCTAAGATAATCTTATAAATGTGCCCCAGCTGTGAACTGTGTAATGGCTGTGTCTGACCGTGCAGGGATATGGTCTGATCATACCACAACTCCTGGGCGGGGGAGGAAGGAGAAAAGAGTATACAGACAGGACAGCAGGGGATCACAAATAATTCTTCCTGTAAGGTAAAACATTGATTAAACACAGGCAGAGAAATGTTTTACCTCATAGAAAGTATCAGCTGCGATCCCGTGCTGTAATGTCTGTATATTTTCTCCCCCCTAGCTGACATACACTGTGTGCAGAATTATTAGGCAAGTTGTATTTTAGAGGATTATTTTTATTATTGATCAACAACTATGTTCTCAATCAACCCAAAAGACTCATAAATATCAAAGCTTAATATTTTTGGAAGTTGGAGTGGATTTTTTTTTAGATTTGGCTATCTTAGGAGGATATCTGTTTGTGCAGGTAACTATTACTGTGCAGAATTATTAGGCAACTTAATAAAAACCAAATATATCCCCATCTCACTTGTTTATTTTCACCAGGTAAACCAATATAACTGAACAAAATTTAGAAATAAACATTTCTGACATGCAAAAATAAAACCCTGAAAAATGAGTGACCAATATAGCCACCTTTCTTTACGATGACACTCAGCAGCCTTCCATCCATAGATTCTGTCAGTTGCTTGATCTGTTTACGATGAACATTGCGTGCAGCAGCCACCACAGCCTCCCAGACACTGTTCCGAGAGGTGTACTGTTTTCCCTCCCTGTAGATCTCACATTTAATGAGGGACCACAGGTTCTCTATGGGGTTCAGATCAGGTGAACAAGGGGGCCATGTCATTATTTTTCTTCTTTGAGACCTTTACTGGCCAGCCACGCTGTGGAGTAGTTGGAGGCATGTGATGGAGCATTGTCCTGCATGAAAATCATGTTTTTATTGAACGATACCGACTTCTTCCTGTACCACTGCTTGAAGAAGTTGTCTTCCAGAAACTGGCAGTAGGTTTGGGAGTTGAGCTTCACTCCATCCTCAACCCGAAAAGGTCCCACAAGTTCATCTTTGATGATACCAGCCTGTTGAGTCCTCATCCGTCCCTGGCTTTCTGATGTAGAGAGATCCAAGTAATAACACACAGCACAAGAGATGTGTATTCATATGCAGGGATCGCCCAGGAGCTCATCTGGCCCCCCTGGTCTCTCACCCCTCTTTTTATATGGCAAAGAGATAAGCATTACAGACATGCGTACAAGCGCTCATATTCTCTAACAAAGAGTATCTATTCTACTGATAACGTTCAACTTCTGGAATGTAGGTTAAAGGTCACAATAACAAGAAGGAATGCGTCCATAAAAGGAAATGTCTACCTTGCTCAAGTTTCTTCATATACGTCTCTGAGTAGAGGAAGACAAAATGGATTCTTCAATCTGATCTCTACAATTCCCCCCTTTGACATATTCCTTTTATGATCTATCACAAATCCCCTTTAACATATCCATATTTTAGATTACCACAGGGCCAAAGACAAAGCCTTTATTTTTGGTATTACACATGTACACGCTTATATCATTAATAAGAGAATCAAATCTAGTATCAATTCTTCCGTTTAACTCTCACAACCTTTTCTTTGTTTTGCAATAAGTATACTAAAATATAAAAACAAAAATTAGTACAGTAATATTAATTAGAATCACTAGAGGATAACATAAGAATAAAGAAGAAAATTTATACTCTTGCATCTATTACACAAAATTTATCTGTGCATACTGAGATACTCTTGAGCACAATCTGGAATAGTACGTATATGACTACAATAATCATAACTATATGTATTATGCTCTACATGATCCCAGCAACCCACCCACCGATTCCTCTGAACCAGTTGGCTGGGTTAAGAAAAGAAAAGGTATCTGACCACCAGCTATCCTTATTCTGGTCATTATCTTTGTCATACTGATCTCTGAGTCGTTGTACGTCCTTTAATTTAAATGTCATGTACTAATTTTCTATGATGTTGCACGAATCTATTGTTCAAAGGGGTTAAAGAATTTAGTCTATCCCATGCCTCCGTTGAGGTTAATACTATTAACATCAATGTTATGAGTTTTATACTGCTCTTTTGCAATGGCTTGCATGTATCCATGATGCCTTTCCTTCAAGCTTGACTGATGTAGGTGTTGTCAACAGGACTTGGAAGGGTCCGTCAAATCTTGGTTCAAGAGCCTTTCTGGTGTGTCTTTTTACATAGACTTGATCACCTGGTTCCAACTTGTGACTTCCTTCAATGTTGTCAGGATCTGGAAGGGAAGCAAAAACTTGTGCATGCACCTTAGTTAATTGTTTCTGAAGATTTTGCACATAAGAAGTCAATGACTCAATATTTAACACAAGTTGCTGTGGAAAATAACATCCTAAATTGGCAGTCCTGCCAAACAAAATTTCATATGGAGACAGTTTAGTCTTACCCCTTGGGGTATTGCGTATTGAGTAAAGGGCCAGTGGAAGGCATTCTGTCCAAGGCTTTCCTGTTTCAGCCATGGCTTTCTGTATTTTTAATTTTAAAGTTCCATTCATGCGTTCCACCTTACCAGAACTTTGAGGATGGTACGGAGTGTGTAACTGACTTTCAACACCCAACATTTTCAGTACATTTTGAAATATTTCTCCAGTGAAATGAGTACCCCTATCTGACTCGATCACTTCAGGGAGACCGTAACGGGGTATCAGTTCGGCAACTAGCTTTACAGCAGTGTTTTTAGCTGAAGCCTTCCGAACTGGATAGGCCTCTGGCCACCCTGAGAACATGTCCACACATACCAACACATACTCATACCCATTACTTTTTGGCAGCTGGATAAAGTCTATTTGTAATCGCTGAAACGGATAGAGAGGTCGGACGTGGTGCTTCATAGGGGTCTTTGTTGTCTGTCCAGGATTATGTGTTAGGCATATAACGCATGCAGCACAATAGTCTCTTGCATAGTTGCCAAAACCTGGAGCCAACCAGACTTGCTTTGCCAGTAGTGTCATTGCATTTGCAGACACATGAGTAGGGTGGTGCAGTCCACCAACTACAATCGGGTACCAGGCTCTAGGTAGACATATTAGTCCATCTTTCTTCCAAATTCCTGCTTGTTCTTCTGCCCCTTCCTTTTTCCACCTGTCCCTCTCCTCTTCTCCTGCATCTTCCTGTGCTTGTCTCAGTCTATCTTCAGTATTTTCTGTGGGGTTTACAGTATGAACCTGCTGTAAGGGTTTGACTGCTGCTGCTTTGGCTGCTTTATCAGCCCTATCATTTCCCCTAGATTCCCTAGTGTCGAGTCTCACATGTGCAGCTACCTTAATTACTGCTACTTCTTTTGTTTCTTGTGCAGCCTCTAAGATCTGTTTGATCAGAGAAGCATGTTTTACAGGTTGTCCTGACGCTGTCATGTAACCTCTAGCTCTCCAGATTACTCCAAAATCAAACACAATACCATGTGCATACCTAGAATCAGTGTATATATTAGCTGTCTGATTCTCAGCTATTTTTAGCGCTTCAATCAATGCTGTTAGTTCTGCTTCTTGTGCAGACTGTTTCGGTGGAAGAGGTTCTGCTTTGAGAGTTTCAGATTCTGACACAACTGCATACCCTGTATGGAAGTTACCTGTGTCATCTGCAAACCTACTACCATCTATAAACAGCTCTAAATCTGGATTTTGAAGTGGTGTTTCGGATACATTGGGTAAGCCTACCGTTTCTTGTAAAATGAGCTCTGTACAATCATGTGTGTCTGTAGGGAAAAAATTTGCGTGTGGATCAGTGTCCTTATTCCCCCCTTCAGACTCGAGAGGTAGCAGTGTAGCTAAATTGAGAGTCTGAAGCCTTGCAAATGTGATAGTAGAGGGGAGCAGCAAAGAACACTGTAGCCGCAAATGTCTGGCCATGGAAATGTGTTTTGGTTGGACCTGGTTTAATATCCCATAAACATCATGCGTAGTTTGAACTGTGAGTGGATGCTCTAGGACAATTTCTGATGCTTTGTCCAACAATAGCGAGACAGCAACAACTACACGTACACAGGTTGGCGCTGCCCTGGCTACTGGATCTAACCTTGCTGAAAGATATGCAATTGGTCTTTGTTTCCCTGCATGCTTCTGGGTAAGAACTCCTGTAGCATGGGAATCAACTTCTGCAGCCATAAGCTGAAATGATTTGGTGTAGTCTGGTAGCCCTAACGCTGGAGCTGAAACAAGGGCATCTTTTAATTGTTGAAACGAAATCTGACCTTCTTTTGTCAACAAATAAGGTTCACTTTTTACACAGTCATACAGTGATTGCATTAGTTGACTGGCATGTATAATCCATTGTCTACAATGAGACACTATTCCTAAAAATGCTCGTAGCTGTTTATGATTTCTAGGCTCATTCATCTGTCTTATTGCTTCAGTTCTTTGAGGTGTAAGATGCTTTTTACCTTGAGAAATGCAATGACCTAGAAAGACCACTTTGATCTGACAAACTTGTAGCTTTTGTCTATTCACTTTACACCCTTCTTTTTCTAGAAAACATAGTAAACTCACAGTGGACCTTTCTGCAGTTTCTAGATCTGGGCAGCAAAGTAGTAGGTCATCCACATACTGCAAAATTACTACCTGTGATTCAGGTTCAAACCTTTGAAGAACTGTTTGTAGGGCATTTGAATAAAGAGTAGGGGAGTGTATCATTCCCTGTGGAAGGCGTGTCCACGCCAACTGTTTGCCCTTAAATGTAAATGCAAACAAATGCCAACTATCTTGGTGTAAAGGAACCGAGAAAAATGCATTTGAAAGATCTATTACAGTAAACACTTGAGAACTGGCTGGTATCTGTGATAGTAACGTATGAGGATTGGGTACAACTGGGGTGATTGGATCTAGAACTTTGTTTATTTCTCTTAGATCATGTACCATACGATATTTGGGCATAGAACTCTTATCAAGAGTTCTCTTCTTGACTGGATACAGAGGAGTGTTAGCAGGTGATTGTATCTCTACCAAAACTCCTTTCTCTCTATATCCCTCTATCTGTTTTGTAATCGCTAGTTCCTGCTGGGCACTCACAGGGTATTGTCTGAGCTGTGGGAGAACAGTTCCTGGTTGCACAGATAATTTTACAGGAGAGATATGCAATAATCCCACATCAGTGTCACCCTGTGCCCACAGTGTTTCTGGGACCATTGAGAGATCTAGATCTGTGGTGTACTCTTTTTCTTCAGCATAATCCTCAAAAGCCTGAATTCTGACATATTGTTCTAATGATTCTGCATCATCAGGGATAGTCAGCATAACTGTGCCATCTTCCCTAAATTTGATGTTAGCTTCTAATTTCTTTAGGACATCAGTTCCTAACAAACATGTTGGGGCACCTCTGGCATACAAAAATCTGGATGCAAAACATTTAGGTCCTAATGAGACCTCTAGGGGCACAGTATATGGCAGTGTTCGAATTACCCCATCATAACCCTCAGCAAAAGTTGTTTGTTCTGAAATATCTTCCGGATTCGGAAGAAAATCTTGATTCAAAATTGAGGAAGTTGCACCTGTATCTATCAAAAATGGAATCTCTCTCCCCCCCACATTCACCTGTATCATAGGTCTCCTAGCTGGTAGGGAAGTTTGTAACACATCGAGTCAATCTGAATCTGGTATGGAACCATCTATGATGGTAGATTTCTGCTGGTTGTCCGTTTGGGGAGGGTTATTTCTGGGAACAAATTTGCCTGACTTTATATCTGCCAACTTCTTCCTGCACTCTCTTTGGAAATGACCTGGCTTTTTACAGTAGTGGCAAAGAAAATTGTGTCTCACTCTTCCTCCTGTATTAGCTTGTGCTATTCTAACAGGCTTACGATTCTCTCTCATATCCATGGCTATTCCTAAACATCGTTGTTTCACAATATTTGGTTGTTCAATTGTTCTCCAATCTGGAGTAGAGGATTTAAATTTTTCTCTGATTTTCGGATCTAGCCCCTCTATTAATTGTTTTGTAAAAAGTCTCCTTACTGAAGCATCAGTCATATCCAATACTTCATCCCTAAAGCTATTTTCTAGTTCTTGACTATATTCTTCAATACTTTGCCCAAATTTCTGCATAATCACACCTGTAGACCCCTTTCCCTCTGTTTTCCTCCTTCTGTTCTTCCAGATGGTACAAATGATTGGGCTTTTGGATCTAGGTAAGGTGGTGGGATTATATTACAACTTTTTCCCTTTCCCATGATCCATTTGGAAGTGTCTGGATCATACTTCCAATTCTCCTCTTTAGCTGTTTTTGAGACCTCTATCATACAGTGTATGATTTCTTCCCACCCATTGTCTTTAATAATTCCACCTCGTTCTTTACTCAGTCTTTCCCATTCTGTACTGAACATAAGTGCTTCTGAAATTCCCAATTTTCCTCTTACTCTTCTAATCTGACTTCTGACTGCCTTTCCACATCTTTCCTGTATGATATCTGCTGCTTCCACTTGTCCTAAAACAGTTTTGGTCTGTTTATTTCTCATTTTAGCTATTTCTACCCCAGGTGACGTTTGGACAATCACTGTGGTGATGTCTCGTTGCCTTCTCTCCTAGGGAGCTAAAATATCCTTTCAATATTTGCTATTTCTACCCCAGGTGACGTTTGGACAACCACTTCCTCTGTTGGTGGCGTCTCGTTGCCTTCTCTCCTAGGGAGCTAAAATATTGAAGGGCTTGTCTGCTCCGTTTCTTCTAATATGCAGGACGTACTTAAGTGCTATTATGCACACAGACCCAGCAACACCATACAGATCACAAAACTTTCTGTGTCAGTTAGCATACTTGTCCCAGGCTCATGAAAACCGCGTCCTGGGCTCATTCTATCACACCTTATCCAGGGAATGTAGAAACAAGTTCTATAGGAGAGTCAAGCATGGGCGGAGGTCTCCCAGAAGGACGCTACCTCATAACCCAGTTAGGCTGACTTCACCAATAACCTTGTTCTAACAATCGTGGCTTATTGTTCTACGTACTTCTATTCTTCTTTCACAACATGTCACAACCTTCACACTGCTCACACACTGTTCACACACTGCTCACACACTGCTCACACACTGCCAGGGACTAGACTCATAAATCTATACAATATGGTAACCCGAGTTTTATAGGTATCTACTCACTACTAGACTAACCCAGCGTGACACGGCTCATAGAGATCTTTCGGATAATACAGGGCAGATAAAAGAGAACTAATAATGTCTCTTACCTGGCCAGGTTTTTCAGTTCATTTGCCGTCCATTATCCGAGATCTCCGTTGTCCGTATCCGCAGGTAAATCTCGAGCAAACACTCTCTCCTCAGGTCCCTGTTCGAGCGCCAGAATTGTTGAGTCCTCATCCGTCCCTGGCTTTCTGATGTAGAGAGATCCAAGTAATAACACACAGCACAAGAGATGTGTATTCATATGCAGGGATCGCCCAGGAGCTCATCTGGCCCCCCTGGTCTCTCACCCCTCTTTTTATATAGGAATAGAGATAAGCATTACAGACATGCGTACAAGCGCTCATATTCTCTAACAAAGAGTATCTATTCTACTGATAACGTTCAACTTCTGGAATGTAGGTTAAAGGTCACAATAACAAGAAGGAATGCGTCCATAAAAGGAAATGTCTACCTTGCTCAAGTTTCTTCATATACGTCTCTGAGTAGAGGAAGACAAAATGGATTCTTCAATCTGATCTCTACACAGCCCATATCAGTACCCCACCTCCACCTTGCTGGCGTCTGAGTCGGAGTGGAGCTCTCTGCCCTTTACTGATCCAGCCTCTGGCCCATCAAGAGTCACAATCATTTCATCAGTCCATAAAACCTTTGAAAAGTCAGTCTTAAGATATTTCTTGGCCCAGTCTTGACGTTTTATCTTATGTTTCTTGTTCAAAGGTGGTCGTTTTTCAGCCTTCCTTACCTTGGCCGTGTCCCTGAGTATCGCTCACCTTGTGCTTTTTGTTACTCCAGTAACGTTGCAGCTCTGAAATATGGCAAAACTGGTGGCAAAAGGCATCTTGGCAGCTTCACGCTTGATTTTCCTCAATTCATGGGCAGTTATTTTGTGCCTTTTTTGCCCAGCACGCTTCTTGCGACCCTGTTGGCTATTTGCCATGAAACGCTTGATTGTTCGGTGATCACACTTCAAAAGTTTGGCAATTTCAAGACTGCTGCATCCCTCTGCAAGACATCTCACAATTTTGGACTTTTCAGAGCCCGTCAAATCTCTCTTCTGACCCATTTTGCCAAAGGAAAGGAAGTTGCCTAATAATTAAGCACACCTTCTATAGGGTTTTGATGTCATTAGACAACACCCCTCCTCATTACAGAGATGCACATCACCTGATTTACTTAATTGGTAGTTGGCTCTCAAGCCTGAACAGCTTGGAGTAGGACAACATGTATAAAAAGTATCATGTGATCAAAATACAACTTGCCTAATAATTCCGCACACAGTGTATGACGCTTGGTAGATTAAATGATTAATTACTGTTTGATAAAATGTTTTCCTATTTTAGCAATTTACTGATTTTTCTTGTCTTTCAGCCGAGTCCTTCTACCTCAAGTTTGAGTTCTACACATTCCGCCTCTCCAAATGTGACAAGTTCTGCCCCCTCTAGTGCCAGAGGTATTTTGTACAGAAGAGTTTAAGTCAAACCGCTACATAAGACTAGAATTAACTACATCACAAGTAAACTGTAATTAAGTCATCAAAGGGAATCTGTCACCATGTTTTTGCTATCTAATCTGAGAGTTGCATAGCATAGGTGCAGAGACCCTGATTACAGCTATGTCACTTGCTGGTCTGCTTACGGTCAATTTGATACAATCACTGCTTTCACATCTGCAGATCTACCAGTTCTCTGAATGCTGAGCTCTGTATAATCCCGCCCACATCACTGATTGACAGCTTTTTGCGTACATTCTTTATCAGTTGTGGGGGCGTGGTTACACAGAGCAGTTGACTAGGAGGCACAAGACACCTAGTCCTGTAGTGATAATCTCCTGCTGATAAAACACTGATTTTAGTGAAACGGCAACACACAACCTAGTGAGTGACATATTACTAGAATCAGGGTTTTTGCCCCTACACTATGCTGTTCTTAAATTACATAGCAAAAGCCTGCTGACAAATTCTCTTTAATGAGGTTCTATAGTATTATTGTATTAGCTATGCTTAAGTACAAATGTTTTATAGGTAAGTCATGAGGTATTACAAAGTGTACACTTTAGTGTCCTGCATGGAATTTGAGGGAATGAAGCCATGGAGAAGGTTTGCAGCATGTTATGGTGAGTGCTTTCACTCTGTGACAAATATCCACCATAATCAGCGAGTGATTGAAGAGCGTGACAGATGAGTGTCAATATATGGTTAGACGTTACTGGAAGCTGGTAGATCCCTGTGCAGATTTGGATGTGTGCATTTAGTGATTTGTGGTGAAGGTGGGGATGGATATGGGGTTGTACTGGGGGCACTTTGCTGACTGATTTTCTAGCTAGGTTAGATTGTGCTGTGTGATGTGCAGGGGCAGATACAGAGATGGCATTTAGGGCAGAAAACCTCAGCTACAAACATGCATAGTACTAAAGATAGTGGGAGTCCCCACAAATAAATTAGTTACAGAAGCACGGGTATGTGGTATGACAATTAGAGATGAATTTGTTAACCTTAAGAAGGGTTTATAAAGTAGATCAATCTAAATGAGCTCAATAGCAGCATAGCACAGAACGTATTACATAGCATGCTTCTATAAATACCATACCATATACTTGCTTCTTCACTGATTTTCAGATATAACGCAGTTGTCAAGCATTAGACAATAAATCTTTGATAGCACCATCAAGTTTTCAACAGTACCAGACTCAGGCCATTAGTGGATGTGGCGCTGTTTCTGAAACTAGCAGGAATCTTTTTTTTTTTTTTTTCTTAATGCTTGAAACTCATTAAAAAGTGATTTATTTCTTCTGCAGATTTTCTAGAATTCAGATCTGTTCTGTTATGTAGTTACATGCACTTTGCATAATCGAACAGATTTTCCTTTCAGGCCTGAGAACTGGTGGAAGATCTTGGTAGGTCTTTCCAGAGCTAGAAGAAGAAATATGACTATTTAAGCACCACAAAACCAGTGGGGTGGTGCCACCAATGTAAGTCCCCTCCCCTTAGTCTTATACTTCCCAGCCGCCATCTTCATCTGTTATTGGCGTTGCTACAGTCGATCTTCAGCAGGTGGTGACCTGCCAGATCTCTCCAGTGTTTGCCGGGCGAGCCAGAAGTGACTTCCCAATGTAAGTCTATGAGAGCCAGAACATAGAGAACTTGTGACAGTTACCTCTGACTTTTGGTCAGTCAGAAGTTGCCATCACAAGATGGTGGATCGGGACCGGAGTGGTGCTTGGAAGAGCTAAAGACAGCAGCTGGTAAGTATTTTACTAGTGTCAGGGAACATACATTAGTGGCACCACTCGAGCGCTGAAATAATAATAAATGCTGGTGTGGTGCTTTAATAGCATTTTAACAATTTTTACTATTTGACCACTAAGTAAAAAAGTTTGTTGTCTTACATTTAGATTGGAATGGTCTAGTTAATATATACTTTCTTATTAAAAAAAACTGTAATGGCCATCATTATACAACACTTGTCATATCCTGATGTATACGGTGTATAGTTTATTATACTTCTCAAATTTGATTTCCAAAGCACATGTAAAGTTGATATGAAATATATAGAGTTGCAGACAAAAATTATTCAACCCCCATTACAAATTAGATTTTTTAGCAAACATCATAAACCTTCTGCAGTTTGCAAAAAACCTATGAAATAAGCAATTTAAATGCTCAACACAATTAATATAACTAGTGGTTTCTCCCAATTCAACACAATGTCACTCTTACTGACTACTAAAGTCTCAGGATTATTTAACTCCTTCACAACAAACATCTTTACTGCTTAGTAAAGCTCTTTGGCTCTTGTGACGTCCTGCAAACATAGTGGATCAGTGAGCACCAGTTTCTGTTGAGCGTTACTCAGGAGCCTTATACCATTCCTCATAGGTAATGACCTCTATTTCACTATTATTTTGGGGTTGTGTGCTGCAACCATCTTCTTCAAATCCCGCCAAAGGTTTTTTATGGGGATCAATTTAGGCAACTGTTCTGACCACTCCAGAATTTTGCTGCTGTTTGAGATATTCTTGGAATAAACCAGTACAAAGCCAGCATACAAAATAGTAAAATATTCATAGATACGTTATTATGTTTCTTTTAAAAACTTCAACACACAACTGGGGACAACATTCCATAAGGTTGTCCACAGTTGTGTGTTGACTGAAAATTTTAAAACAAGCACAATAAAGTATCTATGAATTTTACTACTTGGAATGCTGGTTTTCTACTGATTTGATTTCTGCTAAAACCTGCCATCATATCCTAAACACAGGGTGAACTGAACATTTCTTCCTTTCTGTGTCGAAATATGCTTAGGATCAATGACACCTAAGCTTCAGCTTACTTACAGACGACATGATGCTTACTCCTAGGATTTCCAGATAATTGATTGAATCCATCTTTCCCATCTTACACTGCAGGTTTCCAGTGCCATAGAAGCGATGCAGCCACATTGCATCACAAAATGACCACCATGTTTCACTGTAGGCAGTGTGTTCTCTTCAGTGCATGTTTAATTCTTTTTCCCCCAGTCATACCACTGATCCTTAGGCCCCAAAAGATCCAGTTTTGTTTCATTGCTCCAGAGAACAAAATCACAAACCTGTTGTTATTTATTTATATGGTTTTAACCATATTGGGAACAACTTTTATTGTATTTTTGGGTCAACAAAGATTTATTACTCAATGTTTAGTCATAGAAACCTTCAGCATTTAGTATGTGCTTTACTGTACCAACTGAAACCACAGTGCCTGTTGTCACAAAATCTTGCTACATGTTTTTTGTAGTCACTCAAGGATTTTGACTACCTCCTTCCCTAGGAATCTGGTGGCAAATTTTCTGTTAACCTTAAACTTGTGAAATATTCCTCCCACTGTATCTTTAGGAACATTCACTGCCTTTGCTATTTTTGGATCATTTTCCTTAATTCTGCTTGTTGATGAGTTCTCTCTGGCCCACTCTTTTCACTTAGCCATATTTCCAACATGCAGACAACACAGTTAGCATGGGGCAGCATGGTGGCTCAGTGGATAGCACTGCAGCCTTGCAGCGCTGGAGTCATGGGTTCAGATCCCACCAAGGACAACATCTGCAAGGAGTTTGTATGTTCTTCCCGTGTTTACGTGGGTTTCCTCCAAAGACATACTGATAGGGAATTTAGATTGTGAGCTCCATCGGGGACAGCGATGATAATGTGTGCAAACTGTAAAGCGCTGCAGAATATGTTAGCGCTATATAAAGATTATTATTATTCTTACTCCTAGGCAGTCCAGGTATTCTATGTTTTTTTCTAATGATTCTCTTGAATATTACATTAGCTGCGCTGGAGACCGTACCTAGTTTACGTATTAGTGCTCTTATGATGTATTCTATTCATCGGGTTGAGTAATTCTCAGACTGCAGTAGTCAGTAAAAGTGGCATTTTGTGATGAATTTGGAGAAAACACTGGCTATATTAGTTCTTGCTTGGTTAATTGCAAACAGCAGAAAGTTTGTAAATTTGTATTAATAAACCTAATTTGCAAAGAAGGTTGGCTAATTTTGGTTGCAACTGTTGGTAATTCTATCTCCCATCTTATGATTGTTTTCTGTATAGAGATGTACTCATTACTGTGTCTTCTGTTTTAGCTTCCCCTCTGTTATCTGACAAACACAAGCATTCCAGAGAAAATTCCTGCCTTTCCCCAAGAGAAAGACCCTGCAGTGCCATATTTCCAATCCCAGCAGAACCGCCCCAGGTAGCCAGATTGTCAGCCAGCTGACAGTGTGTGTGTGCTGTTACAGATAATACAGAATAGCATATTTATATGTGTTTTTTTTTTATTAACAGCAGTATATTTATTTAATATACCTACTCTTGGCTTAGTTAACGGTTGATAGAGCACGGCTATTTGCTTTGACTAAAAGGTCAGAACTGCTGAGGTGCAGCGATGTGCTCTTCTTACTAAGTAGCTAATCTTTTGTAGGAAAATCAGCAAGCTATGTTTTTTTCAATACCTTTCTCTTTAAATTGTATGCTTGGTAGTTGCCTGGTAACCCCTTGCTAAGAAATTAGAAATTTACTTTTTTTTTTTCCCATTACAATTAGGTTCAAACATTTTGTGACTATTTGTATATTGTATGTGTTTAAAATATAGCTACAATATAATGTTGTTCTAAATAAACATAATTTTTCAGATTTTCAAATAATACTTTAAAATTTAGATACAAAATTTAAAAGTAAGTCTTTCCATTTCGTGCAAATTTAATAGAGGTAACATGAAAAATGTAACGCATAGTATTAAAGGGAACCATGTTCCCAAATGCTATGAATCTGCAGGTTGATAGCGTTCCAATGCTGTCGGACCGCCTTAAGGTACCGTCACACTCAGCAACTTTGCAAAGAGAACGACAACAATCCGTGACGTTGCAGCGTCCTGGATAGCGATCTCGTTGTGTTTGACACGCAGCAGCGATCTGGATCCCGCTGTGCCATCGCTGGTCGGAGCTAGAAGTCCAGAACTTTATTTCGTCGCCAGGTCGGCGTGTATCGTCATGTTTGACATCAAAAGCAACGACGCTAACAATGGATGTAATGGAGCTAACAATCAGCGAGAACGAGAAGTGAGTCGCCGTTACGTCACTGGATCGCTCCTGCATCATTCTGGAGTTGCTGTGTTTGACGTCTCTACAGCAACCTAAACAGCGACGCTCCAGCGATCTAGTTTAGGTCGGCTCGTTGTCTATATCGCCGCAGCGTCGCTGAGTGTGACGGTACCTTTACTAAAAGCACATGCCCAGAGCCGCTTCAGTCACCACTCACAGCTGCGGCTGTAACCCCACATCGGCACTATGAATGACTGCTCAGTCTGCACAAATGTGCTGCAGAGCAAGTTGTCAATCAAAGTGCCGGTGTGTGGTTACAGCCGCTGCTCATTGCCTACTAAGCGGTGACTATAGTATTGCCAGCTTCTCTATGACTAAAAGCCGGAGGCTGCAGGGAGGAATAAAATTAATTTTCTCCCAGTAGCCACGCTTTCAGTAAGGTGGCCTGACAGCATTGGAGCACTATTATCTTGCAGATTAACCGTACACCTGCAGAGTAATAGTGTGGGGAAATGGAAGATGCCCTTTAAATGTGCCTAGTCTTTGACTGAACATTGGGTCATCTTTGTCGGCTGTTGAGCTTGTTCTTGTGTGGATCACACACCTAAAGAATGACTTTTAAGCTTACATTGTAGTACAGCTGGTAAGAACTTCTCCAGAAAACCCAAGAGAATGACAGAGTTTAAAAGTTTATAATAGAAATGTAATTTTTTATTTTTAGATAAGTGGTTTGATGCTCATTTTTAACTGATACTTTCTAAATCATTCATTCCCTGAGGGTATGTTCATATGTCTTGGAATGAGCCCAATGTGTGTTTTATAAAAGGATCTGTGGCTTTCAGTGTGGCTCATACGCAGCTTTTCTGTGCGTGATAGAGGGCATGCTGCATGTACCTCGTGGATTGAGCATACTGAAAATACTGTGCAGATTTTTCCACTGCGTGAAAATGAAGTAAGCAGCTTTGTTAAGAATTACTGCATGGCATCCACACCGTAATCCTCATTAGATCATGAATATGTAGTCACACCTAAATGGCCTATTTATACTGTGCGCCACGTTTGTTCTTAAACTACCACCAATCGGCAAAATGTTTGCTGGTCGGCAGTTGATCAATAGCCTGTTTATATAAACTGATCCTCGTTCAGATGTGGGCAGAATTGTTCTCGGCAGCGCAGGTTCTGTTTACACAGGTTGATGCGCTGCCAAGAATGATGATCTTTTGTGCAAAATTAGATTTTTTCACCTGACGAGCATTTTGCTCATTCATCAGGTGATCAGCAGCCTGTTTAGACTGCAGAATTATGATGAACTCACATTCTGAGGGTTATATGATGTTTCGCCCCCAGCAGTTCGCCCCCGCTCATTTCGTCCCCAGCATTTAGCCCCCAGGCTGATACTTACCTGTCGCAGCTGCAGCTCCTTGGGTCACGGAGTGCAGTCTAGCGGTTCCCCATGATGTCAGATGGAAACAGTTGATTTAACATGTCACAAAAGTGCAGCACTCTGTACAGTACTTTTGTGACATTTGGATTGATGACTGACGGGAATTCATGAACCACAAGGACAAATGGAGCGAACTACTGGGGGTGAAATGTACCCGAGGGCAAACTGCTGGGGGCGAAACATCCAAATCCCCATTCTGAGTATAAATGGACATTATTCATTAGGCTGTGTGCACACGGGGATTTACTGCGGATCCGCAGCATTTTTTTTCCGCGCAGAAACGCAGATCCGCAAAGTGATTTACAGTACAATGTAAATCAATAGAAAAAGAAAAATGCTGTGCTAATGGTGCGGAAAATTCCACACAGAAAACGCAGTGGATTGAAAGAAGGAGCAAGTCACTTCTTTTGTGCGGATCTGCAGTGTTTCTGCACCCATTCCATTATAGAAATCCGCACAAAATCCGCATCAAATCCGCAACAAAAACGCACAAAATCCGCAAGAAAAACACATGAAATCTGCACCTGCGCTTTCTGCCAGGAGATACAGATTTTTTGCAGAAAATTCTGCACCCAAATCTGCAACGTGTGCACATAGCCTCAGTGTAGCTGGATAGTGGGATGGAAATAGATGCATCATGGAATAGTCAATTGCTACAATGTAGAAACCATATTGTAACACTGATACAAGAAGCCTGAAGCTTTTACTTAGGAAAGTAGAGCTGACCTGCAGAAACTTTTATCTTAAACGCTTTTGGGGTTTTATATAATGAAATAATATTAATGCATTTTCATTAAGGTCTGTTTATAAATTGTGTTTTTTGTTGAAAAACTTTAAACATTTTCTAAAACCCCAGACAATACAACTCCTCACCACCCCATACGAAATGGATTTCTTGCACACAGACTATATTTTTATAGTGCACCGCTGTTTTAGGAACAGTCCAGCAGGAAAAAAGGGCTGTGTAATATATGCAGGCAAATGATATTCACTAGGGTCTTCAGCGCCGGCTTGCTAACATATATAATATGTCTGCTGTTAGAGTTGAAGGAATGATGTTTGTGTTAGATACAAAACTTAATTACAAAGTCATCCTATGATCCCAGAATGCAAACCGTGCCTGGAGGTCACTGGAATGACAACTTTGTCCTGAAAATAATGTAGTCGTGACCACAGTATGACCAAATGAAAACCAAGACATGTCACTGGTTTTGCTAAGTGGAAATGGCAGCGGCGCCTTGTTACCTTTCTGTTAACCCTTTCATCTTCCTTGTTTTAACGTTTCTAGAGGGCACTTTTTAATCACATCGGAGAAAATACTTTACCTCGCAGTGACCCAAACCTCTCGGCTCCAGATAAAGGTATGTTACCTGCAGTGAGGAGGATCAATACCGCTGTTACACAACTGATAATAATAGGCATAATGCTAGTTGCTCCAGTGTTGGATATTTCTTTTTCTAGAATAATCTGCTTGATGAAACTCAATGTATACGTGGACATGTTTGCTCGGCCATGTTTGAGGCTAGTGTAGGTGAAATCAGTTCTGTAAAGTTTCTTTGTAGTGTTGAACTGACTTGTAAATCAAAGCCCTGTTCACATTGCCTTTATGCAGTGTCTGAATGTGCAAAAAAACTGGATTCATTATTGAAAACCCAACAGAGGTATAGCCTACACTGAAGCAAAAGAAGAAGAAGCTGCATTTTTCCCAAAGCAGTGCCTCCCTTGTCCAGGTTGTGTGTCCTATAGCAACTCTGCACCATTCACTTAATTGGAGCGGATACCTGAAACAATCTGTAGATAGAGGTGGCCGTGTTTTGTTTTTTTAATATGGCAGCCAGTAATCTTGGCCAACCTCCTCAAGCGCTCATCTGACATTTAGAAATGTACCAATGTAGTTTATGACTTGGTGACAACCAAAGAAGCATTTGAAATGGTAGTGTACTTACTTACCAATGTGCCACCTTTTCTAATGGTTTAAATACTTCCACCAGAGCCAATAGAAATGTCAGTATTGGCATCTTCAAGGGAACCTGTCATGTCAAGAAATGCTAATTACCTGCAGATATAGAGTTAATCTGCAGGTAAGTGGTAGGTTTTCAGGGAGAAAATCAACCACTCCCTATGTACTGTGAGCGTTCTGTAATCCGCTTCCTGCATTGTGATTGATAGCCTGATCTTCAGCGGCTACAGAGACAATATCAGTTCATTTTCTCCATGTAGCCGCTGCTCCGTTAATGCAGCCTAACACGATTTTACTTGCAGATTAGCCCTTTGCTGGACAGGATCCCCTTAAATTCTGCACAACTCCTCTTTCTTTACCATAGTATATATACCTTTTGTATCTAATGCTCAACTGGATTATTTGCGGTGATTTGCCCAATTCAGAGACCAGGCAGGAGCATTCCTATGCCCATTGCTCAGGCATAAATAGCCCCTTCACCATAGTCAGTAGGTAGAAGGGTCTCGGCCCCCTGGGTATGATATTGATAGTTTGCACATAATTAGGTGCTGCCCAAGAGCTTTCCATGTCCACATCAACAGTAGATGTGTTCTCTGTACATGTCTACAAAGCACCTAAACAATATGATTTGTGGGTTAGCATTACTGGAAATCTTCCATGGTTCCATATAATACAGTCATGGCCAAAAGTATTGACACCCCTGCAATTCTGTCAGATAATACTCAGTTTCTTCCTGAAAATGATTGCAATCACAAATTCTTTGGTATTATTATCTTCATTTAATTTGTCTTAAATGAAAAAACACAAAAGAGAATGAAGCAAAAAGAAAAACATTGATCAGTTCACACAAAACTCCAAAAATGGGCCAGACAAAAGTATTGGCACCCTCAGCCTAATACTTGCTTGCACAACCTTTAGCCAAAATAACTGCGACCAACCGCTTCCTGTAACCATCAATGAGTTTCTTACAATGCTCTGCTGGAATTTTAGACCATTCTTCTTTGGCAAACTGCTCCAGGTCCCTGATATTTGAAGGGTGCCTTCTCCAAACTGCCATTTTTAGATCTCTCCACAGGTGTTCTATGGGATTCAGGTCTGGACTCATTACTGGCCACCTTAGAAGTCTCCAGTGCTTTCTCTCAAACCATTTTCTAGTGCTTATTGAAGTGTGTTTTGGGTCATTGTCCTGCTGGAAGACCCATGACCTCTGAGGGAGACCCAGCTTTCTCACACTGGGCCCTACTATGCTGCAAAATTTGTTGGTAGTCTTCAGACTTCATAATGCCATGCACACGGTCAAGCAGTCCAGTGTCAGAGGCAGCAAAGCAACCCCAAAACATCAGGGAACCTCCGCCATGTTTGACTGTAGGGACCGTGTTCTTTTCTTTGAATGTCTCTTTTTTTCTCCTGTAAACTCTATGTTGATGCCTTTGCCCAAAAAGCTCTACTGTTGTCTTATCTGACCAGAGAACATTCTTCCAAAACGTTTTAGGCTTCTTCAGGTAAGTTTTGGCAAACTCCAGCCTGGCTTTTTTATGTCTCGGGGTAAGAAGTGGGGTCTTCCTGGGTCTCCTACCATACAGTCCCTTTTCATTCAGACACCGACGGATAGTACGGGTTGACACTTTTGTACCCTAGGACTGCAGGGCAGCTTGAACTTGTTTGGATGTTAGTTGAGGTTCTTTATCCAACATCCGTACAATCTTGCGTTGAAATCTCTTGTCAATTTTTCTTTTCCGTCCACATCTAGGGAGGTTAGCCACAGTGCCATGGGCTTTAAACTTGTTGATGACACTGCGCACGGTAGACACATGAACATTCAGGTCTTTGGAGATGGACTTGTAGCCTTGAGATTGCTCATGCTTCCTCACAATTTGGTTTCTCAAGTCCTCAGACAGTACTTTAGTCTTCTTTCTTTTCTCCATGCTCAATGTGGTACACACAAGGACACAGGACAGAGGTTGAGTCAACTTTAATCCATGTCAACTGGCTGCAAGTGTGATTTAGTTATTGCCAACAGCTGTTAGGTGCCACAGGTAAGTTACAGGTGCTGTTAATTACAAAAATTAGAGAAGCATCACATGATTTTTCAAACGGTGCCAATACTTTTGTCCACCCCCTTTTTTATGTTTGGTGCAGAATTATATCCAATTTGGCTTTAGGACAATTCTTTTTGTGTTGTATCATTTAAGACAAATTAAATGAAGATAATAATAACAAAAAATTTGTGATTGCAATCATTTTCAGGAAGAAACTGAGTATTATCTGACAGAATTGCAGGGGTGTCAATACTTTTGGCCATGACTGTATACACACTTGGGTATTATAGGTATTTGAGAAACTTGTTCATGGGCTAACCACACCTATGACCTATATACCACAGGTTTCGTTTCTCTTGACATTTTTATGTGTGGACTTTAATTTCCCATTAATATTTTGCTATTGCACCCAACACCCTTCACACCACCCCCATCAACTGTTCTCTCATTGGAACATTTTATATCAAGATACTGAAATAAAAAAGGAAAGGTAAGTGGCAGTGGAGGCTAATATTGGCACCAATAATGTATATCCGTGTGATCCAGAGACGATGAAGTGTATACTTCCTCGTCAGATTTTCGCCTGTACATAATTACAAATTGCCGCTGCGAGATTTGTGAATAAGATAGATGGAGGCCATTATTTTAGCACAAAATTATCTTAATTGCTAATCATTAAGGCTTGTAATTCACGTTCTGAATAAAGAAAGTGACATAAGATAAAGAGCAGTCAGTGTATTTGGCACGGGCAATGATATTCCTAGAGGTAAATCAGCCTTAATTAGACACTTTGATGTATCTGTGTTTCCACCCAATGCTAAAATGTATTAATTGCCTGATAGTAGTTATGAATTAAAGGAATAAAATATATAATATTTAGTGGCGAAGGTGACAAAGATGTTTAGTGTATATATGTGGGTGTCTGATGTTTATGGGCATGCTACTATATCTTACCTAATTTTACAGAACAGAAGACCAGTGTTCCAATACTAATCGGATCTATAGCCTTGGATAGACGTGTGCGCTTCTTTGCTAATCTGAGACAATCAGAGTGCATTATCTTGGGTTCAATAGACTAATTGAAAGTCTTCATTTGCAGTGTTTAATTAATTTGCTACTGATTAACCCATAGAATATGTACTTAAGCCTATATATAGTATTGGCTTTGTTTGTCACAGGCCCTCTACTCCGTAAATGAATTTTGCACTTCACATCCTATTCCCGCTCCAACTCCCCTCATCCTCCATTATTTGGAATTCCCACATAGCGTGTAATGGGCCTGGACAACATCTAGGCGTCTGCCCTTTCTCTCGGTTTCTCTCTCTGTCTGCTCAGCTAATAACGTTGTGTATAATGTAATCATCCCTCTCCATGACTAGATTATTCCTACTTCATTTCCATCTATAAGCAGGCCGCTTAATGTTGTTCTGGCTGCCTCTTTAATGTCTGCGGTGTCTCATACTCCTCTACTTGGCCATAAGTGACGGAGAATAATCAGTAATTTGCAGTGACATTAATGTTGATAAACATCATAATTTATGCCAGTGCAGATAATATAAAGATAATGGACAAAGTATTTGAGGCAATTACGAGGTTTTTCTCCAGATGACCTTATAAACAAATGAGCTAGTGGGATTATTTCCACTCCTCAAACTTCTCAAATAGCTGAATTGAGGAACACAATCTGTCACTGAGCCCTCTGTGATCTCAGCTCTGACCTAGTACTCTATGTCCATATACCATATAATATATACACACATATATACCTAATCTACCTTAGATAGCAGACGGAAAAAGACTTGTTACACAGAGTTATCTCTCTCGACCTCATTATACACATGCACACTCGGATCTGCCATGTGTGCATGTGCTTTTATTGGGGCTTGCAGTGGCTTATAACCACTTCTGGAAGTGGCTTGTACCTTAGGGAAACAAAAGACTGTGTGGTTGTAATTCAGCGTGTCCAATAACCTATTGGAGAATGTACAGCAGATCTGTCACCAGGTTCCTCAATATTAAACTTCACACATCCCTTAGATCTGATGAGGCTGGTGTACATACAATATAAGCCTATGTCAGAATGGCTATATTAGAATAGGCAGCTCATGAGTCTAAGGGTATTCAATCTCCACCCTTCCCGACCTGACTGACAGTTGCAGCTTGTACTGAGCAGTGAGAGATCTCAGCAGCATAGAGGTTGGACACTGAGGGGATGTCAATCAGGATAGGTAGCCAAAGATTGAGTATAAACTTTCATAAAGGAATATAAAGGCATTCTGATATAGATTTTCTTGGTAAGTACAAGGGCCTCATTCGACCTAGTATGTTTAATACGCAAGTTGTGTTATGAAATATGGTGACAGAGCTGCTTTTAGGTACCCATACACTCTAAATAGCTTATCCAGCTGAAATTCTGTAGTTTGATCAACAATATTTAATCTTTGGCTACCTATCCTGATTGACATCTGCTCAATGTCTGACCTCTATGCTGCTGCGTTCTCACACTGCTCAGTACAAGCTGCAACTGTCAGTAAGGCCGGGAAGGGTGGAGATTGAATACCCTTGGACTCATTAGCTGCTTATTCTAATATCGCTTTTCTGACATGGGCTTATATTTTATGTACACCAGCCTCATCAGGTCTAAGACATGTGTGAAGTTTTATATTGGGGAACCTGGTGACAGATCTGCTTTAGCTAGCAGGGGCTTCTCAGCTATTTAGCAGCATGCCCAGGTAGAATGAATTGAATGGTAGCCTCTGGTTACTTTGTATTTGGATTATACAAGTCATTTTACAGTCCACACTGAGCTATCGCTGCCGCATTGAAAGAATCTTCATTTTTATAAGCATTATGTCATTGTAGTAAGATGAAATCTGCCTGCGTCCTTACTAATTCATGAAACCATTGCTAATTTATGTGGTCATTGCTTCCTTCCTCTGTCAGGTAGTCTCAATTGTTGGGCTTCTCTCCACTATGAAATGTGAAGGGCTGCTGTCATTTGCTCCGTACAAAATAACACATTCAAGGATATTTGTGTCAATTCTGCTCTAATTTTACAGCAGTGAACACAACCCCAAGCAGTTGGAGCCTGGATAGCGGGAAAGAAGCCAAAAACATGTCAGAAAGTGGAAGACTCATAATTCCTCCTGTGCCACCCAGACCTACACAAGCGGGTAGGAGCTCTCCGGCTGGACGTAGCCTTCCATGCATGCTAGTTTTATTGGCCTTTGTTTAAAAGGCTTCATTATAGCAAGGATTGCAGTAAAGCACTTAAAGGGGCAGTACTTTCTGCAAGTAAGGCGCTGTCGCCACCGGTCCACGGATGGATCCCATAATGTGGCTGTATACACAGTAGCCTTTAATCATTGGTGAAGGAGCTGGGGGAGCTCAGTTCGTGTAAATAAAGCCAGCTCATAACTATATGTATGCTAGTTTTAGCCACTATTAAATGCCCAGTAGTTTTGGTGCCGTTTGGTAAAATAACACGGTGGAGCTGGCGGTTTATCATGCTGCCATTGGGTAGGACATCCTGTACTGATGACAGGTCCATTTATTGCTCAGAATCCATGTTGTCTTAAATATGCATCAACACATTTCCATATATATATAAAAGACAGTAACCGTAATGCAGAGTGTGTTTGTAGTGTCAGTGCAGAATGATTTATGGATTAATATCTGTTTAATTTCAGCTTCTCCAGCTAGGAATATCGCTGCAGTGTCCCCTTCTATAATGGGAAGGTCCCCAATGAAGGTAAACTTTTCTGCTTTTTCAGTATGTGAACTGTAGCACACATTGAACCTCCAGTGGCCAGCAGAGGGCACTCTTGCTCCATAGATTGCTTTTATGTCTCCTATCTAGAACCTGCAAAATATAATTCTTGCTTTGGTCTAAGATAAATTAATAAGTTACATATTCTTGTCTGCTATGAAAACAAAATTGTAAGGGTCACTAAATAAAGATAGCTTTTTTGCCGTGAAATAATCAAAATAAAAAAGCCCGAATGAATATGGCAGTCTGTGTTATACAAGTCTTTATTAAACCCATGGGAGCTGATAATACTGTAGACGCAGTGCAGACTACACATTGCTTAGTAAACATGCATTCACTACTGTCAGATGGAAAAAGGCACGATATACTGCTTTATTGGGTTCTATCGGGACTTGGCTAGACAGCCACAAATCCTCAATGACTAGCAAGCCACATACTGTGCCAGCCACAGGAATCGCCATATACGACATTGGCTGCGAAACAGGAGAAAAGTTCCAATGCACCGTAGTGAAACAAGCATCCATGGAAATGATGATAATCTGCTTACCTGTGCAAGCATAAGACACAGCTTGAGACTGTGGTTAGTATCAAACACGGCTGGTCTAGCTCCCAGCACACCACCAGCTTGGCCTTCCAACTATGCTCCAGAAAGACTGTGTGATCAAAGGGACTTACCTTCCCCACATACAATGTCCGCAGGACTCTTCCCCTTTGCCCTGTACAGCATCATACACAGGATATTCCCCCTCTGTGTGTACAGGTTCACAAATTGTACCTTTCTAAAGTGTCATTTACAGGATGGTTCCCCTTGTTTCATTCACTCCCAGGATTCTCCTTTGTATGTAGTGTCACGCCTCGGTCTCCCCTTTGCACGGCGCCATGCCCCAGGCTCCCTTTGCATGGCGTCACGCCCCAGGCTCCCCCTTTGCACGGCGTCACGCCCTAGGCTCCCTTTGTATGGTGTCACACCTCGGTCTCCCCTTTGCACGGCTATGATAGATAGCCGTAGGCACTACTATTGGGAGTGGTGCGCAAGTAGGTGCCCAAACCGTATATCTTTGTAGAACAACTTGGCACACACGTGATACGATGCAAATGTGTTTTTAATAAGAGAGTACATACATAATGACGTTTCGGTCATAGACCTTCTTCAATGTACTAAACAAAAATGATAAATAATGACAAAATAAATAAAGTATATACAATAAACTCATATACTGAGTGGTCTAATATATGTTACAGTAAATAGACATATAATTGCACAGAATTGACCATGTCGGTCTATTGTGAGATGCAATCTAGGAAGAACGTTCTAATCATCATGCACTAGTAGTGTGGAGGAGGCTTTTTTTGATGGTGACCGTTAGTGGTGAGAGATAATCTATACTTTGTGCATTAAGTGAGAAGAAAACCTACCCTCTCTCAAGGAGATAACAGGTAAACGGGTCTTATTGGGTGAATTACCTATGAATATGTATAAAGAGTCTCAGGCTATATGATTATGCAGTGATACCTTGGAAGGAAAATAAGAGTGAACATACCCCTTTGGTTTCGGTATAGATAGGTTCAGTCTGTGTGCTTCTAAGGCACTATAGGGATAAAGTAAAATGCAATGAAGGACCCAAGATTGCGGCATGGTGCTCAGTGAGCGGTGAAGTGCCTTGCTTACCTAGTGGTTCCTGCACTGGACGCGGTATCCACAGTATAGACAGCGCATGCCCATTGTGGAACGCACAGTCCCACCCATTGTAGCACCGTGGAACACATCTGAGCCATACCCCTTATGCTAGGTCACTTCCGGTTAGACACTTCCGGTAGCGCGGCTCGCAGCGCGCACATGTACCGGCACTGACCCACTTGCTCCTCCACCCTCAGGACTAGCGGTGGATACCGCGTCCAGTGCAGGAACCACTAGGTAAGCAAGGCACTTCACCGCTCACTGAGCACCATGCCGCAATCTTGGGTCCTTCATTGCATTTTACTTTATCCCTATAGTGCCTTAGAAGCACACAGACTGAACCTATCTATACCGAAACCAAAGGGGTATGTTCACTCTTGTTTTCCTTCCAAGGTATCACTGCATAATCATATAGCCTGAGACTCTTTATACATATTCATAGGTAATTCACCCAATAAGACCCGTTTACCTGTTATCTCCTTGAGAGAGGGTAGGTTTTCTTCTCACTTAATGCACAAAGTATAGATTATCTCTCACCACTAACGGTCACCATCAAAAAAAGCCTCCTCCACACTACTAGTGCATGATGATTAGAACGTTCTTCCTACATTGCATCTCACAATAGACCGACATGGTCAATTCTGTGCAATTATATGTCTATTTACTGTAACATATATTAGACCACTCAGTATATGAGTTTATTGTATATACTTTATTTATTTTGTCATTATTTATCATTTTTGTTTAGTACATTGAAGAAGGTCTATGACCGAAACGTCATTATGTATGTACTCTCTTATTAAAAACACATTTGCATCGTATCACGTGTGTGCCAAGTTGTTCTACAAAGATCCCCTTTGCACGGCGTCACGCCCCGGGCTCCGCCTTTGCACAGTTTCACACCCTAGGCTCCCCCTTTGCACGGCGTCACGCCCCAGTCTCCCCTTTGCACGGCGTCATTCCCCGGGCTCCCTTTGCACGGCGTCACGCCCCGGGCTCCCTTTGCACAGTTTCACACCCTAGGCTCCCCCCTTTGCACGGCGTCACGCCCCAGTCTCCCCTTTGCACAGAGTCACTCCCCGGGCTCCCTTTGCACGGCGTCACGCCCCGGGCTCCCTTTGCACAGCATCATGCCCTGGGATCCCCCTTTTTAGTTTTGAACAGTTCTAGTACTAAGTTTGTGGCACTGTGATTACTGCTTGGGTGTCTCTATTGCATGCAAGTTCAGCAAAGGGAATCTGTTCTGTTTTACATCAGTTAATAGTCACGTCTAATCCTTGTTCAGTTTGTTCTGTGATTTTGACACGGTCAGTTCCCCAAACATTACAGACTATAGGAAAAAACTTTTTGGTAAGGTGACGAGAACATTACGGACTATAGGACTATACCTTATGGTAACATGGTGGGAATATTATGGACTATAGGACTATAACTTATGCTGAAATGATGGGAATATTACGGACTATAGGACTATAACTTATGCTAAAATGATGGGAATATTACCGACTATAGGACTATAACATGCTAAAATGATGGGAATATTACGGACTATAGGACTATAATTTATGATATAAGATGATGGGAATATTACAGATTATAGAACTATAATATATGCTAAAATGATGGGAATATTACGGACTATAGGACTGGATGTGAATACTTTTCTGCCCAATGATGACAGAAGTATTCTAGGAGTGATACCTTTATTGGCTAACCAGAAAATTATATGTTTGCAAGCTTTCAGAGCACAGTGGCTCCTTCTTCAGGCAAGATTACAAATAGATTAATAAGAAACAAGCACAACATTTAGAAAATACTACAGCAGGACATTTGTTCAGGGGGGTGGGAAAGTGTGATGCCAAGGAAATCAAATTAGGCATTTTCTTACAAATGGAGAGGCAGTGGGAATAATGTTCTTAGTTATCTGGAGTCCCTCTGGTGGAGGTGTGAATTGTATCCATGTAGTGACTCATAAATCATAAATTGTTGTGCTTGTTTCTTATTAATCTATTTGTAATCTTGCCTGAAGAAGGAGCCTTTGTGCTCTGTAAGCTTGCAAACATATTATTTTCTGGTTAGCCAATAAAGGTATCACTCCTAGAATACTTCTGTCGTCATTGGGCAGAAAAGTATCGACATCTATTTTTCTGGCTAACACGGTACCACAATACAATTTGTTATTGTACATCAGGACTATAGGACTATAACTTATGCTAAGGTGACAGGAATTTGAATGAAACCATTAGGGATTACATTTCGCAATGATGTTAAACTGGCCCAGCTCATCTTTTTATTTAGGATTTGTGTTACAAAGTTTTGCTCACTGTCTTTCAGGGCTCAGTGCATTCATTTACTCCATCTCCTGTGGATTGCCATCCCTCAAGCATGATGTCGAATTCTCCAGTCTTGTCTGGAAGCTGCAGCAGTGGCATTTCTTCTCTAAGTCGTTGCAGCATTTCAGAAATGTCAGGTTTTGAGAGTCAAATCTTTGAGCAAACTGGATCCTGCTCAAGTTATGCTATATCAGAAGAACCATCAAGAAAGGAGAATAAAACACCACCCCCCTACAGTGTGTATGAACGGACCTTAAGGCGTCCTGTACCCGTACCTCAATGTCTTTCCATTCCAGCTCCAATTGATCCTCCAGCTTTACCACCCAAACCTGGCCCAGCGCGTCCAACAAGTCTGGAGAACAGCAAGAGGACTGATCCATTACCACGGCCCAGACCTTTCCCAAGGAAAGTATCTCAGTTGTAACCGAATTGCTGGACGACCAGTATGACCTTGCAGCACAAGTAACCCCCTGGGGTCCAGTGATAAATGAAGACTGCACAAGGGTTCTAGATGTAATAAGAGTAAAGGGCACTTTAATTGTTTACTATTTGGTTCTCTTAAAGAAGTGAAGAATTTTGTTATGTATTATTGTTTTGCACATTATTCTAGAGATATTAATTCAGGAGTAACTTGACAAGAGGCACTTTGGATCACATACAAAACCACATACGTTCATGGAGTATGTGCTCACTGGATATGAAGTTGATATTATCATTATGGGGCTTTTGGGCTCTGTATACACTGTTTAATTATTGGTTTCATAGATAGTTTTTGTGATTTGTTTTTAATTTAAAGCTACTTGATTTACTGCGTTTTAACCTTTAAACCAGCCAACAATTCCAAATTTGTAATATGCGCTAATTTCCAACATCTAATATTAATTTGATGACCCTAATAATCTATTACTTTTCTGAATATAATATTCTTCATTTTCTTTAGAGAAAAAGGGATTTTACATGTATATATAAATCTCTGCTCAGTGGCGATAAATTATCTTCCGTACTTTGTGCATTTTGTATATGCAGAAACAATTTTAATGTTTTCGTAACTGAAGGGAGGGGAATTCTCCAAACTGCATGTCCTACTAGATTGCTGCAGTGGTCATCGCAGAAAAGTAAATGCTGTATGCTACATACATGTCTCTGCTTCCAGCCTCGCTTTTGGCTTTTTATCGGCGTGCATCCACTTGTCAAAGCAATGTGTGAAAGGCAGAGAAACCAGGGTTGCGTTAGTGGTTTAGTAATGCAGAACTTTTCTACAGCTTTGTCTTGTGTGGTTTTTCTATGTCTTTGTATCTAAAAAACGATGGATCTGAGTTAGATTTACACAGTATATAATAATGCCTCTGTTCACATTAGCGCCATGGGTTTCTTCTTAACCAGCTCTGAAAACAGATTCCAACAAATCCTTTCTTGGCTTATAATGGGCCCATTAGGTTATGTTTGGGATTTGCTTTTTAATGGCAAAAATATTGTTGGACATTCTAATATTCTCGTCATAAAAAGGAAATGGAGACCCAGTGGAATTAGGAATAGCGGTAATGTGAAAGGAGCATTTGATTGGACAAGGGAACCAAATCGCTTTATGGAGTCAAATACAAAGTGGGCGCACATTGCTTTCTCCAGTAAATTAGGTTACCCCCTTTACATTTGTGAATCCACAAAGATATTTTGGTCGAGTCAATGATTCGCTTTCAGTTATATCACTAGTAAAATAATTGACCCTATAATTAATACACAGAGGAGTCCATTCTCTTACCAGAAAGGACACGCTAATTACTACTGGAATTGTAAAGTATCACAGCCCCCCACGACTCTGTTCATCACGTCTTCACCTCAACATTCTCCTATTTATATGCATCACATTTATAAAAGAGAGAAAGAAAAATCGAACACCACAATAAAACTCGGACATTTTCATAGCTTATGTCACTTTCACTGATTTTGTAAAGGATTAAGTAAGTGCACGATTGACTCTAAATCAGATCCAATGTTAGAAGTGCCTTGCATCCAACCACTTCTTCCAACCCCAGTGTTCCTACAAGACTTGTATGTTTTCTCTCTGAATCGTTCTGCAGATGCTGGACTATTAATTCTGATTCCGTATATTTGGTTATGCAGTGCACCAAGCAATACAAGGAATATTTTATATAAATATATCAGGCATAATATTTCTTAATGCAGTATTCCTGAAAGTTGATCTGATAGAAGTCAAAAAGACATGTGAAAGGCATAGTCCAATTAGCCTTAGATTAGAAAAAATCCCTTACTGACCCCCCGACTGAAGTTCCAGCGCTGGTTTCTGAAAGTTTGCCCTACCTATGTGCCTGCTTGTCAATCACATTTAATGATCTACTTAGTCAGATGTTGGATGGACCTGCAACGAGCGGAAGATGCGAGCCATTGCTGAGCACCCTCGGATCTATGGAAACATCCATTTACGTAGGTCGCTAATGCCGGACACAGTTATAGGTCACCCATGAAAGAATACCAGTTTCTGAAGAATGTGAAAAATAATTAGTAATCGTGTAACAATTACATTTGGCTTTTGGCTTACTTGCTAGAAACTGCAGATAACTATTTATGGTGTGTAATGCGCTTTCTACACTAATCTCATGGATACTTGAAGTGGGGAAACATAGTTAGTAACCTAGTGATGTGAGGTGCCGGCATGTTTCCTATGTAGTCGTAACACTGTTCCAAGTGGATACAGGTGCTGCAGGTTAGTGTGCACACCTAATAGGAACACATTACTCAGCTTAGTACTGTAGGATATATATGTATTCTGTATACACTAGTAAAATAGATTTATCAGAGGTATCTTAGGCGGAGAGCTTGATTTCTCTCCATATTTCTCAATAACAGGGAGTGATCCTTTTTGTGTGCACTGCTGTGTATGTATAGATGCCAGTACAGCCGTGCCCCCAGTTATCATGGCAGTATGGGATGATGACTTGGAACCTGAAAGCAATAATAGTCTTACCTCTCAGTTCATTGGTTTATTTTGTACCCACATGTATTATTATGTTGTGCGCGTGGATGGCACAGAAAAGCTCATCCACAATATCGTAGATAATAGTGCAGCAGCTCTCGGTCTTGTGCTACTTATTTCTCCCAAGGCACGAAATCTGAATACTTGCTGGTGTCAGGGAACACATTAAGGGTCAGATGAGCGTACCAAAAATCATGCAGAGGTTTTGTACGATTTTCATCCATATGTCCCTTTTTTACGTCCGTGTGTGACCAGTTTTCATACATCTACATTCAAAAATATACATGATCAAATACAGATCCAAGGTTAATAATGGCAATGTATCCATAAAAATCAGATGTCACAAGGTTGTTCTGTGTGGGATTTGAATATTTTTTTAATGCACCTATAGAATTGAATGGGCGAGACTTGGAACAGAATAGTGCACGCCACAGACACGCAATCTGTGAGAAACAGCACTATCAATTTACATTGGTCAGTGTTCTGTCCAATTGTTCCTCCGGGAGCACACGTCCGTTTGATGCGTTCATCTGAACGAGCCCTTAATCTTTCCCTTTCTAGATGGTAGTTTGGATATGTGGGTTTACAAAGAGCTTTTCCAGAATATTCCATTGAAGGCATATCCTTAGGTATGTGATTAGTTGTGGTCTATCTATAAAGACCCCACTGATCGGCAGAATGGAGGCGGCACAACACTGTTCAGGTAAATGGGGCTAAGTTGTAGCATCTTCTGCAGCTGCACATGGACAAAACGTTGTGCTCAAATAAACTGTGAAAGGGGTACAAGGCCCATTTCTGCTGATCAGAGGTGAGACCCCACCCGTTACACATTGATGGCTTATTTTTTTTTAGAAAAGGTCATAAATATAATGTCCATTAGTTATTATTTCTGCACAGCACACCCCATTCTCAAGTATCTTCTCTACCTATGTCCCAGTTATCCTTTATGCACGAATAACGTAGCTGGTAAGTAATGCAATAAACATTTGCATCCATTTTTTCTTATGGTTTCCAAATTAATCCTACAGCACATTCCCAGCCAATGCAATGTTCCTCTCCCAAGTATTGTACAGATGTAATGTTGTGCCTTTCTAGCCCGTGTGCTGTCTCATCGTCATTAGTCCGTGAATACTGGGCATTGTTTCTCTGCTGTTTTACTGTATTACCTTTACGTTCCTACCAACAAAACTGCCACCTGTTCTGGCCCATAATTCTGCATTCTCACCTAGAACAGCGCACCTTACACAATTGATTTCATCGCTCTCAATCTTTTATGGCAATTTACGAAATGGTTATGCATTTTAAACCCTCCTTTAAAAAAAAAAAAAAAGGCATTTCCCTTTTTTTTACTGGGAAGTTGATTTTTAGGAAAAGCGTGTATTTTGCTTTTAAAGACCAGCCTGGTTGAAAGAAAATGTTCACTTTTTTATATATTTTCCCAAGAAAACTGTTTAGCAGGTGACTAATTACATTTTTAGTAATTATTCGAGTATTTTTGTACATAATTTGTTAACTTTAATAAGATATTCCACTTAAAAGCAGGCGCGCATATGCAGTATGATTGTGAGAATTATGCCAAATAATTTATGTATTGAAACCGTTTTGTAAATATCTGCTTTTTAAATGATAATTCAGCCATATTGACTTTACAATTTTGAATGTCAGAAGAAAGTATATGGTAAAGAATATTTATGTTTTAGTAAAAGATATTAAAGAAGGCTAGATCTTGTAGCTTTGTACCAGGCTATTTTGCAGTTTGGAATTTTTAGAACTGGTTGTGGCTTTGGGATATAACATACAGTGTTGTGTTTTTAACATATTTAACAGATAACGGGGTGAGAAGAATATACGCTTGTTTGTATATCTTTGCATATACAGGATATAGATTTATATAAAGATGCATTGCCGTCAGTTTCAATTTCGACATTATGATATAACAGGCTCTTCTGATTTCTATGTGTAGTACATAGTTGATTTGTTGTACAGTGTTTTACTGCAAGTGTTTTTTTTTTTTCTTTTCTGCGGCCATCGTCTGTTTCTGGCAACCAGCAGAAGTGTTACATTTAATATATGCGTGTATTACTGGACTCATTCATGCATAATAATTATTATCATGAACTCTTTACCAGATGTGCATATTAGATGGTGCCGCAATGGAACAAAATCAATAAAGTTACTTGGATAATATATATGCTGTGCTTTTCTTTTCAATTGTTTTAGTCTATGGAATGTGTGCAGTGTATGTAGTTGTTTCAATAGACCAGTTATCATTCATGTAAAATTAAAGCATCTTTCCAGAGATTTGAACAAAACCTTTCCCGATGTTTGTCTCATGATTTAAAGTAAAATGCTTACACGTCCTTGTTAAAGATGCTATATCTGACCCGTCATGTCCAAAAGTGCCAGTTCTATATTGGACGAGAAGCTAGCTGTTCCCATTTTCTGTGATTTCCGCATTCACCTATACTTCTCTACTTGTTTTTCAGTATAAGGGCTTGTTCACACGCTGTTTTTTTTGCAATGGAAATAAAAAAAATCTCTGTTTACATTATCAAACTGAAAGAGATTTCTGGAATCCCCTTGGCCAGTTCCTTTGATCTCATGATTCTCATTTGGTCCGACATGCACTCTGAGCTGTGAGGTCTTATATAGACAGGTGTGTGCTTTTCCAAATCAAGTCTTATCAGTTTAATTAAACACAGCTGGACTCCAATGAAGGAGTAGAACCATCTCAAGGAGGATCACAAGGAAATGGACAGCATGTGACTTAAATATGAGTGTCTGAGAAAAGGGGCTGAATACTTATGACCATGTAATATCTTAGTTTTCCTTTTTTATGAAATTTGCACAAATTTCTACATGAAATGAACTTTTTTGAATTTACCAAATGGCTGCAATGAAACAGAGTGAAAAATGTAAAGGAGTCTGAAAACTTTCCGTAGCCACTGTGCTATTATACTGTACTGTATTTTGTGGATTATGAGATGCACCCCAGAACTTGGGGAGGAAAATGTAAAAATAACATTTTTTTTAATGAATTGGTGGTGCGTCTCAGTCCGCTTTGATGGTAGCTTACTGGGGGGAGGCTGCGGTGAAGCGGGGGTCCAAAGAGGCAGGGTTTCTGCTGCAGGAAGCTGGCAGCGGCAGGAGTGGGGTGATGCTGCAGGCTTCGGACTGGGAGGAAGGGTGTGTCCTGCGATTTCGGCGCCTGATATCTCAATCTCCGCATGTGCTGCCTCTGGGGGACTCCTGACATTTTGGAAAAGCATGGAGCCCGCTACAACCTCTCACTGCCAAAACACCCCTTCCTCCCAGCCTGGGGCCCACAGCATCACCCCACTCCTGCAGCCACCAGCTTTCTGCAGCGGTGACTCTGCCTCCTGGGACCCCACTCCACCACAGCTGCCCCCTGATAAGCTACGTACAGATAAGACACACCCCCATTTTCCCCCCAAATTTTGGGGAAAAAAGTTGATAATCAGCACGATAGCCCCTTAAGCTCTGTTCACATGTTCATTTATCTTTTCCGTTAAACAGAATTAGGATCCTGCTCTTTCCTGTTTCTCACTGAAAGCAGAGTGGCCCCATTGAATTATCTGGATTGTCTGGATACTATTGGTTTAGTTTTCAAAGGATGCTAATGCTGGATATCTGTTCAGTATGTCCTAAACAGCACAGACCAGTGGATAAGATAAATGGACATGTGAACAGAGCCCAAAGAGGCATTTACACTGCAATATAATCTTCAAGGAGTATTGTTATCTTGCCTTGTAAACAAGCAGCCGATCACCCAATGGAAAAGCAAAAGGCTCATTCATCGAATGAAATAACCTTTTGCACAACACAAAAGATCTCAGTAATGCTTCATCAGGGGCTGTCTGGAAAATTTTGGCCTGGGGGTCAAGCACACAGCAGTGGCCCATGAGCAGCGGCCATCCTTTTTGTGTTTGTCTGGCTGCTTCATAAAGGGAGGTTATAAGGGTTTATGAGTAACGATGGAATAGCTGTAGGCAAATGCCGACTAGATTCTCATCCACTTCTCTGTGTCTCGGTGTGCTACCTAGAGAGGCTGCTGAGACTAGTCGGCACGACTTCGACTCTGCAAATCACATACTTCTGGACACTGTGCTGGGAATACAGAGGAACCATGACAGCGTGCACATAGCACACTATCACGATTCAGCAATCTGCGCTGACAGAGACTGCAGAAATTTATCTAGAGCCAGGAAAACCCTTTTAATCTAAAGAGGCAGTTACAAATCCTAGCGTACTGCACAAATACAATAACAGAACCAAGTTTACTATCACTGCTTGCTTTACTACTTTTAGATACTCCAAACCAACCAAGAAAGAACAGTCAATAGTCCAGATAAATATAATTATAAAAAAGCCTTTATTAGAGATAATACCAGGTTAAAACATGACAGAAGGAAAAGATCCCCATGCTACCCATAGCATGCACCAAAAAGGACAGGGGGTAGGTGCCTCTAGCATATATAGATCCACTCATCAACCATTGAATAAAGCTGGAAGCATAAGGGACTTATAGAGTAATAACTGCTTACTTAGGGCAATCAAGTCCACATAAATCAGAAAGGCCCACTCAGAAAATGTGCACAGAAGTACATACCGGTTGATGCAGGGATATACCTAGTGGAGGTAAGCACCCAACCCCCGTCCACCCCGACGCGCGTTTCGGCTGCTGCCTTTCTCAAGGGGTGTGCTAGTGTAGTGCTGGGTTCATTAAATACAGAAAAGGGGCGTAAACAAATCAATCCAATGGACGGAGTAGTCAGATGGCATTATCCGGGGCATCCTCATCCCCCTCACGCAGTGCACCTGGACTCCCCACACCGGAAAGCACATGGGGCCCCATGCACTCCCGGGAGGGCAGTACCGGGCTACGCCGGTCAGAGGAGGAAGTTCCGGAGTGCCAGAAGGTCATACAGTATCTACGCCTGCGCATAGAACAACCCACGGCCATCTTGTTGAAGAACACTAATAGAGACTGCAAGCGGCCATTTTTGATGGTAACTGACATGCGCAGATAGTCCTATACGGCCATCAAACTGAAGACCATGGAATAATCATTAAACACGGCAATATTGAAGACATCCAGATCAAAATACGAGGCTAGATGGACAGCGCAACACGGACAAATATTCATATTATAGAAAAAAGGTAAGTATAAAAAACTATTTTTATCAATTATAATTGATAGCCGTGCATACGCCTGCCAATAAAGCGTCGTATTAAAACTATGAATATACCATAAACACCGCCCATAGAGAATACATACTTATGCAAAAATTGATATACGCCCCCTAAAGGAACACAAGAAGATATACAAAATATATAAAGAGGACAAATAAAGAAACAAAGGAAAAAAAAAAAGGAAAATACAGGAATAATACAAATTAATAGAGAAAAAAGAGAGATATATATCCAAAAAATGAATAATTACCATCATACAGAAAAAATTGAAAATAACAACCCATGAAGAATAATACAATACAAATATACATAATAGCAAATATAGTAATTATCAAAACAGCCTAATTAATCGTCCACATGGGGCACCATTCCTCAGATATAAATGGTAAATCCTAAAAGAGCACAAGTCCTTTTGCAGCGGCGGGCATAAAGTGGCCAGAGTCCATGATGGTATCCCATTAAATATATCAATATAACTGCACAAATAAAGGGGAATATATTTAGATACAATCCCAGTGGATTTCTTCGACCGACCCGGTCACATTATCTCGCTACTTCATCAGGCCTGAGGAACATAGATGGTCCATATTATTCACTTTCCTGCTCCCAGAGTAGTGACGAAACAGCCATCCTCATATGTCATAATTATCAATACTGTAAAGTAAAACAAAACCCATTAAAATCAAAAATAAAATAATGTGCATGTTAATGAACCCAGCACTACACTAGCACACCCCTTGAAAAAGGCAGCAGCCGAAACGCGCGTCGGGGTGGACGGGGGTTGGGTGCTTACCTCCACTAGGTATATCCCTGCATCAACCGGTATGTACTTCTGTGCACATTTTCTGAGTGGGCCTTTCTGATTTATGTGGACTTGATTGCCCTAAGTAAGCAGTTATTACTCTATAAGTCCCTTATGCTTCCAGCTTTATTCAATGGTTGATGAGTGGATCTATATATGCTAGAGGCACCTACCCCCTGTCCTTTTTGGTGCATGCTATGGGTAGCATGGGGATCTTTTCCTTCTGTCATGTTTTAACCTGGTATTATCTCTAATAAAGGCTTTTTTATAATTATATTTATCTGGACTATTGACTGTTCTTTCTTGGTTGGTTTGGTGTATATTCTTGCAGTTTGTCCATTATGGTCCTACTCTTGGTCCCATTATATTGTATTCCATCTTTCTCCCAATTGGGTTAATAATAATGAGGGTGGCCTCTTTGTTTTCCACAACACTGTTTTGTTTAATACTTTTAGATACTGTAACTGAAGCAACAATACTGCAAAGGTTCTTGGAAAGTGTTGGAAAAACAAGTGTGTGGCTGGTAAATTGCATATCATCCTCGTAGATTACATATAGTCACCTCTGGTGTAAAATAGAGAAAACAGTCGACCTAAACAAGCTGCACAATAACGTTTTTCCTTTAACCCGTGTATATGTGCATGTAGTGACAGTGTGGTAATATAGTCACCTACCATGGTCTTCTCTGGGATTCAGACTCTAGGTCACACTGCCCTCGTCAGCCACAAAGGCTCATTTACAATGTAAGTCTATGGAGCGCGAGAACAAGGCTCCATGTACTTGCAAAGTAGAAGCCACTTCCAGGTCGCACCTACAGCACAGAAGGGGAGAAGAATGGCACTGGACACTGGAGAAGACGGCAATAGGGGAGTATACTAATACCCTGATACTACATTATACACTGATTCTGTGGCAAGAAAAAGTTAACAGGAGGCTTTTATTTTTAAAGCAGGATATAAGCGGCATTCAGTTATATCCTTTCTTTGTAGTAGACCTGGTAACATTTAGAAATATGAAGAGAGGATAATATGTGGCTGTTATATCCGTGACATATTATCCTGTACTGCATATACCATCTGATGTCTGTGCACATAGTACATTCTATCCAGTATACAAGAGAATACATGGCTGGTATATATTACAATGTGCCAACAGAACGTCAGATATTATACCAGCCGCATATTATCCTGTGTAGAACATTTGATGTCTGTGCACATAGTACATTATGTCCAGGAAAAATAGGATAGCGGCACACCACTGATGGAAAAAATCTTTTATTCAGGCATAGCAAGCCATATTAAAAACATGAAAAGCCTTCCGCGTTTCAGGTGCATTCAGCACCCTTTGGCCGGGGTCACACATGCGCGAGATATGGCCGAGTCTCGCAGGTGAAACCCAGCTCTGGCACCGGCACTCCGGAGCGGAGCGTGCAGCCGCACAGCAATACATGGAGCTGCACGCTCCGCTCCGGAGTGCCGGTGCCAGAGCTTAGTCATAGGATATACAATTAAAATCACAGCCAGAATAAATATCTATGAACAGCCAATCACAGATGACAAATAATTACATATGCACAAGATGTGGATGCAAACACCGCAGCGAAGGAGAAAAAAAAAAACCCCATCAATAAATATAAAATAAATCGTTGCTTGAGTTCATGCCCATCGGATATCTCGTGTCCAGCTTTAGAATCCAGAATGCCTCCCTTGAAGTCAATAATTTCTGTTTGTTTCCACTCCGAATAGGATTCAAAATCTTTTTAAATGCTTAAAAAGCAAAATTTGTGACGTCTCCTTGGTGAATATTCACATAGTGTTTTGAGGCACTGGAGTAAGCCGCATTTTTGTTTTGAATGTTGGCTAGATCAGAGGTGTCAAACTGCATTCCTCGAGGGCCGCCAACAGGTCATGTTTTCAAGATTTCCTTAGCATTCCACAAGGTGCTGGAATCATTCTGTGCAGGTGATTAAATTATCACCTGTGCAATACAAGGAAATCCTGAAAACATGACCTGTTGGTGGCCCTCGAGGAATGCAGTTTGACACCTCTGGGCTAGATGTTCAGCTATGTGTTTCTTAATTTTCCGTGTAGTGCAACCAATATATTGCATTTTGCACGACAAACAACAGATGCAGTAAATTACATATTATGTATCACAATTCATAAAAGACGTAATCTTCTGTGAAAACCCTGAAAAAGAACTAATAGATTTAGTTTTATCCAGTGCGTAAACGCACACATCTGCAGCCATTTGTCATCCTGATTAACTACAGGTAAATATTTTTTCACTATATTTTTTATATAAGTGAAATTGGAGACTATTAGGGGTGGAAAATGTAACAATGGATTCTGAATCAGTAGGGGGAAGGGCTCTGGTGGATGAAAGGGATCTAGGTTGTCTGCAAACCTTGTTAAAAGCTTCTCTGATATCATGACGATTATAACCTCTATCTATCAAACGTTCAGTAACAATATGACTTTCCTGTAAAAAAAAAAAATATCCTGATTAGAACACAGACGTGTGATTCTGTTAAACTCATCATAAGGGATCGCCTTAATAGTATGTTTTGAATGAGAGGAGGAAGAAAGAAGTAGAGAGTTTCCTGAATTACCTTTTCTGTATGCTGAAGTATGTATCTTATGTGAAATGGAATCACCTGTTAACAATGAAAGAATAAAATTACATTAAAACAAAGCACACCATTGTTTTTTCTTGTGACATTCTCAATAAGATTGATGTGTCACATGACCCTCTTCCCATTGGAAAAATTAAAGTTGGATCCAAAATCGCCGACTTCAAAATGGCCGCCATGGTCACCACCCATCTTGAAACGTTTTCCCCCATTCATATACTAATGATCCACAATCTGGAAGTTGATATCACCAACTATTCCCATTTTATTTAGATGCATCCATATACATGGCCCACCCTGTATAACATGAGATGTCTATGCACATAGTATATATATACATCACATATTATCCTCAAGGTGTAGGATCCAACAGAGGCTTGCAGTTGTGCATAAACCTACTATTCGGCCATCCCTAATCAGTGTTCTAAAGCAGAAATGATTGCAGTGGGCCCAGACATACATGAAGACTAAGTTTAAACCAGTCTTCTTCACTGATGAGTGCCCTGCAACCCTGGTTGGTCCAGATGGATGGAGTAGTGGATGGTTGGTGGATGGCCTCCATGTCCCAACAAGGCTGCTACGTCAGCAAGGAGGTGGCTGAGTCATGTTTTGGGGTGGAATCATGGGGGGAGAGCTGGTAGGGCCCTTTAGGATCCGTGATGGTCTGAAAATGGCCTCGGCAAAGTATGTAGAGTTTCTATGGTATAAAAAGAACTGGGTAATCTAGCAAAATCATATTCATACGTGACAATCACCATCTCATGCGGCAAAGAATTACTGTGAGTCATTGGTTGCTATTGGCATAAAGGAAAGAAACTCATGATGTGGTCATCATCCTCTCCTGACCTCAACCTTGTTGAGAACCTTTGTAGTATCTTCAAGCAAAAGATGTATGAGGCTGGGGGGCAGTTCACATCAAAACAGCAGCTCTGGGAGGCTATTCTGTCATCCTGCAAAGAAGTTCAAGTAGAAACTATCCAATAACTCTCAAATTCAATGGATCCAAGAATTGTGAAGGTGATATCAAAGAAGGGGTCCTGAAGGTTTTGATTTATACCCTAAGGCTGCCGTCACACTAGCAGTATTTGGTCAGTATTTTACATCAGTATTTGTAAGCCAAAACCAGGAGTGGGAGATAAATCCAGAAGTGGTGCACATGTTTCTGTTATACTTTTCCTCTAATTGGTCTTCTCCTGGTTTTGGCTTACAAATACTGATGTAAAATACTGACCAAATACTGCTAGTGTGACGGCAGCCTTACTGTTGATGATTTGAAAATTATTCTGACTCATTTACATTGACCATTCAAAAAAATCTGAGAAAAATAGCATTTGCAATATAATTTGGAATACAGTATACGGATTAGTATACAATATATTGCGACTACAGACGTCAGATGGTATATAACAGTATATGTATTATAACATCTGATGTCTGTATTCCAGTATGTCATATGCCAGTCATATACTAATCTGTATACTGGATGTGCTATACGTTGTGCACTGTAGGGATTCACTCTCTGGTAGGCATTGGGCCTTGGGTAGCGTTCACATATGCATTGCAGTTTTGGTTCAAACACATTCAGTTTTAATTGCTTTCCACAGTTTGCACAGCACCAAAACAAACTCATAAGCATAAATTCCTAGCCTTGTCCAGGCGCTAACTAAACCGATCAGACCCTGGCTACTCATACACGGCTGAGCTAGCCCACCTCAGTCAAACAAAGCAGCTATTGTCCATAGCAATCACTGATACTCGGCAGTTCCTTGATGCTGTATTTTGCTGTCTGCAATCACTCTGAGGCTCATTGTGAGTTATTACTACAGACTGATCTTTTCTGCAGATCGGGTAATGATGGAGCGAATCACTCCCACTGATAGCACAAGCTGATCTTTCTGGAGGTTGGACCCTGCCATAAATCATCAAGCAGTGCCTCAGAGAGACCGCGGAACATAACACAGGATCAGGCCTAGTCAGAAACCTCCTGCCCCTTCCTTTAAGAATGTCCACCATCTTGGACTCTTTCCTGTAATAAAGGCCCCAATCCCAGTCCCTTTCTGCAATAATGTCCCCCAACCTGGACACTTTCCTCTAATAATGCTCCCATCCTAGCCCCTTTCTACAATAATTTTCCCTATTCTGGGCCAGATTCTATGAAAATGTCCCCCATCCTTGGCCCCTAATGCAATAATGTTGCTAATCCTAACCCCTTTTATTATGTCCTCCATCCTGACTCCTAGTAATAATGTCTCCCAATTCTGGGCCCCTTTCTGCAATATTGTTACCTATCCTGACACCTTCCAGTAATAATGTTCCCCTTTTTGTATAATATCCCCCATCCTGGACCTTTCCTGTCATAACCCCCCCATCCAAGCCCCTTTTTGCAATAATGTCCCACACCCTATGCCCTTTCCTGTAATAATGCTCCCCATCCTAGCCCCTTTCTGCAATAATGTTCCCAATTCTGGGTAATAAAAATGTCCTCCATCCTGGGCCCCTTCTGCAATAGTGTCCCCTATCCTGACACCTTCCTGTAATAATGCTCCACTTCCTAGTCCCTTTCTGGAATAATAGTCGAGATTCTATAAAAATGTCCCGCAGCCTGAACCCCTTTCTGCAATAACGTCCACAATCCTGACCCCTTCCTTTTATTATGTCCCCCATCCTGAACCCTTACACTAATAATGTCCCCCATCCTGGCCCCTTCCTGGTATAATGTTCCCCATTCTGAGCCACTTCCTCATATAATGTCCCTCAGCCTAGGGCCCTTGTATTAATGATGTTCTCCGCTAGCCAGCACATTTTAAAAAGAAGCGATTATTCTTACCTTCCTCCACTCTCATGACGTGGTGTCCTCTTATCACAGGTACAGAGGCTGGCAGCGGATTTTGACATCCCCACTATGTGCAGCATATGCTCGCATGTGACGAGTACGTCAACGTCAGCTGCGGCCTCTAATTGGCCGGTGGCGTGTATCGCAGTGAACGGAGCCAGTGGGTCTCAGCTGAACGTGCGCACGGATCCGGTCGTTATGTAACCTGCCAGCCCGGGGCCATGTGCTGCCCCTGGCCCAGTCCGCCCCTGTGCATTGTGCTGTGTAAACAGGACTCACAATGCTGCAAACCATGGCATCATATGTGCACTGGACAATCTAATAAAGATCACTCTGTGTGCATCGCTTGCTTTCATCTGCCTGAGCAAACATGCATTCAAACGACCGCCAGTGCAGTAGAAGTTTACCACAAACAATTAGTCACTGGAACCAAAACTGCAAACATATGCATTAATACGAACACCAGCCATAACATTAAAACCGCTGAGGGTTGAAGTGAATAAGATCTTGAAGTTGATGAAACAGGAACATTTGGCAGTAATTAGGCACTACTATGATGAAATAGGACTGGGACCAGACTGTAATTACCGGACTACTGGAAATTTCTCCCATAGAATGTATTGGATGCGGTGATTCCGCATAGTTCAGTGAACACATGCGGATTAACTTGCATTCAATAGACGGCAGCGCTTTGTATGTAGTGAACATACGCTGTGTCCAAAGCTGTGCTACTTCTGGATGGCGGGCATCCGGCCTTAAAAGTAAATGCCAGCTCCAATCGAATTTTATCAAAAATCCAGTGAATTGCAGCCTTTTGGTTATAGAAGTGCAGACATGCAGACTAGTAAGAGTACCAATTCTGGCGAGGTTGCTCCAAAATTTTGCAACATTTAGCGTTTTCACTCCAGGTTCGGCCAGGTCTTCTAACATGGGCAGAACAAGACATGGCACGGCGATGCCCGCTCATCAAATTCATGAGGGGTTGTGGCATACAAGAAAATGAATATGCTTGCTCACTGCAAACAATTAGAGATTGGTGCTCAGAAGACAAAACTGTCAAGCACAGAGATTACTTAAAAGTGATTTTCAATTGATCTTTTACTGTGACTTGAACGACCCATGAAAAACAGACAAATTATCCACGTTTCGTCTTACACCACAAATGTGTAGTCCCTAAATGGGGTAAGAATTGTGGTGAGGTTCACATGGAGGCGCATGCCATCTTGTGAAGCGCTGCGGAATATGTTAGCGCTATATAAAAATAAAGATTATTATTATTATTATTGTTAATGAATCAGGTGACTCTGACTCCACAAAGCTTCTTCATCAAGACTTGGCGTGAACAATGCCGGACTGAGGAGCTATAACCTCTGTGGGTCAGACAGGACTTCTGGACATAAATAGGCTGGCAGGCCGGTTCTTCTCAGTCCTATAGGATGCATCACATTGTTTTCACTGTGAAATAAACATTTCTCTTCTAGAATCATCTCACTGTTCTCAGAACCTTCTGAGGTTGATTAAATTTATGTGCTTAGCGAATAAAAGTATAACTTACATGGACAAAAGTGAACACAAGTACACACTGGAAACTTGGTAATATCTTCCGAGACATAAACCTTCACCAAGGTCTCTCAGCAATGCTGATTAAGTCTGCATGAAAAAAAAATATATAGTAAAGTTTTGCATCACTGTAAAGGGGAAATTTATGAGGAAAGGAAATCTGTCTGACAACACCTGTGATTACTAAGTGCACAATTAAATGTGACCCTATATGTATCACTCCGGAGCCAGGCAAACTGGTGTGATCACAGGTATAAAGATTCATGCACATATAAACATATACTGTATCTACAACACTGTACAGCATATTACATGATCAATAACAAGACGGGTCTCATTCATTCGTCCTCATTCACATTTCAGTGTTTAAACACATACTGTATATACTCGAGTATAAGCCGACCCCCCCTAATTTTGCCCCCCCAAAAAACTGGGAAAACTTAATGACTCGAGTATATAAGCCTAGGGTGGGAAATGCAGCAGCTACCGGTAAATTTCAAAAGTAAAAATAGGTACCAATAAAAGTAAAATTAATTGAGACATCAGTAGGTTAAGTGTTTTTGAATATCCATATTGAATCAGGAGCCCCATATAATGCTCCATACAGTTTATGATGGGACCCATAAGAAGCTCCACATTAAAATATGCCCCATATAATGATGCATAAAGGTTAATAATGGCCCCATAAGATGCTCCATAGACACATTTGCCCCATATAATGCTGCACAAATGCTGATTATGGCCCCATAAGATTCTCCATAGAGACATTTGCCCCATATAATGCTGCACAAATGCTGATTATGGTCCCATAAGATGCTCCATAGAGATATATATTTACCCCATATAGTGCTGCACAAACGTTATGGCCCCATAAGATGCTCCATAAAGATAATTGCCCCATATGATGCTGCACAAATGTTGATTATGGCCCCATAAGATGCTCCATACAGACACATTTGCCCCGTATAGTGCTGCACAAATGCTGACTATGGCCCCATAAGATGCTCCATACAGACATTTGCCCCATATGCTGTTGCTGCGATAAAAAAAAAATCACATACTCACCTCTCATCACTCAGGCCCCTGGCACTTTCAATATTCACCTCTCCTGGTTCCGGGTGCCGCCCCGTCTTCAGCATCTTCTGCACTGACGTTCAGGCAGAGGGCGCGCACTAAACATCATCGCGCCCTCTGACCTGAGAGTCAATGCAGAAGACGCTGAAGACGGGGCGGCACCAGGAGAGGTGAATATCGCGCAGCACTCCCCCCTCCCCATTATACTCACCTGCTCCTGGTGCAGTCCCTGGTTCTCCAGCGCCGCAGCTTCTTCCTGTAATGAGCGGTCACTGTTACCGCTCATTACAGTAATGAATATGCGGCTCCACCCCTATGGGAGTGGAGTCGGGTCCGTATTCATTACTGTAATGAAACGCCTACTTTAATAACCACCAACTACCATCCTTCCAGCCATGCAGCATAAGCTAGCTCTAATGATGTGTATTAGTCAGGACCCAGATTATATAGGGAATAGGAGTGGCTAACCATGCTCAGCTGAGAGCCCTAACTCCCAGAGAGCGCAGGAGTAGGAGCAATCAGACACTGAGGTCTTCTGGCTTCTCTCTACTGCGGTATCCCCATAACAGATAATCTCCTGCTGATAAAACACTGATTGTATTGAAACATCATAGCCGAGGATGTGATAGGTTCTCTTCCCATAATAATAATAATAATAATAATAATTTTTATTTACATAGCGCCAACATATTCCGCAGCACTTTACAATTAAGTGGGGACATGTACAGACAATAAATTCAGTACAAGTTAAGACAATTTAACAATTTAAACAGTGACATTAGGAGTGAGGTCCCTGCTCTCAAGCTTACAATCTACAAGGAAGTGGGGGGGACACAATAGGTGAAAAGTGCTCGTCATTTCAGGTCAGGCAATTATAATAAATAGGGATTTTCATACAAAGCTGCATGATCCGGTCATCAGCCCGTGTGTTTAAGTGCAATAGTCAAGTATCAAGTGCAGTTATCGTGTGCATGGAGGGTGTGGAGACAGATGAATAGTAGGGTGCAGATTCAGGGTAATATTTGGAAGGAGGGAACAGGGCAAAGTTAGTTTACTGAGTAGTTGGTGAGGTAGGCTTGTTTGAAGAGATGGGTTTTTAGAGCGCGCTTGAGTAGGTCGGGGCTAGGTATCAGTCTGATTGTCTGGGGAAGTGCATTCCAGAGAGCTGGCGCAGCACGAGAGAAGTCTTGTAGACGGAGGTGCGAGGTTCGGATTACGGGGGATGTTAGTCTTTGATGGTAGCTTACTGGGGGGAGGCTGCGGTGAAGCGGGGGTCCAAAGAGGCAGGGTTTCTGCTGCAGGAAGCTGGCAGCGGCAGGAGTGGGGTGATGCTGCGGGCTTCGGACTGGGAGGAAGGATGTGTCCTGCGATTTCGGCGCCTGATATCTCAATCTCCGCATGTGCTGCCTCTGGGGGACTCCTGACATTTTGGAAAAGCATGGAGCCCGCTACAACCTCTCACTGCCAAAACACCCCTTCCTCCCAGCCTGGGGCCCACAGCATCACCCCACTCCTGCAGCCACCAGCTTTCTGCAGCGGTGACTCTGCCTCCTGGGACCCCACTCCACCACAGCTGCCCCCTGATAAGCTACGTACAGATAAGACACACCCCCATTTTCCCCCCAAATTTTGGGGAAAAAAGTTGATAATCAGCACGATAGCCCCTTAAGCTCTGTTCACATGTTCATTTATCTTTTCCGTTAAACAGAATTAGGATCCTGCTCTTTCCTGTTTCTCACTGAAAGCAGAGTGGCCCCATTGAATTATCTGGATTGTCTGGATACTATTGGTTTAGTTTTCAAAGGATGCTAATGCTGGATATCTGTTCAGTATGTCCTAAACAGAACAGACCAGTGGATAAGATAAATGGACATGTGAACAGAGCCCAAAGAGGCATTTACACTGCAATATAATCTTCAAGGAGTATTGTTATCTTGCCTTGTAAACAAGCAGCCGATCACCCAATGGAAAAGCAAAAGGCTCATTCATCGAATGAAATAACCTTTTGCACAACACAAAAGATCTCAGTAATGCTTCATCAGGGGCTGTCTGGAAAATTTTGGCCTGGGGGTCAAGCACACAGCAGTGGCCCATGAGCAGCGGCCATCCTTTTTGTGTTTGTCTGGCTGCTTCATAAAGGGAGGTTATAAGGGTTTATGAGTAACGATGGAATAGCTGTAGGCAAATGCCGACTAGATTCTCATCCACTTCTCTGTGTCTCGGTGTGCTACCTAGAGAGGCTGCTGAGACTAGTCGGCACGACTTCGACTCTGCAAATCACATACTTCTGGACACTGTGCTGGGAATACAGAGGAACCATGACAGCGTGCACATAGCACACTATCACGATTCAGCAATCTGCGCTGACAGAGACTGCAGAAATTTATCTAGAGCCAGGAAAACCCTTTTAATCTAAAGAGGCAGTTACAAATCCTAGCGTACTGCACAAATACAATAACAGAACCAAGTTTACTATCACTGCTTGCTTTACTACTTTTAGATACTCCAAACCAACCAAGAAAGAACAGTCAATAGTCCAGATAAATATAATTATAAAAAAGCCTTTATTAGAGATAATACCAGGTTAAAACATGACAGAAGGAAAAGATCCCCATGCTACCCATAGCATGCACCAAAAAGGACAGGGGGTAGGTGCCTCTAGCATATATAGATCCACTCATCAACCATTGAATAAAGCTGGAAGCATAAGGGACTTATAGAGTAATAACTGCTTACTTAGGGCAATCAAGTCCACATAAATCAGAAAGGCCCACTCAGAAAATGTGCACAGAAGTACATACCGGTTGATGCAGGGATATACCTAGTGGAGGTAAGCACCCAACCCCCGTCCATCCCGACGCGCGTTTCGGCTGCTGCCTTTCTCAAGGGGTGTGCTAGTGTAGTGCTGGGTTCATTAAATACAGAAAAGGGGCGTAAACAAATCAATCCAATGGACGGAGTAGTCAGATGGCATTATCCGGGGCATCCTCATCCCCCTCACGCAGTGCACCTGGACTCCCCACACCGGAAAGCACATGGGGCCCCATGCACTCCCGGGAGGGCAGTACCGGGCTACGCCGGTCAGAGGAGGAAGTTCCGGAGTGCCAGAAGGTCATACAGTATCTACGCCTGCGCATAGAACAACCCACGGCCATCTTGTTGAAGAACACTAATAGAGACTGCAAGCGGCCATTTTTGATGGTAACTGACATGCGCAGATAGTCCTATACGGCCATCAAACTGAAGACCATGGAATAATCATTAAACACGGCAATATTGAAGACATCCAGATCAAAATACGAGGCTAGATGGACAGCGCAACACGGACAAATATTCATATTATAGAAAAAAGGTAAGTATAAAAAACTATTTTTATCAATTATAATTGATAGCCGTGCATACGCCTGCCAATAAAGCGTCGTATTAAAACTATGAATATACCATAAACACCGCCCATAGAGAATACATACTTATGCAAAAATTGATATACGCCCCCTAAAGGAACACAAGAAGATATACAAAATATATAAAGAGGACAAATAAAGAAACAAAGGAAAAAAAAAAGGAAAATACAGGAATAATACAAATTAATAGAGAAAAAAGAGAGATATATATCCAAAAAATGAATAATTACCATCATACAGAAAAAATTGAAAATAACAACCCATGAAGAATAATACAATACAAATATACATAATAGCAAATATAGTAATTATCAAAACAGCCTAATTAATCGTCCACATGGGGCACCATTCCTCAGATATAAATGGTAAATCCTAAAAGAGCACAAGTCCTTTTGCAGCGGCGGGCATAAAGTGGCCAGAGTCCATGATGGTATCCCATTAAATATATCAATATAACTGCACAAATAAAGGGGAATATATTTAGATACAATCCCAGTGGATTTCTTCGACCGACCCGGTCACATTATCTCGCTACTTCATCAGGCCTGAGGAACATAGATGGTCCATATTATTCACTTTCCTGCTCCCAGAGTAGTGACGAAACAGCCATCCTCATGTCATAATTATCAATACTGTAAAGTAAAACAAAACCCATTAAAATCAAAAATAAAATAATGTGCATGTTAATGAACCCAGCACTACACTAGCACACCCCTTGAAAAAGGCAGCAGCCGAAACGCGCGTCGGGGTGGACGGGGGTTGGGTGCTTACCTCCACTAGGTATATCCCTGCATCAACCGGTATGTACTTCTGTGCACATTTTCTGAGTGGGCCTTTCTGATTTATGTGGACTTGATTGCCCTAAGTAAGCAGTTATTACTCTATAAGTCCCTTATGCTTCCAGCTTTATTCAATGGTTGATGAGTGGATCTATATATGCTAGAGGCACCTACCCCCTGTCCTTTTTGGTGCATGCTATGGGTAGCATGGGGATCTTTTCCTTCTGTCATGTTTTAACCTGGTATTATCTCTAATAAAGGCTTTTTTATAATTATATTTATCTGGACTATTGACTGTTCTTTCTTGGTTGGTTTGGTGTATATTCTTGCAGTTTGTCCATTATGGTCCTACTCTTGGTCCCATTATATTGTATTGCATCTTTCTCCCAATTGGGTTAATAATAATGAGGGTGGCCTCTTTGTTTTCCACAACACTGTTTTGTTTAATACTTTTAGATACTGTAACTGAAGCAACAATACTGCAAAGGTTCTTGGAAAGTGTTGGAAAAACAAGTGTGTGGCTGGTAAATTGCATATCATCCTCGTAGATTACATATAGTCACCTCTGGTGTAAAATAGAGAAAACAGTCGACCTAAACAAGCTGCACAATAACGTTTTTCCTTTAACCCGTGTATATGTGCATGTAGTGACAGTGTGGTAATATAGTCACCTACCATGGTCTTCTCTGGGATTCAGACTCGAGGTCACACTGCCCTCGTCAGCCACAAAGGCTCATTTACAATGTAAGTCTATGGAGCGCGAGAACAAGGCTCCATGTACTTGCAAAGTAGAAGCCACTTCCAGGTCGCACCTACAGCACAGAAGGGGAGAAGAATGGCACTGGACACTGGAGAAGACGGCAATAGGGGAGTATACTAATACCCTGATACTACATTATACACTGATTCTGTGGCAAGAAAAAGTTAACAGGAGGCTTTTATTTTTAAAGCAGGATATAAGCGGCATTCAGTTATATCCTTTCTTTGTAGTAGACCTGGTAACATTTAGAAATATGAAGAGAGGATAATATGTGGCTGTTATATCCGTGACATATTATCCTGTACTGCATATACCATCTGATGTCTGTGCACATAGTACATTCTATCCAGTATACAAGAGAGTACATGGCTGGTATATATTACAATGTGCCAACAGAACGTCAGATATTATACCAGCCGCATATTATCCTGTGTAGAACATTTGATGTCTGTGCACATAGTACATTATGTCCAGGAAAAATAGGATAGCGGCACACCACTGATGGAAAAAATCTTTTATTCAGGCATAGCAAGCCATATTAAAAACATGAAAAGCCTTCCGCGTTTCAGGTGCATTCAGCACCCTTAGGCCGGGGTCACACATACGCGAGATATGGCCGAGTCTCGCAGGTGAAACCCAGCTCTGGCACCGGCACTCCGGAGCGGAGCGTGCAGCCGCACAGCAATACATGGAGCTGCACGCTCCGCTCCGGAGTGCCGGTGCCAGAGGTTAGTCATAGGATATACAATTAAAATCACAGCCAGAATAAATATCTATGAACAGCCAATCACAGATGACAAATAATTACATATGCACAAGATGTGGATGCAAACACCGCAGCGAAGGAGAAAAAAAAAAACCCCATCAATAAATATAAAATAAATCGTTGCTTGAGTTCATGCCCATCGGATATCTCGTGTCCAGCTTTAGAATCCAGAATGCCTCCCTTGAAGTCAATAATTTCTGTTTGTTTCCACTCCGAATAGGATTCAAAATCTTTTTAAATGTTTAAAAAGCAAAATTTGTGACGTCTCCTTGGTGAATATTCACATAGTGTTTTGAGGCACTGGAGTAAGCCGCATTTTTGTTTTGAATGTTGGCTAGATCAGAGGTGTCAAACTGCATTCCTCGAGGGCCGCCAACAGGTCATGTTTTCAAGATTTCCTTAGCATTCCACAAGGTGCTGGAATCATTCTGTGCAGGTGATTAAATTATCACCTGTGCAATACAAGGAAATCCTGAAAACATGACCTGTTGGTGGCCCTCGAGGAATGCAGTTTGACACCTCTGGGCTAGATGTTCAGCTATGTGTTTCTTAATTTTCCGTGTAGTGCAACCAATATATTGCATTTTGTACGACAAACAACAGATGCAGTAAATTACATATTATGTATCACAATTCATAAAAGACGTAATCTTCTGTGAAAACCCTGAAAAAGAACTAATAGATTTAGTTTTATCCAGTGCGTAAACGCACACATCTGCAGCCATTTGTCATCCTGATTAACTACAGGTAAATATTTTTTCACTATATTTTTTATATAAGTGAAATTGGAGACTATTAGGGGTGGAAAATGTAACAATGGATTCTGAATCAGTAGGGGGAAGGGCTCTGGTGGATGAAAGGGATCTAGGTTGTCTGCAAACCTTGTTAAAAGCTTCTCTGATATCATGACGATTATAACCTCTATCTATCAAACGTTCAGTAACAATATGACTTTCCTGTAAAAAAAAAAAATATCCTGATTAGAACACAGACGTGTGATTCTGTTAAACTCATCATAAGGGATCGCCTTAATAGTATGTTTTGAATGAGAGGAGGAAGAAAGAAGTAGAGAGTTTCCTGAATTACCTTTTCTGTATGCTGAAGTATGTATCTTATGTGAAATGGAATCACCTGTTAACAATGAAAGAATAAAATTACATTAAAACAAAGCACACCATTGTTTTTTCTTGTGACATTCTCAATAAGATTGATGTGTCACATGACCCTCTTCCCATTGGAAAAATTAAAGTTGGATCCAAAATCGCCGACTTCAAAATGGCCGCCATGGTCACCACCCATCTTGAAACGTTTTCCCCCATTCATATACTAATGATCCACAATCTGGAAGTTGATATCACCAACTATTCCCATTTTATTTAGATGCATCCATATACATGGCCCACCCTGTATAACATGAGATGTCTATGCACATAGTATATATATACATCACATATTATCCTCAAGGTGTAGGATCCAACAGAGGCTTGCAGTTGTGCATAAACCTACTATTCGGCCATCCCTAATCAGTGTTCTAAAGCAGAAATGATTGCAGTGGGCCCAGACATACATGAAGACTAAGTTTAAACCAGTCTTCTTCACTGATGAGTGCCCTGCAACCCTGGTTGGTCCAGATGGATGGAGTAGTGGATGGTTGGTGGATGGCCTCCATGTCCCAACAAGGCTGCTACGTCAGCAAGGAGGTGGCTGAGTCATGTTTTGGGGTGGAATCATGGGGGGAGAGCTGGTAGGGCCCTTTAGGATCCGTGATGGTCTGAAAATGGCCTCGGCAAAGTATGTAGAGTTTCTATGGTATAAAAAGAACTGGGTAATCTAGCAAAATCATATTCATACGTGACAATCACCATCTCATGCGGCAAAGAATTACTGTGAGTCATTGGTTGCTATTGGCATAAAGGAAAGAAACTCATGATGTGGTCATCATCCTCTCCTGACCTCAACCTTGTTGAGAACCTTTGTAGTATCTTCAAGGAAAAGATGTATGAGGCTGGGGGGCAGTTCACATCAAAACAGCAGCTCTGGGAGGCTATTCTGTCATCCTGCAAAGAAGTTCAAGTAGAAACTATCCAATAACTCTCAAATTCAATGGATCCAAGAATTGTGAAGGTGATATCAAAGAAGGGGTCCTGAAGGTTCTGATTTATACTCTAAGGCTGCCGTCACACTAGCAGTATTTGGTCAGTATTTTACATCAGTATTTGTAAGCCAAAACCAGGAGTGGGAGATAAATCCAGAAGTGGTGCACGTTTCTGTTATACTTTTCCTCTAATTGTACCACTCCTGGTTTTGGCTTACAAATACTGATGTAAAATACTGACCAAATACTGCTAGTGTGACGGCAGCCTTACTGTTGATGATTTGAAAATTATTCTGACTCATTTACATTGACCATTCAAAAAAATCTGAGAAAAATAGCATTTGCAATATAATTTGGAATACAGTATACGGATTAGTATACAATATATTGCGACTACAGACGTCAGATGGTATATAACAGTATATGTATTATAACATCTGATGTCTGTATTCCAGTATGTCATATGCCAGTCATATACTAATCTGTATACTGGATGTGCTATACGTTGTGCACTGTAGGGATTCACTCTCTCTGGTAAGCATTGGGCCTTGGGTAGCGTTCACATATGCATTGCAGTTTTGGTTCAAACACATTCAGTTTTAATTGCTTTCCACAGTTTGCACAGCACCAAAACAAACTCATAAGCATAAATTCCTAGCCTTGTCCAGGCGCTAACTAAACCGATCAGACCCTGGCTACTCATACACGGCTGAGCTAGCCCACCTCAGTCAAACAAAGCAGCTATTGTCCATAGCAATCACTGATACTCGGCAGTTCCTTGATGCTGTATTTTGCTGTCTGCAATCACTCTGAGGCTCATTGTGAGTTATTACTACAGATTGATCTTTTCTGCAGATCGGGTAATGATGGAGCGAATCACTCCCACTGATAGCACAAGCTGATCTTTCTGGAGGTTGGACCCTGCCATAAATCATCAAGCAGTGCCTCAGAGAGACCGCGGAACATAACACAGGATCAGGCCTAGTCAGAAACCTCCTGCCCCTTCCTTTAAGAATGTCCACCATCTTGGACTCTTTCCTGTAATAAAGGCCCCAATCCCAGTCCCTTTCTACAATAATGTCCCCCAACCTGGACACTTTCCTCTAATAATGCTCCCATCCTAGCCCCTTTCTACAATAATTTTCCCTATTCTGGGCCAGATTCTATAAAAATGTCCCCCATCCTTGGCCCCTAATGCAATAATGTTGCTAATCCTAACCCCTTTTATTATGTCCTCCATCCTGACTCCTAGTAATAATGTCTCCCAATTCTGGGCCCCTTTCTGCAATATTGTTACCTATCCTGACACCTTTCAGTAATAATGTTCCCCTTTTTGTATAATATCCCCCATCCTGGACCTTTCCTGTCATAACCCCCCATCCAAGCCCCTTTTTGCAATAATGTCCCACACCCTATGCCCTTTCCTGTAATAATGCTCCCCATCTTAGCCCCTTTCTGCAATAATGTTCCCAATTCTGGGTAATAAAAATGTCCTCCATCCTGGGCCCCTTCTGCAATAGTGTCCCCTATCCTGACACCTTCCTGTAATAATGCTCCACTTCCTAGTCCCTTTCTGGAATAATAGTCGAGATTCTATAAAAATGTCCCGCAGCCTGAACCCCTTTCTGCAATAACGTCCACAATCCTGACCCCTTCCTTTTATTATGTCCCCCATCCTGAACCCTTACACTAATAATGTCCCCCATCCTGGCATAATGTTCCCCATTCTGAGTCACTTCCTCATATAATGTCCCTCAGCCTAGGGCCCTTCTATTAATGATGTTCTCCGCTAGCCAGCACATTTTAAAAAAAAGCGATTATTCTTACCTTCCTCCACTCTCATGACGTGGTGTCCTCTTATCACAGGTACAGAGGCTGGCAGCGGATTTTGACATCCCCACTATGTGCAGCATATGCTCGCGTGTGACGAGTACGTCGACGTCAGCTGCGGCCTCTAATTGGCCGGTGGCGTGTATCGCAGTGAACGGAGCCAGTGGGTCTCAGCTGAACGTGCGCACGGATCCGGTCGTTATGTAACCTGCCATCCCGGGGCCATGTGCTGCCCCTGGCCCAGTCCGCCCCTGTGCATTATGCTGTGTAAACAGGACTCACAATGCTGCAAACCATGGCATCATATGTGCACTGGACAATCTAATAAAGATCACTCTGTGTGCATCGCTTGCTTTCATCTGCCTGAGCAAACATGCATTCAAACGACCGCCAGTGCAGTAGAAGTTTACCACAAACAATTAGTCACTGGAACCAAAACTGCAAACATATGCATTAATACGAACACCAGCCATAACATTAAAACCGCTGAGGGTTGAAGTGAATAAGTTCTTGAAGTTGATGAAACAGGAACATTTGGCAGTAATTAGGCACTACTATGATGAAATAGGACTGGGACCAGACTGTAATTACCGGACTACTGGAAATTTCTCCCATAGAATGTATTGGATGCGGTGATTCCGCATAGTTCAGTGAACACATGCGGATTAACTTGCATTCAATAGACGGCAGCGCTTTGTATGTAGTGAACATACGCTGTGTCCAAAGCTGTGCTACTTCTGGATGGCGGGCATCCGGCCTTAAAAGTAAATGCCAGCTCCAATCGAATTTTATCAAAAATCCAGTGAATTGCAGCCTTTTGGTTATAGAAGTGCAGACATGCAGACTAGTAAGAGTACCAATTCTGGCGAGGTTGCTCCAAAATTTTGCAACATTTAGCGTTTTCACTCCAGGTTCGGCCAGGTCTTCTAACATGGGCAGAACAAGACATGGCACGGCGATGCCCGCTCATCAAATTCATGAGGGGTTGTGGCATACAAGAAAATGAATATGCTTGCTCACTGCAAACAATTAGAGATTGGTGCTCAGAAGACAAAACTGTCAAGCACAGAGATTACTTAAAAGTGATTTTCAATTGATCTTTTACTGTGACTTGAACGACCCATGAAAAACAGACAAATTATCCACGTTTCGTCTTACACCACAAATGTGTAGTCCCTAAATGGGGTAAGAATTGTGGTGAGGTTCACATGGAGGCGCATGCCATCTTGTAAAGCGCTGCGGAATATGTTAGCGCTATATAAAAATAAAGATTATTATTATTATTATTGTTAATGAATCAGGTGACTCTGACTCCACAAAGCTTCTTCATCAAGACTGGCGTGAACAATGCCGGACTGAGGAGCTATAACCTCTGTGGGTCAGACAGGACTTCTGGACATAAATAGGCTGGCAGGCCGGTTCTTCTCAGTCCTATAGGATGCATCACATTGTTTTCACTGTGAAATAAACATTTCTCTTCTAGAATCATCTCACTGTTCTCAGAACCTTCTGAGGTTGATTAAATTTATGTGCTTAGCGAATAAAAGTATAACTTACATGGAAAAAAGTGAACACAAGTACACACTGGAAACTTGGTAATATCTTCCGAGACATAAACCTTCACCAAGGTCTCTCAGCAATGCTGATTAAGTCTGCATGAAAAAAAAAATATATAGTAAAGTTTTGCATCACTGTAAAGGGGAAATTTATGAGGAGAGGAAATCTGTCTGACAACACCTGTGATTACTAAGTGCACAATTAAATGTGACCCTATATGTATCACTCCGGAGCCAGGCAAACTGGTGTGATCACAGGAACAAAGATTCATGCACATATAAACATATACTGTATCTACAACACTGTACAGCATATTACATGATCAATAACAAGACGGGTCTCATTCATTCGTCCTCATTCACATTTCAGTGTTTAAACACATACTGTATATACTCGAGTATAAGCCGACCCCCCTAATTTTGCCCCCCCAAAAACTGGGAAAACTTAATGACTCGAGTATATAAGCCTAGGGTGGGAAATGCAGCAGCTACCGGTAAATTTCAAAAGTAAAAATAGGTACCAATAAAAGTAAAATTAATTGAGACATCAGTAGGTTAAGTGTTTTTGAATATCCATATTGAATCAGGAGCCCCATATAATGCTCCATACAGTTTATGATGGGACCCATAAGAAGCTCCACATTAAAATATGCCCCATATAATGATGCATAAAGGTTAATAATGGCCCCATAAGATGCTCCATAGAGACATTTGCCCCATATAATGCTGCACAAATGCTGATTATGGTCCCATAAGATGCTCCATAGAGATATTTACCCCATATAGTGCTGCACAAACGTTATGGCCCCATAAGATGCTCCATAAAGATAATTGCCCCATATGATGCTGCACAAATGTTGATTATGGCCCCATAAGATGCTCCATACAGACACATTTGCCCCGTATAGTGCTGCACAAATGCTGACTATGGCCCCATAAGATGCTCCATACAGACATTTGCCCCATATGCTGTTGCTGCGATAAAAAAAAAATCACATACTCACCTCTCATCACTCAGGCCCCTGGCACTTTCAATATTCACCTCTCCTGGTTCCGGGTGCCGCCCCGTCTTCAGCATCTTCTGCACTGACGTTCAGGCAGAGGGCGCGCACTAAACATCATCGCGCCCTCTGACCTGAGAGTCAATGCAGAAGACGCTGAAGACGGGGCGGCACCAGGAGAGGTGAATATCGCGCAGCACTCCGCCCTCCCCATTATACTCACCTGCTCCTGGTGCAGTCCCTGGTTCTCCAGCGCCGCAGCTTCTTCCTGTAATGAGCGGTCACTGTTACCGCTCATTACAGTAATGAATATGCGGCTCCACCCCTATGGGAGTGGAGTCGGGTCCGTATTCATTACTGTAATGAAACGCCTACTTTAATAACCACCAACTACCATCCTTCCAGCCATGCAGCATAAGCTAGCTCTAATGATGTGTATTAGTCAGGACCCAGATTATATAGGGAATAGGAGTGGCTAACCATGCTCAGCTGAGAGCCCTAACTCCCAGAGAGCGCAGGAGTAGGAGCAATCAGACACTGAGGTCTTCTGGCTTCTCTCTACTGCGGTATCCCCATAACAGATAATCTCCTGCTGATAAAACACTGATTGTATTGAAACATCATAGCCCAGGATGTGATAGGTTCTCTTCCCATAATAATAATAATAATAATTTTTATTTACATAGCGCCAACATATTCCGCAGCACTTTACAATTAAGTGGGGACATGTACAGACAATAAATTCAGTACAAGTTAAGACAATTTAACAATTTAAACAGTGACATTAGGAGTGAGGTCCCTGCTCTCAAGCTTACAATCTACAAGGAAGTGGGGGGGACACAATAGGTGAAAAGTGCTCGTCATTTCAGGTCAGGCAATTATAATAAATAGGGATTTTCATACAAAGCTGCATGATCCGGTCATCAGCCCGTGTGTTTAAGTGCAATAGTCAAGTGTCAAGTGCAGTTATCATGTGCATGGAGGGTGTGGAGACAGATGAATAGTAGGCCGCAGATTCAGAGTAATATTTGGAAGGAGGGAACAGGGCAAAGTTAGTTTACTGAGTAGTTGGTGAGGTAGGCTTGTTTGAAGAGATGGGTTTTTAGAGCGCGCTTGAGTAGGTCGGGGCTAGGTATCAGTCTGATGTCTGGGGAAGTGCATTCCAGAGAGCTGGCGCAGAACTAGAGAAGTCTTGTAGACGGAGGTGTGAGGTTCGGATTACAGGGGATGTTAGTCTTAGGTCGTTTGTAGAACGGAGGGCACGTGTAGGGCGATAGAGAGAGATGAGAGAGGAGATATAAGGCGGTGCAGAACCGTGGAGGGCTTTGTGGGTGAGAGAGATGAGTTTGTACTGGACCCTGTAGCGAATGGGTAGCCAGTGTAAGCCTATATCCTGTTGCTCTCAAATTACATTGCAAAACCTGGTGACAGATTCCCTTTAATGTGTTTTACCAAAGAACTCTGCTTCTTCCTCCACTTTTGAGCTACTTGTTGTTCTATTTGCCTCCTGAACTCACCAATGACCTTGAAAAAAAACCAGCTAAACTTGGTCTTGCTTAAAGGGACACTGTCACCTGAATTTGAAGGGAACAATCTTTAGACCTAGGGGAGGGGTTTTTGCCTTGTGCAGGCATGTATTACGGAGGACAGAGAATGAACTTCAATCCAATATTGCAGCCAGCATGCAGCCGGCGGGTAAGGAAAGGGTGCATCAAACACCCGAAAACCCCGCCCCTAGGTCTAAAGATTGTTCCCTCCAAATTCAGGTGACAGTGTCCCTTTAAGACTAGATGGACTGGTGTAAGGTTATACCTTCTATTATACTTCACAGAGAGGAGAGGTGAGGAACAGAATGAGAAAACAAGCAAAAACAGACACACAAAGATCATACTGTGCTTTCTAACAAGTCCTTTTTACCTCATCTTAGAGCTGGATTCACATCTACACAGATTGTTAATGCTGTATATTTTCCTCCACATTGCTGCTGCTTCTGTCTGTACCAACAAAAGACAGATTCCCACATCCCTGTACTGACTGGCCGTGAGTCTCCTGACCCAAACCATGAGGTAGTCTGACTCAGTACTTGTGTGTTCTGTGCTGTATTGTGTATCAGAGAGATCATAGAATGTAACATGGAGTATTCAAAGTTCTACATACAATTGAATGAACTTCCTGTAAAGGAATATTGCAACTGGACTTATTGGAACTAATGATTTACTGACCCCATTGTGTGCATTTAAACTATTTGTTCATTATAAGCCGCCATTTTCTCCTACAGTGAGCAATTTTGCCAAGGATTATCACAAAGCTGATAAATGTTCTTTGATATGCTTGTTATTTTCCTTTTAATCATAGATTGCAGCTAAAGATGGATTAAGCTCCTAAGTACTACACTTCTCTAGACAATTGGCCTAGCCTATTTTTCATCACAAGCATTAACACCAGTGTGATGACTCTTATATACCACATCTTACTTTTTACATAATTGTCATTTTATAAAATACATCACATACTATGCAAAAATATGATTCCAGATTCAAATTTTTTGCAATATTTTTTAAGCTATTGTCTTCTACTTATAGCATAATGCATAGAATGCTTCCATTAACCCCTTAGGTTACTTTCACACTAGCGTCGTGCACTGCACGTCGCTATGCGTCGTTTTGTAGAAAAAACGCATCCTGCAAAAGTGCTTGCAGGATGCGTTTTTTCTCCATAGACTAACATTAGTGACGCATTGACACACGTCGCAACCGTCGTGCGACGGTTGCGTCGTGCTGTGGCGGACCGTCGGCAGCAAAAAACGTTACATGTTTTGCTGCATCGTATCCGCCATTTCCGACCGCGCATGTGCAGCCGGAACTCCGCCCCCTCCTCCCCGCACCTCACAATGGGGCAGCGGATGCATGGAAAAACAGCATCCGCTGCCCCCGTTGTGCGGCGCTTTCAACGCTAGCGTCGTTGCATCGGCACGTCACTAGTGTGAAAGTAGCCTTAAAGACCAGGGGTGTTTCCATTTTTGCATTTCCATTTTTTGCTCCCCTTCTTCCCAGAGCCATAACTTTTTTATTTTTCCATCAATATGGCCATATGAGGGCTTGTTTTTCGCAGAACGAGATGTACTTTTGAATGGCACCATTGATTTTACCATATCATGTACTGGAGAAAGAGAAAACAAAAAACAAATGCAGTGAAATTGCAAAAAAAAAGTGCAGTTCCACAATAGTTTTTTGGATTTTTTTTTACCATGTTCACTAAATGCTAAAATTGACCTGCCAGTATGATTCTCCAGGTCATTATGAGTTCACAGACACCAAGCATATCTAGGTTTTTTTTCATTTGGGTGGTGAAAAAAAATTCCAAAATTTGTATAAAAAATTTTTTTTTGCCATATTCTGAGACCCGTAGTGTCTCCATTTTTTAGGATCTGGGGCCGGGTGAGGGCTTATTTTTTGCTCTCTGATCTGATGTTTTTGTTTATACCATTTTGGTGTAAATAAGATTTTTTGATCGCCCGTTATTGCATTTTATGTAGCGACCTAAAAACGTAATTCTGGCCTTTCGATTTTTTTCTTGTTGCGCCGTTTACCAATTCAATTAATTCTTTTTATATATTGATAGATCTGGCGATTCTGAACGCGGCGATAACAAATATGTGTATATTTTTTGTTTTATTGTTTTATTTTGAATGGGGCCAAAGTGGGGTGATTTGAACTTTTATATTTTTTCATTTTTTTATATTTTTAAAAACTTTTTTTTTTACTTGCTTAAAACCAAAGCAATCTGGAACAAAGGACCACCAGATAGTATATGAGCCCAAGAATAATTAAAATATGCCTTTATTTATAAAAGTGGCAATGATTACATAAATAAAAATGTGTATAAATACACAAAAGTGCGCAAGAGCAGGATTACATAGGATAATAGATATGATTAACACCAGCAAAACCCCAACAATTCAAAATATAAGGATTTTTGTTTGAGCTGTGCATATCAGAAAGTGCCAAAAAACGTTATAAAAAACAGGTGTAAATTTGTATATAAAAAATATATATATATATATAAATCAAAAAAATATAACAGCAAAAATAAAGTGCCTCAATAAATAATTGTGTATAGAGAATTAGTTACACACAAACTAAATAGTTAAAGTGTCAAAGTGCATGACCTACATAGAGGTCAGACAACGTGCAAACCATAAAAAAAGAGAATACTTGCTAAAAATGTGTAAGACAGCACAGCAATGTATATACCATATACCTGGGGGGTAAGCTGGGTCCCGTGTCTGCGGGTAAACTCTCATTCGTCAGGGGGTGGCTATTGCGGGTTCTGAAGGGGTTTATATAGTGTCATATTCCGAGCGCTGTGGCCCGGGTGTAACCGGCGCATGCGCAGTCAGGAGGTCCGGAAGTTCCGGTCTCCGAGTCACATGACCGGCCGCACAGGAACGGAGTACCTGGCGTAACCAAGGAAACATGGACACAGAGAACCGGGACCTCAGGACACAGACTGGGCATGCGCACAGCCAGGGGCACAGCGTGGGAAAGATTTGCACTCATAAATGATCGTAAGTAATATACGCATAGCACATGGGAAAATCACTGTGCTAAACAAGACAAGATGTTGAAAAAATAAAAATAAAGCACAAGGAGCATACATATATACATATAACCATATGACTATGGTGAGATTAAAAGAATATGGACATAGAGAGCCGGGACTACAGCATACAAACTGGGCATGCGCATAATCCTCTGTGCTGCATAAAGAAAGGGACATAGCAGACTGCTGACCCCTGGTAGTCATGCCAAACCCATCGGTGACCCGCTTTCATGTGACACAGGCGCCGATGGAGGAGGTAATGATGTGCTTCCTGCGCGTGCATGTTAAATGCCGCTGTCAGAGTTTGACAACAGCATTTAACATGTTAACAGCCGCGGGTAGATCGTGATTCCACCCCGGCTGCTAAGGGCACATGTCAGATCAGCTGTCATGTGCCGGAAAAGGTGCGGGCTCACCGCCGGAGCCCACAACAAACAGGGGGAGACGTCCAATGATGGACTCTGCCCATCATTGGACATTAAGGGGTTAAGAGGCAAGTCTGCTGACGTTAGTTGTGTCTTCACGCTTTCTCTCTGGTGGGTGAGCTATGGAATGGGGACCATGAACAGCTTTGAAATGAACTATCTGCTCTCCTGACATACAGTAAAGACCAAAAGTTTGGACACACCTTCTCATTTAAAGATTTTTCTGTATTTTCATGACTATGAAAATTGCACATTCACACTGAAGGCATCAAAACTATGAATTAACACATGTAGAATAATTATACTTAGCAAAAAAGTGTGAAACAACTGAAATTATGTCTTATATTCTAGGTTCTTCAAAGTAGCCAAATTTTGCTTTGATGACTGCTTTGCACACTCTTGGCATTCTTTTGATGAGCTTCAAGAGGTAGTCACCGGGAATGGTTTTCACTTCACAGGTGTGCCCTGTCAGGTTTAATAAGTGGGATTTTTTGCCTTATAAATGGTGTTGGGACCCTCAGTTCTGTTGTGCAGAAGTCTGGTGGATACACAGCTGATAGTCCTACTGAATAGACTGTTAGAATTTGTATTATGGCAAGAAAAGAACAGCTAAGTGAAGAAAAACGAGTGGCCATCATTACTTTAAGAAATGAAGGTCAGTCAGTCCGAAAAATTGGGCAAACTTTGAAAGTGTCCCCAAGTGCAGTGGCAAAAACCATCAAGCGCTACAAAGAAACTGACTCACATGAGGACCGCCCCAGGAAAGGAAGACCAAGAGTCACCTCTGCTTCTGAGTATAAGTTTATCCAAGTCACCGGCCTCAGAAATCGCAGGTTAACAGCAGCTCAGATTAGAGACCAGGTCAATGCCACACAGAGTTCTAGCAGCAGACACATCTCTACAACAGCTGTTAAGAGGAGACTTTGTGCAGCAGGCCTTCATGGTAAAATAGCTGCTAGGAAACCACTGCTAAGGACAGGCAACAAGCAGAAGAGACTTGTTTGGGCTAAAGAACACAAGGAATGGACATTAGACCAGTGGAAATCTGTGCTTTGGTCTGATGAGTCCAAATTTGAGATCTTTGGTGCCAACTACCTGTCTTTGTGCGACGCAGAAAAAGTGAACGGATCGACTCTACAGGCCTGGTTCCCACCGTGAAGCATGGAGGAGGAGGTGTGATGGTGTGGGGGTGCTTTGCTGGTGACACTGTTGGGGATTTATTCCAAATTGAAGGCATACTGAACCAGCATTGCTACCACAGCATCTGGCAGCGGCATGCTATTCCATCCAGTTTGCGTTTAGTTGGACCATCATTTATTTTTCAACAGGACAATGACCCCAAACACACCTCCAGGCTGTGTAAGGGCTAACTGCCCAAGAAGGGGAATAATGGGGTGCTACGCCAGATGACCTGGCCTCCACAGTCACCAGACCTGAACCCAATCGAGATGGTTTGGGGTGAGCTGGACCGCAGAGTGAAGGCAAAAGGGCCAACAAGTGCTAAGCATCTCTGGGAACTCCTTTAAGATTGTTGGAAGACCATTCCCGGTGACTACCTCTTGAAGCTCATCAAGAGAATGCCAAGAGTGTGCAAAGCAGTCATCAAAGCAAAAGGTGGCTACTTTAAAGTGCCTAGAATACAAGACATAATTTCAGTTGTTTCACACTTTTTTGTTAAGTATATAATTCCACATGTGTTAATACATAGTTTTGATGCCTTCAGTGTGAATGTACAATTTTCATACAATAAATACAGAAAAATCTTTAAAAGAGAAGGTGTGTCCAAACTTTTGGTCTGTACTGTATATATGTTCAGTCAATATTTGAATTACCTATAAATGAAAATTTTGGAGCTTCTTTTCTTAGAGCTCTACTTTGTGTTGTTCTTCTTTTATTACTCTTCGAAATGTACAAATAAATTGAAAACTGGTATTACCATTCTTCTTGTCAATATAGTGTGTCCCTAATCTTTCAGCAATTATGGGACAGCGTATGGAGATGTTCCATTGATAATGAAACACCCAGCTGTCAATTTATTCTTGGATTTCCAGAAGAGTAGCAAAAGCACAAAAGTAGGAACACACAGAAACTGATGATTAGAGGAATGGTAATTTATCATGTATTTCAAGGGCTTTTCTTTTTTGGGCTTGCTCTCATATTGAAGTTTGGCCCTGCTCTATCTCCCCTTTGAGAAAGAGGCTGAATGGTAACACCAGAAAACGGAGTGTTTACCTTTTTTATTTGCTAATTTCAAGCAAGCATAGAGCCATTGATTTAAATGAACATAATGTAGTATTTTTTTTCTGTAGTGGGTGTAGCACAGAAGTTGATTGTGGGTAAACTAATTAAAATTACAGATGGCTAAGTAGTAATATACTGTGTGCAGAATTATTAGGCAAGTTGTATTTTGATCACATGATACTTTTTATACATGTTGTCCTACTCCAAGCTGTTCAGGCTTGAGAGCCAACTACCAATTAAGTAAATCAGGTGATGTGCGCATCTGTAATGAGGAGGGGTGTTGTCTAATGACATCAAAACCCTATAGAAGGTGTGCTTAATTATTAGGCAGCTTCCTTTTGTCCTTTGACAAAATGGGTCAGAAGAGAGATTTGACGGGCTCTGACAAGTCCAAAATTGTGAGATGTCTTGCACAGGGATGCAGCAGTATTGAAATTGCCAAACTTTTGAAGCGTGATCACCGAACAATCAAGCTTTTCATGGCGAATAGCCAACAGGGTTGCAAGAAGCATGTTGGGCAAAAAAGGTGGAAAATAACTGCCCATGAATTGAGGAAAATCAAGCGTGAAGCTGCAAAGATGCCTTTTGCCACCAGTTTTGCCATATTTCAGAGCTGCAACCTTACTGGAGTAACAAAAAGCACAAGGTGTGTGATACTCAGGGACATGGCCAAGATAAAGAAGGCTGAAAAACGACCACCTTTGAACAAGAAACATAAGATGAAACGTCAAGACTGGGCCAAGAAATATCGTAAGACTGACTTTTCAAAGGTTTTATGGACTGATGTAATGAGAGTGACTCTTGATGGGCCAGAGACTGGATCAGTAAAGGGCAGAGAGCTTCACTCCGACTCAGACGCCAACAAGGTGGAGATGGGGTACTGGTATGGGCTGGTATCATCAAAGATGAACTTGTGGGACCTTTTCGGGTTGAGGATGGAGTGAAGCTCAACTCCCAGACCTACTGCCAGTTTCTGGAATACAACTTCTTCAAGTAGTGGTACAGGAAGAAGTTGGTATCGTTCAAGAAAAACATGATTTTCATGCAGGACAATGCTCCATCACATTCCTCCAACTTCTCCACAGCATGGCTGGCCAGTAAAGGTCTCAAAGAAGAAAAAATAATGACATGGCCCCCTTGTTCACCTGACCTGAACCCAATAGAGAACCTGTGGTCCCTCATAAAATGTGAGCTCTACAGGGAGGGAAAACAGTACACCTCTCGGAACAGTGTCTGGGAGGCTGTGGTGGCTGCTGCACGCAATGTTGATTGTAAACAGATCAAGCAACTGACAGAATCTATGGATGGAAGGGTGTTGAGTGTCATCATAAAGAAAGATGGCTGTATTAGTCACTAATTTTTTGGGGTTTTGTTTTTGCATGTCAGAAATGTTTATTTCTAAATTTTGTGCAGTTATATTGGTTTACCTGGTGAAAATAAACAAGTGAGATGGGAATATATTTGGTTTTTATTAAGTTGCCTAATAATTCTGCACAGTAATAGTTACCTGCACAAACAGATATTCTCCTAAGATAGCCAAATCTAAAAAAAAAATCCACTCCAACTTCCAAAAATATTAAGCTTTGATATTTATGAGTCTTTTGGGTTGATTGAGAACATAGTTGTTGATCAATAATAAAAATAATCCTCTAAAATACAACTTGCCTAATAATTCTGCACACAGTGTAAATACACTGTTCCACAGACAAATTGGTTCAAAGATGAAACTGTTGGGGCGTGGTGATGTAGCGGAGCTGAGAGGACGCGTCTAGGCAGAGCTCCCATAATCCTGACCCAAATCCAGCATTTATAATATCCAAAAAGGACTCACCCCGGTGATACTGTGGATCCCTGGGCTCCTGGGGACATCTGGCTCCTGAGGAGGTGCAGTGTGCGGCTCCGAGCGGATCAGATCCAGGAGAACCCAGGCGGGAGACAGGGCCAGCAAAAGGACGGTGGCCATTTTCTGCTTTGCGCGTCAGCAGTTGGAGGCACATCACGGAAGAATCCACCTCAGGAGTGACTAGCTGGATGGCACGCCGGACTCACGGAGGTATACAAGGAGGAAGATGCGGTGTGAGCTCTGAGAAATGAGCCCCGTGCTCCCTCATTAAAAACATAGATCGCCTGCTGGCGCATCTTATTACATTTATATTAGTGCTTTCACTATCACCTCCGTTGTTCGGAACTGGGACCGCAGTTGCTGCGGCAGTCTGCTGACAGTGCAATACACCAGACCGCATGCTGGGGTCTGCTATGGGACTCATATAACTAGCATTATTGCTCAGAAACTGGGATCATAGCTGTATAACAATTTGCTGGCAGAGCAGTATATTAGACTATGCTAGAGTCTCTGTAATTTTACTTTCATTTCCCCAGTCCCCTGAGGCTGGAGCCATAGATGACACAACAGCCTGTTGACAGTACAACATATCATATCTGCAAAAGACCTGCACAGCAGACTAGGCAAGATTGTCTGTACTGCTTCACATTAGTAAACCAGGGAAAACTGTACCTACATCTCAAAAAAGTGCTGCTACAGTTGGGAGTAAAGAAAGAAGAGAATATACCTAACCAGCTTGCTGTATCTCATAAACTTAAATTATGAACTGCTCAAAGGGTTCGTCAGTGGCTGAAAACCTAAAAGAGTTTGCAAGACCTGACCCCCCTGACAATTCATGGTCTCTCAGAAATAACCCATTAAATGTTAAAGCTGCAGACCAATGTAAAAATCGCGCTTCTGATAGCGAAGAGAGTGGAGATCAAGAAGATCTAACTCTAAGGCAGGCATCTGAACAATTAATGCAAGCCATATCTCTAACTAGGACATCCCTGACTGGGAAAATAGAGGAGGTGCATTCCAAAGTGGGACGTCTTCGACAGGACATGTGGAACAACCGCTAGGACCGTGGGGTACTCTGGCCAGGTCTGGTGGTTCTTAAAGGGGAGGTCACAATTGCAGGGACCCGGTCCGTGGCCCTGGGTGTCCAAGTTAAAGGGAAGGTCTTTAAAGGGGATGGTTTGTAAGAAAATAAAGAATGTTCGTGACGCCACCTGTGGTATTCGGTCAGGGATGACCGATGCTTCTAAAGGGGTCCACTGGGGATGATGGTACTGCAGCAGGGATGGTATGGCTTACCATATGTGAAGCCTAGTCCCCAGGGCTCCCGTTGTAGTGGATAAAGATGACAAATGGTGTAGTGCCGGAAAGAATTGGAGGACACAAGGTTGCAGTCTCTTTACCTTTTACTGATGTAGTTCAGGTACCTCGATTACAGGTGGTCTTTGGAATCCAGGCAGCCTGGAAGCGATTTGGGATCCCCTTAGCCAGGTGAGGTTGGAAGCCTTCCTTACTGCGCTGTAGTGTGAGTCCCTTGCTGCCTGAGGCTTCACACAAGGTCCTCTCTCTCTGTCCTACATGTAGGACAGTACACACATGGCATGCAATGCAAGCCTTTTTACAGGTGTCCCTACTTGCGGCAACTCTGGGCTCTATATGCTGCTGTGCCTTCGGGTTGTAAAGATTATAAGGGATAACTCAGGAGACTCTTTGCATGGAACAAGACAACTACAGGACACAGTTTTATAAGTGGTAAAGTCTATATTATCACACGGTGATTCAAACAGGTGCACAGAGAAACTCAAGTCCACAACACTTGGTGTAAATATTAAACACAGCTTAACAGTCTATAGGAAACTTCAGAGGAAAATGCAATCACGCAGAAAGTCTATGAAGCACAATTATTCTTGAGGATACTTGACACAAATAAGTCCTTGGTAGCCCAAACACAGATAGATATGCTTATAAGGCAGTTCAAATAATAACTTAGCACAACCAGGGAGGCCTGGGTAAAAGTCTCAGGTTTAAGCAGAGCAGCAACAGTTTACATGTCCAGCAAATGCAGATGGAAACAAACACAAACAGCCAGATGGAGGATTACTGGAAACCGATGTATGCAGCAGAAACTCAGAGCTGAGTAGCAGGATCTCCACACAGGTTCACAAGAGCAGGTGCAGGTGCAAAGCCAGGGAGTCGTCAGGAGCTGGATGCAAGGCAGAATACTCTAGCACAGACTAAAGGCTGGGTGGAGTTATATAGCAGGAAGACACACATCTTGGAAAAGAGCAGTAATGCACAAAAGGTAATCAAAATGTTCAGAGTCCTGACATTACTCCCTCCTTAGAAGCGGCCTCAGGATGATCCTGGATCTGGTTTCTCAGGGAATCTTTGATGAAAACGAGAGATCTTCTGTTGGGCATTGATGTTTTCCACAGGTTCCCAAGAGTCTTCCTTAGAGGGATATCCCTGCCATCTTATCAGATATTGGAGCCGATTCCTGCGAATCCTGGAATCAATAATTTCCTCCACCACAAATTGTTCTTGCCCATCAATCACCACAGGCTGCGGAGGTGACACAACACGTCCCTGGAAGGTATTGGGAGATACAGGCTTTAGTAAAGCTACATGAAAAACTGGGTGTACCTTCATAGTCCTAGGCAGCTTCAGACGGCAGGCCACAGAGCTCACAATACCATTGATCTTGAAAGGGCCAATGAATTTCTGTCCAAGTTTTTGTGAAGGAATGTTTAACTTCAGATTCTTAGTTGATAACCACACGGAATCTCCTACCTTGAACATGGGTGCAGGTTTACGGAATCTATCAGCCGATCTCTTATAACGTTCTTGAGCCGTGGTCAGGGATTCCTTCAGAACCTCCAGATTTTGCCTCATCTCAGTCAGCCTTTCCTCAACTGCAGGAACCGGAGAATTAATCGGAGACCTAGGTAAGATACATGGATGATAACCCAGATTGGCAAAGAAAGGAGTGAACTTAGTGGAGGCGCTCTGAGAATTGTATGAAAATTCGGCTAACGGCAGTAATTCCAACCAATCATCTTGGAGATGGCTAACATAGCATCTTAGATATTGTTCCAATGTCTGGTTGGTACGCTCAGTCTGACCATTTGTCTGGGGATGGTAAGCGGAAGAGAGACAGACATTAATATTGAGTGAAGAGCAAAACCGCTTCCAGGATCTTGAAGTGAACTGTACGACACGGTCAGAGATGATCTCATCTGGGACCCCATGCAGCCGGAAGATATTCTGAATAACCAAGTTCACTGTATCCTTAGCTGAGGGGAGGCCGGTGCATGGAACAAAATTAGCGGCTTTAGTCAGGCGATCAACTACTACCATGATCGTATTCATGCCCCCCGATATAGGCAGCTCCACAATAAAGTCCATTGATATAGACCCCCAAGGTCGGGACGGAACAGGTAATGGTTTCAGGAGACCCGTAGGTGCCACACGAGGAGTCTTGTAACGAGCACATACCTCGTAAGAGAGAACATAGTCCTTAGTATCCTTCAGGCAAGTTGGCCACCAGAAAAAACAGCTTAGGAACTCATGCGTCTTCTGTACCCCCCTGTGGCCAGCCAACTTGGAGTCATGTACCAACCTGAGGATCTGCAGACGGATGGCCTCAGGGACATAGATACGTTGATCTCTGAACCACATGCCACCCATAAAGACAAGATTAATATCAACAGGTGGGTTGGCCAGAAATATATCACCATCATAAGCCTCCCTGCACTTCTTCCACAAGTCCTGATCGTGGATAACTCCGATGAAATTGGCATCAGATAGAATGGTCTTGAACGGAGCTCCAGGTACGGAATCCGCAGCATGGATTCGGGATAAAGCATCAGCCTTCCCATTACGAGAACCTGGACGGTACGAGATAACAAAGTTAAATTGATTTAAAAATAAATTCCAACGAGCCTGACGAGGAGAAAGACATCTAGCGGATCTGAGGAACTCTAAATTGTGATGGTGAGTAAGCACTACGATCTGTTGTGCAGCTCCTTGCAGATGATGCCTCCATTCCTTGAAAGCCACAATAATAGCCAGCAATTCCTTGTCTCCCACATCGTAATTCTTCTCTGCTGAGGTTAGTCTATGGGAAAAGAAAGCACAAGGATGTAGCAGACCCTTCTCTCCAGTTCTTTGGGAGAGAATAGCCCCCAAAGCATTATCAGAAGCGTCCACCTCCACAATGAAAGAAAGTGTTGGATCTGGGTGTATCAACAGCGGTGCTGAGGTGAAACAGATCTTAAGCCGATCAAAAGCTTCTTGAGCCTTTGATGACCACTTAAAGGGCTTTTCCTTCTTTGTCAAGGAAGTAATAGGCTGGACAATATCAGAAAAATTTCGAATAAAACGCCTGTAGAAATTTGCAAAACCAATAAAATGTTGCACCTCCTTAACGTTTTTGGGTACCAGCCAGTCAAGGATAGCCTGAATCTTACCAGATTCCATGTTCAGCCCCTGGGGAGAGATGATATAACCTAAGAACTGAATCGCAGAACGATGGAACTCGCATTTCTCCGGCTTGATATACAGATGGTTCTCTTTCAGACGTCCTAAAACAGCCTTGACATGTTCTTCATGTTCCTGTAGAGAGTCAGAAAAGATTAGAATATCATCCAAATAGATCACCACAAACTGGTCCAACAGATCTCTGAAAATGTCATTGGCAAGGCGTTAAAACGTTGCAGGGGCATTACAAAGCCCGAAGGGCATCACGAGATATTCAAAGTGTCCATACCGGCATCGGAATGCTGTCTTCCACTCATCCCCTGGACAAATACGCACCAAATTATAAACCCCATGAAGATCTAGTTTAGAGAACACCTTAGCATGGTGGACTCTTTCCAGTAATTCGGGAATCAGAGGCAAAGGGTAACGATTTCGTACGGTTACCTTATTGAGCTCTCGATAGTCCACACAGGGTCTCAGGGACCCATCCTTCTTCTGTACAAAAAATATAGGTGCCCCTGCTGGTGAAGAAGAAGGACGTATGAAGCCTTTGGCCAGATTTTCATCAATATACTCCTTTAAGGCTTGACGCTCAGGTGCCACCAAAGGATATACGTTACCAAAAGGAATAGCTGCCCCAGGAAGCAACTCAATGGGACAGTCATAATGCCTGTGGGGAGGAAGCTGATCTGCATTATTCTTGTCACAGATGTCAGAGAACTCTTTATATGCTCAAGGTAAAGTAAATACCTGTACCGGTGGTTCCATAGCTGTGGACTCGGGGACAGCTTCAGTTAATGCTGAGTTGCTCCTTGTTGGAAAGATAATCTCCTTGGTCTCCCAGTTGATAGTTGGATTTTGAGAATGCAGCCAAGGTATGCCTAAAATCACAGGAAAATGAGGAGAAGAAATTAACAAGAAAGAGAGTTGCTCTTGATGATTAGGCTCCAACAAAATCTCAAGGGGTGCGGTCTCCTGATCCACAGGCCCGGAGATTAAAGGTGACCCATCCACTGTTTCTATGGTAATTGGAGAGGCTCTTTGCTGAATTTCAATACCATGGTCCTTGGCAAATGCGATATCCATAAAATTGCCACCTGCACCAGAGTCAATCATAGCTGCACTGAAAATCCACTGTCCTGTACACAGGATCTTAACTGGGAGAGAACAGTGAGAGTTCTTTTCATTTAGCTCCTTGGCTGGTGAAGTCATAGAAAGTGAATGGAATAAATTTAAAGGCAGGCTACATTCAGAGATGTCAGATTCATCATCACAGTTGTCATACTCCCCTACTGCTGCTAGCACCTTGTTAGGCCGTCTAGGACACTTAGGACAATCGATCAAGAAGTGGTCAGACTGGCCGCAGTAGAAACATAGACTTTCACGAAGGCGATGCTCCCGGCGCTCATTGATCTCACGCCTCTGAACGGAATCAATTTGCATAGGCACCTCCTCCACCTCCCGAGAGGTTTTACCTGCAGGCTCTTTGGAAGGAAGGGAAAAGTTAGAAATACGGTTATATGCAGCAAACTTCTCCTGCCTACGCTCAGAAAGGCGAATGTCAATGCGCACACAATGCTGTATAAATGTTTATAGCTCTTGTGGTGATTCAGAGCGAGCTAATTCATCCTTTACAATGCTAGACAGACCCCTTTTAAAAATAGGTAATTGTTCATAACTGTTCCAATTAGTATCTACCGCTAATCTCCTGAATTCAGTGGCATACTCAATAACAGAACGTTTTGCCTGGCGTAAAGACAATAAAGCAGATTCAGCGGTTGCATGGCGATTAGGATCAACATTAATGCGATAGCGGCCAAGAAATCATCCAATTTATTTAACCGTGGGTCACGAGACTCAATCATCGGATTCGCCCAGGCGAGCGCTCGTGCGGTCAGCAGCATTATTACACACAATACTTTGGATCTATCATTAGGAAAACGGTCAGCATGCACATCAAAATATAGCATACATTGATTCACAAAGCCACGAAATTTGTGGCGATCACCATTAAATCTAAATGGGGGCAACTTAGGTGGGCTAGCTGGTGGTGGTTGCCCAGATGGTAAAGTCGCTTGTGCAGCCATTTGCGTGCTTATGTCCTGAAAAGCCCGTCCATACTGGGACTCTATACCAGCAAGTTTGTTTTCCTGGGCTGCCATGTGGGTGCTTATGTCCTGCAAAGTTTGTCCAAACACTTGTTGATTGTGTTCAAAGCTTCCAAACTTCTTTTGCAGACCTTCCACATCTTTCTGCAGTGATCTAATTATGGAGAACACCTGCTCTACTCTGCTTTCTGCAGTCATTGTTCCAGCAGTCTCCTCTTTTGAGGCTAGAGTATCCTGTAAAGATTATAAGGGATAACTCAGGAGACTCTTTGCATTGAACAAGACAACTACAGGACACAGTTTTATAAGTGGTAAATTCTATATTATCACACGGTGATTCAAACAGGTGCAGAGAGAAACTTAAGTCCACAACACTTGGTGTAAATATTAAACACAGCTTAACAGTCTATAGGAAACTTCTGAGGAAAATGCAATCACGCAGAAAGTCTATGAAGCACAATTATTCTTGAGGATACTTGACACGAATAAGTCCTTGGTAGTCCAAACACAGATAGCTATGCTTATAAGGCAGTTCAAATAATAACTTAGCACAACCAGGAAGGCCTGGGTAAAATTTTCAGGTTTAAGCAGAGCAGCAACAGCTTACATGTCCAGCAAATGCAGATGGAAACAAACACAAGCAGCCAGATGGAGGATTACTGGAAACCGATGTATGCAGCAGAAACTCAGAGCTGAGTAGCAGGATCTCCACACAGGTTCACAAGAGCAGGTGCAGGTGCAAAGCCAGGGAGTCGTCAGGAGCTGGATGCAAGGCAGAATACTCTAGCACAGACTAAAGGCTGGGGTGGAGTTATATAGCAGGAAGACACAATGCACATGAGACCAAAGACGCCATCTTGGAAAAGGGCAGTAATGCACAAAAGGTAATCAAAATGTTCAGAGTCCTGACATGGGTGTACTGGTGGACAGGCAACTTGAAATCTCCTGCCCTCTGGTTTCTGCTGTGGGGCATACAGTTCCACACAGCCTCGGACTCCCGGTGTCTAGTTCCTGTGCTTCAGTGTGGAGGGAGCTCCGTCGCAGCTCCCCTCCAGCTCCTCACTTCTCCTTTGCTCTTTCAGCCCCTCACACTCTCCACAGATCACTCCTCTCTCTCAGACTACTCTCTGACAGACTAACTAACTCCTCCCCCAGCCAGAATATATGCAGTGAAGTTCCCCTGAAACCAGGTCTAGAGCTCCCCCTTTTGGCCTGGTGTCAGAAAGTGTTGAATGTACATGTTACCTGTTAAATGGATCCTCCCCGCTTCCAGGCATGGAATCACCCTCCCCGAGAGGCAGGCAATACCACTGTGGTACCCGGACTCCTGGGGTGCCACGCATGCAAACCATGAGGGGGCACATTACGGAAGTCGAATCAAGAGTGTCCCACCTGGAAGATAATCTTTCACCTATGGAAACTAAATTGACAAAGGTGGCTGGTTCCATAAATGCCTAGATGCAGAAGGCGGATGACTAGGAAAATAGAATGTGCCAGAACAATATCCGAATCATTGGATCACGAGACCACTCAGAAGGTTAGCGACCTGAGCAATTCTTGGATAGCTGGCTCAAAGACTCTTTAGGGGATGAATTCTCTCCAACATTCTCCGTGGAAAGGGCTCATACGGTCCCCACAAGACCTCTTCCCCCGGGCAGCCCACCGCAACCTTTCCTGGCAAGCCTCCTAATTGCAGGGACAGAGACATGGACAGAGCTCAATTTTTGGAGATCAAGAAACTCAGAGAAAGGAATATTTTACATTCAATGACCTACCCAGCTCGACTGTGAATTGTTTATGAGGGTTCCTCCATATTTTGTACAACCCCAGCAGAGGCCGTGGAATGGCTGCGGTCCAACGCAGGAGCAAATGGAAAGAAGCCCTTATCTGTCTGCACCGTCCCTATATGGGTGCATAAGAAATGGAACTCTATCAATATTTGTAATGATAGGAGCTCTTTCTGCCAGCATCCAATATAACTATAACAATACCGGACACTGTGTTCAGTGAAGGTACCCTCTTTTTGGAATACGATAGGAGCATGAGATTGTTTCTTTCTTGTTTTAGTTTTGTTAGTTAAAGTTTATATAGAAACTGCTGCCAAGACACCAATTAAGTTGCCTGCAATATTTAACCTGTGTGACAATGTACATCATACTTAGATAAGGGAACATGGGATCTGAAGTAATATGCATGACCTGGAAAATGAGGGGTCTCAAATCTCCTCGAAAGAGAATTAAGGTTTTTTCTCAGATTAAGCATCATCGTCCCCACATTGTAGCTTTGGTTGAAATGCACCTGACCAGAGATTCGGCCCGCTGTGTGCAGAAACCATGGGTGCAATAGTCCATACATGCTTTTCATACTAGTTACTCTAGAGGGGTGTCCTTGTTAATACATAAGGACATTAGATGGGAGGTCAAGGAGGCTCGGAGAGACCCTGAGGGATGCTTTATTTTTGTACATGCATTGGTAAATTTGAAATATTACGTCATAATGTGTATTTATAACCCACTCCCAGCAAATATGTCAGTTATTAAATAGGCGTAAGCTTTGCTCTAAATTATCCAGATGCACATGTTATGTGCATGGGAGATTTCAACCTTGTCATGGATAATTGTTTTGATAGACTTAGATTGGACGACGGAGCCTCCGGGGTGACCGCCTCTCCATCCCATTTATCAATGTTCATGGATGACAGTGGTTGGTTGGATCTGTGGAGCGAGCGTCATCCTGGTGTGCGATAATATACTTGCCACTTGTCCATTAGACACACTTTATCCCGTATAGACTATCATTATTATTATTATTATTATTATTATTTTTTATTGTTATAGCGCCATTTATTCCATGGCGCTTTACATGTGAGGAGGGGTATACATAATAAAAACAAGTACAATAATCTTAAACAATACAAGTCATAACTAGTACAGGAGGAGAGAGGACCCTGCCCGCAAAGGCTCACAATCTACAAGGGATGGGTGAGAATACAGTATATATTTGGATCCAGTAACCTGGCGATGTGGGTGGTAGATGTGGAACATGGAAGTAGGGGTATTTCAGATCATAGTCCGATAATACTTAAACTCAGGTTTGGCCAAACAAATCATAATCTATTTTGGAAGCTAAACCCATTCTGGCTGAAATCGATAGGCCCCAACGATAGAACTCTAGATGGTGAAATGGAAGAGCGACTGAGAGATTCGGAAGCAACTTATATAGCTAATCAAACAAATGAAAATAGAATGGAGTGGTTAAATTCCTATAGGTTATATACCCAACATATGGATACCAAATCTAAGCGCAAATTATTCTTTACTCATCAGTCATATTTTGAATTAAGAAACCAATCCAGTAAACTACTGGCATTTATAGTACTCCAGCATAACACATCTAACACTATACTTCAAATTCGAAAATCAAATAAGTCGATAGTAACCTCAACAGATGATATACTCCAATGTTTTCATGATTACTATAAAACATTATATAGTTCCAAAGGTGGTTTTAACACCTTGGAATGTCTTGAATATTTATCAGACAAAAAGTTTCCCACGTTAAGTCCCACTCAACAAGCCTTTTTGGACGCTGATTTTACTATAGAGCTATACTGGATATGGCCTCTGGGAAGGCACCCGTGTCAGATGGATTTCCCATAGAAATGTATAGGAAATATTGGGATATTTTGGCACCACTCCTTCTAAAAGTGTTTCAGAAGACCTGGGAGGATGGTTCTTTACCAGACTCCTTTTATGAAGCAAATATAATAATACTTAAGAAAGAAGGGAAAGATCCCCTCGAATGTGGGTCATACTGTTCCACATCGTTCGTAAATGTGGACTATAAAATTTTCACCAAAATCATGGCCACTAGATTAAACTCGGTGATACTGGAAATAATACACCCAGACCAGACCGGTTTTATGCCCAGGAAGAGTACATCTATTAATATCAGGAGAGTTCAATCAGTAGTTCAGTACCTCTCTCTGGTGCCAGATAATAAAAGGGCCCTGGCCTCGCTAGACGCGGCTAAAGCTTTCGACTTCCTTGAGTGGTCCTTTTTAGCTGCATGTTTGAAAAAATATGAATTTGGTTCTAAATTTTGGAAGTGGATTTGTGCAATATATATGAAACCAAAAGCCCGATTAACTATAAACAATTCTATATCGGGGTCGTTCTCTTTGGCAAGGGGAACACGTCAGGGATGTCCCCTCTCCCCGGCCCTTTTTGCTCTTGCGATCAAAGCACTAGCGATACATATAAGATCCACTCCAGCCATTAAGGGTATAAACATAGCGGACCATTTAGATACTATTGGCTTATATGCTGATGACATGGTGATATTTATGGATAAAGCATAAGAAACATTACCTCATGTGATTACCACTATAGACAAATTTAGTAAATATTCGGGATTATACATAAATTGGGATAAATCTGATTTAATGCCTCTTTCCCTTGATCCAATGGATCACCTTGAAGCATTATCCCCACTGCCTCTTGTATCTAATTTTAAATATCTAGGAATAAACATACCAAAACACAGCATACTCAATTTAATATTCTCCTGTTGTTAGAACTCACAAGCTTAAATATGCTATCTGGAGTAAATTACCGTTATCTGTCTCCGGGCGTATAAACTTGATTAAAATGATTCTACTTCCAAAGTTTAGTTATTAACTCCAGCATAGTGCAGTTTTGATTCCTAAATCTTTTTTCTCAAGCTTAAATTCATTAATTTTGTCCTTTATATGGGGGAAGACTAGGCCCAAACTCAAACTGTCCACCTTACATAGGTCTAAACAAATTGGAGGAGGGGCACTGCCGGATTTCTTTTTGTATTATTTCGCCGGGCAAATCAAAGCTTTGAGTAAGTGGATGCCCAATAATTACCTACCTAATTCAGAGACTCATTTGGCTCATACTGCAAAGATCGACTGCCTGCTAGAGTTTTTTTTAGAAACAGATAAACCTAATACCTCTAGATTATTACCCTTACTCCGATTGGCACGATCAGTCTGGAGACGAATTAAAAAAGTGGTTTGCTTTGCTGGCATCATAGCTGATATGCCACATATGGAATAATATTTACTTCCCAGTGCTATTAGACCACCCGTCTACTCAATTCTGGATCTCACATAATGTTTCCTCGGTTAAAGATTTATATGATCATGATGTCCTAATGTCTTTTGAACAAATACAAACTAAATACAGAATCCCAAGGTCCCAATTTTTTCGCTACCTACAGCTCAGATCAGCAATTCAATCACACTTACGCAATACAAATACAGCTCAAGTAATATCATCCTTCCCTTTAATACGGATCCTCAAATCACAGGGTCCCCAAGGTCTTATTTCCACCTCATATATATACACATGTTGTCCGTGGGTATTGATTCTGCTTTACTGACAGTAAGAGAAAAATGGAAACTTCTTATTCCTGATATCCAAGATGAAGTTTGGGAGGAGATTCTTGGATCTCCAACCAAGGTGTCTCCATCGGCTAATAATAGAATGACCCAATTATATATAGTACACCAATCATACCTGACCCCGCTATGGATATTCAGAATGGGATGGTCTCAATCTTCAGAATGCTGCGGATTTTATACCTATGGTGAGAAGATGCCCAGTTATCCTATCCCTTTGGAACAAGGTAACCAAGTTATTAACCTCCCTTATATCTATCTATTCCTGTTCCTCTTAATCCATTAGTATGCATATTTGGTGTGCTAGAAGAAGAGATATAGGGATACCATGTTAAAATTTTCCTGCGGGAGATGCTTTTCTTAGCTAGGAAAATATTGGCCTTACGCTGGATGGGTAATGTACATCCATCTCTTAAGGTACTTCACACTGAACAACTTTCCAACGAGAACGACAACGATCCGTGACGTTGCAGCGTCCTGGATAGCGATATCGTTGTGTTTGACACGCAGCAGCGATCTGGATCCCGCTGTGATATCGCTGGCCGGAGCTAGAAGTCCAGAACTTTATTTGGTCGTCAGATCGGCGTGTATCGTTGTGTTTGACAGCAAAAGCAACGATGTCAGCAATGTTTTACAATGGTAACCAGGGTAAATATCGGGTTACTAAGCGCAGGGCCGCGCTTAGTAGCCCGATATTTACCCTGGTTACCATTGTAAAAGTAAAAAAAAAAAAACAGTACATACTCACCTTCTGATGTCTGTCACGTCCCCCGACGTCCGCGCTGCTGCTCAGAGCTTCCTGCACTGAATGTGTCAGTGCCGGCCGTAAAGCAGAGCACAGCGGTGACGTCACCGCTCTGCTGTTAGGTCCGGCGCTACACAGTGCAGGGAAGCGGACGCCGGGGGGCCCGACAGACACTGGAATGTGAGTATGTAGTGTTTGTTTTGTATTACATTTACACTGGTAACCAGGGTAAACATCGGGTTACTAAGCGCACTTAGTAACCCGATGTTTACCCTGGTTACCCGGGGACTTCGGCATCGTTGGAGAGCTGTCTGTGTGACAGCTCTCCAGCGACCACACAACGACAAAACAGCGAAGCTGCAGCGATCGGCATCGTTGTCTATATCGCTGCAGCGTCGCTTAATGTGACGGTACCTTTACAGCTTGGATTGAGCTGGTAAATTCAATTATACCTTACGAGCGGACAATGTATCAGAATAGGGACTGCTTGGGGAAGTTCAATAAGATTTGGGATGTGTGGAACTCATCTCACCTTACTATATCAACACGTAGATAATGGTCTGGTACCATTATAATAGCTGTAGCAAAGAATACATTGATTCACACTTTATAGTATCATAATGTTATTAACATTGTGAAAATTGTTCTTGGCAGCAGGGTAGTTGTAGTCTTATATTTTCTTTCTTTAAGAATATGATAGATATGTTGAATGTATTGTATCATTCTGAGTTATGTATAACCAAATACACATAAATCTGAATAATGAGTCTTCCAATTGCTCCTTAATTGTTCCATAAGCCTCGCAAAAGAATATGGACTTGTGGAATTGAAGTTTGTACAAATAACTCAGTATGAAAACTTGCTGTTTTCTAATAACTATTATGATGAGTGTGTGTACGTTATATTGGTTATATACAGAATGTGTACATTTGTTGCTGTTTAATAAAGTAATTAAGAAAAAAGATGAAACTGTTCCACTCAACTAATTTTGTGGTGCTGAAAAGGAATAAAACATTGAAATTTGCTGACTGGCTCTAAGTTTCAAGATCCAGAGGAGATTGCAAATACTTATGACACCTCTCATGTAGACTTATATAAAAATTGTATCTGTATTATTTCACCATCATTATTGCATTGTTAGTAGCTAGTCTACTGCATGAGCCTTCAGTATTTTATCATCTTAGGATGACCAATCAAAAACCGCCAACTCAGCTCCCATGACGTAATCATAATTAAGGTTGCATCGCCTACTTTTATGAATGCTCTCTGTGCAAGGTATGGTTTTAGGATTTCTTAGCTTAGTTTCTTGGCATCATAGTAATGTATGGAGAATGCGTGCCGGCACCATGTAACATCCAACCGCCTATTTTGTCCTCGTGTGAAGGAGTAACAGACACAGCCAAACGAAGGGAACTCTGGGTGCTCACCCAAAAGACTCAGTCAATGGGAAATGTGGAAAGTAAAGTGAAAAGGGTCGCACTCACCGTCCCTTGAAAATCTTCTCTTCATTGAAAAAAGTTAAGAGTGGGTTGCAGGGGTGGATGGAATACATCGTGAACGATGGCTGCTTCTTATCAAATAATGCTTCAACTGGTCCTTGCATCAAACTTGACTATCATGATAAGGATAGCCTACAATCTGTATTTGGCTGAAGAATTGGAGAACAGGACAAGAGTTGGGCTCCACACATATACTGCAATAGATGTGCATCGCATCTTACCCATTGGTTGCATGGGAAGAAGCAATCTATGCCTTTTGCTGTCCCAATGATCTGGAGACCCAAGCAATTACACTGCCAATTGCAATTTCTGCATGGTGCCTCCATTAGGAAAGGAGTCTCAAGGAAAAAAGTGGACTTTACGGTATCCAAACATTTCATCTGCACTGTGCCCTGTACCACATATAGAAGAACTGCTGGTTCCAAAAGAAAAACATTTTCATTCTAGTCAAGTGAGGAAGAAGAGAGCCCTTGGTGTCACAAAGCATCTTCCTCTCGTGACTTAGACTTTCTGTCAGCAACTTCAACTGAACCACACCTTATAGCACAAAGTTTACCGAACAATCTTGTTAGAGATTTGGATCTGCCTAAGAGTAAGGCTGAGCTCTTAGGTTACAGGCTACAGCAGTGGAATTTCCTAGCTGACAATATTCGGATTCACCGTGATAAAGATCTTGTCCAATAGGTCTTCATGGAGTGTGATCTTGTGGCATGCAAGAACATTAACAATTTAATCAAAGCTCTGAAGATAAATCATAATCTAGAAATGATGTAATGTACAAAAATACACCAGCGCTGCCTGGCTAGAATCACTGAGCTGCAGGAACCAAGACAGCAAGGGGCTGATACTGTCAGTGGGGGAATACAATAAATAAAAACAAATGGATGGATCCGCGCTAAAGTGATAAACAGATAATCAAGGATATAGATGATAGTATATAATCTAGTCCCTAAAAAATACTAGGCTGTGTACCTATCCAATGTATGGATAAAAAAACAAGACCACAAGGGTGTGGATATAAGGCCCCCCAACACCACACACAAACCACTTTAGGGCAACCTAAATGCGATACAGAATTGGACCTGAATGCGATACAGAATTGGACCTGAAACAAAGCTGGAAATGTGCCCAGAAAATCTGTACCGATAACACTGCAGACTCACCGTGATGTAGTGGCAACTCAGTGTGGAGTGAAGGATGCGGTCCGAATCCGGACCGCATCCTTCACTCCACACTGAGTTGCCACTACATCACGGTGAGTCTGCAGTGTTATCGGTACAGATTTTCTGGGCACATTTCCAGCTTTGTTTCAGGTCCAATTCTGTATCGCATTCAGGTCCAATTCTGTATCGCATTTAGGTTGCCCTAAAGTGGTTTGTGTGTGGTGTTGGGGGGCCTTATATCCACACCCTTGTGGTCTTGTTTTTTTATCCATACATTGGATAGGTACACAGCCTAGTATTTTTTAGGGACTAGATTATATACTATCATCTATATCCTTGATTATCTGTTTATCACTTTAGCGCGGATCCATCCATTTGTTTTTATTTATCATAATCTAGAAATATGAAGGTTCTTTATTCGTAAAAAAACAAGCCTAAAAGCCGTCTTGCTGCATAATGACAATGCGCTATCTTCAATTCCAGTTGGTTATGCAGTCTACATGGAAGAAACCTATGACAACATGAAACAGCTGTTCAGGTGCCTAAACTATGACAAACATTTGTGGCCCCTCTGTGGTGACTTAAAGGTGGTTTCCCTCTTACTTGGTCTCCAGGGTGGATACACAAAGTACTACTGCTTCCTGTATGAGTGCAATAGTTGTACCAGTGAATATCATTCCAATAAAATAGACTGGCCTCTCCAACATACACTTCAGCCAGGAAGTTAAAATGTCCTGCATCCAGCACTTGTTGACCCATAGAAGATTTTGTTCCCACCACTGCATATCAAGTTGGGCATAATGAAGAACTTTGCAAAAGCAATGGATAAAAATGCAAAAGCACTCAAGTATCTAATTGATACATTTCCAAGGTTGAGTTAAGCAAAGATAAAGGAAGGAGTCTTTATTGGACCTCAGTTTCGTAAGCTTCTTCAAGTTGTTGCAGAGCAAGGAAAAACCTGCATGGCTAGCATTTGCAATAGTAGTAACTAATTTTTTGAGAAACTCAAGAGCAGATAACTATGAATAGTTGGTGGAAAATCTCAAAAAATGTAAGGCTCTTGTTTGTAACATGTCCTTAAACATTCATTTCTTACATCCGCATGAAGACTTTTTCCACTAAACTGCAGAGCAGTGAGCGACAAGCCTGATGAGAGGTTTTACCAAGATATTGCTGCCATGGAGAAAATATATCAAGGAAAATGGAATCCATCAATGCTTGCAGATTACTGCTGGACAATTGTAAGAGATGGTCCGATGCAGGAGTACAGGAGACAAGCACAAAATAGTTGTTACTGAGTGAGGACCAAATTTTGTGCAATTTCTGTAACTGTTTATAATTCACAATAGTGTTTAGACATACTTTAGTTATTTGAATTGTTGCTAAGTTTCCTCTAAATTATGATAAAAAAATTTGCCATAACAAGCTATTCTGCATCTTTGTATTTGCAAAAATAATAATGTTTCGTAGTACTGAAACTTTTATGCATTAATTATATGTAGCAGGAAAAGGAAAATTCTTTGACATCATGAAAACAAGAGGTAACTAAACATTTTCATTGTCAGATTTGAATTTAAGAGGTCAAAATCATTAAGTGATAGCTTATTTCATAACTGAAAAACCAAAGGAAAATGGACACTAGAGCTGGGTAAAAAATGCTATAAATTTTTTATTATAAATTATTAAAAATAAGTTAAACAAAATTTACTAAAGATAAACCCAATAAAAAGTGAGAGACGGCATCCTAGTACCACGTACAGGAAAGAGGTATTGCAGGGATAATACATAAAATAGCCTCGTAATGATTAGAAATAAAATATAGATGATATTTTATTATCTTACCAAATGTCTCAATACTAATCTAATATATAAAGCTGAATGTGTGTATGTGTGTATGTATGTCCGGGATTGGCATCTGAACCGTCGCAGCTACAGCCACAAAATTTTGCACAGTCACACGTCTGGACCCTGAGAGCGTCAAAGCTATGTTGTGAGGTGAAATTTTAACCCCGCGCTTTCCAATTCACCAAACAATTTTGCCCCTATCTACATAATGGGGAACAAATGAAAGGAAAAGTGTTGGAGGCAAATTAACAGCTGCCAGATGTGAACAAGGGGGACTTAAAGAGTGAGAGCGATGGCGCCAAAGAGTATATACTGTACAGTTGCTAAGGTGGGGCCCCGACATGGGATAATCACCACACCACCACGGGGATATGAACACACACACAAAATGCGCCACACACTACCACGTGCTCGAACACATATACCACCCTCAGCGCACATTTCACCACACATACACCAACCTCGCCACATAAAAGTTGAAACACAAAAGTCACCGCTCAAAACTCGCCACGCGCAAAACTCTCCACATGCAAAACTCGCCACACGTGCAAAACTCACCTCATGGAAAACTCGCCACACGCAAAACTTGCACACGCGGAAAAATTGCCACATGCACAAAAGTTGCAACACATGCAAAAGTTGCCTCACACAAAACTTGCACATACTCAAAAGGCACCACACATAAAACTCGCCACGCGCAAAACTCGCCATGCGCAAAACTTGCTGCACACAACTAGCTACACTAACCTGTCACATGCAACTCGACACACAAAAAGTTGCTACACGCATGTCGCCACACAAAACTCATCTCACAAAAGTCGCTACATGCATGTCGCCACACGCAACTCAACACACACAACTTGACACACGAAACTCGCCCTAAAACACACACAAGTCTGGTATTATCCTTCAAAAAAAAAAATCTGATTAATAAGCTGACAAACTACAAGAGCAACAAATGTACCATATAGGAATCCGGCAGCTGTCAGTCACATGACCTGTCTATTATGTGTATGTGTGAGCTAATATATACTGCCAGGGGGTGGGCTTACTGTTGGCTGGAGATTTATCAGGCTGCCAATTTAGCTTACAAATACTGAGGTAAAAATACTGACCAAATAACGTGTGAACGAAGGCTAATACAGGAGGAGATGACATACAGATATATACTATATACAGGAGGAGATGACACACAGGTATATACTATTTACAGGGGAGATGACACACAGGTATATACTATATGCAGGAGGAGATGACACACAGATATATACTATATACAGGAGAGATGACACACAGGTATATACTATATAGAGGAGGAGATGACATACAGGTACATACTACATACAGCAGATGACATACAGGTATATACTATATACAGAAGGAGATGACACACAGGTATATACTATATACAGGAGCAGATTACCTACAGGTATATAGTATATACAGGAGGAGATGACATACAGGTATATGCTATGTATAGGAGGACATGACATACAGGTATATACTATATACAGGGGAGATGACACACAGGTATATACTATATACAGGAGGAGATTACATACAGGTATATACTATATATAGGAGGACATGACATACAGGTATATACTATATACAGGGGAGATGACACACAGCAGGTATATACTATATACAGGGGAGATGACATACAGGTATATACTATATACAGGAGATGACATACAGGTGTATACTATATATAAGGGAGATGACAAACATGTATATACTGAGGTGAAAATGAGAGGTGTGAGGTGAAAATGAAAAGGTGTGAGTGCAAAATGAGAGGAGTGAGGGAAAATAGTGGAGTGATCGGAAAATGACAGATGTGAGGTCGAAATGACAAGTGTTAGGGGGGAATGAGAGGAGTGAGGGGGAAAATAAGAGGACTGAGTGGGAAAATGAGAGGTGTGAGGGAGAAAATGAGAGATGTGAGGGGGAAATAAGAGAAGTGAGGTGCTATAACTAACCACAGATATTTACTATGCCCAGGCAACGCCGGGCTCTTCAGCTAGCTTAGATTTACAATCTCCATGCTTTTCTCATGGTCAACTTTATGTGGCCTGTTCAAGAGTTGGAACAGCCAAAAATCTGTTTGTCTTTGCACCTGAAGGAAAAACTAAGAATGTCGTTTATCAAAAGGCTCTCGAATAAGTAGTAGAAGATTACTTCACATTACTTGGCCAATTTAGTTAAATCTGTGTGGAATATCTCTGGTGTTGAAATATATGTTGTAAAATGCTTCTATTAGCTTAGTTTTTGCCTTTTAATAATTACATTTCTATCTATTTGTTTTGTGGTTTTTTTGTGCAGAATAAGTTTTTGTTAACACATTCTATTTTGCTAACAGCAGTTATTACCCCGGGCGAAGCCGGGTAGTACAGCTAGTAATATATTAAACCTCTTATTTAACAGTAGAATATATGTATATAGGTAAATATGGCCAAGGCTCAAAATAGCATATTACATCTGTAAAGCGTTGTACGCAGTGAAGAAGCAGTGACCCACAAATTCAAACACAAAAGTCTCTTTTATTGTGTTACTTCACACAGTCAATATAGTAAACGGCTTCTTCATACAGTCCATTAATAATGCATGGCTATATGACGCAGTCAATACACAGGCCGAACTTCCCTCTGTCCAGTTTCCCTGGGTGACCGCACGCCGGTAACAAGTCTCTGTACACACTCAGCGCACTGCACTCTTTATCCTCTGGAGTGCAGCCGGGTACACATAAGACAGCCCAAGACACAGGGTGTCAGTCCTCTGTACTCAGCGCACTGCACTCTTTATCCTCTGGAGTGCAGCCGGATACACATAAGACAGCCCAAGACGCAGGGTGTCAGTCCTCTGTACTCACTCAGCGCACTGCACTCTTTATCCTGTGGAGTGCAGCCGGATACACATAAATGCATATAACTTCAGTGATCAGTTTACACCAGTTCAATGCAATACATTTCACATGGCTTTAGATTTGCGGTCCCTAAACAGGCCAGACTTCCCTTGTCCAGTTTCCCTGGGCGACCGCACGCCATCTCACAGTCTCTATACGTCTCCATACACACAGCCTCGTATGTTGCAGACACTACTCACGCCAGCCCTCCTCTGACTAGTTCTCGTGGGTGTCCTGCATCGCTGTATCACAGTCTCTTTACAGACTCTTTACTCACACAGTCGTACACAGTTCAGGATATCCTCCGGATAGCAGCCGGGCACCATATCCACCTGTTTGCAATCGTTGCACATGCTAGTCCTCTTTCGGGCACAGGACATCCACCTCTGGGCACAGGTCTGTCCACATCCGACTCCTACGGGCACAGGACAACCACCTCCGGTCACAGGACTGTCAACCTCCGGGAACAGGACTGTCCACATCCGAGACCAGTACCATGGATGACTTGCATCTCTGTGTACGCTGCGGGTGCCAGGCTATTCAGCTGCCCTGGCTGCTGGCTCTACTGGCCTCCATGCACTCTGCAGACCAGCACACACCAGACTGACACTGACGTGCACCTCCCACACCTGGCCTCACCTGGCCAGACGCCTGCACGGCCTGCATGGCCTGACACACCCATACCCCTTACTGCAGGGCTTTTAAACACACACAAACCTGTGGCCTTCAGCCACCTGGAAAACCCGGACCGGAAATCCGTGACTCTCATGCACACCTATGGACTTCATCTGTCTGCATGCACATTCTGGGGAGAACAAACAGCGCCCCCTAGCTGTATCAGAGGACACATCACTTCAACAAAATAAATCAAATAAAGTGCAAAGTGCCAAGATGCAGTAGATAGTATAACCTCAATATAACCACAGTAGCTAGTGCTATAGGTAAGACCCTTACTGGGAAAAATAGAAATAATATATACTGAAGTGGCAATACCAGGCATATAGGGGAAATCCCACTGCTCTATGAAAAATCAGGCTTTTAGAAAATGTGAAGTGAAGTGCAGCGAAATAACATTATATATGGTATAGTGAACCAACCTGCACCTGGACGTGGAAGGAGAGACCCCAACGCACGTTTCGCACACTGCTTCTTCGCACTGAACCTGACAACTTTTGAAAATACAGTTGTGTGAAAAAGTGTTTTCTTCCTTCTTGATTTTCTATTCTTTTGCGTGTTTGTCACACTTAAATGTTTCAGATCACCAAACAAATTTAAAAATTAGACAGAGATAACACAAGTAAACACAAAATGCAGTTTTTAAATGAAGGTCTTTATTATTAAGGGAAAAAGAAATCCAAACCTACAGGGCCCTGTGTGAAAAAGTGATTACCCCCTTAACGCCGTTACCCCTGTGTGTTTTCCCGTTTTTGCATTTTCATTTTTTTGCTCTCCTTCTTCCCAGTGCTATAACTTTTATGTTCCATCAATATGGCCATGAGGGGGCTTGTTTTCTGCTTGTTCTTTTGAACTCACCAGACTCATTGTCAGTTATCACAAATGCTTGATTGCAGTTGTTGCTGCTAAGGGTGGCCCAACCAGTTATTAGGTTTTGGGTGCAATCATTTTTTTCACACAGAACCCTGTAGGTTTGGATTTTTTTTCCGTTAAAAATAAAAAATGAATTTGAATCCTTTAAAAAATGAATTTTGTGATTACTTGTGTTATCTTTGTCCAATGTTTAAATTTGTTTGGTGATGTGAAACATTGAAGTGCGACAAACATGAATAAGAATAGGAAATCAGGAAGAGGGGCAAACACTTTTCCACATCACTATATGTAGAACAGTGTAGAGGTGAGCAAATTTCCAGAAATTCCTTTCAGGTTCAATTTGTCGATTAAATTTAAAAGACAAGTATGACATTCTGAGGTCTCCTACATCCAACCCCTTCCAAGCTATTAAATGCAAGGACAGATTTAGTAATGGCAAAGTGACATCAACATGTATACCTATGGGCAACTGGTGGTAACCAACAACCTATATAATAATCTATATACTGTATATAATCGTCTAAGGGGCACTTCCGTCTGTTTGTCTGTCTGTCTGTTTGTCTGTCTGTCACGGAAATCCCGCGTCGCTGATTGAATCAGCGATGGGCACAGTCCGGCCCCGAATTCGCCCCTTCCTACTCTGTCAGTGCCACCTCCAGTCAGCGCTCACACAGGGTTAATGGCTGCGTTACACCGGGGTAACTGTCATGAATCCCAATGGCTAGGGATAGCACAGGACAAGCAAAGTACAAATATATTACGGACGAGCTCTAGGGTGATGGAACCTGGGCTGACCGCTGCCCTACGCCTGACAAATGCAACTAGAGATAGCCAGGGAGCGTGCCTACGTTGGTTCTAGACGCCACGCACCAGCCTAAGAGCTAACTAGCACTGCAGAGAAAACAAGACCTCACTTGCCTCCAGCGGAATGAACCCCAAAAGATATAGTTGCCCCCCACATGTATTGACGGTGAAATGAGAGGAAGGCACACACATAGAGATGATATATATAGTTTTAGCAAATTGAGGCCCGCTGTAAACTAGAAAGCAGAACGATACAAAAGGGGACTGAGCGGTCAGCAAAAAACCCTAATAAAAAAAAAACCATCCTGAGATTACAAGAACCCATGTGCCAACTCATGGCACATGGGGAGAACCTCAGTCCACTAGAGCTACCAGCTAGCATAGAGACATAATAAGCAAGCTGGACAAAAAACCAAACAACTGAAAATCAGCACTTAGCTTATCCTGAAAGATCTGGGAGCAGGTAGGCAGGAACCAAACAGAGCACATCTGAATACATTGATAGCCGGCAAGGGAAATGACAGAAAGGCCAGGTAAAATAGGAAACACCCAGCCACTGATGGACAGGTGGAAACCAAAGGCCGCAACCCACCAAAGTCACCCAGTACCAGCAGTAACCACCAGAGGGAGCCCACAAACAGAATCCACAACAGTACCCCCCCCTTGAGGAGGGGTCACCGAACCCTCACGAGAACCCCCAGGGCGATCAGGGTGAGCTCTATGGAAGGCGCGGACCAAATCAGTCGCATGAACATCGGAGGCGACCACCCAGGAATTATCCTCCTGACCATAACCCTTCCACTTAACCAAATACTGGAGTTTGCGTCTGGAAACACGAGAATCCAAGATCTTCTCAACAACATACTCCAATTCTCCCTCCACCAGCACCGGAGCAGGAGGCTCAACCGAAGGAACAACGGGCACCTCATACCTCCGCAACAACGACCGATGGAACACATTATGAATAGCAAATGATGCTGGGAGATCCAAACGAAAAGATACAGGGTTAAGAATCTCCGAGATCCTATAAGGACCGATGAACCGAGGCTTGAACTTAGGAGAAGAGACCTTCATAGGGACAAAACGAGAAGACAACCACACCAAATCCCCAACAAGAAGTCGGGGACCCACGCGGCGACGGCGATTAGCAAACTGCTGAGTCTTCTCCTGAGATAACTTCAAATTGTCCACCACCTGATTCCAAATCTGATGTAGCCTGTCCACCACCACGTCCACTCCAGGACAATCCGAAGGCTCCACCTGACCAGAGGAAAAACGAGGATGAAACCCCGAATTACAAAAAAAAGGAGAGACCAACGTGGCCGAACTAGCCCGATTATTAAGAGCAAATTCGGCCAGTGGCAAAAAAGCAACCCAGTCATCTTGATCAGCAGAAACAAAACACCTCAAATAAGTTTCCAAGGTCTGATTAGTTCGCTCCGTCTGGCCATTCGTCTGAGGATGGAATGCAGACGAGAAAGACAAATCAATGCCCATCTTGGCACAAAATGTCCGCCAAAATCTAGACACAAACTGGGATCCCCTGTCAGAAACGATATTCTCCGGAATCCCATGCAAACGAACCACGTTCTGAAAAAATAAAGGGACCAACTCAGAGGAGGAAGGCAACTTAGGCAAGGGCACCAAATGAACCATCTTAGAAAAGCGGTCACACACAACCCAGATAACGGACATTTTCTGTGAAACCGGGAGATCAGAAATAAAATCCATGGAAATGTGCGTCCAAGGCCTCTTCGGGATGGGCAAGGATAACAACAACCCACTGGCCCGAGAACAGCAAGGCTTAGCTCGAGCACACACTTCACAAGACTGCACAAAGGTACGCACATCCCTAGACAAGGAAGGCCACCAAAAAGACCTGGCCACCAAGTCTCTAGTACCAAATATTCCAGGATGACCAGCCAACACAGAAGAATGGACCTCGGAGATGACTCTACTGGTCCAATCATCCGGAACAAACAGTCTTTCTGGTGGACAACGATCCGGTTTATCCACCTGAAACTCCTGCAATGCACGTCGCAAGTCTGGGGATACGGCGGACAATATTACCCCATCCCTAAGGATACCAGTAGGCCCAGAGTCTCCAGGAGAGTCAGGCACAAAACTCCTGGAAAGAGCATCTGCCTTCACATTCTTTGAACCTGGCAGGTATGAAACCACGAAATTGAAACGAGAAAAAAACAACGACCAACGAGCCTGTCTAGGATTCAAACGCCTGGCAGACTCAAGGTAAATGAGATTCTTGTGATCAGTCAAGACCACCACACGATGTTTAGCACCCTCAAGCCAATGACGCCACTCCTCAAATGCCCACTTCATGGCCAAAAGCTCCCGATTACCCACATCATAATTGCGCTCGGCGGGCGAGAATTTTCTAGAGAAGAATGCACATGGCTTCATCACCGAGCCATTAGAACTTCTCTGTGACAAAACCGCCCCCGCTCCAATCTCGGAAGCATCAACCTCAACCTGAAAAGGAAGTGAAACATCTGGTTGACACAACACAGGAGCAGAAGAAAACCGGCGCTTAAGTTCCTGAAAGGCCTCCACGGCCGCAGGAGACCAATCAGCAACATCAGCACCCTTTTTAGTCAAATCAGTCAAAGGTTTAACAATACTGGAAAAATTAGCAATGAACCGACGATAAAAATTAGCAAACCCCAAGAACTTCTGAAGGCTCTTAACAGATGTAGGTTGTGTCCAGTCACAAATCGCCTGAACCTTGACGGGATCCATCTCAATAGTAGAAGGAGAAAAAATGTACCCCAAAAAAGAAATCTTCTGGACTCCGAAGAGACACTTTGAGCCCTTCACAAACAGAGAATTGGCCCGCAGAACCTGAAACACCTTCCTGACCTGTAGAACATGAGACTCCCAGTCATCAGAAAACACCAAAATATCATCCAAATACACAATCATAAACTTATCCAGATATTCACGGAAAATATTGTGCATAAAGGACTGAAAGACTGACGGAGCATTGGAGAGTCCAAAAGGCATTACCAAATACTCAAAATGGCCCTCAGGCGTATTAAATGCGGTTTTCCACTCATCACCCTGTTTTATCCGCACCAGATTATACGCACCGCGAAGATCTATCTTAGTGAACCACCTAGCCCCCTTAATGCGAGCAAACAAATCAGTCAATAATGGCAATGGATACTGATACTTGACTGTAATCTTATTCAGAAGGCGATAATCTATACAAGGCCTCAGGGAACCATCTTTTTTTGCCACAAAAAAAAACCTGCTCCCAGAGGGGACGAAGATGGACGAATATGTCCCTTTTCCAAGGACTCCTTAATATAATTCCGCATAGCAGTATGCTCTGGCAGTGACAGATTAAATAAACGACCCTTAGGGAACTTACTGCCAGGAATCAATTCTATAGCACAGTCACAATCTCTATGCGGAGGGAGCGAATTGAGCTTAGGCTCCTCAAAAACATCCCTATAGTCAGACAAAAACGCAGGGATCTCAGAAGGAGTAGATGAAGCGATTGAAATCGGAGGTGCATCATCATGAACCCCCTGACATCCCCAGCTTAACACAGACATTGTTTTCCAGTCCAGGACAGGATTATGAGTTTGTAACCATGGCAGACCAAGCACTAGTACATCATGTAAATTATAAAGTACAAGGAAGCGAATCACCTCCTGATGAATGGGAGTCATGCGCATGGTCACTTGTGTCCAATACTGCGGTTTATTCATAGCCAATAGTGTAGAGTCAATTCCCTTCAGAGGAATAGGAACTTCCAGAGGTTCCAGACTAAAACCGCAGCGTTTAGCAAATGACCAATCCATAAGACTCAGGGCAGCGCCCGAATTCACATAGGCATCGACGGAAATGGAAGACAGTGAAAAAATCAGAGTCACAGACAAAATGAACTTAGGCTGCAGAGTACCAATGGCAAAAGATTTATCAACCCTTTTTGTGCGTTTAGAGCATGCTGATATAACATGAGCTGAATCACCACAATAGAAACACAATCCATTTTTCCGCCTATAATTTTGCCGTTCACTTCTGGACTGAATTCTATCACATTGCATAGTCTCAGGTGCCTGTTCAGAAGACACCGCCAACTGGTGCACGGGTTTGCGCTCCCGTAAACGCCGATCAATCTGAATGGCCATAGCCATAGACTCATTCAGACCTGTAGGCGTAGGGAACCCCACCATAATATCCTTAATGGCCTCAGAAAGACCATTTCTGAAGTTTGCAGCCAGGGCGCACTCATTCCACTGAGTAAGCACCGACCATTTCCGAAACTTCTGACAAAATATCTCCGCTTCATCATGCCCCTGAGAGAGGGCTAATAAAGCCTTTTCAGCCTGAATCTCCAGGTTAGGTTCCTCATAGAGCAATCCCAATGCCAGAAAAAACGCATCCACACTGAGCAATGCAGGATCCCCTGGTGCCAATGCAAATGCCCAATTCTGAGGGTCGCCCCGCAGGAAAGATATTACAATCTTGACCTGTTGAGCAGGGTCTCCAGAGGAGCGAGATTTTAAGGAAAGAAACAATTTACAATTGTTCCTGAAATTCAGGAAGGTAGATCTATCTCCAGAAAAGAACTCTGGAATAGGAATTCTAGGTTCAGACATGGGAGTGTGAACAACAAAATCCTGTATGTTTTGAACTTTTGCCGCGAGATTACTCAGGCTGGAAGCCAAACTCTGGACATCCATGTTAAACAGCTAAGATCAGAGCCATTCAAGGGTTAAGAGGAGGTAAGAAGCAGCTAGACAGCAATTAAGGGCTAGGCAGCAAAACTCTGAAGGGAAAAAAAAAAAAAAAAAATTTCCCTTAAACACTTCTCTTTCTCCTGCTTCAGCCCAAACAATTAACACTTTGCGGGCCGGCTATACTGTCATGAATCCCAATGGCTAGGGATAGCACAGGACAAGCAAAGTACAAATATATTACGGACGAGCCTCTAGGGTGATGGAACCTGGGCTGACCGCTGCCCTACGCCTGACAAACGCAACTAGAGATAGCCAGGGAGCGTGCCTACGTTGGTTCTAGACGCCACGCACCAGCCTAAGAGCTAACTAGCACTGCAGAGAAAATTAAGACCTCACTTGCCTCCAGCGGAATGAACCCCAAAAGATATAGTTGCCCCCCACATGTATTGACGGTGAAATGAGAGGAAGGCACACACATAGAGATGATATATATAGTTTTAGCAAATTGAGGCCCGCTGTAAACTAGAAAGCAGAACGATACAAAAGGGGACTGAGCGGTCAGCAAAAAACCCTAATAAAAAAAAAACCATCCTGAGATTACAAGAACCCATGTGCCAACTCATGGCACATGGGGAGAACCTCAGTCCACTAGAGCTACCAGCTAGCATAGAGACATAATAAGCAAGCTGGACAAAAAACCAAACAACTGAAAATCAGCACTTAGCTTATCCTGAAAGATCTGGGAGCAGGTAGGCAGGAACCAAACAGAGCACATCTGAATACATTGATAGCCGGCAAGGGAAATGACAGAAAGGCCAGGTAAAATAGGAAACACCCAGCCACTGATGGACAGGTGGAAACCAAAGGCCACAACCCACCAAAGTCACCCAGTACCAGCAGTAACCACCAGAGGGAGCCCACAAACAGAATCCACAACAGATGACCTGTCTACTCCAGCAGAAGCTAAGTCCCCGCTAGTTCATTTGTTGTTCATTGTGTACTGAATATATTTCTTAGTACTTGCTAAGTTCTAGTCCAGCTTGCTAACATGATATTGCCTTGCTAGCTGGAAGCTCTGGGTTGCAGAGTGGCACCTCCGCACCGTGAGTCGGTGCGGGGGTCTTTTTGCTCACTCTGCGTGACTTTTTGTAGTTTTTTTTATGCTGACCGCATAGATCCCTTTCCTATCCTCAGTCTATTTAGTAAGTCTGGCCTCCTTTGCTGAAACCTGTTTCATCCCTGTGTTTGTGACTTTCCTCTTAACTCACAGTTAATATATGTGGGGGGCTGCCTTTACCTTTGGGGAATTTCTCTGAGGCAAGGTAAGGCTTATTTTTCTATCTTTAGGGGTAGTTAGCTCTTAGGCTGTGAAGAGGCGTCTAGGGAGAGTTAGGTATGCTCCACAGCTATTTCTAGTGTATGTGTTATAGGATTAGGATTTGCGGTCAGCAGAGTTCCCACTTCTCAGAGCTTGTCCTGTCTTCTAGTTTAACCATCAGGTCATTCCAGGTGCACCTAATTACCAGGTCCATAATAGTACAGCTGGCCCACAAAGTGTTAATGCATCTCAATAGAGGGATAAAAGAAGTTCTGAGACCATTTTTTTTTCTCTGCAGTGTGTTTTGTCTTTCTTTTCCCCTTAACCTCTGGGTGGTTCAGGACTCAGGTGTAGATATGGACATTCAAGGTCTGTCCTCTTGTGTTGATCACCTCACTGCGAGGGTACAAAGCATTCAAGATTATGTAGTTCAGAATCCTATGTTAGAGCCTAGAATTCCAATTCCTGATTTGTTTTTTGGAGATAGATCTAAATTTCTGAATTTCAAAAATAATTGTAAACTGTTTCTTGCTTTGAAACCCCGCTCCTCTGGTGACCCCATTCAGCAAGTAAAAATAATTATTTCTTTGTTACGTGGCAACCCACAAGACTGGGCATTCTCCCTTGCGCCAGGAGATCCTGCATTGCTTAATGTAGATGCGTTTTTTCTGGTGCTTGGATTGCTTTATGACGAACCTAACTCTGTGGATCAGGCAGAGAAAATCTTGCTAGCTTTGTGTCAGGGTCAGGATGAAGCGGAGGTATATTGCCAGAAGTTTAGAAAGTGGTCTGTGCTTACTCAATGGAATGAGTGTGCCCTTGCAGCAATTTTCAGAAAAGGTCTTTCTGAAGCCCTTAAGGATGTTATGGTGGGGTTTCCCACGCCTGCTGGTCTGAATGAATCAATGTCCTTGGCCATTCAGATCGATCGGCGCTTGCGTGAACGCAAGGTTGTGCGCCATTTGGCGGTGTCCTCTGAGCAGAGGCCTGAGCCTATGCAATGTGATAGGACTTTGACCGGAGCTGAACGGCAAGAACACAGACGTCAGAATGGGCTGTGTTTTTACTGTGGTGACTCCACTCATGCAATCTCTGATTGTCCTAAGCGCTCTAAGCGGTTCGCTAGGTCTGTCACCATTGGTACTGTACAGCCTAAATTTCTTTTGTCCGTTACTCTGATTTGCTCTTTGTCGTCCTACTCTGTTATGGCATTTGTGGACTCAGGCGCTGCCCTGAATTTGATGGACTTGGAGTTTGCCAGGCGCTGTGGTTTTTTCTTGGAGCCCTTGCAGTATCCTATTCCATTAAGGGGAATTGATGCTACGCCTTTGGCCAAGAATAAACCTCAGTACTGGACTCAGTTGACCATGTGCATGGCTCCTGCACATCAGGAAGATGTTCGCTTTTTGGTGTTGCATAATTTGCATGATGTGGTCGTGTTGGGTTTGCCATGGCTACAGGTCCATAATCCAGTATTGGATTGGAAATCAATGTCTGTGTCCAGTTGGGGTTGTCAAGGGGTACTTGGTAACGTTCCGTTGTTGTCAATTTCTCCTTCTACTCCTTCTGAAGTCCCTGAGTTTTTGTCGGATTACCGATATGTATTCGATGAGCCCAAATCCAGTGCCCTACCTCCTCATAGGGAATGTGATTGTGCGATTAATTTGATTCCTGGTAGTAAATTTCCTAAGGGACGGCTTTTCAATTTATCTGTGCCGGAACACGCCGCTATGCGGAGTTATATAAAGGAGTCCTTGGAGAAAGGGCATATTCGCCCGTCGTCGTCACCGTTGGGAGCAGGGTTCTTTTTTGTGACCAAGAAGGACGGTTCTCTGAGACCTTGTATAGATTACCGCCTTCTCAATAAAATAACGGTCAAATTTCAGTACCCTTTGCCTCTACTGTCTGATTTGTTTGCTCGGATTAAGGGGGCTAGTTGGTTCACCAAGATAGATCTTCGAGGGGCGTATAATCTTGTGCGTATTAAACAGGGCGATGAATGGAAAACAGCATTTAATACGCCCGAGGGCCATTTTGAGTACCTGGTGATGCCATTCGGGCTTTCTAATGCTCCATCTGTGTTTCAGTCCTTTATGCATGACATCTTCCGAAAGTATTTGGATAGATTCATTATTGTATATTTGGATGATATTTTGGTCTTTTCGGATGATTGGAAGTCTCATGTGAAGCAGGTCAGAATGGTGTTCCAGGTTCTTCGTGCTAATTCTTTGTTTGTGAAGGGGTCTAAATGTCTCTTCAGAGTTCAGAAGGTTTCCTTTTTGGGTTTCATTTTTTCCCCTTCTACTATCGAGATGGATCCTGTTAAAGTTCAGGCCATTTATGATTGGACTCAGCCTACATCTGTGAAGATCCTTCAGAAATTCTTGGGCTTTGCTAATTTTTACCGTCGCTTCATCGCTAATTTTTCTAGTGTTGTTAAACCGTTGACTGATTTGACCAAGAAAGGTGCTGATGTGGTGAATTGGTCCTCTGCGGCCGTTGAGGCTTTTCGGGAGTTGAAACGTCGTTTCTCTTCGGCCCCTGTGTTGTGTCAGCCAGATGTTTCGCTCCCTTTTCAGGTCGAGTTTGATGCTTCTGAGATTGGAGCAGGGGCTGTTTTGTCTCAAAGATCTTCTGATGGCTCTGTGATGAAGCCATGTGCTTTCTTTTCTAGAAAGTTTTCGCCTGCTGAGCGTAATTATGATGTTGGCAATCGGGAGTTGTTGGCTATGAAGTGGGCGTTCGAGGAGTGGCGACATTGGCTTGAGGGAGCCAAGCATCGCGTGGTGGTCTTAACGGATCACAAGAATCTGACTTATCTCGAGTCTGCTAAGCGGTTGAATCCTAGACAGGCTCGATGGTCGCTGTTTTTCTCCCATTTCAATTTTGTGGTTTCATACCTTCCGGGTTCTAAGAATGTGAAGGCCGATGCCCTTTCAAGGAGTTTTGTGCCTGATTCCCCGGGAGTTCCTGAGCCGGCTGGTATTCTTAAAGAGGGGGTAATTCTGTCTGCCATCTCACCTGATTTGCGGCGGGCGCTGCAGGAGTTTCAGGCTGATAGACCTGACCGTTGTCCAGCAGAGAAACTGTTTGTCCCTGATAGATGGGCTAGTAGAGTTATCTCTGAGGTTCATTGTTCGGTGTTGGCTGGTCATCCTGGGATTTTTGGGACCAGAGATTTGGTGGCTAGGTCCTATTGGTGGCCTTCCTTGTCACGGGATGTGCGTTCTTTTGTGCAGTCTTGTGGGACTTGTGCTCGGGCCAAGCCCTGCTGTTCTCATGCCAGTGGGTTACTTTTGCCCTTGCCGGTCCCGAAAAGGCCTTGGACGCATGTTTCCATGGATTTTATTTCAGATCTCCCTGTCTCTCAAAGGATGGCGGTCATCTGGGTGGTTTGTGATCGCTTCTCTAAGATGGTCCATTTGGTACCCTTGCCTAAATTACCTTCCTCCTCTGATTTGGTTCCACTGTTTTTCCAGCATGTGGTTCGTTTGCTTGGCATTCCGGAGAACATCGTGTCGGACAGAGGTTCCTAGTTTGTTTCAAGGTTTTGGCGGTCCTTTTGTGCTAAGATGGGCATTGATTTGTCTTTCTCTTCGGCTTTCCATCCTCAGACAAATGGCCAAACCGAACGAACTAATCAGACTTTGGAGACCTATCTGAGATGCTTTGTTTCTGCTGATCAGGATGATTGGGTGACCTTCTTGCCATTGGCTGAGTTCGCCCTTAATAATCGGGCCAGTTCAGCTACTTTGGTTTCGCCTTTTTTTTGTAATTCTGGTTTTCATCCTCGTTTTTCTTCAGGGCAGGTTGAGCCTTCGGACTGTCCTGGTGTGGATTCTGTGGTGGACAGGTTGCAGCAAATTTGGACTCATGTAGTGGACAATTTGACATTGTCCCAGGAGAAGGCTTAACGTTTCGCCAACCGCCGTCGCTGTGTTGGTCCCCGACTTCGTGTTGGGGATTTGGTTTGGTTGTCGTCTCGTCATGTCCCTATGAAGGTTTCTTCTCCTAAGTTTAAGCCTCGTTTCATTGGTCCTTATAAGATTTCTGAAATTCTCAATCCTGTGTCGTTTAGTTTGGCCCTTCCAGCTTCTTTTGCCATCCATAATGTGTTCCATAGGTCGTTGTTGCGGAGATATGTGGCGCCTATGGTTCCCTCCGTTGACCCTCCTGCTCCGGTGTTGGTCGAGGGGGAGTTGGAGTATGTGGTGGAGAAGATTTTAGATTCTCGTATTTCGAGACGGAAACTTCAGTACCTGGTCAAATGGAAGGGCTATGGTCAGGAGGATAATTCCTGGGTTTTTGCCTCTGATGTCCATGCGGCCGAGTTGGTTCGTGCCTTTCATTTGGCTCGTCCTGATTGGCCTGGGGCTCTGGTGAGGGTTCGGTGACCCCTCCTCAAGGGGGGGTACTGTTGTGAATTCCGTTCTCGAACTCCCTCCTGTGGTCATGAATGATACTTCGGTGAGTTCTGTCTCTGGACTCCCTCTGGTGGCTGTGAGTGGAACTGCTGGTTCTGAGGTTGCCTCCTCAGCTGCCCTCGTTTGCGGCTAGGCTGGCTTCTCTATTTAACTCCACTCAGATCGTTACTCCATGCCAGCTGTCAATGTATCCGTACTGGTTCAGATCTCTCTCCAGCAGAAGCTAAGTCCCCGCTAGTTCATTTGTTGTTCATTGTGTACTGAATATATTTCTTAGTACTTGCTAAGTTCTAGTCCAGCTTGCTAACATGATATTGCCTTGCTAGCTGGAAGCTCTGGGTTGCAGAGTGGCACCTCCGCACCGTGAGTCGGTGCGGGGGTCTTTTTGCTCACTCTGCGTGGCTTTTTGTAGTTTTTTTTATGCTGACCGCATAGATCCCTTTCCTATCCTCAGTCTATTTAGTAAGTCTGGCCTCCTTTGCTGAAACCTGTTTCATCCCTGTGTTTGTGACTTTCCTCTTAACTCACAGTTAATATATGTGGGGGGCTGCCTTTACCTTTGGGGAATTTCTCTGAGGCAAGGTAAGGCTTATTTTTCTATCTTTAGGGGTAGTTAGCTCTTAGGCTGTGAAGAGGCGTCTAGGGAGAGTTAGGTATGCTCCACAGCTATTTCTAGTGTGTGTGTTATAGGATTAGGATTTGCGGTCAGCAGAGTTCCCACTTCCCAGAGCTTGTCCTGTCTTCTAGTTTAACCATCAGGTCATTCCAGGTGCACCTAACCACCAGGTCCATAACAGCAGCCACTATTTCTCCTGCTTGTGCCGACCCCACCTTACACAAGTCGTGCCCTGAAAAACGCTGTTACTGGGAAAGTCCACTTAACTATGGACATGTGGACAAATGCTTGTGGTCAGTGATGCTACATTTCACTAACAGCACACCAGGTGGACACTATCCAAGAGGATGGATATTTTCTCAGTTTTCATACCACTAACCACACCTGCGGGTAAGAAAAACTGAGATACACATGCGGAGGAGATATATGTGCAGCACCCCAGAGTCCTGGTTGTTGCAGTACCGTGGCCCCGCCACTATGGGGAGCTATGGTACGTCTGATTGCACTAAGGAGTTTCTCTGACCAGGTACACTCACACCACACTTCACACTCCGGCCACCAGGGGGGGTGGTCCTATCTAGTAGGCTGTTGTGAATTTGCTTTTTGCTCCCTCTAGTGGTTACTAGTTTTTTGACTCTGGTTTTTCTGTCATTCCTTTTATCCGCACCTGGGTCGTTAGTTAGGGGTGTTGCTATATAAGCTCCCTGGACCTTCAGTTCAATGCCTGGCAACGTAGTTATCAGAGCTAGTCTGCTGTGCTCTTGTCTACTGATCCTGGTTCCAGTTATATCAGCTAAGTCTGCCTTTTGCTTTTTGCTATTTGTTTTGGTTTTGTATTTTTGTCCAGCTTGTTCCAAATCTATATCCTGACCTTTGCTGGAAGCTCTAGGGGGCTGGTGTTCTCCCCCCGGACCGTTAGACGGTTCGGGGGTTCTTGAATTTCCAGTGTGGATTTTGATAGGGTTTTTGTTGACCATATAAGTTACCTTTCTTTATTCTGCTATCAGTAAGCGGGCCTCTCTGTGCTAAACCTGGTTCATTTCTGTGTTTGTCATTTCCTCTTACCTCACCGTCATTATTTGTGGGGGGCTTCTATCCAGCTTTGGGGTCCCCTTCTCTGGAGGCAAGAAAGGTCTTTGTTTTCCTCTACTAGGGGTAGCTAGATTCTCCGGCTGGCGCGTGTCATCTAGAATCAACGTAGGAATGATCCCCGGCTACTTCTAGTGTTGGCGTTAGGAGTAGATATATGGTCAACCCAGTTACCACTGCCCTATGAGCTGGATTTTTGTATTCTGCAGACTTCCACGTTCCTCTGAGACCCTAGTCATTGGGGTCATAACAGATAGCCTGTCTGCGATACTGTTGTGAATTTGCTTTTTGCTCCCTCTAGTGGTTACTAGTTTTTTGACTCTGGTTTTTCTGTCATTCCTTTTATCCGCACCTGGGTCGTTAGTTAGGGGTGTTGCTATATAAGCTCCCTGGACCTTCAGTTCAATGCCTGGCAACGTAGTTATCAGAGCTAGTCTGCTGTGCTCTTGTCTACTGATTCTGGTTCCAGACTGTTTGTCCCGGATAAGTGGACCAGCAGAGTCATTTCCGAGGTTCATTCCTCGGTGTTGGCAGGTCACCCGGGAATTTTTGGCACCAGAGATCTGGTGGCCAGGTCCTTTTGGTGGCCTTCCTTGTCAAGGGATGTGCGGTCATTTGTGCAGTCCTGTGGGACTTGTGCTCGAGCTAAGCCTTGCTGTTCTCGTGCCAGCGGTTTGCTCTTGCCCTTGCCTGTCCCGAAGAGACCTTGGACACATATCTCCATGGATTTCATTTCTGATCTTCCGCTATCTCAGGGCATGTCCGTTATCTGGGTGATATGTGATCGCTTCTCCAAGATGGTCCATTTGGTTCCGTTGCCTAAGCTGCCTTCCTCTTCCGATCTGGTTCCTGTGTTTTTCCAGAACGTGGTTCGTTTGCACGGCATCCCTGAGAATATTGTGTCAGACAGAGGATCCCAGTTCGTTTCCAGGTTCTGGCGATCCTTTTGTAGTAGGATGGGCATTGATTTGTCGTTTTCGTCTGCTTTCCATCCTCAGACTAATGGACAGACGGAGCGAACAAATCAGACTTTGGAGGCTTATTTGAGGTGTTTTGTCTCTGCTGATCAGGACGATTGGGTGACATTCTTGCCGTTGGCTGAGTTTGCCCTTAATAATCGGGCTAGTTCCGCCACCTTGGTTTCGCCTTTTTTCTGCAACTCTGGTTTCCATCCTCGCTTTTCTTCGGGTCATGTGGAGCCTTCTGACTGTCCTGGGGTGGATTCTGTGGTGGATAGGTTGCAGCAGATCTGGAATCATGTGGTGGACAACTTGAAGTTGTCACAGGAGAAGGCTCAGCGCTTTGCCAACCGCCGCCGCGGTGTGGGTCCCCGACTACGCGTTGGGGATTTGGTGTGGCTTTCTTCCCGCTTTGTTCCTATGAAGGTCTCCTCTCCCAAATTTAAACCTCGTTTTATTGGGCCTTACAAGATATTGGAAATCCTTAATCCTGTATCTTTTCGTCTGGATCTTCCTGTGTCGTTTGCTATTCACAATGTATTTCATAGGTCCTTGTTGCGGCGGTACATTGTGCCTGTAGTTCCTTCTGCTGAGCCTCCTGCTCCGGTGTTGGTTGAGGGCGAGTTGGAGTACGTGGTGGAGAAGATCTTGGATTCTCGCCTCTCCAGGCGGAGGCTTCAGTACCTGGTCAAGTGGAAGGGCTATGGTCAGGAGGATAATTCCTGGGTGGTCGCCTCTGATGTTCATGCGGCCGATTTAGTTCGTGCCTTTCATGCCGCTCATCCTGATCGCCCTGGTGGTCGTGGTGAGGGTTCGGTGACCCCTCACTAAGGGGGGGGTACTGTTGTGAATTTGCTTTTTGCTCCCTCTAGTGGTTACTAGTTTTTTGACTCTGGTTTTTCTGTCATTCCTTTTATCCGCACATGGGTCGTTAGTTAGGGGTGTTGCTATATAAGCTCCCTGGACCTTCAGTTCAATGCCTGGCAACGTAGTTATCAGAGCTAGTCTGCTGTGCTCTTGTCTACTGATCCTGGTTCCAGTTATATCAGCTAAGTCTGCCTTTTGCTTTTTGCTATTTGTTTTGGTTTTGTATTTTTGTCCAGCTTGTTCCAAATCTATATCCTGACCTTTGCTGGAAGCTCTAGGGGGCTGGTGTTCTCCCCCCGGACCGTTAGACGGTTCGGGGGTTCTTGAATTTCCAGTGTGGATTTTGATAGGGTTTTTGTTGACCATATAAGTTACCTTTCTTTATTCTGCTATCAGTAAGCGGGCCTCTCTGTGCTAAACCTGGTTCATTTCTGTGTTTGTCATTTCCTCTTACCTCACCGTCATTATTTGTGGGGGGCTTCTATCCAGCTTTGGGGTCCCCTTCTCTGGAGGCAAGAAAGGTCTTTGTTTTCCTCTACTAGGGGTAGCTAGATTCTCCGGCTGGCGCGTGTCATCTAGAATCAACGTAGGAATGATCCCCGGCTACTTCTAGTGTTGGCGTTAGGAGTAGATATATGGTCAACCCAGTTACCACTGCCCTATGAGCTGGATTTTTGTATTCTGCAGACTTCCACGTTCCTCTGAGACCCTCGCCATTGGGGTCATAACAGTAGGCCACCCCTCACAACTCTGGTAAAACTGGGGGGTTGGACAGGAAGAGAGGGAGAAGTAGCTGGGAAGAGCTAGTGAGAGGACCTGTCAGGGATGGGGATCCTGGCAGACTCCTCAGAGCAGAACTAACCAGTAAACAACGGGAATACAGAAAAGGAGAAATACCAGAAGGGGTCCTGCTGTTAGACCGAGGCAACATCCTTCTGAGGCGCAAACAGTCAGTGGCCGGAACGCCGAGCAAGTAAGAGACTTTAAGTACATTGCAAACCACGGCAGGACAGCTAATTACAGGTTGGCTGTCTCACTTAACACCTAAGCAGACAACGGAGGCAGCTGTGGGAGAGGGGCGACTCTAGGGTCCCGGAAGAACTCCAGGCCTACCCCGTCATACGGGTGCGTCCTACCATATGATCTGGAGGACGGAGACAGAACAGTAGAGACAGAAAAGAAACAGTTGTGAGGACTATCCCGGGAGCTCAGCAGGGAAGAACTACAACACACAGCGCTAGAAGGTAGATACTGATTCCCACCTGTAAGGAGAACTCCTGATGTGTCGTTGGACCGGCCGGTCTCTGAAAACCCAGTTAACAGCGCTCTGGACTGAGGTCTCCAACATCTTCAGTAAAGAGGTAAAGAGACTGCAACCTGGTGTCTTCATTATTTGCCGCGACCTGCACCGTTACAACACCACTTTTCGCACTGGACGTCCCCCACTGACAGGCAGGGCCACGGATCGGGTCCAGCCACCGTGAAAACCCCAGAACTGAGACTCAGAGGCCCGGCTCCGGGTACCCCTCGGCCCTGCGGCGGTGTGGGGGCGCTCCAAATTTGGCGTCACGAACAGGATTTACTTAAGCCTGAAGAATCAGGTCATGTGTGCCTTGGAACTGTGATTTATCGTGCTTGGACTGTACTTTATTGAGAGAACTGTGTGCTACTGCTCGCCGCGGAAAGTTACCGCCAAAATTCGCCATTGCCGCGCGCGGAGGGAGGAGCCTTAGCTACGTGGGCGGGATCAGCCAAAAGAAGCGCGGAACGAAAAGCGCGGTGAGGCGCCAATCCCGGAAGAGGAACTCCGACCTCCAGCAGGTTAGTGGGAGGAAGGGACGGCCATGTCCGAGTCGGGAGGAGAGGAGGTGGCGGTCGCAGCCGCGGACGCAGGGGCAGCTCCGGTCCCCGCAGCGGGCGAAGCCGCGGCCCTAATACCACCACTGGCTGCCGCAGAACCCGCTGCCCCCATCAGCCAGTCGGACACTGCCGCTAATGCAAAAGCCATAATGCCCTTCTCCATGCCCTACCTGCCCGGAGCGGCCGGGCTCCCACGATACTCTGGGGAGGCACATACGTTCACTGACTTTAAAGAAGGGCTCTGCAGCCTGCTCGAGTTCTATCCCCTAACCGAGACCCAGAAGGTCCATATGATAACCGGCCAACTCTTTGGGGCGGCTCTTAGAGAATTGAAATCCTGGCCCGCTGAGGATAAAGGAACTGCACAACAGATTTTTGCCAAGCTTAAAGCCACCTTTGATACTCGCACTGCCACAGAGATTAAACTGACTTTCTATGGATGCAAACAGAGGCCGCAGGATAGCTTACGGGACTATGCCCTTAATCTCCAGGAAGCGATGCGGGCCATTAAGCAGAGTGACCCCGGCAGCATGCAGGATGAGGATAAAATCCTGAAGGAGCGGTTCATTGAGGGGCTCCTATGCATTCACCAGCGGGGCCAATTGCACTTTCTGGCCATGCAAAATCCAGACTTGACTTTTGCGCAGTTTAAAGATAAAGCTATCCAGGCATTGCAGGAGCGACAGCCCAGCCGCGCAGTACCACCCAGGCGCCCCGCTCTCACATACCACCAGGAGGTGGCATCGGATGCCCCAGTCGCCGCCGAGGCCGATGCCCAGAGCCTAGAGGACGACTCCCCTGCAGGACTCCGTCTCCAAATACAAGAGCTAACCAAGAGCGTTGCTGCCCTGGCCCGGACGGTGCAGTCCCTACAGGAGGCCCCCAAAGAGAAGATCCAGTTGGCTTCCAGCCCGGAGGATGTCCCTTGGATGTGACAGAGGAGGACTCCGCCGACTAGGAGCCGGCCCGACGATCGCTTCCACCCAGATGGACGACCCATCTGCCGCCGCTGTCACCAGGTGGGCCATCTTGCAAGGTACTGTCCTTTAAACGAGCAACCCCTGGGGCAAAGGGCCAACCCCCAGGAGTAGGACGGTCAGGCCCGCAGCATTGGAGAACCAAGTATATTGGAGGACGACCAGTTCTCCCTGTAGTGATTGATGGAATCCCCTTGAATGCTTTGCTGGACACCGGTTCTCAGGTGACGACTATACCTTACGTGCTCTACAAACGGTATTGGGAGGACGCTGATATTACTCGTGGCCCTGACGATGATTTCACCATAATCGCCAGTAATGGTCAGCCGTTGCCACAAGTGGGGTATAAGGAGGTCACCATCAAAGTGGGGCGGGTGGAATTGAAAGCCCAAGGGATTGTGATTGTAGATATTGATCGTCGAGAATGTAATCCCATGATGACTCTTGGTACTAATGTTATAGAAAATTGTCTTGCAGAAGTGATTGTTTTGTTGCAACAGGTGGCAGAAACCGCTGGCCACAGTGAGCAACGTGCCCTGCAGAAGGAAATCAGAGCTCTGATGCAGAGACAGCAGGTAGAGCTGACTGGTGGTGAGATTGGTCGTGTCACTGTGAGTGATTCAAACCCCATCGCGATACCCCCCAAAAGTGAAATGTTAATATGGTGTCGAGCAGCTATAGGCCTCAGGGGTAAGGACTACCAGGCCTTGGTAGAACCTGTATATTCAGACAATAGGCCTACTGTTCTGACAGCCCGGGGGGTGGTCGACGTCCGACAGGGGAGAGTGCCCGTACGTGTCCTCAATTGTGGGGAGGAAGAGGTCCACCTAACCAAGTATACCACGCTCGCCAAACTGTTCACTGTCAATAATAGTGTAATACAGACACCTGAACCCTTGGTCCCGTCAAACGTGGCGGAGAACAAGGGTTCTGCCGAGCACTTGAAAGACTGGTGTCGGGAATTGCATGTGGGCACTGACTCTACCCCATCTCATCAAATACAGGGGGCTTACAGAGTGGTACACGAGTACGAGCAGGTATTTAGCAAACACCCCTCAGATTTTGGGCAGGTGAAAGGGATCCAACATCACATCCCCACGGGCGATCACCGACCCATAAAAGAGAGATATCGCCCTGTACCCCCAGCTCATTACCAGTGTGCCAAGGACATGTTGCGAGAAATGAAGGAGGCTGGGGTGGTGAGAGACAGCTGTAGCCCCTGGGCGGCTCCGTTAGTCCTTGTTAAAAAGAAAGACGGTACAATGAGGATGTGTGTTGATTACAGACAGTTGAATCGCATTACACATAAGGACGCATACCCACTGCCCAGGATAGAGGAGTCTCTGGCTGCCTTAAAATCTGCTAACTATTTCTCTACCTTAGATCTCACCAGTGGGTACTGGCAGGTTCCTGTAGCGGAGGCGGACAAAGAGAAGACGGCCTTCACGACGCCAATGGGCCTCTGTGAGTTCAACTACATGCCCTTCGGATTGTGCAATGTTCCCGGAACGTTCCAGAGGATGATGGAGAGCTGCCTGGGACACCTGAACTTTGAAACCGTGCTGCTATATCTGGATGACGTCATAGTCTTCTCTAAAACCTACGAAGACCATCTGAAGCACCTGGCCGAGGTGTTTGAAGCCTTGTCCAACTTCGGCCTAAAAGTGAAACCGTCCAAGTGTCATCTGCTGAAACCTAAAGTGCAGTACCTGGGCCATGTGGTGAGCGCTGAAGGAGTGGCCCCAGACCCTGACAAGGTCACAGTGATCAAGGACTGGCCAAAGCCCAGTGACCTCCACGAAGTCCGGCAGTTCCTCGGGCTGGTAGGCTATTACCGGAGGTTCATTAAAGACTTCACCAAAAAGGCCGCACCCTTGCAAAACCTGTTGGTGGGCCAACCAAAGAAGACCAGGGGGAAGAACACCCCCTTTGACTGGAACGGGGAGCTGGAAGAATCCTACACCTGCTTGAAGTCGGCGCTGACGGGGGAAGAGGTACTGGCTTACCCCGAATACGACCAACCGTTTGTGCTGTACACAGATGCCAGTAATGTGGGATTAGGAGCCGTGCTGTCTCAAGTCCAGAAAGGCAAGGAAAGAGTGATCGCTTACGCCAGCAGGAAACTCCGTCCCACGGAAAGGATCCCTGACAACTACAGTTCCTTCAAACTGGAATTCCTTGCCCTTGTCTGGGCGGTGACAGAGAGGTTTAAGCACTACCTGGCCTCTGCGAAATTCACCGTCTTCACGGACAACAATCCGCTAACGCATCTGGATACTGCCAAACTCGGGGCTTTGGAACAGCGGTGGATGGCCCGGCTGTCCAACTATGATTTCACCATCAAATATCGGGCAGGGCACCAGAATGCCAATGCCGATGCTCTGTCCCGAATGCCCAATTTACCAGAAGTGGGAGAAGACCCGGAGGCACTTGAAGAGGTGGAGCTGCCTGCCTTCCATCGCCCCAAAGCCACTCAGAACTCTCACCATGTGAAGAACAGGCACAAGAACCAATCGGATGCCACGCTGAATCCCCTGCCCCACCACGGATGGGCAGAAACCCAGGATAGTGACCCCGCGGTCCGTCAGGTGAAGGAACTCTTGACGCAGGCTGGCTTGCACCCTGGCCCAGATGATCCACAAGAGACCCAACAGCTGTGGAAGGGGAGAAGCAAACTGTTTATCCATGATGGCAAGTTGTGCAGGAGGAGCATCGACCCACGTACTCATGAATTGGTGTGGCAGATAGTGGTGCCAAGGCGAGATGCGCCCATGGTTCTGGGAGCCTACCATGATGGAGCCGGACACATCGGATGGAAGAAGCTGGAGAAGCTGCTCCGAGGGAGGTTCTATTGGATTGGCATGAAGAGAACCATTGAGAAGTGGTGTCGGGAGTGTGGTCCATGTAGTCTGCGCAGGAAGGACCGTGACAGTCAACGGGCTCCCCTGCGGCCTATCATCACCAAACGGCCGCTCGAACTGGTCGCGCTGGATCATGTGAAGCTGACACCTAGCCGGGCGGGCTATATCTACGCCCTTACCATCGTGGACCACTACTCCAGGTTTTTGGTGGTTGTGCCTGTCAAGGATCTAACAGCTAGGACTGCCGCCAGGGCCTTCCAGCAGCACTTTTGTAGGCCCCATGGCTACCCAGAGAAAGTACTGACCGATCAGGGGCCTGCATTCGAAGCGGAAGTGTTCCAAGAATTCTGCCAGTTGTACGGGTGTAAGAAGATCAGAACTACACCGTATCACCCTCAAACCAACGGGATGTGCGAGAAGATGAACCAGGTAGTAATCGATTTATTGAAGACCTTGCCTGTGGAGGAACGGAATCTGTGGCCGACAAAGTTGCCTGACTTAGTGGATATGTACAACCACATCCCAGTAAGTTCCACCAACTGTACTCCAGCGTACCTGATGCGAGGAAGGTCTAGTCGGTTACCCGTTGATCTGGACATGGGGGTCCTAGTACCCGAAGATACCTCGCCGGATGCAGATTGGGATGCAGAAAGGCAGCGAAGGTACCGCGAAGTACAGGAGTGTGTAGAGAGAAGTCTCGCCCAGGCTAGGCAGAAGCAAGAAAGGGACTACAACCAACATGCTCCTGCGATTCCCCTGTCACCTGGTGAGCAAGTGTTTAAACGAAAGAGGAGGTTACACAAGCTCGATGACCAATGGGAAGCGGAACCGTATACCATCTTGCCATCTGATTTCGACAACACTAAGGTCTGTCTCATCAGCAAGGACAGAGGGGAGACCTCGACAGCGGTATCCAGGGATCACCTTAAGGCCTGCCCCGATAAGTTGAAAGAGAGGGGCACGGCTCCAGAAATCTCCCTGCCGGTGGAAAAGGAGAAAATGTTCCATACTGTCCTTGGTGACTTTCCCCAGTCCTGGACTCAGATAAACCAAGCCGTTGTGGTACCTGTCGTAATGTTTCAACAGCCGGACCAGCCAGAAACAATGGTGGTACCAGATCATCTGGCTCCACTACCTCAACAAGCCTTACCTGATGAAGCCCTGCCAGCCGTTGAACCGGCAAATCCTCCCTCTGCTATCAGTGAATCTGCTGTACCCACTGTTGAAAACCGCAGCTCTGAGAGCCCCAACCTGCCAGTGCTACCCAGACTCACTAGAAGTGTAGTTAGAAGACAGCGCACTACACCAGCGGTAGCAAGCATAGCGGGCCCTGTTAGGCCAATAGCAACCCCTGCGTTGCGAAGGTCCACACGCAGCACTCAAAATCAAACTCCCCTCCGCTACAAAACTTGGAGGTATTGATAAGGGCTGCCATTTAATTGAAAATGTTTGTATGCATATCTTTTTGTTACAGGTTTTTAAATGGACACTAGAGTAATGGACGGTGAATTGCTCAAAAACTTTTGTAAGGGGGACCCCTTTGTTTACCCGGGGTCCCCGCAGTTTCAACCACTGAACTGAGAGTCATAAACTGTGCATGACCTAACTTTTGCAACGTTCAAGAATCCTCACCTCCCGTAAAGGGAAGCATTGTTATGTTCAATTGTTATGCTATTTCAAAAATTTGTGTGTTTCCTGTTAACATGTATTATTGTTCTTGTTTTCCCAGTCCCGGAGTACTGGATTTAACCGGGGGGGGAGTGCAGCACCCCAGAGTCCTGGTTGTTGCAGTACCGTGGCCCCGCCACTATGGGGAGCTATGGTACGTCTGATTGCACTAAGGAGTTTCTCTGACCAGGTACACTCACACCACACTTCACACTCCGGCCACCAGGGGGGGTGGTCCTATCTAGTAGGCCACCCCTCACAACTCTGGTAAAACTGGGGGGTTGGACAGGAAGAGAGGGAGAAGTAGCTGGGAAGAGCTAGTGAGAGGACCTGTCAGGGATGGGGATCCTGGCAGACTCCTCAGAGCAGAACTAACCAGTAAACAACGGGAATACAGAAAAGGAGAAATACCAGAAGGGGTCCTGCTGTTAGACCGAGGCAACATCCTTCTGAGGCGCAAACAGTCGGTGGCCGGAACGCCGAGCAAGTAAGAGACTTTAAGTACATTGCAAACCACGGCAGGACAGCTAATTACAGGTTGGCTGTCTCACTTAACACCTAAGCAGACAACGGAGGCAGCTGTGGGAGAGGGGCGACTCTAGGGTCCCGGAAGAACTCCAGGCCTACCCCGTCATACGGGTGCGTCCTACCATATGATCTGGAGGACGGAGACAGAACAGTAGAGACAGAAAAGAAACAGTTGTGAGGACTATCCCGGGAGCTCAGCAGGGAAGAACTACAACACACAGCGCTAGAAGGTAGATACTGATTCCCACCTGTAAGGAGAACTCCTGATGTGTCGTTGGACCGGCCGGTCTCTGAAAACCCAGTTAACAGCGCTCTGGACTGAGGTCTCCAACATCTTCAGTAAAGAGGTAAAGAGACTGCAACCTGGTGTCTTCATTATTTGCCACGACCTGCACCGTTACAACACCACTTTTCGCACTGGACGTCCCCCACTGACAGGCAGGGCCACGGATCGGGTCCAGCCACCGTGACAACCCCAGAACTGAGACTCAGAGGCCCGGCTCCGGGTACCCCTCGGCCCTGCGGCGGTGTGGGGGCGCTCCATATGCACCCAGGTTGTTATACTCCACACAACCTGAGTAAAGAAGTTTTCTGACAACTTTTTGTGCTTTACATAAAGAAGGACAGACCCCAATGAAATGCCCCTTTTGACCACAGAAAAAACAGAACTCTGTTTTGCGGCGACCTGTAAGAGACTCATACCGAGGGGAGACCCCTCCTAATTGCATCGGTTCTTCAGAGCATACAGAGAGAACATCGGTTTTAGGGAGTACCATGAAGGGTGGAGTCACAACAGGTCTACCCCTGAGGCATCTATCAATGTGTATGGCCACAGCCATGGCAGACTCCAACGACTCAGGAGCCTCATAAAGCGCTAGTGTGTTTTTTAGTCTTTCAGACAGGCCCTGACCAAACTGACTCCTAAGAGTAGAATCGTTCTACAGGGTGTCAGTGCCCATCTTCCGAACTTTGAGCAGAATTCCTCTTCCTGCCATTCTCCCTGCTAGAACTTATATAGCTTAGACTCAGCAATAGAGACCCAGTCCGGATCATTGTACATGAGGCCCAGAGCCTCAAAAAACTCATCAACCGACCAGACAGACAGTGGGTCTGTCGGAAGTGAAAAGCACCAGAATAGAGGAAATCTTTGAAGGAGAGAAAAAGGAATTCCAACCCATTGCTCCTCAATCCCAGATGAACAAGGACGAAGCCTAAAAGGCAGCTTGCAAGCTTCACGGACCACCATAAATTGATCCCGTCCCCCAGAAAACCTATCCGGGAGGGCCACCTTAGATTCTGGTTCAGCCTGACTGCCCACAAGACCAACAGTCTGCTGCTGAGAGACCATAGATTGCAGGTCTGACACTCCAAGCGACAGGCCCTGCAACTGTTTGGCAAAGACTATAATGGGATCATGTTGCGACGGTCTTAGGTAGCACAAGCACCAACCAACAACAGGGAGGAGGATAGGGACAGGGAGAAATAAACTAAAGGGAAATGGGGGAACAGGAGATAAACACACATACAGCAGAACACCTGTAACAACAACGTCTCTCCAAAACACCTATCTTAAGCACACCGCACAGGAAAATTAATCTTCAAAACAACAACAAACTCCTTTCAGTACAGCACTTTCTAAGAGCAAGGAAGAAGAGATTTCACTGTCAAGACAGAGAGAGTGTGGCCAGGTTTTATAGGAAGAGTTAACAACCAAATCAGAAGCAGCTGAAATGGAACTGCGTGTTTCTGACCAGCATAGAAAGGGTCATTAACCTCATTAGCACCAAAGGAAACCAAATATGGGATCCCAACACACAAAATCTCCCAGGTTGGCATGACACACTCATGACATTGACAGATTCATGTTTTTTAAGGTGATCTGTACTCAGAAAACCATCAAAACCAGCATTGTTGCTTGCGTTCCTCCAGAGTTTGCTGCTACCACGTACAAGAAAAAATCTTTTTAGGGCCAGTTCAAATCCCTTCTATATTCTGCAATAATACCCCTCTTATCTGCAATTCCTCTATGGTGAGCTGATGCAGTAGGGATAGAATATTACAGGCATTTAGTCAGGGATTATTGCCTCAAATTATAACCCTTGCTGCTGCTATTTTCCATACACTCATTGAAAGATTTGTGTTTTTTTACGGTGATCTGTACTCAGAAATTCGAAAAGCAGGCAAAATTAACTGATTTAGGCTATGTACACACGTTGACCATTTGCTTGCATAAATTTCTGCAAGGTATCTGCATCTCTTGGCAGGAAAAACGCTGCGGAAAAGACATGTGTTTTTGGTGCGTTTTTGCCACATTTGTCACCAGCCTATGCAGGAACTTTAACAGAATGAACATACGTAGGCTGTAACCAGACAGCAACTATTAATTTTAAAGAAAAAAAATGAAAAAAAAATTCCGTGGACTCCCGCGTAATTTTAATAACCAGCAGAGGGAAAGCCAAAGGCTGAGGGCTGATGTTAATTTTCTGGTAAGGAGCCAATAGCCATAACGGTTCCCAGGCTATTAATATCAGCTCACAGCTGTTTGCTTAGACTTTACTGGCTAGTTTACAGGGGGACCCCAGAAAAAAATTGACATAGCGTCCGCCTATAAAATATAGCCAGCAAAGGCTAGGCAGACAGCTGCGGGCTGATATTAATAGCCTAGCAAGGGGCCATGGATATTGGCCCCTCTCAGACTAAAAACATCAGCTCTCAGCTGCCTCAGAAAAGGCGCATCTGTAAGATGCACCAAATCTGGCACTTAGCCTCACTCTTTCCACTTGCCCTGTAGTGGTAGCAAGTGGACTTCATATTTGTGGGGTTGATGTCACCTTTGTATTGTCAGGTGACATCAAGCCCACAGATTAGTAATGGAGAGACGTCTGTAAGATGCCCCCATTACTAACCCTATAGTCACATTGTATGAAAACAGACCCGGAATAAAGTCCTTTATTTGAAACAATGACACAGACTCCTTTAATAATCTTAATTAAACCATACTCACCGAATGCCTACTCAACCGAAGTCAATATCTCCTGAAACAAAAATAAAATAATAAACCACAATATTCCTCACCCGTCCACAGAGAAGATAATCCATAATGTCCCATGATGATCCTGATCACTTTGAGGGCAGTCACATTGGTGGTTATTTTATTTGTAGTCCTCATTCCATTTACAGTAAACAGTAGAATGATGTGCTTTACCAAAAAGCTCTTAGTCTCATCTATCCAAGACGCATGCTGGCCATCTAAAAATAGTGGGGATGCCTGCTGGCCCTCTATAAATTGTTACTGCCAGCTGCTTGCCCTCTCCAAAACGAGTGAGAGATGCTTGGTGGCCCTCTAGCAATAGTGATGGCTAACTGCTGACCGTCTAACAATAGTAAGGGCCTCCTGATTGCCCTGAAAAAAACATTGTGACTTTTAGAGTCCCTACTTCATAAATTAAGCAGGATGTGTCTGATCATTTCTCACACCACATGGTTAGATAAGGTAGCATAATGTTAAAATTACATTTCCTGGTGAAGTTTTTTTCACCATTAAAAGCAATGCAACGTGAAAAAATGCAGCAAATAAACTACGGCACTATATATATGGGCCCTTTGTAGTCATGCGGTTTGTTCCTTGTATTTGTTTAGTGATATCCACTTTATACCTTTTCAATTTAATGTGAATATTTATGGTTTGCACTATGCACTTTATGGCTCATTCACTGATGGATTGATATTATTATGGTGTTTGGATACATATATACCATCTTTGATTGAAGGTTGCTATTTCGTTTTTTGAGTATTATATTAGCATGCGCTATGCTTTACATTTTGGGGGTTCCATGTTTTTTCGTCCTCTTTTAATTTCTATTGCTTGATTCATGCATTTTATTATATATTTTTTTGTTTACAGTTCAATAAAGACTTATTTTTAAATTTTATATTTTGCAATTTATCATCTTTCCTCATATTGGTCTTTGAGGATGTGTATAGAAAAAGCAAATACACTACGTGTGAAAATAGAGCACGGTGTGGGGGCCAATTTTTTTTTCACTTATTTATTTTGCCTTATTTATAATAATTTTTTTGGAAAGAATGTTTCTTAACATTTTTTCCAGTAAAATCCATTTTAACTTCAGTTTTGCATGTTTTATTGTCAGTCCATCAGAGATGCTTTCAGAGGTCTTCCCCATGCTGTTCACATTCCATTTCAGCACTGTTTCCAACGATTACAGCAATTTTTAGACCTCTCCAGATCTCTGGGGCCGGGGTGGGGGGTGGTCGCCAGAAAAATGCTTGAGATTCCCATTGACTTCCATTGTACTCGTTACTTGGGTTGAGCAACCGAGCATTACGACTTTGTCTGAACATTTTAGTGCTCGCTCAACATACGGTACTTATTAACAATTTTATGGTAACATTGTTAATTTTTATTTTTGTTTGTAAATGAGACAATTAGAATTAAACAGTGGGTGATATAAAGAACAGGCATGGAAGCACGGTACAGGGGAAGAGAACCAGAATAAGTAATACTGAAGCTTTAGTTGCATATTTCATAATACAGCTGGCAGAATCTTCTCTTTGCTCTTGAGTTTGGCGATAGAAGGTAAGATTGACACAACCACCAGCTCTTAGTGGTTTAAAGTAAAGAAGAAAATGTTAAATATTTATACATGACATTTTGTCCTGCCATGTCGGATAGGGTCAAGTGAGGCTGAATTTAGATTGTGCTCAAAGAAAAATCTCAACTCTTTCTTCTGATAGTTTCTTCTGTCCATTATTTTGGCTCTAGTAAAAAAAAAATGCAAATAACTGCAGAGCTAGATAAGAACATAGACTAAATGATGCACTTCCCATGTAGTGTGCTTTCTTAGTAAATAACCGTATAATATTGCTGTCAACCCAAATAATTCACAGATCATAAAGTAGATTGGGAAATAAGCTTACTAAATATTTAAATGGGCAAGTTAGTGACACTGCTGTGATTTTAGTGCTTAAGAACAAGAAATTATGTTTTCCTTGGCTGGTCAGAGTGACACTCCAGAGTAGCTACTGAGTCTATTTCTCCCTGCATATATACTGTAGAAGTGATCTCCTAAGAAGTAAGAACGTATTGTTATCGTTTTATAAGCTTTTAACCCCTTATTGACCAAGCCAGTTTTGACATTAATGACCAAGCCAAATTTTTTAATTCTGACCACTGTCACTTTATGTGGTTATAACACTGGAACACTTCAATGGATCCAACTGATTCTGAGATTATTTTTTCATGACTTATTGTACTTCATGTTGAATTTCAATTCTGGTCTATTTGGTTCTAAGGTAGTGTTTGGCACGGATTGATAACTGAGCTGCTTGCCTGTACAGAGGGGCATTACGGAGGATTGATGTAACAAATGTTTGGAGCTTTATAGGCACCTTAGCCGACAGCAGCTTTCCTGACCTTGCATCTCATTACATTAGCGAGTACAAGATCACTGTAAGGAATAACGAGCACAGAACCTTGTTGCTTTACATTGTCCACTTTTCCTTCTATTTGCCCCTTTAAAAACATTATTAGTTTCATCTGATATAACAGTAGTCTATAGTTTTTGATTTCGGTGGAATCCCTATTTTTCCTCCCGGTTTGACTATCTCTCTTTTATTACTTTAGATGCCATAAAGAGCCCATCTCTTGTAGGGGTAAGGGAATCAAATAAAGAAAATGCAGTATTGTTGGCTAGGTTTAGTAGAAGAGTCACGAATGATGAGAATTCTGATTAAAATTGTAATACTGGGAAATAACAGAGGCGGTAAAGCTTTGTAAGAAACGTTTTGTCAGCAATCTAAATAGTTCAGTAAGTCCATGGAGGCCGGTAACCCTAAATGTAATTCAGGCATAAATTGCAGTTTTATTACTACATGGACAGATAAGAGATACACTGGACATCCACTTTATAGCTTGCACCCATTCAGCATGGCCATACAGGTAATGCAATTAACTGATATATATTTGTTAAACAGCAGCATTAAAATTATTTACAGCTTTAATGTTGTCAGAAAAATAAAGATCACTAAAATAAAGATCAAGTAAACACAATATATTATTCTCATGTTCAGATCTGCTCTTAAATAATATACTAATGATTTCTTTATATTAGATTTAAAGCCAATGCATTTAACTTGATTTCAGGTCGTTGCTTGAAAAAAGGTTATAACAATCTGTTTGGCATTTCACACCAATATGTTCTCTCTTTGTACGATACGCCTGTTTTTCCATTAGCAAGTGCATAAATGTGACAGCGTCCCAAACTAAGTTGTCCAGGTGTTGTATGCCAGACAGTAGCGTAGGTACCGGGGGGGGCAGAGGGTGCAGGCGCCCCGGGCCAGGTGCTCTGAGGGGGCCCACCTGGAGCTACGCCACTTTAACTGTTTCGGCACGCGCAGTTACATTCTACGGCAGAGCAGGGAGAATCGATCTACCTGCTCTGCTGCCAAGGGGCCCCTGAGCAGGCAGGGGGGCCGGTGCCAGCAGTGGGCCCCCCCGCCTGTCATCGCAGGGTCAGCTGTTCCAGCATTTAGCCGATACAGCTGACCGCAATGATGAGGGATGGAGCGCTGCGCTCCTTCCCCCATCATCCCCCTGTCAGCGTCTAATGTCAGCGACGCTGACAGTGGGAACGATGAGTCACTGCCCGGCGCCCGCTGTCAGGAGACAAGCGGGAGCTCAGAGCAGCGCAGGAACCAGGAAGAAGAGAGGTGAGTATTTTTTTTTTTTTTAAGGGGTTCTGCCTTATAATACAGGATCTGCCTATGGGGGGTCTGCCTAATACTACAGGGTCTGCCTATGGGGGGTCTGCCTAATACTACCTGGTCTGCCTATGGGGGTCTGCCTAATACTACAGGGTCTGCCTGTGAGGGAGTCTGCCTTATACTACAGGTTCTGCCTAATACTACAGGGTCTGCCTATGGGGGGTCTGCCTTATACTACAGGGTCTGCCTAATACTACAGGGTCTGCCAATAGGGGGCTCTGCCTATGGGGGGTCTGCCTAATACTACAGGGTCTGCCTATGGGGGGTCTGCCTAATGCTACAGGGTCTGCCTATGGGGGAAGGTCTGCCTAATACTACAGGGTCTGCCTATGAGGGGTCTGCCTAATACTACAGGGTCTGCCTATGGGGGTGTCTGCCTAATGCTACAGGGTCTGCCTATGGGGGTGTCTGCCTAATGCTACAGGGTCTGCCTATGGGGGGTCTGCCTAATGCTACAGGGTCTGCCTGTGGGGGGGTCTGCCTTATACTACAGGGTTTGCCTATGGGGGGTCTGCCTAATACTACAGGTTCTGCCTATGGGGGGTCTGCCTTATACTACAGGGTCTGCCTATGGGGGGTCTACCTTATACTACAGGATCTGCCTATGGGGGTACTGTCTTATAATACAGGGTCTGCCTATAGGGGTGCTGCCTTATAGTACAGGGTCTGTCTATGGGGGTGCTGCCTTTTAGTACAGGGTCTGCCTATGGGGGTGCTGCCTTATAGTACAGGGTCTGCCTATAGGAGTGTTGTCTTATACTACAGGGTCTGCATATAGGGGTGCTATCTTATAATTAAGGGTCTGCCTATGGGGTGCTGCCTTATACTACAGAGTCTGCTTATGGGGAGTGCATTATACTATATTGAGGACTATCTGGTACATTATACTATATTGAGGACTATCTGGTGCATTATACAATATTGAGGACTATCTGGTGCATTATACTATAAAGAGGCTATCTAGAGGGGCATCATACAGTGTGGGGATTACAGTGTTGGAGCTATCAAACAGTTTGGAGGCTACTAAGGGATCAGTATACTGTGTATAAGAGAGCATCATGCTGTGTATAAGGGAGCTGTACAGGGGGCAGACTCGGGACATTATTAAATGTAAAGTGGGCACTTATTGTTATTGGGGAACTCAGGTTACTGTGACTGTCAAAGGAGCACACATGGCAATATTACTTTCTAGGGGGCAAAATATGGGCACTGTTTTCTAGGGCACTTGTGCCTAGCATTACTATATTATAGAGGGGTGCTTTAGAATTTAGAAGGCACAGAGAACCACACCGCAGGTGTAGTAATAGGGACACATACGACAGAAGCGGCTCAGTATTGGGGTATCAGGGGCAGTAATAGGGACACATACAGCAGCGGCTCAGTATTGGGGTATCAGCAGGATTAGGAGTTTGTGCAGGTTGGAATAGATGGTGATGGCAGGAATATGAGAAGTGAAATGTGTCTTTGTTGTATCTTCTGCAGCCAAGTCCTGGCTGGAGAAGCTGTCATGTCGTTCTGGGCCAGATGGGAAAAGTGAATGATTCCATCAGAAAGAATGTCAGCGGTAAGACATTATCTGTAACTGTGCTGTGATCTCTTATATGTTCTGTAGGGCTGGTATCTACCACTGACCATATGGCGGTAATATCCAAGTTGGTCGTTATATAGAGATTATCTTTAGTAATAGCGCGGTCATCTGCTGAGGTTCTCCTCCACTATTAGGGCGCATCACCCAGCTGTAATGAAGGTTACCTGGTTAGGGGCCCACTCAGAAGCTTCGCCCCCCCTGAACCAAAACCCTAGCTACGCCTCTGATGCCAGACATGAAAGACATACCATTTAATTAACAGCAAGCTTATCCTAATTTTGTGCATACTAGCAAACAACATTAACCGAAAGATTTACATTTTACACAACATTGGGTATAGACAAAGCATTGGAAAAGAACAGACAATTTAAATTGCTGGCCTGTTTCACTGCTGTTCCTGCAGATGGCCAAATGCATTAGAAAAGAATCATCCTATCCCTCATTATATTAGAAAAATCAGGTTGATAAAATAGGCAAGCAATGTGAAATAGTGAAGCCTCTGTAAGGTGAATACTAGCCTTTATCTATTGACTATTTTCTCATATTGTATTGTACTTTGCCAAGAGATTGTGGCTATGTATAGGCAACTTGGGGGGAGAGTTTCATGTTCTGCTATACTGTCACTATTTGAGGGTGTGGATTTTCTCGCCCTGCTCTTGTCCCTGAAACCAACAATCGTGTAATGTAAATAATGTTATGCATGTTAGAAACACATGAACAGTTTATAGGTTTTTTTTTTTAAATCAATTAGTGTTTATTGAAGATTTCCAAAACAATACAGTACAGTCAAACAGCAATAACAGTAACAGAGGTCAACTAAAAATGACCAGAAATAAGTGAGGAGAAAAACAAAACCAATTAGAAAGGGGGGAGGGGGGTAGGTACGGTAGGGGGAATAGGGGGGGAGGAAAGGAGTATAGGCATTCACAAGACATTATCTAGCAGTTCAGTTATAGACAAGGAGTCCTGGCAAACTGTGGCAGAATAGGAATATTACAAACACAAAAACAGAAATGTCAATTATGCTTACTTATTCCCACTCAAGTAAAACAGTTTATAATTTTAAGGGTAGGTAAACTTTAACTTTGAGAGATAGAATATCAAAAATAAAATCCAGAAAATCACATTGTATAAATTGGATAAATGTATTTGCATTTTGCAGTGAGAAATAAGTATTTGATCCCTCTGGCAAACAAGACCTAGTACTTGGTTGCAAAACCCTTGCTGGCAAGCACAGCAGTCAGACGTTTTTTGTAGTTGATAATGAGGTTTGCACACGTCAGGAGGAATTTTGGTCAACTCTACTTTGCAGATCATCTCTAAATCATTAAGATTTTGAGGCTGTCGCTTGACAACTTGGAGCTTCAACTCGCTCCATAAGTTTTCTATGGGATTAAGATCTGGAGACTGGCTAGGCCACTCCATGACCTTAATATCCTTTTTTGGCCACTCCTTTGTTGCCTTGGCTGTTTGTTTTGGGTCATTGTGTTGCTGGAAGACCCAGCCACGACCCATTTTTAATGTCCTTGTGCAGTGAAGGAGGTTGTCACTCAGGATTTTATTGCACATGGCTTCATCCATTCTCCCTTTGATGCGGTGAAGTAGTCCTGTGCCCTTAGCAGAGAAACACCCCGAAACATAATGTTTCCATCTCCATGCTTGACAGTGGGGACAGTGTTCTTTGGGTCATAGGCAGCATTTCTCTTTCTCCAAACACGGTGAGTTGAGTTAATGCCAGAGACCTCAATTTTCATCTCATCTGACCACAGCACCTTCTCCCAATCACTCACAGAATCATCCAGGTGTTCATTGTCAAACGCCAGATGTCACTCCATGTGCCTTCTTGAGCAGGGAGACCTTGCGGGAACTGCAGCATTGTAAACCTTTATGACGTAATGTGTTACCAATGTTTTCTTGGTGACCGTGGTCCCAGCTGCTTTGACATCATTAAGAAGTTCCCCCATGTAGTTTCAGGCTGATCTCTCATCTTCCTCATGATCAAGGATACCCCACGAGGTGAGATTTTGCATGGTGCGCCAGATCGATGTCGATTGACAGTTATTTTGTACTAGATGGTGGCCCGATTCTAACGCATCGGGTATTCTAGAATCTGTATGTAGTTTATTTATAAAGTTTTCAGAATAATGCAATTTACACACAGGATTCGGCCGGCCGTGACCAATTAGCGAAGCGTGGTTCAAATTGCCACGTAGTATATTGACCAGCCATGTAGTATATAGCACAGACACGTAGTATATTGCCCATCCACGTAGTATATAGCACAGACACGTAGTATATTGCCCAGCCACATAATATATTGCATAGCCACGTAGTATATAGCACAGACACATAGTATATTGCACAGACACGTAGTATATAGCACAGACACGAGTATATTGCACAGTTACATAGTATATAGCACAGCCACGTAGTATATAGCACAGAGATGTAGTTTATAACACTGCCCATGCAGTATATAACACCGGCCATGTAGTATATAGCACAGCAATGTAGTATATTGCCCAGCCACGTAATATATTCCACAGCCACGTAGTATATAACACAGCCCATGCAGTATATAACACAGACCATGTAGTGTATAGCACAGCGATGTAGTATGTAGCACAGACACGTAGTATATAGCACAGACACGTAGTATATTGCCCAGCCACATAATATATTGCACAGCCACGTAGCATATTGCACAGCCATGTAGTATATAGCACAGAGAGATGTAGTATATAACACTGCCCATTCAGTATATAACCCAGGCCACGTAGTATATAGCACAGCCACGTAGTATATAGCACAGAGATGTAGTATATAACACTGCCCATGCAGTATATAACCCAGGCCACGTAGTATATAGCACAGCCACATAGTATATAGCACAGAGAAGGAAGGTGAGTATATAATGATTTTTTATTTTTTTTATTATTTTTAACATTAGCTCTTTTTACTATTGATGCTGCATAGGCAGCATCAATAGTAAAAAGTTGGTCACACAGGATTAATAGCAGCGTTAACGGAGTGCGTTACACCGCGGCATAACACGGTCCGTTAACGCTGCCATTAACACTTTGTGAGCACTGCTTGGGGGGATTATGGAGCGGGAACTGACTGCGGGGAGTAAGGAGCGGCCATTTTGCCGCCGGACTGTGCCCGTCGCTGATTGGTCGTGGCCTTTTTGCCGTGACCAATCAGCGACTTGGGATTTCTGTGACAGACAGAAGGACAAGCAGAAAGACGGAAGTGACCCTTAGACAATTATATAGTAGATTTCTTCCATTTTCTTATTCTTGCACCAACAGTTGTCTCCTTCTCACCCAGTGTCTTTCTTATGGTTTTGCAGCCCATTCCAGCTTTGTGCCGGTCTATGATCTTGTCCCTTACATCCTTATAAAGCTCTTTGGTCTTGCCCATGTTGTAGAGGTTAGAGTCTGACTGATTAATTGAGTCTGTGGACAGGAGTCTTTTATAAATTTGACTATGTAAGACAGCTGCCTTTAATGCAGGTAACGAGTTGATTAGGAGCGTATAACTGGTCTGTAGGAGCCAGATCTCTTAATGGTTGGTATAGGATCAAATACTTATTTCTCACTACAAAATGCAAATAAATTTATATAATTTATACAATGTGATTTTCTGGATTTTATTTTTGGTATTCCATCTCTCAATGTTAAAATTAACCTACCCTTAAAATTATAGAATGTCCATGTCTTTGTCAGTGGGCAAACTTACAAAATCAGCAAGGGATAAAATACTTATTTCACCCACTGTATAAACACTATGTGTGTGTGTGTGTGTGTGTGTATGTATATATATATATATATATATATATATATATATATATATATATATATATATATATATATTCATATGAAATGTCAATTACGTACTGTGGTTTTTAATGTATATTGTAACTAGATTGTAACATGGAAGAGTATAGGTACTGTTAATATAGTTACAGTGGGAAAAAATATTTAGTCAGCCACCAATTGTGCAACTTCTCCCACTTAGAAAGATGAGAGAGACCTGTAGTTGACATCATAGGTAGATCACAACTATGAGTGTCAAAATGAGAAAACAAATCCAGAAAATCACCTTGTCTGATTTGGCAAGATTTATTTTGCAAATTATGGTGGAAAATAAGTAGTTGGTCATTAACAAAAGTTCATCTCAATATTTTTGTTACATATCCTTTGTTGCCAAAGACAGAGTTCAAACATTTTCTGTAAGTCTTCACAAGGTTAGCACACACTGTTGGTGGTATGTTGGCCCATTCCTCCATGCAGATCTCCTATAGAGCAGTGATGTTTTGGGCCTGTCGCTGGGCAACACGGACTTTCAACTCTCTCCAAAGGTTTTCTATGGGGTTGAGATCTGGAGACTGGCTAGGGCACTCCAGGACCTTCATATGCTTCTTACGAAGCAATTTCTTAGTTGGTGTGCTTGGGATCATTATCATGCTGAAAGACCCATCCACATTTCATCTTCAGTGCCCTTGCTGATGGAAGGAGGTTTGCACTCAAAATCTCATGATACATGGCCCCATTCATTCTTTCAGGTACATAGATCAGTCTTCCTGGTCCCTTTGCAGAGAAACAGTTCCAAAGCATGATGTTGCCACCCCCATGCTTCACAGTAGGTATGGTATTCTTTGGATGCAACTCAGCATTCTGTCTCCTCCAAACACGATGAGTTTTGTTTCTATCAAACAGTTCTACTTTGTTTTAATCAGACCATATGACATTCTCCTAATACTCTTCTGGATAATCCAATTTCTCTCTAGCAAACTTCAGATGGGCCCGGACATGTACTGGCTTAAGCAGGGGGACACGTCTGGCACTGCAAGATCTGAGTCCCTGGTGGTGTAGTGTGTTACTGATGGTAGCCTTTGTTATGGTGGTCCCAGCTATATGCAGGTCATTCACAAGGTCTCCCCGTGAGGTTCTGGTATTTTTACTCACCGTTCTTGTGATCATTTTGACCCCACAGGGTGAGATCTTGCGTGGAGCCCCAGATCGAGGGAAATTATCAGTGGTCTTGTATGTTTTCCATTTTATTATTAGTGCTCCCTCAGTTGGTTTCATCACATGAAGCTGCTTCCCTATTGCAGATTCAGTCTTCCCAGCCTGGTGCAGGGCTACAATTTTGTATCTGGTGTCCTTCGACATCTCTTTGGTCTTCTCTATAAGTGGAGTTTGGAGTGTGACTGTTTGAGGTTGTGGACAAGTGTCTTTTATACTGATAACAAGTTCAAACAGGTGCCATTACTGCAGATAATGAGTGGAGGACAGAGGAGTCTCTTAAAGAAGAAGTTACAGGTCTGTGAAAGCAAGAAATTGTCCAGGTTTTTAGCTGACCAAATACTTATTTTCCACCATAATTTGCAAAATAAATCTTGCCAAATCAGACAAGGTGATTTTCTGGATTTGTGTTCTCATTTTGACTCACATAGTTGTGGTCTACCTATTATGTCAATTACAGGCCTTTCTCATTTTTTTAAGTGGGAGAACTTGCACAATTGGTGGCTGACTAAATACTTTTTTCCCCACTGTATGTGGCTTAGCAGCGGTGTAGGACATGTGAATAGTGCAAAGTATAAAGATAGGACAATAAGCTTAGTATATACTGATAGAATAAGATATAGTTAATATTTGGGGCTAGCTAAATGTGGGAGGGTGCTTAATGAGGTTAGAAAAGGGATTCACTTCCTGGTAGTTGTTAGATAGGGAAGTACACTCAAAAGGTCAAGTTCAAGTGCAGTGGACTTAAAGGGCCAGCATGTACCTACCACTTAAGGCAGTAGGAGACTGTACTCGAATGCAGTGTGGGCATTCCAGCAACGCCAGGAGATCAGCCCTGGCATGGAGCTAAGGGGCGCATCATTTCCTCTGTAGCCCAGGGTAAGTTGGATGGGGAACCGTGTTAACTGTGTCAATGTTAACCTACCTTTAAAGTTATAGACTGTTCATGTCTTTGTCAGTGGGCAAACTTACAAAATCAGCAAGGGATCAAATACTTATTTCCCCCACTGTATGCTGCTAGACCATTAGGCCACAATTCGCTTTTTGGTGAGTCACTTCTAGCACACATTTCAGAGGTCGCCTCTGTCCCCAGAAGAGTGGCCCTGGTCTACTGTGTACCGTACATCTACACCTCACCTCACGGATTTCATGAATGTTCTTCTAACACAGCTTGCTCACCTCTCGTGGCTCTGATCTCGCTCACTTGGTTTTGACTCCATTCATTTAGCACCAGTCTCGGTCCCTCAGTTCTTCACTGAGATCTGGTCACATGATCCTTCACTCGGTCTGGTCACTCGGTTCTTCTCTCAGTTCTGGTTCCGGTCTAGTCACTCGGTTCTCCACTTTGATCTGGCAATGGCAGCTATAAGTCAATCTCGATGTGTGCATCTGTCCTGCTATAAGTTCAGGCGCCGACTGCACCCCTTCACTGCCCTCCTGGGCCAGCAATCACCTGACTTGGTGTCTGCCTCCTCCAGTCTTTCCCCTCAGGAACCATGTGCTTTTTATACAGTTCCTGCTGATGCAATTTTTCCACTTTCTCTTGTCCTACAATTTTTGGCCGGTAGATAACGGTGCTCACTTGCAGACACCTTGTTATGCATTAACTGTGGAAATCTTCCATTGGTCCATCTCCTTACATTTACACACTTTTGCAAGCTATTAGTGACGTTATTAATGGTTGTCTGAGAAATGTTGAAAACATTTGAGTATGGAAAACATCAAGATCCATTCTTGACAGCTCCCTTTGCAACTACCAACCAATGACATTGAAGATGTGAATGATGGGGGACAATTCAAGAGATGCTGGAGGCCATGGTAGCATGTTTTGGTCATGCAGGCTGCTCCTTTGCATATTAGACATGCCTATCAATACTATGATTTCCATAATTCCGCTAAATTTCTTTTTTGGTGTTGCAATTTTAATGCTGAATACTGTACATATTTTTTTATTTGGGGAAAGCTTATTGATGGAATCAGAACAACGCATACTGAGGCATGGAATAAATAAGTCACCTTTGCACATGGACTCCAAGGGAGCGCTTTCTACTTTTTGTTTTTCTGCACTTAGTGGTTTGATGACCGGGTGGCTTGCACCAACACTATATTTGGATTAGTGCTGCTTTATTTATTTGTAATATGTAATATTTATTTTTATTAAAAAAAATAGATTGTAAGCTCTTGTGAGCAATGTCCTGTCTATTCTTGTTTGAATTATGTATTATTCTGTGATGATTGAGATTGTTTGTACATGTTCCCGCTGAATTGTAAATTGTTGAAGAATATGTTAGTTCTAAATAAATAATCATTTCTAGTAATTGTTTTATGAGAATTTGCAGTATTGAAAAAAATTGACAGTAATTGGAAATCTTCCTGTTAAGCACTGGAAGGCTTAATAAACTTCTTGAATGTGGTTTTGAGGACTTTGGGGGTGAAGTTTTTAGAATGGTGTCACTTTTGGGTACTTTATTAAATATAGGCCTCACAAAGTCACTTCAAATATGATCTGGTCTCTAAAAAAATGGTTTTGTAAATTTTGTTGGAAAAATGAGAAATTTCTGACCAATTTTTAACCCTTCTAACTTCCTAATAAAAAAAAATATATTTTTCAAAAATGATGCAGATGTAAAGTAGACATGTGGGAAATGTTATTTACTAACACTTTTGTGTGACACAAGTTTCTGAAGCAAGGGCACAAGAATTAAAAGTTTGAAAATGTGCAAAATGTTTTAAATTTTCGCCACATTTCTTCTATTTTCACAAATAAACGCAAATCATATCAAACAAATGTTACCACATTGTACAATTTGTCACAAGAAAACAAAATCAGTGTCACTGGGATCCGTTAAAGTGTTCCATAGTGACACTGGTCAGATTTCAAAAATTTGGCATGGCCATTAAGCTTAAAATTGGCTCGGTCACTAAGTGATAATAGCAGCTGACTTAAAAACAGCCACTACACAGTGAATGGAACTGTATTCTTCCACCAGCACTTGATTTCATATTAATGATCTATCTTAAAGTCTAGGTCATATATATATTATGCCTAGAAAGTTCCTTTCACCTGCTGTGTGCGTGCCAGCTAGCTGACTTTAGTTTCTGATCTGAATTCTTGGGGGTTCCTGTGTAGCAATATATAAGAAAAACACGGAGAAGCTTATAATTATATCACATATATCTCTATGACTGACATAGGCATGTAAACAGAAAATTGGTGTGTTTGCCACGTCTGTTGTAATTATATATTCTGTAACTTGGTAACATAGGGTGCCAAGCCTTCTGTTGACTAATTGTATACTTAAACAGTCGAAAAGCTTTTAATGAAGGTGATGTTCTTTTTTTTATTTATAAATCCATTACAAACGCATACCCCATATGTTATACACATGTTTCTGGCACACTGAGCGCTCTTACACATAATTAAGCCTCATGAATGCACAATTTAAGAAAGATTTTATCAAAACATCTTGGCGTGTAACACACTATTGTATTTCCATTCCTATTATAAGTGCTGAATGTAGCTTACTACACAGAAAAATATCAGTAATCGTCACTAATAAATAGACAAAAGATAATTTGTTACAATCATACCATTTGCTTTTTTTGTATCCAATTTTAATATCTACTAAGCCTCCCTTAATAGGAGGTTTCTTTGCCAGCTTTCTTCTCTGATGGAGCATATACCATCTTCTATACCATAAACCCCTAAATTGCTAATGCTGCACAGCTTTTTCTTCTACAAGATGCTTTAGCACAGCTGAATGTAAGGTATTTTGTTTTCCATATTGATATTTGATAACTGTGATACACTGTATGTTACACTATACATTTATTTTGTTTTCTAATAGTACATCCAATGTACTATGTAGCTACAACATGCAATACATTAGATACCCTACTAGAAAACTAAATAACATATCGGAGCATTTAAAACGAAACAACATATTTATCAAATAATAAGAAAAATAAGACAAAGGAAGAAACCGCATAATAAGAGTTTCTTATGACTGACATAGATTTCTTCTTACAAATTAATGAAGAGAAAACATGCCACCCAACCCTAATTCTGTTATTATGCGACATCATCAATGTGGTGAATTTAATATCCAGTGTGATAGAAGCAGCAAGAAAAATAACAGTGTGAGTCTAACACGGAGTATCCAGGAAATTCTAATTTGGAGTTCTTTTAATGAATTTACCTCTCTCCAAATATAAGATTTCTCCGGTTTTCATTAACTTTACTCAATGTTGACAATCATTATAAGAATATTTAATTTATGTACGGTAATCACAAACACAAATATTTGCATCAAAACTACTGAGTTATTTCAAACAGACCTAATAATGAGTCACATAGGGATAAAATTGAAAACAGCAGGCAATTTCCTAAACACATTTGTTTCGAAAAATTACTTTTGCTCATTATTAGTCTTTAAAACAAGCTGTGTAATGATCTTTCATACTGGGCATTAATAGGGACCTAAATTTTAGCTAACTGTCTTTACATCTTTCTCTTATATCCATAAATATAAAATAATAATAGTAATTTAATTTCCATATAAATCAATAGAATAATAATTCTATTAACCAATACTTAAAAATATACGTATTTAGTTACCGTATATGTTTCATATAATAGATTGTCTAAGTTGAATTTCTGTAGCCTACTAATAACAAAACCATCTGTCATGACACAGCTGTCGGGTGACCCAGGACCAGGGACTCCTTTTCTGGCCATAAAACTAGGGGGCGTCCTAGCTCACCCTGTTCCCCAGGATACTTCAGATGGCGAAGACGCCGAGGCCTCCACCCTTGCCTTATCTCCTAAATAAGCCCTCCGTCTGTTCTCTTCCCCCCACCTAGGGAGAAAGGGGCACTACTGTGCACCACAGTACACTAATCCGACAAACTGGGCGACAAAGACAAGGGGTAACTGAAAACGCCACACACACACCAAATACTCACTCACGTATAACAGAGGAATCCACTGAGGTGTGCAGAAGGGGAATGAAGCCAAAATAGGAAAGGAAAAGGAATTACCCAGTATACAAACCAAACAGCAGCTGCTTATAACTCCTCCAGCACTCCTTCTCATACCATCTTCTCTCCCTCCTTTAGCCATGCAGCAAAAACTTGGATAGGATTAGTAAAAGAGCCCAGATTATATAGGGAAAGGAGTGGCTCTCAGAGCACAGCCGAGCATAGGGATTTCCAACATGGCCGATTAACCCTTGTTCTACTAGAAGAAATAAACACATTTAATAAGCCGGAGCAGTGTGCTTCTTCTCAGGGCTGGAGTAGGAGCAACCAGACGCTACGTTCCTCTGGCTCCAAACGTACAGTAACCCCGTGACAGTACCCCCTCTTCTACAAGGGACCTCCAGAACCTCAAGGCCAGGTTTATTAGGGTGTGCCACATGAAAGGCACAAACCAGTCTGGCCGCATGAACGTCAGATGCTGGTACCCACGTCATCTCCTCAGGACTGTACCAGTTCCAATGTACCAGATACTGAAGCTACCGACAAACAAAACGAGAGTCCAGGACCTTTGGTATTTGGAACTCCAGATTACCATCGACAATGACAGGAGATGGTGGTAGAGGTGAAAGTACTCCATATGCCACGTATTTCTTGAGAAACAAACAATGAAAATCATTATGGATCCTAAAGGTAGATGGTAACGCCAGGCGGAATGCTATGGGATTGACAATGGCTAAGATCTTATGAGGAACGATAAACTTGGGACCCAGTTTCCAAGATGGAACCTTCAGCTTAATGTTCCTCAAGGACAGCCACACCAAGTCCCCAACACACAGGTCCGGACACACCAAACGTCTCCGATCAGCCACACTCTTATATCTGGAACCCATCTAATTTATTAGTCACCCCCTGCCATAAGGTAGAAATGGAAGATGAAAAACGTTCTCCAGTAATCCAGAACGGCGATTACCATTAAAAGAATTAAACTCAGAATGGAACCCATATGACCCCAAAAACGGGGACTTACTAGTCGATTCCTGACAGTGATTATTTACCACGAATTCAGCCAATCGTAAGTAGGTAACCCAATCCTCCTGATTCTCAGACACAAAACATCTGAGATATGTCTATAAATTCTGGTTAACCTGTTCCATCTGTCCGTTAGACTGCTGGTGAAAAGTAGATGAAATAGACAAATGGATCCCCAGATGAGAGTAAAATGCCCTCCAAAATTTGGAGACAAATAGCACCCCTCGATCAGAAACAATATCAGTAGGAATCCCATGCAGTCTAATTTTTTCCCTGATGAAAATCTGCGCCAAGGATTTGGCATTAGGCAAAGCTAGTAAAGCAATACAATGAGACATCTTACTGAATCTGTCCACCACCACCAGAATTAGTGTTCCCTGCTGACATGGGCAGGTCCGTGATAAAATCAAATGACAAATGAGTCTAAGGTCTGCTGAGAATCTCCAATGGTTGGAGAGCTCCCAATGGATGAGTATGCGAGGTCTTAGAATGCGCACAGACACTGAAGGCAGTTACGTACTCTCGGACGTCCTTATGAGAACTTGGCCACAAAAAACGCTGAGTAAATAAATCCTCGGTGGCTTTCTTCCCAGGATGTCCAGCCAACACAGTATCCTGATGTTCACTGAGGACTCTGAAATGGAGACTGACTGGCACAAACAGTTTACCAAGAGGACAGGCAGCAGGGGCGTCCCCAAGTGTCAACAACCTCTCTTTGCAGCTCGGAGAATATAGACACCAACACCACCCATTTATGAAGAATAGGTACCGGTTCGCATTTATCTCCTCCCCCAGGAAAGCAACGGGATAAGGCTTTGTTCCCTGGCCTTTAAGTAACAAAAGTTAAACCTGGTTAAGAATAATGCCCATCTTGCTTGTCATGGTGTTAGATGTTTTGCCGATTCCAAGTATACCAGATTTTCATGATCTGTGATAACCATCACTGGGTGAACCGCTCCCTCCAAAAAATGACGCCATTCCTCCAAAGCCCATTTGATACTTAAGAGTTCCCTGTTCCCATTATCATAATTTCTTTCAGCTGGTGACAGCTGCTTTGAAAAGTAAGCACATGGTTGTCGTTTACCAGGAGACGCACCTTGCGATAATACAGCTCCCACTCCCATCTCAGACGCATTGACCTCCTCAATGAAAGGCTGAGAGACGTCTGGCTGAATAAGAATCAGCGCAGAAGCAAAACACCTTTTCAGTGTGTCAAATGCCTCCCTGGCAGGACTGGTCCATCTGGAGAAGTCTGTCCCCTTCTTGGTCATATCTGTAGGAGGTTTGGCTAATAACAAAAAGTTCTTTATAAATTTGCGGTAGTAGTTGTAATGCCTTCAAATCCTCTGGATGATCCCTATCCAATACCGCCTGGACTTTCACTGGATCCATGCGAAAACTGGTGGAAGATAACACATATCCAAGGAATGGGATCTTCTCAACTGAGAACATACACTTCTCGGGTTTGACATACAATTTATTGTTACGGATTATATACAAGACCTGCCTGACATGTGCCTGGTGTGAATCAAGGTCAGGTGAATAAATCAGAATGTCTTCCAGATAGATCACAACGAATCTGCCTACCAGGTGAACAAAGATATAAGTAATAAAGTGCTGAAAGACGTCAGCTACGTTCATCAGCCCAAAAGGCATCACCAGATTCTCATAGTGTCCTTCCGGCATATTGAACGCAGTCTTCCACTCATCCCTCTCTTTAATGCAGATGAGGTTATATGCCCCCCTGAGGTCCACCTTAGAGAACCATTTAGGGACTACAACTTGAGTAAAGAGTTCAGGGATGAGGGGGAGCGAATATGGATCACGGACAGTGATCACATTGAGTTCCCAAAATCTAGACAAGGACGTAACCCCCCACCTGAAGCTGCAAGTCCCGGACCACCTCAATAAAGTGCCCCTGTCTTAGGGGGTGGAGTCAATAGTGGGTATGGGTCTGGACAGTGTATGTGTGATGAGGCCTTGGTCCCAGGCAAACCTAACGTCGAGCAAATTGAACCCTGCCACACTGTCCAAAAAGGCAGAAACGTCCACCTTAATTCCACCCAGGTGTATTATAGCTGGTAAGAAAAACTGTGTCTTACCCACTGAGATGATAAGTACACCTGGGTTGCCAACCTCCCCGCAACCCGGGCCCTCTAGTTTTCCAGCGGTTGTTTATATCAGGAAGGATATGTGCTCAAAAAATGGCCCTTTTAACCACAAAGGAAACACACACACCCTTACGCCGACCACAGACAATTTGCCTGAATGTGTCGAAGCACCTACTTACATGGGTTCCTCAGCAGGCTCAGTACAGACCACCCTCGACCCCGGATCTCCCGCACCCAGAGGTGACTCCCTATATCTCTGTCATAGATGGCGATCAACTCGGATCACCAGAGACATGGCTGCCTCAAGGGAGTCAGGAGTCTCATACAGAGCTAAGGCATCTGTTTCCCTTATAGTGAGCCCCTCACAGAACTCACTATGGAGTGCAGGGTCATTCCACCTGGTGTCCATGGCCCACCTCCAGAACTCAGAGCAATATTCCTCAGCTAGGCGGTCTCCTTGCTGGAGTTGGCGTAGTGTAGACTCAGCTAAGAATACGTGATCAGGGTCATCATACACAAGGCCCAGTGCCTGAAAAAATCCCTCTACCATCTGGAGCGACTGTGAGTCAGACGGAAGAGAAAACACCCATGCTTGTGGGTCCCCCTGGAGGAGCGAGATAGCAATCCCCACACATTGCTCCTCTGTACCTAAGGATACCGGATGTAATCTGAAGTAAAGTTTACAGGTCTCACGGAACACAACAAACTTGTTACGCCCTCTAGAGAACCTGTCCAATGAAGGGACCTTGGACTTCACAATGGTTTGCTTGAAAGATGAGATCTCCACACCAGATGTAATAGGGTGCTGTGAAACCACCGTGCGTAAATCCGCCACATCCTGTCTGAGCTGCTGCAATTGCTGTGATTGGATCCATCATGGATCAGAGAAAATGATAGTGGGTCAGAGTTAATGTCACAAGACAGCTGTTGGGTGACCCGGAACCAGGGGCTCCTTTTCTGGTACTAACACTAGGGGGCACCTTAGCTACCATGTTCTCAGGGATACTTCAGCTGGTAAAGACGCTGGGGCCTCTGCCCTTGCCTTATTTCGTAAATTAGCCCTCCGTCTGTTTTCTTCCTCCATCCACGGAAAAGGGGAAGCTACTGTGTACCGCAGTACACCAAACCGACAAACAGGGCGACAAAAACAAGGGGTAACTCCACAGGCACCTAAAACTCACATATTACAGAGGAATCCACTAGGGTGTGCAGGATGGGGAAGAAACCAAAATAGGAAAGGATGAGGAATTACCAAGCATACAAACCAAACAACAGTCGCTAATAACTCCTCCAACTCTTCTCATACCAACTCCTTTCCCTCCTTTAGTCATGCAGCAATAAGGCTAGCACTAACAAGGATTAGTAACAGAACTCAGATTATAAAAGGAAAAGGAGTGGCTAACGAAGCAAATGGACGATTAACCCTTGTTCTGCTAGAAGAAATAAACATGATTAATAAGCCGGAGAAGTGTTTCTTCTAAGCACCGGAGTAGGAGCAACTAGATGCTGCGGTCCTCTGGTTCCGCTCCGTCGTGTTAACCCTGTGACACCAGTCTTACTTACCTCATGCCCCTCTACCACTGCCTCTCTGCTACTCCTCCCTTTGTTGACACTGATGAATCGGTAACCTCCTGTCTACAGCATGTGACTGCAAGGGCCTGACACAGTCAATCACTGGGTTCATTGGTCATGCACAGGTAGACGGTCAAGTGAAGGTAGAGGCATTTATTATTTAACTACAACCCCAATTCCAAACAAGTTTGGACGTTGTTAAAAATTTGAATAAAACAAGAATTCAATTATTTGTAAATCTCTTATAGCCGTGTCTTATTCACAAGAGGACATATAACATAGATCAGAAGGTGAAAGTTTTACAATGGACGCGTCACTGTTAGAAATATCATCCACATGCTCTTCCACGCTTTTCCTCATCTCTCTTATAGTCTTTCCTATGTATTCTTTTCCGCAAATGCAAGTAGCCTTATGAATTACAGTCTTGGTTAAGCTATTAATGAAATTTCTGATCATAAAGGATTCCCCCTTCACATTACACGTAAAAGACTTTGTTTTCGTCATATTGGGACATGCCACATACCTGCTACATTTAAAACAGCCTTTCCTTCTTTGAGGTCCTACCTGTTCTAAAATATCACCTGCGTTGCAACTTGTGTCTATAACCCTCTGGAGTTATAAACACTTGAATGAATTGGACGAGTGCAATAAGATAAAAATGTGGATTGCACTCGCACAAATATTATTCAATGAGGCATTGGGTATAGGTATGGGTATTTTTTCTCATCTGCATTCAACATGAGAAAAAAATATTTGCATGCTTTAATTTGACTTCGATATCAGGCAGTGTAAGAAAACAAAAACAAACAGAAAACGAATACCATATGGACCATGAGTATGGCATCCAATTTTTACTTTTTACAGATACCTTACAATTTTTTAAGTTTGGAAACTGTAAATGGCCCTGTAATAGATGAATAGCCGCTAAGTAAAATAACGAATTATACATGGACAGCATAAAAACAAGTGAGAAAAAAATTGAACCACTCTACTGGATGAGAAAGACCGATTTTTTAAATGCTAATGTGAGCGATCCCTCTATCGAACACTTTGCTAGGGTTATAGTAAAAGACTTTTGGGCTTCATAGAACTGGCTTTCAGAAAACATGTGCAATTGCTTTGTCTTAACGTCTAGAGTGCCAATATGGAACAGAAAATCTAGGAACAATGCAAATCTCAGCCTGGAGCTGCTCTGTATTACATTATGCGCTGCACACGTTCTGCCATTAGTGAAATTGGGTCAGATATGTTTCAAATCAGCGTCAGCCTCACTCTCATTTGCATTCAGCAGAGAGGACGCAGACTTCTACATGTTCTTGCATACTTCCACTTGTTTGTGTCCCAGAAGTTCAGCTACATCCCCTCTGTAGCCCAAATAGAAATAATTCATCAGTTTATCCTCAGTGTTCTCTGCACAAGATTCTGCAGGCTGAGGAATCATGCAGACTAGTGGAATTTAATTCTATGTGCCAAGCAAACAGCATACAGACTAATGCAAGTGAATGGGATTTTTTTTTGATATATAGGTAAATAAAATCCTGGCATTCACTGTTTTTTTTAGATCAGACTGCCATTAAACTCTATGAGTGTTTAGAAAACTGATACCATACAGCAATTAACATAGGAAACTGTAATTATCATTGCATAATTTTGAATGTATAATGCAGGGGTGGGCAATTAATTTTCTCAAAGGGCCACATAAGAGACTCTTGTGGAGGGCCAAACCAATATGCGCAAATGAATTCTGCTCAATATTAACATATTCATTATAGTTGTTTTATAATAAAAATGTATTGTAACACTTAATAATGAGCAGAATTAAGTATACTGACATCCCACTATATACCCAGCCCCCCCATATACAGCATGATCCCCACACAGCCCCTATACAGCATGAACCCCAACACAGTTCCCTTATATAAAGTATGAGCCCCGCACAGTTCCTATATACAGTATGAGCCAACACACAGCCACCCCATATACAGTATGATCACACACACAGCCCACAAATGTACAGTTTGAGAGCACACATAGTCCCTCTATTTACAGTATGAGCCCCCCATATATGGTGTGAGCCCATACCCAGCCTCTATGTGCAATATGAGCCCCACATACAGCACACCCTATATAAAGTATGAGCCCACACACAGCTTCCTACATAAAGTATGAGCTCCCACAGCCCCTATACCCAGCATCTGCCCCCACACAGCCCCTATATACAGTATGAGCCCACACAGCCCCCCTGTATACACAGTATTAGCCCACACTCAGCACCCTATGTACAATATGAGCTTTTACACAGCACTCCCTATATACAGTTTGAGCCCCTACAGCATCCCCCTATATACAGTATGAGCACACACAGCCACCCTATATACAGTATGATCACACACACAGCCCACAAATGTACAGTTTGAGAGCACACATAGTCCCTCTATTTACAGTATGAGCCCCCCATATTTGGTGTGAGCCCATACCCAGGCCCTATGTGCAATATGAGCCCCACATACAGCACACACTATATAAAGTATGAGCCCACACACAGCCTCCTACATAAAGTATGAGCTCCCACAGCCTCTATACTCAGCATGTGCCCCCACACAGCCCCTATATACAGTATGAGCCCACACAGCCCCCCTGTATACACAGTATTAGCCCACACTCAGCACCCTATGTACAATATGAGCTTTTACACAGCACTCCCTATATACAGTTTAAGTCCCTACAGCATCCCCCTATACACAGTATGAGCACACACAGCCCACCTATATACAGTATGAGCCCCATACAGCACTCTCTGTATACAGAAAGAGCCAAAACACAGTCCCCCTATATACAGCATGAGATCCCACACAGCCCCTATATACAGTGTGAGCCCACACACAGCACATAGTTTGAGCCCTCACACAGTCCCCTAAATACAGCATGAGATCTGTAAGGAGGCTAATGGCCGTGTAGTTGATGGGAGGTATGTGTCACAGAGATAACTGCTCTCTGTGATGTAACCCAGAGTATTTCTTTAGTGCACATAAGCACTACGAGACGTTTGGTTCACCTGGGACTGAGTTGCGGGTAACTATGAGAGATGGGCGGGTCTGGCTACCCACATATCTCACCTCTGGGTGTGGTTACAGCCTATAAAATGGAGGCCAATTGCCTCATTCAGTGTCTGTGGCTGGAGGTGTGGAGACCTCCATTGTGTGTGTGCTAAAGACACTGACCTGTGTGGGCAGACCCGCAGTACTATATGGATTGGCTATTTTTCTGTTTGTTACTTTTTGCCAGAAAAGGCTGTTCATTTGTTTTTTCTAACCAGAGCAGTTTATGAATAAACTTGCTTGGACATTCCAGTGATACTGCTTTCTGTACCTACCTCAACTGCAGCCGAGTGGGTACAGATCCCTATAGATCCTACAAAGTCTCCTTGGATAAAAGTATGAGCCGCCACACATCTCCTCTATATACAGAATGAGCCCAGCCACAACGCCCCATATATACATCATGAGCCCCCACATAGCCATTTATTACATGGCACTTTACATGTGGAACGGGTATACATAATAAAAAAAACAAGTACAATAATCTTCAACAATACCAGTCACCGACTGGTACAGGAGGAGAGAGGACCCTTCCCGTGAGGACTCACAGTCTACAAGGGATGGATGAGGATACAGTAGACGAGGGTACAGGTAGTTGTGCAGTGGTATAGTGGAATGAGGGTTACTACAGGTTGTAGGCTTGTCAGAAGAGATGGGTCTTCAGGTTCCTTTTGAAGGTTTCCATGGTAGGCGAGAGTCTGAGGGTTACTGGTTGCCCATCCGATATAAACTCATCACTCTCACCCAAAAAGCGTGAGCACCACTCGACATTGTCTCAGTCTACCAGTGTTCCCGTGCCCTCCGTTCTGCTAATGACCTAAGATTACCATCCTCAATAATCCGAACCTCGCATTCTCGTCTCAATGACTTCTTGCGTGCTGCGCCAATTATTTGGAATGCATTACCCAAGACACTTTTTTTAACCCAGAAATCCACAGAAATACATTACTATAGACTGGTCTATTGCCTCAACAATAGGCCCATACAACATTTTCTTCAAAACCAGGACCATAGTATAATCTATTCACACACCCTACATGCACTTAATAGCCCTCTGTGTCCGTACACACAGTGGTTGGTGACTGGTTCATGCAGCATTATTATATTGATTAAAAAAAACACCTATGTATATATCCTATATGGTAGCCATGAGATATAAATAAACACCTACAGATAGAATAAGGCTCCACACAAGAGCAAATGATAATAAAAAATATATTTATTTTCAAGACACAATAAAACAATACCAAAAAAGGTCATAAAAAATCAGTATAGATTACAGGTGAGACTCACATAAACACAGAAAAACAGGTGGACAAACCTTGAAAAATAAGGACAAAAAATCCAAATACCAGGATATACTATATATCAGGTAATGAATACTGGATAACATATAACAAATCACAGAGTGGCACGATTTACTCAATATAAACCAGCACTATGCTGAAAATTGTAGCAGACAACATATCCAGTATAGCGGGACATACCCATCAAATAAGCCTAAGTGTACATAATGACATTATAAAGGCACACACATTTTTAGAGGAGTAATCAGATATAAGGGGATCCAGCACATTTTACTCATACGATACATATCTAATAATAGAAATATGAACATTCATTACCAGTAGGGGTAGAAAGAGTCCAGGCGTCCACCACACCCGACGCGCGTTTCGCAATGAAATGCTTTGTCCAGGGGTCCCTGGACCAAAGTCAGACAAACCAGGTCGGTGCTGTAATGTAGATTAGGGAGCCGAATCCAATGGCAATAGCACAATTGCGAAAACAGGTACAGCGATACTCCAGGAGCGTATGAGAGACGCAGCTGCAGGAGCCGGCGTTGGTGGACAAGTGGGAGACACTGGTTCACGTGTGTCAGAGCGCGGGCTAGCTACCTGGGGTATCGCTTCTGCTGCTACGCTATCCAGCTGTTCCCAAGACACATTCGTGTCTGCATGCACAACTTTACGGCCATGTGCACACGTTGCGGAAAGTTGTGCAGATTTTTCAGCACTGATTTTGATAAATCTGCAGGTAAACCACACTGCGGACTTCCTGCGGAATTACCGCCATTTTTTTGCGGATTTTGTGCGGATTCCACCTGCGGTTTTACACCTGCGGATTTCTATTATGGAGCACGTGTAAACCGTTGCGGAATCCACACAAAGAATTGACATGCTGCGGAATAAACAACGCAGCATGTGCACTGCGGATTTTGTTTTCCATAGGTTTGCATGGAACTGTAAACTCAGGGAAAACTGCTGCGAATCCGCAGCAAAATCCGCAACGTGTGCAAATACCCTACCACTTACGGAAAATTTTGTCCATTCACTCTTACTCCAACCATCCATATTGACATTTCGTGTTCTAACCTAGAGAAATTTTTCCAAGGGCGGCATTGTGATCAAGGCCATTAACTGGCCGAAACGTTAATTTGCCTGTCAGTTCACCTGCCACCTATATTAAATTTTTCACTTGAAGCAAAATTCCTCAATTTGTGCGAGTGCAGTGATTATATACTCTATTGTTTATATGACCATTGGCTCCGTTCACTAGCACTATCATATCCATAAGAATCGAGTGCTAGCCTTCTGCCTTTTTACAGTAATTTCATGAAATGTCAATGGCATTGAGTCTACGGCAAGTGAGTCACAAGGGACTTGAATCAAGAAAAGCAAACACATTTGGAAGCATTTGCAACTGTGTGTAGTAGTTGCAAGCAAGTGGCTGGAAGTAGCAATGAAACACCACAGGAAGTCATCAGATGCAGAGCTGGTTTTAGACAAAGTGGGACCCTGGGCAATAGTTTAAAGTGGGGCCCCAAATGCTCACACATTGCACCATCACACAAAAACATTTTGGTTATATTTACCTGCGCTGAGTTCAGGCTGTTAAATGAGCGTGATCGATAATATTGCAGCCCCCTCAGAGTATAATGCAGCCCCACACACACAGTATAATCTAGTCCCCCAGATTATAATGCAGCCCCTTCAGAGTATAATGCAGCCCGCTCAGAGTATAATGCAGCCCCACACACAGTATAATGCAGCCCCCCTCAGAGTATAATTCAGTCCTCTCAAAGTCTATTGCAGCCCCTTCAGAGTATAATGCAGCCCCTTCAGAGTATAATGCAGCCCCCTCAGAGAATAATGCAGCCCCACATACACCAGATAATGTACCACCACACACACAGTATAATGCAGCCCCCTCAGAGTATAATGCAGCCTGCTCAGAGGATAATGCAGCCCCACACAATATAATGCAGCCAACTCAGAGTATAATGCCGTTCCTTCAGAGTATAATTCAGTCTGCTCAGAGTATATTGCAGCCCCTGAGAGTACAATGGAGCCCCTACAGAGTATAGTGCATCCCCACACACACAGTATAATCCAACCCCCAGAGTATAATGCAGCCCCCTCAGAGTATAATGCAGCCCCCTGAGAGTACAGCACAGCCTGCTCAGGGTATAATGTGGCCCCAAACACACAGTATAATGCAGCCCCCTCAGAGTATAATGCACCTCCACACACAGTATAATGCAGCACTCAGAGTATAATGCGGCCCCCCACACAGCATAATGCAGCCCACTCAGAGTATAATGCAGCCTCCCACACACAGTATAATTCAGCCTCCCCACAAACACACATAGTATAGTGCAGCCCCCCACATACTATAATGCAGCCCCCACACACAGTATAATGCAGCCCCCCACACACAGTGTAATGCAGCCCCCACACACAGTATAATGCAGCCAACCATCACACACAAAGTATAATACAGTCCCCCCCAAACAGTATAATGCAGCCCCCCACATACTATAATGCAGCCCCCCACACAAAGTGTAATGCAGCCCCCCCACACACAGTATAATGCAGCCACCCCCCACATACAGTATAATGCAACCCCCACCACATACACACATAGTATATTGCAGCCCCCACACACTCTATAATGCATACACACACAGTATAATACACACACATTAATGCAGTCACACACACATTACTTACCTCTCCTCGTTCCCCACGCTGCTCCAGGCTCTGCTCCGGTCTCATCGGCTCCACTGCTCGCACAGCCTGCTGAGTCACAAGCAGTGGGGGAGTGATGGGAGAAGGAGTGTCATCACACTCTCTCCTTCATCACTGCTTTCAAGTGTATCGACATCTATGATGCTGATAAGTTGAATGCGCAATGCGGAAGGGGGCAGAGCCAGGCCCCTCTTACAGGCCCCATAGCGACCACATGGTGTACTGCTATTAGCGGCACACCAATGGCTGGGGGCCCCTAGAGGAGCGGAAGCCCTAGAAAGCTGCCTGGTCTGCCTGCCCCTAACCTGGCCCTGATTAGATGTGATGTCGCAATGTAACATGACAATCTGAGTGTCATGCTAGATATGTCAATGAACAGCCCTAGACTTTTCTGAATACAGAATGTAGTGCTATTTCACAAACGTACATTTCAATTTTACCTGCAGACCAGACCATCAACCTGATTGTTTGCATACCCTCCCACTCGACTCAACATCAAGAGTTGTGAGATGCAACTGTAAGGATGTGACAGAGACTGTCATGTACCTGGCCCTGAAGACAACAATTTGAGTAGTGTGAATATGGACTTGCAGTGTTATTCCGTTTTATTGTGTAATGTGAAATGTGTAATGAGATTACCGTATATACTCGAGTATAAGCCGAGATTTTCGGCCCAAATTTTTGGGCTGAAAGTGCCCCTCTCGGCTTATACTAGAGTCACGGTCGGCGGTGGGGTTGGCGGGTGAGGGGGAGAGGGCGCTGAGGCATACTCACCTAATCCCGGCGCTCCCCCTGCCCGTCCCACGGTCTTCGGTGCCGCAGCTCGTCCCCTGTTCAGCGGTCACATGGTACCGCTCATTAGAGAAATGAATATGGACTCCACTCCCATAGGGTTGGAGCCGCAAATTCATTCCTCTAATCAGCGGTAACGGTGACCGCTGACAGCGGAAGAGGCTGCGGCACCCGGAGACCAGCTGTCCGGGAGAAGGAGCCAGGGACGCCGGGAGCAGGTAAGTATTACATATTCACCTGTCCGCGTTCCACACGCCGGGCGCCGCTCTGTCTTCGCGTCCTCTTGTTCTGACTGTTCAGGTCAGAGGGCGCGATGACGTACTAGTGTGCGCGCTGCCCTCTGCCTGATCAGTCAGTGCGGAGAGACGCCGGGACGGGACGCTGAGGAGCTGCAAGCAAGAGAGGTGAGTATGTGTTTTTTTTTTTTTTTTATTGCAGCAGCAGCAGCATTGTATATTGCACAGATTTATGTGGAGTATCTATGGGGCAACGGTGCAGAGCATTATATACATGGCACAGCTTTATGTGGAGCATCTATGGGGCCATAATCAAAGGTGCAGACTCCAGAGCATTATATATGGCACAGCTATCTATGGGGCCATAATCAAAGGTGCAGGGCATTATATATGGCACAGCTATCTATGGGGCCATAATCAAAGGTGCAGAGCATTGTATATGGCACAGCTATCTATGGGGCCATAATCAAAGGTGCAGAGCATTATATATGGCACAGCTATCTATGGGGCCATAATCAAAGGTGCAGAGCATTATATATGGCACAGCTATCTATGGGGCCATAATCAAAGGTGCAGGGCATTATATATGGCACAGCTATCTATGGGGCCATAATCAAAGGTGCAGGGCATTGTATATGGCACAGCTATCTATGGGGCCATAATCAAAGGTGCAGGGCATTGTATATGGCACAGCTATCTATGGGGCCATAATCAAAGGTGCAGAGCATTGTATATGGCACAGCTATCTATGGGGCCATAATCAAAGGTGCAGGGCATTATATATGGCACAGCTATCTATGGGGCCATAATCAAAGGTGCAGGGCATTATATATGGCACTGCTATCTATGGGGCCATAATCAAAGGTGCAGAGCATTTTATATGGCACAGCTTTCTATGGAGCATCTATGGGGCCATAATCAAAGGTGCAGAGCATTGTATATGGCACAGCTTTCTGTGGAGCATCTATGGGGCCTGTAAGAGTCATGTCGGTCTGGTAGTCGGGGGCAGATATATCTCGCCCAGGTACTTGTCCTATGTGAGTTAGGCCGCTCAGTATCTTCAGGATACCGAGGGGTTAATAAGTGCAGGAATAAAGGATGACCAGCTGGGGGTTTCTGTCGTCAGCCTGGGGCACACAGATTGCCTGTCTGTGTGAGACAAACGTGAGTGAGAGCTGTGCTCAAGGACTATGTGTTGTTAGCTGGGTGGGAGAAGCCCCCCCAGTTGTTAAGATAGCAACGTATCGGTTTAGTTAGTGCCGGACAGGCTAGGATTTATTTTTATGTTTTGTTTTTTCTGTGTTGCTTTCACTTTAATAAACCTGACCTAAGGTCAGCCAACTCGGAAACCTGCTGTCGCCTCAGAATTCAATGCACAAACCACGTGACCTTTGACCCCAGCAAAGGCGATCCCGGAGTGTTTTGTTACAGGCCATAATGAACTGTGCAGAGCATTATATTTGGGGCAGCTTTATGTGGAGCGTCTATGGGGCTATACTGAACGGTGCAGAGCATTATATATGGCACAGCTTTTTGTGGAGCATCTATGGGGCCATAATGAACAGTGCAGAGCATTATATGTGGCACAGCTTTATGTGGATCATCTATGGGGCCATAATGAACAGTATGGAGCATCTATTTTTAATTTTGAAATTCACTGGTAGCTGCTGCATTTTCCACCCTAGGCTTATACTCGAGTCAATAAGTTTTCCCAGTTTTTTTTGGCAAAATTAGGGGGGTCGGCTTATACTCGGGTCGGCTTATACTCGAGTATATACGGTAATGCAAAGTTTTATAAGTACTGATGCTGCTGTGCATGTACTGTAAGGTAATGTCTGATGTAACTCTTGTTCACTCAGCTCAGGGGTGGGAAAGTATAGAATATAGGCCAGTGCTTAGGTAGTGTTAGATAGGCACATTAGGATAGATAAGGTAGCAGCGGGCCTTATGAGTGTACAAGGATAGGAATAGTGTAAGACAAAGGACTGGTTTGGTTAGTTAGAGCAAGTGTGAGGTTCGTATGAAGTTCAGGTTCAAATTGTAGTGGGCTGGAGACACGTGGAGCACATATCATTCTGGCAGCATGAGGTCATACCATATTTCCTGGGGACATTCCTGTAACGTCCTTGGCCTATGGCCTGAACTAGGCACTGACCAGTGTGCCTATATCCCTTCCATAGAGAGGAAACTAAATGGAGTGAGGTAAATGTAATGGATCAAGGGAATGCTGTGGTGCCAGATGGGAAATCCCTGTGGCTGACAGGAGGATAAAGCATAGGAATAGGCCGAGCTAATCATAAGCAAAAGCTTGAAATGTACTGTGTTGATGGAACTGGAAGGTGCTGTGCCCGACACTGCGTGTTAAAGCCTGATGTATTTGAGCTGTCCAGTAAAGCTGAACTTGTTATAATGAACAAGGCGGCCCTTGATATGTGTGTGGCTGGTTCTAGACCTAAGGATGTGGATGCAGCGGAGGCCTCTGGCCTGCAAGTGAGTACAATGCAATGTACACAGCACAACACTAATGGACTGGGTCACTGATTGTTTGTGAGGTCCCAGGAAGTAGAGAAGCAGCACTACACAACTACACACTGAATGGAGAATGCAGTATTGACCATATTTTCTAATTAGGATAAGATCCGGCTGTGATATTTGCTGGGCATTAGAAAGTTGCCTCAGGAACTGTCTGTCCCATGCTGCAATCATGTCTCTCCATGCTGGATTTTAATGTTACCCTACTTTACATATCCTACATATAAAAGCAAGGAAAGTTTGTAAAATAATTAGCTGAAGATTTCAGGTACCAAAAGCAAGGAAAGTTTGTAAAATAATTAGTTGAAGACTTTAGGTTCCGACATTCAGACTTGACATTCAGAATTTCAGGGCTAGATTTATGATTCATTCTGGTGCCTTATTATTCAGTATGAGTAGCTAGGATCTGGTTTCCCCTAGCTTCAGTAAATCTGTATGTTACACTATAATCTTATCCTATAAAATCAATTGCCTTTTCCTCTTGAACGAAACCAAGTTATTTTATTCTGGAAAAGTTCCTCTGTCCATCCATATCCCATAAAAATCTCTTCTATTACAAATGACAGAACAGCACTTTCTCGCGCTAGCATGTCAGAGTTATATATTTTTCATCAATTTACCCTTACTTTGTGTTCATCGGTATTTTCTCTTTATATATGGAATTGAGATGAGCAACTAAATTGTCAAGACCCCTGGCATCACCGACTTCTCATTTGACTAATTGGCCTGGCACGTTCTCATCATTGTGTCATGTTGTGCACATGACATCACGCCAGGCCAGCTAAAATAAAGGGGAACTGATGATACAGCAGGTAGGAGGCAAGTAGAAGAACTCCTGTATGGGGGACAAGGAATACTGATGTGGCTGCAGGACCAGGGTCCTGCAAATCCATTTGCTCGTCTCTAATATCGTCAACATTGCCAATAAACTAGCTTTATACATAAATTCAGTCAAGACAATGAAGCATGTGTAGTCTGTTACATCACACGTATTCGTATACATCCTTCTTAAAATAAGTATTAATATTTATTAGCATCTGAGGTTCAAATATCATGCAAAATGAAAGACTTCCTTGCTGCATTTATGTCTCAAGAAACCTATTATTTTTATGTTTGAAATTGATCATGAACTCAGAATTTATATTATTCTAATAAAATGACTTCTAAACTCACTGCTGTACATCTCATAGACTCTCAATTAGCATATCGGTGACAATGATGGCCTAAGGCCAATTTAGACAGGACAATAATTGGAAACGAGTGCTTGTCTAAACAGATAAATGAGCGAAATATTAATTTATTGTGTAAGTGATTTAAAGCAAGTGTAAAAAATCATTGTTCTCAGCCGAATATTGTTGTGTGCAAACAGGACATGCGCTACCGTTAGCATGACGATATATATACACAGAACAATCATATTAGCGATAATTCTATGTGCTTAAAAGTGTTGTCAGCCAATCAAAAAAAAGTCTATTAAACTGATGACAGTAGGCGAGCATATAACAGATCAGCTGGTATTCAAAAGTTAAAACAGTCAGCCCATGTAAATGGGAGATTACATGTTATTATATGGACAGCTAGATAAAGAACAGTATAACTATCATGACCCCGATTCATTAAGATCAGCAGACATCACAACAGTCTTGGGGGTAGGGTGGAGTGAGAGGCTCCTTATTCATTAAGAAGCATAAACCTCTTAATGATTCGGGGATGTCTGATGAGTGGGGTGCTCCTCAGTGTACAACTCGCCACAAATCTTACTTCAGTCCTTGCTGACAGGTAAGGACTGGGGCTGAAATTCAGCCCTGGCATTTGAAATCACACAGGCCCATATTGTCCCCGTCCCCATACACCAGATGGGATGTATTACTAATATTACCCTGGATGGAGGAAAGGAAGATTTTCTACAAGACCAATATTTCTTATGATATCCATGGCCTGAGGGGGTAAGTGACGGAGTCAGTGTCCTTGTGCTCCATCACAACTCCTAACAGTATGGTTGTCTTGAGAACACAGATTCTGTTAACAACGTAGCAGATAAGGCAGCCCATGACCAGACAGGCCCTTCCGGCATTTGCCAGAATTGCCAGATGGCCAGTCCGACCCTGCTTGCTGAGGTTAAATTTATGGAATAGCAAATGCTGGAGCGTGGCATGAATTTGATGAGTGGCAGTCACCATGCTCCCATCCCACCACAGATCCAACAACTTTGTTTGAGATGGGCAAAAAAGAGAATGCTTAAAGTCACAAGCGTGTCGGCACTCACGTTCCTGGGGCTCTTATGCGGTTGTTATGATACGTGAGCCTGGCGCCCCATCAGTGCTGGTGTGGCACTCCAGGGGTTCAGGTACCAGAGGGGTATTGCCTTCCTCTCGGGGAGGGTTATGCTATGCCTGGAAATGAGGAGAATCCCTTTGGCAGGTAAGCTGTTCATTCAACACATTCTGACTTCAGGCCAGAAGGGGGAGCTCTGAACCCGGTTTTCAGGGGAGCTTCCCTAGATAATATACATTCTGGTCTGGAGGAGGAATTAGTTAGTCTGTTGCAGACAAGGAACAGAGAAGGAGCACAGGAGAAGTCAGGAGCTAGAGGAGAGCTGCGAGTGGGCTCCCTCTAAGCTAGAGCACAGAAACCGGGCACCAGGAGCCCGAGGCTGTGAGGAACTACAAGTCCCACGGCAGAACCGGAGGGCAGGAAACTGAAAGGGACTTGCCTGCATTACACCTGAGGTACAGCAACGACCAGAGCCCAGAGTCACCATGAATAGAGACCCCAAGGAAATGGCTCGAGTTGCCTACCGTGCAGGTACCATTCCAGGACAGGAGAGAAAGAGAGGACCTTGTCAGGAAGCCGCAGGCAGCAAGGGATTAATATTCAGTGCATAGTGGAAGGCTTCCAATCTGACCTGACCAAGGGGCTTCAATCCGATTCCAGGCTGCCTGGACTCCACCGTCACCTGTTGCCAGTACTCTGGACTGAAAGTGACTGTCAACAGTAAACCAGGTAAAGACATTGCAACCCTGTGTCCTTCATTTATTCTGGCACCACACCACTCTGGCCAAACACACCGGGAGCCCTGGGGACCCCACTTCACCTGTGGGAAGCAACACCATCTTTGCTGCAGCACCATCACCCCCAGAGGACCTCTTTAAGCAGCGTTGGTCACCTCTTACTGAGAACCACAGGTGGCGTCACAAACTTTTATTATTTTCACATCCCTTTTAAAGACTGTTCCCCTTTTTCTTGGGTTCCCAGGGCCACGGACCGGGTCGCCGCCACTGTGACCTCCCCTTTAACAACAACCGGACCTGGTACCGAGTACCCCTAGGCCATGGCAGGCGACTCACTGGCCTCACAAACAGGATTTGTGCCCTGGCATTGCCAGGTACTGTGTGCCATAGACTGTGTTAAACTGTGTGGAAGCCGCCATTGCCGCGCCGCATTGAGCATGAGGAGAAGAAAGGGGCGTACCTTCGTGGGTGGAGCCTGCAAAAGAACGCGAAGAGGAAGCGGGCACCCTGCAGGAGAGCTGCAAGTAAAGACACCAGAAGCCCCGGGACGAGGACCGGGAGAAGCCCCTTACCGAGTGCAGGAGGAACCGCTGCAGACTCCGGTGGCAAGACGTCAGCCCTGCTTGAGGTTAGCACGGGGGAAGGGACCTGTCCGACCCGGGAGGAGATCTGGCGGCAGACGCAGCCGCAGGCCCCATGATGCCCCCAGGCCCCGCGGTGCCCGCAACTCCTGCAATCCAGCTAGACCCCGCTGCAGTAACAGCTCCTATAATGCCGCTATCCATGCCCTATATACCAGGAGCGGCCTGGCTGCCACAATATTCAGGGTAGTCCCATATGCTGAGTGACTTTAAAGAAAGGCTATGCAGCCTATTTGAAGTATATCCCCTGACAGAACATCAAAAGGTCAACATTCTAACTGGTCAATTAATTGGCGCAGCACAAAGAGAAGTGAAATCCTGGCTGGATATTGAAAAAAGAACTGCTAAGCAGATATTTGCTAAACTTAAAAACACTTTTGACACCCGCACCGCTGCAGAAATCAAAATGAGGTTTTTCGGGTGCAAACAAAGAGCACAGGATAGCATACGGGACTATGCCCTTAATCTCCAGGAGGCACTCTGGACCATTAAACAGGTTGACCCTAACAGCGTGCAGGATGGAGACAAGCTATTAATGGAGCAGTTCATTGAGTGACTTATGTCCAGCACCCACAGGACACAGCTGCGCATCCTGGCCTTGCAAAACCCTGACCTGGACTTTGCACAATTTAAAGACATGGCCATCCGGGTGCTGCATGAACCACCGCCCAGCCGCACAGTGCCCCCTAGGCATCCAGCAATCACTTACCATCAGGAGGTGGCACCCTGTCATCATGGCCCCATTGAGACCGATGCACAGATCCTGGACGATGATCCCTCAATGGAACTGCGCCTCTAGGTCCAAGAACTGACTAAAAGCGTAGCTGCACTAGCCAGAACCATGCAGTCCCTGAAGGAATCCCCAAAGGAGAAAATTCAGCTAGCTTCCAGTCCAGATGACATCCCTGGGCGACGACAGAAGAGTATCCCACCGATCAGAGGAAGAGACAACGACCGCTATCATCAGGATGGATGACCCATCGGCCGTCGCTGTAACCAGGCGGGACAGATCACAAGGTTCTGCCATTTAAACGAGTGACCCCTCGAGCAGAGGGCCAAACACCAGGAGTAGGACGACCAGGAGGTCCACAAAACTGGCGAGCCAAGTACGTTGGAGGACGAACGGTACTCCCCATTGTGATCTACGGTACCCCGATGAACGCTTTACCAGACACCGGCTCTCAGGTGATGATTATGCCTTACATTCTCTACAAATGCTACTGGGCTGACTCTAATATTACCCGTGGCCCAGATACTGATTTGACAATAGTAGCCAATAATGGTCAGCCTTTGCCACAGGTGGGGTACAAGGAGGTAACCATTAAGATGGGGCGGGTAGAACTGAAGGCCCAAGGACTGGTGATTGTTGACATTGACCGGCGAGAATGTAACCCCATGATGACCTTAGGTACTAATGTCATAGAAAACTGTCTTGCCGAGGTTGTCTTGTTACAACAGGTGGCCGAAACTCCTTGTTCCAGTGAGCAACATGTCCTGCAGAAAGAAATCAGAGCCCTGATGCAGAGACAACAGGTAGAATTGTCTGGTGGAGAAGTTGGCCGTGTCACAGTGAGTGATCCAATCCCCATTGCAATACCTCCCAGGAGTGAAATGTTAATCTGGTGTCAGGCAGTAATAGGCCTCAGAGGTAAAAACTACCAGGCCCTGGTAGAACCTGTTTATTCAGATAGTAGACCCACCATCCTGGCAGTCAGAGGGGTGGTTGATGTCCGCAAGGGGAGGGTACCAGTACGTGTCCTTAATTGTGGGGAGAAAGAGGTCCACTTACCCAGATATTCCACACTTGATAAACTGTTTACTGTTAATGATAATGGAATAAAAGCAGCAGAACCCTTGGTCCCATCCGACCAGGCAGAGAACAATGGCTCTGCAGGACAGTTGGAGGATTGGTGTCAGAGGTTACACGTGGCACTGACTCTACCCCTTCACACCAAAAACATGGGGCTTACAGGGTGGTCCATGAGTATGAGCGGGTATTCAGCAAACACCCACTAGAATTTGGGCAGGTAAAAGGGGTTCAACATCATATCCCCACTGGAGGTCATCCACCCATTAAAGAGAGGTACCGGCCTGTACCTCAAGCTCACTAACAATGTGCCAAGAGTATGTTATGATAGATGAAGGAGGCTGGGGTAATCAGAAACAGTTGTAGCCCCTGGGCAGCTCCGTTAGTCCTCGTTAGAAAGAAGGATGGTACAATGAGGATGTGTGTTGATTACAGGCAGATAAACCGCATTACACACAAGGATGCCTACCCGTTGCCCAGAATCGAAGAGTCATAAGCTGCTTTAAAATCTGCTAACTATTTCTCCACCTTAGATCTCACTAGTGGGTATTGGTAGGTCCCCGTGTCAGAGGCGGATAGAGAAAAGACTGCCTTCACGACATCGATGGGCCCTTCCAAATTCAACTACATGCCATTTGGACTTTGCAACGCACCAGGGACATTCCAGAGGATGATGGAGTGCTGTCTCGGGCACAAGAAGTTTGAAACTGTCCTGTTGTACCTGGATGATGTCATCGTCTTCTCTGAGACTTATGAAGACCACCTGAAGCAAATGCCCAAGGTGTTTGAAGCTCTGTCTAACTTTGGCCTGAAGGTAAAGCCGTCCAAGTGCCACCTGTTAAAGCCCATAGTGCAGAATCTGGGCCATGTTGTATGCGCTGAAGGAGTGGCACCAGACCCTGACAAGGTCACCATGATCAGGGACTGGCCGAAACCCAGCAACATCGAGGAAGTCTGTCAGTTCCTCGGGTTGGTAGGCTACTACCGAAGGTTCATTAAGGACTTCACTAAGATAGCCGCACCCCTGCAAGACTTGTTAGTGGGCCAATCCAAGAAGATCAAGAACAAGGGACCTCCGTTTGAGTGGAATGACAGGCTGGAAGGATCCTTCACTCAGTTGCAGTTGGCTCTCATGGGAGATGAGGTACTGGCCTACCCTGACTATGACCAACTGTTTGTGCTCTACACAAATGCCAGCAATGTGGGACTGGGAGCAGTGTTGTCCCAGGTGCAGAAAGGCAAAGAAAGAGTAATTGCCTACGCAAGCAGGAAGCTTCGTCTCACTGAAAGGAACCACGAAAACTACAGTTCCTACAAGCTGGAATTCCTCGCCATAGTCTGGGCGGTAACAGAGCACTTCAAACACTACCTGGCCTCAGCAAGATTCACCATTTTCACGGACAACAATCCGTTGACCCACCTGGAAACTGCAAAACTAGGTGCATTGGAGCAGCGATGGATGGCCTGGTTGTCCAACTACGAATTCACCATCAAGTACCGTGCAGGGTACAAGAACGCAAATGCCGATGTATTTTCCAGGATTCCCAATTTACCAGAAGTGGGAGAAGATCCGGAAGCACTGGAAGAGATTGAGTTACCAGCCTTCCACCGCCCAGATGTGTCCGTCTGGTAAAAGACCTGCTAACACAAGCCGATTCACACCCTGGTCCAGATGCTCCACAAGAGACTCACCAGTTGTGGAAGGAGAAGAGCAAATTGTTTATCTACGACAGTAAGTTGTGCCAGAGGGATATCGACCCACGCACTCATGAGCTGGTCTGGCAGGTGGTAGTCCTGAGACAAGATGCACCAATGGTCTTGGAAGCATATCACGATGGAGCAGAACACTTCGCATGGAAGAAGTTAGAGGTCCTACTTCGTGGGAGGTTCTACTGGATTGGCATGAGAAGAACCATTGAAAAGTAGTGCCGAGAGTGCGGCCCATGCAATCTGAGCAGAAAGGACCATGAGAGCCAAAGTGCTCCCCTACAGCCCATAGTGACCAAACAGCCACTTGAACTGGTAGCTTTGGATCATGTGATGCTAACCCCAAGCCAGTCAGGCTATGTCTATGCTTTGACCATAGTGGACCATTACTCCAGATTCCTGGTATTCATGCCTATTAAGGACCAGACAGCAAAGACGGCAGCTAAGGTATTCCAACAACACTTTTGTCGACCACATGGTTACCCTGAAAAGGTACTTACCGACCAAGTCCCAGCCTTTGAAGAAGTATTCCAGGAGTTCTGTGACCTGTACGGATGTAAGAAGATCAGGACAACACCGTACCAACCACAGACAAATGGCGTCTGTGAGAAGATGAATCAGGAAGACGTTAATAGGAAGACTCCGAAGTGAGCAGACGTGTATGTCTGCTCTCTGCAAGTCAGAGGAGAAAACATGGCGCCGTGCTACTGGCAGCCCATTGCAGCAGCAGCTACTCTTTTGTTTCTTTTGTTCTCTGTATGTTGTCTGTTCTTTTGGACTTTCTAATGGATTTGGTACCTTTATGGACTCCTAATTTGTAACCATGGATTGATGGATGGTTTATACTCTGTGGATCGCACTGTTCCTGTATGACGGACCATTGTGGGAATGCGGAAACCATTCACCCATACAACCAAGCCTCTGGACACGTAGCACTGGAACAGCACCTGGATCTGCCACTACTACGTACATCCCCCTACAGGTACATGCAACTTCTAAATGGACACCAGTGATACGATGCACCCATGGACATGAATCTAATGCAACCACTACCAGCCACAGTTCCACAAATACACACAGCTTCTACCTTGTTGGTTCCTGATGCAGCCATCCGTGTACAGAGGAGAACACTGGAAACAGATACGGCGCAGACTGGAGCGAAGGACAGGGACACTGATCTGCTGGTTGCCCCTAAGTCTGTCACTAAACTTGTGTATTCAAGGGATCAACTTCTGGAGCTGAGCAGGATGAAGGCTACTCCAGCTGTGGCCATGCCACTTGTTTCCCGTGAAGTGTGGAGACCTTTCAGAGGCTGCAGAGTAGGTAAAAAGATGAAGTCCAGGAGAAGAAGGTTTAAATCAGCAGTCCCATCCATTATCATGGGTAATGTACGCTCGCTGGGAAATAAGACAGACAAACTGCTAGCCCTGTGTAAAACCCAGACGGAGTTCAAGGAATGCAGTCTCATGTGCTTTACAGAAACCTGGTTACATGGGGAGGGCTCTGATTCAAGTGTCTCGATTCCATGGTTTCACATGGTCCGGGCTGATAGAGACAATGCTAAGTGTGGTAAGAAGAAGGGTGGTGGAGTGTTATGATACATTAATAACAGATGGTGCAATCAGCGGCATATTACTGTTAAGGAAAGTCACTGCAGTCAAAATATTGAACTCTTAGCAGTTGGCCTCAGGCCCTACTATCTACCTAGGGAATTCTCCATTTGCATTACAGTAGTCATGTATATACCTCCATCCCCAAACCAAGAGGCAGCTGGGGAAGTATTGGGGTGTTAGATCGCATTCAGACAAAGCACCCCAACTTGTTAACTGTAATCTCTGGGGACTTTAACAGAGCCATGATCTCAAAGGCTCTTGCAAAGTTCTATCAATATGTAAAATGTGCCTCAAGGGACAACAGTATATTGGATCTCCTCTATGCAAATGTTAAAGACGCCTATTCAGCATCTGCACTGCCCCCCTGGGGAAATCAGACCACCACCTCATACTATTGTCTCCATCATACCAACCTGTTGTTAGTAAACAACTAGCGACAATAAAACTAATCAGGAAGTGGACTCCAGCGGCTGAGGCGGCTCTACAAGACTGCTTTGACCTCACAGACTGGGAGGTGATATGCGACAGGGGAGAGCATGATGATGTAAATGATATTGTCGGGTGAGTAACGGATTATATAAATTTAAGTACTGACACTGTTGTACCAGCTAAAAAGATTTGATGTTACGCAAATAACAAGCCTTGGATTACAAAAGAATTGAAACACTTACTAAACAAGAAAAAAATGGCATTTAAAATGAAGGATACAAAGAAACTGAAATTGATAGGGATTTAAAGAGGAAAATTAAGAATGCCCGTGAGGTGTTCCGAATTAAATTAGAAAATAAATTGTCACACAACAATTCCATGAAGGTGTGGTCTGGCATGAAACAGCTAACTGGGTTTAAGGCAAAGCCAGAGCGTGGGGAAGTGGATCTGCCCTTGGCTAATGAAATGAACGAGTTTTTGAACAGATTCACCAACACAAGCACAGCGTCATCAGGAATGGGGGATGGAGCTGGGAAAAGATTAGCAGCATTGACAAGCAGAAGAGCACATTCAACAGCCGCCTTATTCTACTAAGGTGTAAGAAGGAGAAATTCAGGAAATCGGATGTACCTACTGCTATGGGGATGTATAATAATTTTCTAAGTGTGGTAGACAACAATGACTGATTGCTGGTGTACTAATGTCAATTAACAGTGACTTATATACCTGAACTACACACATTTATTTGTTATGTGATGTTGGTATACTTGTGCAAGATGTGTGTCCTAATATTTTATGTACTGCTGTTTGTATTGCTGCTGTAATACCGTAATTTCTCCCGGGATCAATAAAGTGTATCTCATCGTATCGTATCGTAGGTGGTAATCGACTTACTGAAGACTTTGCCTTTGGAAGAGAGAAACTTATGGCCAGAGAAGTTGCCGGACTTGGTAGATCTGCACAATCATATTCCGGTGAATTTCACCAACTGCACTCCAGCCCACTTAATGAGAGGAAGACCTAGCACATTACCTGTTGACCTTGATATGGGAGTTCTAACACCAGAAAAAACCTCACCAGATGCAGATTGGGATACTGAGTGACAGCAGAAATACAGTCAAGTACAAGAATGTGTGGAAAGAAGCATGTCCCAGGCAAGACAGAGACAAGAAAGAAACTATAATCAACGAGCCCCTGCAATTCCCTTGTTACCAGGTGAACAAGTTCTAAAGCGGAAAAGGAGAATGCATAAACTTGATGACCAGTGGGAAGCAGAACCATATACCATCTTACCATCAAACTTTGATAACACTAAAGTGTGTCTCATAAGCAAAGATGGAGGAGAAACCTCGGCTGCGGTATTAAGGGATCATCTTAAAGTGTGCCCTGACCAAGTGAGAGACAAGGAGAAAGACCCAGGTACTTCTCAACCCACGGAAATAGAGGAAAAGAGAATCCATACTGTTCTAGGAGATTTTCCCCAGTCATGGACTCAGGTTAATCAAGCGATAGTGGTGCCTGTTTTGACTTTTCCCCAGTTGGACATACTAGAAGGAGATGTGACTCAAAACCGTCCTGAAACAGAAGAGACTCTACACCAGTGGGCTCAAACAGCAAGCGTCACACCAGCAGTGGAGCAAGAGAATCCACCCCTTGCTATCGGTGAATCTGTCATGCCCACAGTGAGCAGAAGTACTCTTAGTAGATCAAGTACACCTGTGCTACCTAGAATCCCCAGTAGCATAGCAATAAGAGAGCGCATAACACCAGTGATAGCAAGCCTAGTGAATATGGTCAGATCACCCTCAGTGCCTGTGCTGCGTAGATCTACCCGTAGTACCAGAGGTCAGATCCCAGCCCGTTACATGGACTAAAAATGTAAAATGGCAATAATTGGTGTTACCTGATTAAAAATGTTTGTTCATACTTATTGAAAATTTTAGATGGACAATAGGGTAATGGATGGTGAATTGCCCAAAAACTTTAATGTAAATAGTTGGCACTTTCAAGGTGCACCTTTGGTTCTAGCCACATGGCCAGTGTGGGTAGGGCCTTGTTTGTTCCTAAGACCAAAGAAAAGCCGTCTGGCGTGGCTGAAGACCAGGTCTGGATGATACGCCTTGAAGCCTGCCCAAGAACTGCGTTGGGGGTTTATGATGGGTCCCCCGCATCGGTACTGTTGTTTATGAACAAGGACACCCTGGTATAAGACCAGTCATGCCTATATAAATTCAGTTTTGCAAAGTTAAAAGTGCCTCCCGTAAGGGAAGAAAAAGTTTATACCTGTTTACCCTTTTTTCACTGGCCATGCCTTCAGACAAATCAAACATGAAGAGGAAGCTTTTTTATTTTATCAGCTCCTAACATTTTGATTGAGAAGGGGTTGTCCTAGTAGTGGACAACCTCTTTAATGTACACTTCCTAAACAGACTAATAGGAGAATCTTGTTTGTCGTGACATGTTGCCCTGTTAGTGGATGAATAGCTGGGATTTTGAACAAACATTGGCCCTTATTACATAGGGGTCTTCTTTTGGTAGCAGACTTTGAAACTTCCATATGTGGCACCCCAGAGTCCAGTTGCCACGGTGATATTGCCCCCCTCTAAGGGGTAATGTCATGCCTGGAGGCAAGAAGGAAGGTCCCCATGCTAGGTAACACAGTGTACATGTCAATTCCTGCTCCAGGTCAGAAAAGGGAGCTTCCTTATAAATTCTGGCCAGCAGGTGGGGTTAGTGAGTCAGAAAGAAGTCAGCTGAGAGAGTAAACAGGGGAAACAGGAGCCAGCTGGAGCTTGTGACAGGATAGTGAGAGAGGAGAGTTGGCCGTTGGTCTGTGGAGAGGGAAGGGACAGGAGCAGAGACAAGAGCTCAGGGCATAAGAACCGCATATAGCTGACCCCAGAGCTGATAAAAAAGGGATGCCAGAGTCATTGACTGGGCTGGTGCTGTACGCCCTGACAGCCGAATCTGAAGGGCAGGGGACTGCAAATTCCCTGGCCACACCAAACACCTGAAGGCATGGGAGCAGACCAAGATTCCGGGGCTGACAGTGAAAAGGACAGTGCCCATGAAATAGGCTCATGCTGTCTGCTATACAGGTTAGAAATAGTTATGAGTGAACGTTCTCGCCACTACTCAGTACTCGCCCGAGTGTCACTGTGCTCGGTGTACTCGGCGAGCACCGAGTATTTCCGGGATTATTCGGCCGGAACTTGGGTCTCTCCTTTTAATTTTGGCACTTTTTAGAGTGCCAATCAGCATGCAGGGATTGTCTGACATGCACTGTAATACCGCAGCCATCTTTGTTGTGGTAATACAGTGATTGGCTGGCTGCACAGTGTCATCAGGTCTATAAGAGACCTGACGCCTCTCTGCTGGCCGCAATATGTTCCTGACTCAGCTAGTGTAGGGAGAGCTGCTGCTGAGATAGGGTCAGATTCTTACATTTATTAGTTAGTGTGGGTCTACTAGTGTTCAATCCATCAATAAACCAAAAATCCTTTTTAGGGCTACTTCGGGGGTACATAGATTGCAGCGCTTGGTAGGCAGGGGAGTCTATGTGCACATATCCACATCAGTGCAAGGCATGCAGGCACTGTATGTGAGTATATACTCGTAGATCTCACTGCATACCTCCAAAAGCTCCATTCCTGTCTGTCGCTGCTTATTTTATATATATACGTAGCTGCATGTTTCCGTGGCAATTTTTTTTTTACATTTATTTGCTTGGTCACACTGCAGACTACAGCCAGGTCATTGCAATATAAGAGCGTGAAAATTTAACAATTTAAATAAAAATGTTTTTGTCCCTGGCATCAGATGTGAGTGCGCAGAAAGATCTCGCCTTTTTCTTTGGTACTATATTATTTTTTGGAGTGTCTTACAACATTTTTGAACACCATTTTACTGCCCCAAAAAATCTGTAGCTGGCCCAAAAATATTTAGCTACATTTCTCATATTTATCATTGTGATTTGTACGCCACACGCATCGCATATCATTGCGATAAATATTTAACAATTTTAGTACTCCAATTTTTTTTTAGTGTCATAGCCTACTTATTGACACAATTTTGGTGGGCCAAAAAATAATCAAGGCCATATTTTGATCAGTCTGTTATCTCCGTCTGACACCTGGTCTCTATGTGGTCTCCAAATTCTTGGTTTTCAGGTACACATTGCATTTTTTTGTCTGCTAGCCTTGGTCTCTACAGTATTTTGTGGTTAAAAAATGTTTAAAACAAAAAACAGGCCACATATTGAAACAGTCTGTTATCTCCGTCAGTTGCCTGGTGCAACTGTGGTGTCACAATCCTCGCTTTGCAGGCATACATTGCCGTTTTTTGTCTGCTAACCTTGGTCTATACAGTATTTTACGTTAAAAAAATTTAACACAAAAAAACAGGCCACATATTGAAAAAGTCTGATATCTCTCACTCAGATGCCTGGTCTATCTGTGGTCTCCAAATACTTGCTTTTCAGGCATACTGATCATATATATGTTTTCCCAAAATTAATACATTTGTATTGAACTTTTCAAACAGTTCAGTAGTCCATTTAAAATGGGCAAGGGGCAAGGGACGGGGAAGTGGATGTGATGCTGATGGTGCATGCAGAGGACAAGGCCGTAGCCAAGCTGAAAGTGGGCCACAACAAAGACCCACATCTTTTCGCTCAACCTTCCTGTCCCAGTTTCCAGGGGACCGCAGCACACCACTATTAAAGCCAGAGCAGTGCGAAACGGCTGTTGGTTGGATAGTGGATAATGCTTCTAGTCACTTAGACACCACCACCATCACCACCACGTCTTCCACATGGTCAAGTCTGAGTAGCCATGAGTGTGGACCTCATATTACTCACCCCGATCCTCCTTCCTCCCACCATGCCAAGTGCTCTGAGACACCGGATCCCACACTTGGACACTCTGAAGAGCTGTTCAGTTTTCCATTTCAAGATTCAGAAATCTGCTGGTCAACTTGAAGTGGGGCAAGATGAGATTGCATGTAGAGATGCCCAAAGATTTGAACAGCCACAGTTACACGAAGGCGATGGTTGGAAAGTGTCACAAGAGGTGGATGATGAAGAGACACAATTGCCAGAAAGTCAGGAGGAGGAGCAGGGTGCGGATGTGGAAGATGAGGTGGTGGATGACATAGTAACTGACCCAACCTGGCAGGAGGACATGCAGAGTGAGGACAGCAGCACACATGGGGAAGGAGGCATAGCACCCCAACAAGCAGGAAGAAACAGTGTGGTGGCCGCAGACAGAAGGCGTGCATCCATTCCCTGTAACGCCAACATGACGGAAGTTGCCATTACAACTATTAGGTCTTCCCGAGTCTGGTTATTTTTCAAAGATTCTGCAGATAACCCCAAACAGGCAATTTGCAGCACCTGCCATGCCGGCATCAGCCGGAGTAGTAAAACTACCAGCCTGACCACCACCACCATGATCAGGCACATCGCAGCAAAGCACCTGACTTTGTGGGCCAAACCCTAGGCTCCAGGAACACTGTCTGGAGGTGACACCACTGCTTCTTCCACTGTTTTGCGTAGAAGCCAATCCCCAGTTCACAGTTCATGCGAAGATGCCTCATGCCCTGCTCCTGTTGTTGCCCACAGTCAACCAGCACCTTCATCAAGCCCATCCTTGTCCTTGGGCCAGCACAGTCTTCATTTGTCTATACCCTAGTCATTGGAACGCAAGTGGAAATACCCAGCCAATGCCCCACAGGCCACAGTACTAAATTCTAACATTTCTCATCTGCTTGCGCTTGAAATGTTGCCTTTTTGGCTCATTGAGACAGAAGTTTTCCACAATCTGATGGCGGCGGCCATCCCAAGGTACTCGGTCCCCAGTCGCCACTATTTCTCCCGGTATGCCATACCGGCATTACATCACCAAGTGTCCCACAACATTACCCATGCCCTCAACAATGCTGTTACTGGGAAAGTCCACCTAACCACGGACACAGGGACAAGTGCTTGTGGGCAGGGACTGTACATCTCACTGACGGCACACTGGGTTAACAAAGTGGAAGCAGAGACCCAGTTGGACCTTGGGATGGAACGCATTATCTCGATGCCAAGGATTGCGGGCCCTACGTCAATCAGGGTTGCCTCCACAGTCTATGGCTACAGCACCTCCTCCTCCTCTTCAGCCTCCATCTCTGAAAGGTGCACATCCGTAAGAAGCTGGAAGCACTGCAGCACTGTCTCAGCCAAGTGGCAACAGGCTGTGCTAAAGCTAATCTGCTTAGGTGACAAACCGCAAAATGCTGAAGAGTTGTGGACAGCGCTAAAAAGAGCTGTCAGATTTTTGGATGACACCGCTGAACCTACAGCCAGGCATGGTCATGTGTGACAATGGCCGGAACCTGGTGGTGGTTCTGAGGCAAGGTGAGCTCACACACATACCTTGCCTGGCCCATGTGCTTAACCTCATTCAATGTTTTCTCAAAAGCTACCTGGAGCTGCTGAATCTGCTAGTAAAAGTACGCCGCCTGTCTGCCCATTTTAGAAAGTCAGCTACAGCTTCAGCCGCGCTTGCCATGCTTCAGCAGTGTTTGCATCTTCCGGCTCAACGACTGGTGTGTGATGTCCCTACGTGTTGGAACTCTACACTACATATGTTGGAAAGGATTTGTGAGCAGAAGAGGGCAGTTGTTGACTACCGGCATCAACAAGGCCGTCTGTCAGGACTCTGAACATTTTTTACCTTTTGTGCATCACTGCCCTTTTCCAAGATGGCGTCTTTGGTCTCATGTGCACTGTGTCTTCCTGCTATAAAACTCCACCCCAGCCTTCAGTCTGTGCTAGAGTATTCTGCCTTGCATCCAGCTCCTGACCTCTGATTACTCCCTGGCTATACACCTGCTCCTGTGAACCTGTGTGGTGATCCTGCTACTCAGCTCTGAGTTCCTGCTGCATACACAAGTTTCCAGTAATCCTCCTTCATCTGCTGTTCGTGTTTACTTCCATCTGCATTTGCTGGACATGTAAGCTGTTTCTGCTTTGCAATAACCTGAGACTATTAACCAGGCCTCCCTGGTTGAGCTAAGATATGATTTGAACTGCCTAATAAGCATATCTATCTGTGCCTGGACGGAGACAAGGATTTATTTGTGTCAAGTATCCTCAAGAATAACTGTGCTTCATAGACTTTCTGCTTGATTGCATTTTCTCTCTGCACCTGTTTGAATCACCGTGTGATAATATAGACTTTACCACTTATAAAACTGTGTCCTGTAGTTGTCTTGTTCCACGCAAAGAGTCTCCTGAGTTATCCCCTATAATTATTACACCATCGTTATTCAGTTCAGACTCCACCCATAAGACCTCAGGAGTGGACATGGATGTCAGACATACTGTATGTACCATCCTCAAAAACTTTGAGGACTGCACCAAGATGGTGAGCGGTTATGACGCCATAATTAGCGTCACCATCCCGCTTCTCTGCATTCTGAAAACCTCTCTGCTCACAATTAAAGAGGATGCATTGCAGGCGGAGCAGGAGGACATGGAGCAAGGAACCATACAGGGCGATTACACTCAGCCCAGCCTCATGACATCCCAATGTGGATTGGTAGACAATGAGGAAGGGGAGGAGGAAGAACAGGAGCTACTTTCATGCGCTATAGACGGTACTACAAGCACAGCTGTCATACTATCTGTTCAGCATGGATGGCCTGAGGACAGGGAGCAGGAGGAGGAGGAGGACAGCATGGTCAGTCGTCCTGTTGGTGAGGACACAAAAGTCTTGCCTGTTAGCAGTCTGGCACGCATGTCTGACTTTAGATTGCGCTGCGTTTCCCATGACCCTCGCATTATTAAAATTTTCGGTGACACTCATTACTGGTTGGTGACACTTCTAGACCCACGCTACAAGGAGAACTTTCAATCTCTTCTTCCAGAGGCAGACAAGTGTACTAAAATTTTGCAGTACCAGAGGGCCCTTGTAGCAGAATTAATAAAAAAATTCCCATCTGAGAACGCTGGCAGCAGACGTCAGAGTTTGTTGTACATGCAAGGAGTCTAAGCAAGAGAGACAGAAGTACAATCCAGCACTGGCAGGGAAACAGTGGTAAAGTTCTGGGACAGTTTTCTCAGACCCTCCCACCGTGTCGGCACAGAGGCAAGGGGTGCTGTCACAAGAAGTGCAATGTTTGGGAAAATGCTGAGGGAGTCTCTTGCTGATCGTATAAACATCCTCCGTGATTCCTCTGTGCCTTTTAATTATTGGGTATCCAAGCTGGACACGTGGCTTGAACTGGCTCTCTATGCCTTGGTGGTCCTGGTCTGCCCTGCTGCTAGCGTTCTGTCAGAGCGGGATTTTAGTGCCACTGGTGGAATTATAACAGATAAAAGCATTCGCCTGTCAACTGAAAATGCTGACAGGCTGATTTCTTATAAAACTGAACAAGGGCTGGATTGGGCAAGATTTCTGTACACCACCGAATGAAAACAGCGAAACATAACCTCAAATAAATTCTCTTTTTGTGGAGGTGTAGTCTCATGCACCTCTTCACAACCACACATAGGTATACGCTTCCTGATTTGTCTGTTTGGTGTTATCCTCCTCCTTGTCCTCATCCTCATCATCCACAACCACTAGAACACCAGGGTGAATGTATTCCTTGATGCAAAAGTCACTCAATTTTTGTGCAAGGGTGTTTTTATGATGCCTGTTACTAATTTGAAACAAAAAATTTTTACTTCCCCAGGGGGAAATGTTTGTCAGCCCATACACTTAGTGTATGGGCATTACAAGTCTAGGAGACCCGCACCTTTAAATTTGGCCTAGTTTTTAATGAGGCCTTACTCAACATCTCATCATCCACCGCCACTAGATCACAAGGGTTAACGGGTTCCGTGCTGCTGCAGCCAGTCCAATTTTTGGCAAGGGTGTCTATGATCCCCATAAAATATTTTTTAAAAATATACCCCTCATGGGGAAATGTTTTTCAGCCCATGCACTTAGTGTAGGGGCATTACGAGTCTAGGAGACCCGCTCCTTTAAATTGGGCCTAGTTTTTAATGAGGCCTTCCTCAACGTCTCATCATCCACCACCACTAGATCACCAGGATTAACGTGTTCCGTGCTGCTACAGCCAGTCCAATTTTTGGCAAGGGTGTCTATAATGCTAATAAAATATTTTTAACAATTTTACTCCCCCAGGGGGAAATGTTTGTCAGCCCATGCACTTAGTGTATGGGCATTACGAGCCTAGGAGACCCGCTCCTTTAAATTGGGCCTAGATTTTAGTGAGGCCTTCCTCAACGTCTCCTCATCCACCGCCACAAGATCACCAGGGTTAACGTGTTCTGTGCTGCTACAGCCAGTCCAATTTTTGGCAAGGGTGTCTATGATCCCCATAAAATATTTTTTTTAAATGTACCCCCCATGGGGAAGTGTTTTTCAGCCCAAGCACTTAGTGTATGGGCATTGCGAGTCTAGGAGACCCGCTCCTTTAAATTGGGCCTAGTTTTTAATGAGGCCTTCCTCAACGTCTCCTCATCCACCGCCACAAGATCACCAGGGTTAACGTGTTCCTTGCTGCTACAGCCAGTCCAATTTTTGGCAAAGGTGTCTATGATCCCCATTAAATATTTTTAAAAAATGTACCCCCCATAGGGAAATGTTTTTCAGCCCATGCACTTAGTGTATGGCATTACGAGTCTAGGAGACCCACTCCTTTGTAATGGGACAGTTTTTTTATGAGGCCCTCCTCCATGTTTCTTCCAAGGGGGGAATGTGTTGCGTGCAAATTTGGGTCAAGGCGGCCCTTGCATTCAATACATAATGAAACAGTATGGCAGGACCAACTGAAGAATGTGAAGTGGGTTTTCCTGTGGACATCCAGTACCAGGGTTCAAAGACTTATTGGGGTTCATATGACTTGATAGCATGAGAGGCCTTGCAGTTAATACATAAAAGAACAGTATGGCAGGACCAACTGAATAATGTGAAGTGGGTTTTCCCGTGGCCATCCAGTACCTGAGTTCAAAGCCTTATTGGGGTGCATATGACTTGGTAGCAGGGCAGGCCTTGCTGTTAATACATAAGAAAACAGTATGGCAGGACCAACTGAAGAATGGGAAGTGGGTTTTCCTGTTGCCATCCAGTACCTGGGTTCAAAGGCTTATTGGGGTGCACATGACTTGGTAGCATGGCAGGCCTTGCAGTCAATACATAAGAAAACAGTATGGGATGTGAAGTGTATTTTCCTGTGACCATCCAGTACCTGGGTTCAAAAAATTCTTGGGGTGCATATGATCTGATAGCAGGGCATGTAGAAAAGCCGCTGAGACACCATCACGTGTTTCTCAACGCAAGCAATGAATAGCCAGGTCTTTCACCGGGAAGGAACAACCACGGGAAGGGCAGCATCCAATAAAGGAAAACCTCCTATGCCAAAACATGGTATCCATCCACAGACAGCTGTTTCGGGGTATTTGCCCCTCATCAGTGTGGAGTAGGAAACTGGCTATTAGGAGCAGTGCCTAGTGAAAAGATTATAAACATAAGGATGAATGACCTCGGGGAGATCAAAACATCCAACACCGCGGAGACACCATCACGTGTTTCTCAACGCAGTGATCCAGAACACTGCCCCCATCCCTAAAGGGAAATATGCAAATGCATGTAGAAAAGCCGCAGAGACACCATCACGTGTTTCTCAATGCAAGCAATGAATAGCCAGGTCTTTCACCGGGAAGGAACAACCACGGGAAGGGCAGCATCCAATAAAGGAAAACCACCTATGCCAAAACATGGTATCCATCCACAGACAGCTGTTTTGGGGTATTTGCCCCTCAATCAGTGTGGAGTAGGAAACTGGCTATTAGGAGCAGTGCCTAGTGAAAAGACTATAAACATAAGGATGAATGACCTCGGGGAGATCAAAACATCCAACACCACGGAGACACCATCACGTGTTTCTCAACGCAGTGATCCAGAACACTGCCCCCATCCCTAAAGGGAAATATGCAAATGCATGTAGAAAAGCCGCGGAGACACCATCACGTGTTTCTCAACGCAAGCAATGAATAGCCAGGTCTTTCAACGGGAAGGAACAACCACGGGAAGGGCAGCATCCAATAAAGGAAAACCTCCTATGCCAAAACATGGTATCCATCCACAGACAGCTGTTTCAGGGTATTTGCCCCTCATCAGTGTGGAGTAGGAAACTGGCTATTAGGAGCAGTGCCTAGTGAAAAGACTATAAACATAAGGATGAATGACCTCGGGCAGTGTTCTGGATCACTGCGTTGAGAAACACGTGATGGTGTCTCCGCGGTGTTGGATGTTTTGATCTCCCCGAGGTCATTCATCCTTATGTTTATAGTCTTTTCACTAGGCACTGCTCCTAATAGCCAGTTTCCTACTCCACACTGATGAGGGGCAAATACCCCGAAACAGATGTCTGTGGATGGATACCATGTTTTGGCATAGGTGGTTTTCCTTTATTGGATGCTGCCCTTCCCATGGTTGTTCCTTCCCGGTGAAAGACCTGGCTATTCATTGCTTGCGTTGAGAAACACGTGATGTGTTATGGACCTGGTGGTTAGGAGAACCAGGAATGACCTGATGAGTAAACTCAAAATCGGAACTAGCTCTGGGAAAGTGGGAACTCTGCTGACCGCAAACCCTACTCCTATCACACACACTAGAAATAGCCGTGGAGCGTACCTAACTCTCCCTAGACGCCTCTTCACAGCCTAAGAGCTAACTACACCTAAAGATAGAAATAGAAGCCTTACCTTGCCTCAGAGAAATTCCCCAAAGGTAAAGGCAGACCCCCACATATATTGACTGTGAGTTAAGAGGAAAGTCACAAACACAGGAATGAAACAGGTTTTAGCAAAGGAGGCCAGATTTCACTAAATAGTCAGAGGATAGAAAAGGGAACTATGCGGTCAGAACAAAAGACTACAAAAAACCACGCAGAGTAAGCAAAAAGACTACCCACACCGACTCACGGTGTGGAGGTGCCACTCTGCACCCCCAGAGCTTCCAGCTATCAAGGGAATATCAGATAGCAAGCTGGACTAGAAATTAGCAGTACTAAGAAATATATTCAGGAAGCAGTAACAACAAATGAACTAGCAAAGACTTAGCTTCTGCTGGAGTAGACAGGTCCTCAGAGAAGTCCAAGAGAGATCCTAACCAATACTGAAACATTGACAGCTGGCATGAAGTAACGATCTGAGTGGAGTTAAATAGGGAAGCCAGCATAGCAATAACGAGAGCAGATGATAAAGCCAACCTCAGTGACCAGCAGTTCCGCTCGAAGCCACCAGAGGAAGTCCAAGAGCAGAACTAACCAAAGTACCATTCATGACCACAGGAGGGAGTCTGAGAACGGAATTCACAACAGTACCCCCCCTTGAGGAGGGGTCACCGAACCCTCACCAGGGCCCCCAGGCCGATCAGGATGAGCCAAATGAAAGGCACGAATTAAATCGGCAGCATGGGCATCGGAGGCAACAACCCAGGAATTATCCTCCTGACCATAGCCCTTCCACTTAACCAGGTACTGAAGCTTCCGTCTCGAAATATGAGAATCCAATTTTTTCCACCACATACTCCAACTCCCCCTCAACCAACACCGGAGCAGGAGGATCAACGGAGGGAACCATAGGCGCCACGTACCTCCGCAACAACGACCTATGGAACACATTATGAATGGCAAAATAAGCTGGAAGAACCAAACGAAATGACACAGGGTTGAGAATTTCAGAAATCTTATAAGGACCAATGAAACGAGGCTTAAACTTAGAAGAAACCTTCATAGGAACATAACGAGAAGACAACCAAACCAAATCCCCAACACGAAGTCGGGGACCAACACAGCGACGGCGGTTAGCGAAACGTTGAGCCTTCTCCGGGACAATGTCAGATTGTCCACTACGTGAGTCCAAATTTGCTGCAACCTGTCCACCACAGAATCCACACCAGGACAGTCAGAAGGCTCAACCTGCCCCGAAGAAAAACGAGGATGAAAACCAGAATTGCAAAAAAAAGGCGAAACCAAAGTAGCCGAACTAGCCCGATTATTAAGGGCGAACTCAGCCAATGGCAAGAAGGTCACCCAATCATCCTGATCAGCAGAAACAAAGCATCTCAGATAGGTTTCCAAAGTCTGGTTGGTTCGTTCGGTTTGGCCATTTGTCTGAGGATGGAAAGCCGAAGAAAAAGACAAATCAATGCCCATCTTAGCACAAAAGGACCGCCAAAACCTAGAGACAAACTGGGAACCTCTGTCCGACACAATGTTCTCCGGAATGCCATGCAAACGAACCACATGTTGAAAAAATAATGGCACCAAATCAGAGGAGGAAGGTAATTTAGGCAAGGGTACCAAATGGACCATCTTAGAAAAGCGATCACAAACCACCCAGATGACAGACATCCTTTGAGAGACAGGAAGATCTGAAATAAAATCCATGGAAACATGCGTCCAAGGCCTTTTCGGGACTGGCAAGGGCAAAAGCAACCCACTGGCATGAGAACAGCAGGGCTTAGCCCGAGCACAAGTCTCACAGGACTGCACAAAAGAACGCACATCCCGTGACAAGGAAGGCCACCAAAAGGACCTAGCCACCAAATCTCTGGTACCAAAAATCCCAGGATGACCAGCCAACACCGAGCAATGAACCTCAGAAATAACTCTGCTAGTCCATCTATCAGGGACAAACAGTTTCTCCGCTGGACAACGGTCAGGTCAATCAGCCTGAAACTCCTGCAGCACCCGCCGCAAATCAGGGGAGATGGCAGACAGAATTACCCCCTCTTTGAGAATACCAGCCGGCTCAGGGACTCCCGGAGAATCAGGCACAAAACTCCTAGAAAGGGCATTCTTAGAACCTGGAAGGTATGAGACCACAAAATCGAAACGGGAGAAAAGCAGCGACCATCGAGCCTGTCTAGGATTCAACCGTTTGGCAGACTCGAGATAAGTCAGACTTTTGTGATCCGTCAAGACCAACACGCGGTGCTTAGCTCCCTCAAGCCAATGTCGCCACTCCTCGAATGCCCACTTCATAGCTAGCAGCTCCCGATTGCCAACATCATAATTACGCTCAGCAGGCGAAAACTTTCTAGAAAAGAAGGCACATGGCTTCATCACAGAGCCATCAGAACTTCTTTGAGACAAAACAGCCCCTGCTCCAATCTCAGAAGCATCCACCTCGACCTGAAAAGGGAGCGAAACATCTGGCTGACGCAACACAGGGCAGAAGAAAAATGACGTTTCAGCTCCTGAAAAGCCTCAACGGCCGCAGAGGACCAATTCACCACATCAGCACCTTTCTTTGTCAAATCAGTCAAAGGTTTAACCACACTAGAAAAATTAACGATGAAGCGACGGTAAAAATTAGCAAAGCCCAGGAATTTCTGGAGGCTCTTCACAGATGTAGGTTGAGTCCAATCATAAATGGCCTGAACTTTAACAGGATCCATCTCGATAGTAGAAGGGGAAAAAATGAAGCCCAAAAAGGAAACCTTCTGAACTCCGAAGAGACATTTAGACCCCTTCACAAACAAGGAATTAGCACGAAGGACCTGGAATACCATTCTGACCTGCTTCACATGAGACTCCCAATCATCTGAAAAGACCAAAATATCATCCAAATATACAATCATGAATCTATCCAGATACTTTCGGAAGATGTCATGCATAAAGGACTGAAACACAGATGGAGCATTTGAAAGCCCGAAAGGCATTACCAGGTACTCAAAATGGCCCTCGGGCGTATTAAATGCTGTTTTCCATTCATCGCCCTGTTTAATACGCACAAGGTTATACGCCCCTCGAAGATCTATCTTGGTGAACCAACTAGCCCCCTTAATCCGAGCAAACAAATCAGACAGCAGAGGCAAAGGGTACTGAAATTTGACCGTGATTTTATTGAGAAGGCGGTAATCTATACAGGGTCTCAGAGAACCATCCTTCTTGGCCACAAAAAAGAACCCTGCTCCCAACGGTGATGAAGACGGGCGAATATGCCCTTTCTCCAAGGACTCCTTTATATAACTCCGCATAGCGGCGTGCTCTGGCACAGATAAATTGAAAAGTCGGCCCTTAGGAAACTTACTACCAGGAATCAAATTTATAGCATAATCACAATCCCTATGAGGGGGTAGGACACTGGATTTGGGCTCATCAAATACATCCTGGTAATCCGACAGAAACTCAGGGACTTCAGAAGGAGTGGAAGCAGAAATTGACACCAACGGAACATCGCCATGTACCCCTTGACAACCCCAACTAGACACAGACATTGATTTCCAATCCAATACTGGATTATGAACCTGTAGCCATGGCAAACCCAACACGACCACATCATGCAAATTATGCAACACCAAAAAGCGAATATCTTCCTTATGTGCAGGAGCCATGCACATGGTCAACTGAGTCCAGTACTGAGGTTTATTCTTGGCCAACGGCGTGGCATCAATTCCCCTTAATGGAATAGGATACTGCAAAGGCTCCAAGAAAAAACCACAGCGCCTGGCAAACTCCAAGTCCATCAAATTCAGGGCAGCGCCTGAATCCACAAATGCCATAACCGAGTAGGATGACAAAGAGCAAATCAGAGTAACAGGCAAAAGAAATTTAAGCTGTACAGTACCAATGGTGACAGACCTAGCGAACCGCTTAGTGCGCTTAGGACAATCAGAGATAGCATGAGTGGGGTCACCACAGTAAAAACACAGCCCATTCTGACGTCTGTGTTCTTGTCGTTCAGTTCTGGTCAAAGTTCTATCACATTGCATAAGCTCAGGCCTCTGCTCAGAGGACACCGCCAAATGGTGCACAATTTTGCGCTCGCACAAACGCCGATCAATTTGGATGGCCAAGGACATTGATTCACTCAGACCAGCAGGCGTGGGGAATCCCACCATGTCTATAGAAAAAACAGCCGCACACTCAAGACTTGCAGGTTTTTACGTGAAAGTTGTATTTTTTATTTTTAGTACAGGCATCACCAAATGCTTATTAGTGTTCAGAGAAAATGACGGATACTTTAAGTTACGGTTAACGTTTCGACCAAGGCTGGTCTTTGTCAAAACCACACTGAAAAACAAACATACAGTGTAAGTACATGATATAGATATGCTGTACATGTATCTGTGACATGAACAATATACAGTAAACAATATATTAACACAATAATATTCACCTAAAACGAGGATCCAATATATACAATACATGCATATTTACAACCTAATATATACAAAACGATATTAACTAGAACCCCTAAGTCCAGGGGTAATGTAGGGACTCCCTATGAACATAAATATTGTAGAATCAGGAGAAGCAAGAGGAGTATGAGAAGGGCTGCCTAGGTATGCCCTGTAAGTAATATCAACACATATACATATTTAAATACAACCACCCTAGAGCCTAATTCCTATTATTGTATTAACCCCTGAGGTCACTAGTCCAATATGCAGGAACGAGCAAAAAAGGAGACCGCGGCCGTTATATTACAGACCCTAGGTTCAGCATAAACCATATACATGCAAGAAATCTGCAGGAAAAACATATGCAGGGAAAAAAAATATGCAGGGAAAAAAAACAAAAGTAGTCTGCAATCTGCCGGATCCTGGAGCAACATTAACCCCTATCTAGAGTCTCTAATACCACATGTGACACTGACCTTCTAATGGAGGGTAGAAAAGGTACAGAGGCAGTCCGGAGTGGGCTGTGAGAAGAAAATAAACTTATAAGTATCCCACATGTATACCTCTGCGGTGAGAGAATTGCAGATTAATAAGAGTCTAAGTGATTCCCATTAGAAATCCAGGTAATTACCGGAGTCTGCAAGGGTCCTGTAGCACTGAGTCCGTCACCTTGGTGATGCAGTGTAGAATGGTGACAACCCCCAGTGTTTTAAGCTGAAGGCGTCTGACGTCATTTCCGGGCATGCCCAGTACAGCGCTCCCAGCACGGTGCTGGAAGTGCTGTCTCACAGGAGTCTATGTAAGTCTACGTTCACATTAGCGTTCGGCGCCGCAGCGTCGGGCGCCGCAGCGTCGCCGCATGCGTCATGCGCCCCTATATTTAACATGGGGGCGCATGGACATGCGTTGTGCTGCGTTTTGCGATGCATGGCCGCAAGCGTTGGGCGCAGAGAACGCAACAAGTTGCATTTTTTTTGCGTCCAACTTTCGGCCAAAAAGGACGCATGCGTCGCAAAACGCAGCGTTTTAGCGTGCGCTTTGTTGCGGTTTTGTTTGCGTTGTGCGTTGCGTCGCCGACGCTGCGGCGCACAACGCAAATGTGAACGTAGCCTAAACAAGCAGTCTGGCCACGTGGGGATCTATGAATCTGTGTAGTCTGTCTGAGAGGGGGGATGTGACTGGAGCAAGGCCGTGTGGTCTCTGTGAGGAGCTGAAATTGAACACCCCAGGGGAAATGTCTAAAAACCAGGAGATGGACGGGAAGGAAGAAAAAAGGGGAAAAAATCCCCTAATAGTAAAAATAAAAATAAAAGATTAAGGATTAAAGGGACGGGTAGCCTCTCGGTAGTTATATTGGAAAAATATGCCGGAAAAAATAAGCACAAGACGAGAAAGAATAATAAAGAAAAAATAATAAAGAATAATAAAGAAAAAAATGAAAAAATAAGGAAAAAATTCCCCAGAATATCAGTAAAACGAAAAAAGGGGATAATAATAATACCGTATATCCCGTAATGAGGAGGGAATAAGATTTTATCGTTGAGCACTTTGTTGTAGCGGTCAGGTTTAGCATAGGAATAGAGATTATTAATGATGGACAGCAAAAAAACAGACTAATACTAAAGAAAATAATAATGAAAATAATGACTGAGAAATAAAAATTAAAAAATAAATAAAAATAAAAATTAAAAGATGAACAAAATGAATGGAATGAGACGGATACATAGAAATAATGAAAAAAGTAAATAAAAATAAAAGATAAAAAATAAAAATTTAAATGAATGAGATGAGAAAGATCAGAACAATGAAAAACTGAAAAAATGAAGAAAAATAAATAAAAAAGTGAAAAAAATAGAAAAATAAGATTTTTTGAAAAAAATTGGAAAACTAAGAGGACTCCCAAACTAAGGGAATCCCACCATAACATCCTTAAGGGCTTCAGAAAGACCCTTTCTAAAAATTGCTGCCAGGGCACACTCATTCCATTGAGTAAGCACAGACCATTTTCTAAACTTCTGACTATATCTCCGCTTCATCCTGACCCTGACACAAAACTAGCAAGATTTTCTCTGCCTGATCCACTGAATTCGGTTCGTCATAAAGCAATCCAAGCGCCAGAAAAAACGCATCTACATTAAGCAATGCAGGATCTCCTGGCGCAAGGGAGAATGCCCAGTCTTGAGGGTCGCCACGCAACAAAGAAATAACAATTTTTACTTGCTGAATGGGGTCACCAGAGGAGCAGGGTTTCAAAGCAAGAAACAGTTTACAATTATTTTTGAAATTCAGAAACTTAGATCTATCCCCAGAAAACAAATCAGGAATTGGAATTCTAGGCTCTAACATCGGATTCTGAACTACAAAATCTTGAATGCTTTGTACCCTAGCAGTGAGATGATCCACACAAGAGGACAGACCTTGAATATCCATATCTACACCTGAGTCCTGAACCACCCAGAGGTTAAGGGGAAAAGAGAGACAAAACACACTGCAAAGAAAAAAAATGGGTTCAGAACTTCTCTTATCCCTCTTTTGAGATGCATTAACACTTTAGGGCCATCTGTACTGTTATGGACCTGGTGGTTAGGAGCACCAGGAATGACCTGATGAGTAAACTCAAAATCGGAACTAGCTCTGGGGAAGTGGGAACTCTGCTGACCGCAAACCCTACTCCTATCACACACACTAGAAATAGCCGTGGAGCGTACCTAACTCTCCCTAGACACCTCTTCACAGCCTAAGAGCTAACTACACCTAAAGATAGAAATAGAAGCCTTACCTTGCCTCAGAGAAATTCCCCAAAGGTAAAGGCAGACCCCCACATATATTGACTGTGAGTTAAGAGGAAAGTCACAAACACAGGAATGAAACAGGTTTTAGCAAAGGAGGCCAGATTTCACTAAATAGTCAGAGGATAGAAAAGGGAACTATGCGGTGAGCACAAAAGACTACAAAAAACCACGCAGAGTAAGCAAAAAGACTCCCCACACCGACTCATGGTGTGGAGGTGCCACTCTGCACCCCCAGAGCTTCCAGCTATCAAGGGAATATCAGATAGCAAGCTGGACTAGAAATTAGCAGTACTAAGAAATATATTCAGGAAGCAGTAACAACAAATGAACTAGCAAAGACTTAGCTTCTGCTGGAGTAGACAGGTCCTCAGAGAAGTCCAAGAGAGATCTGAACCAATGCTGAAACATTGACAGCTGGCATGAAGTAACGATCTGAGTGGAGTTAAATAGGGAAGCCAGCATAGCAATAACGAGAGCAGCTGATAAAGCCAACCTCAGTGACCAGCAGTTCCGCTCGAAGCCACCAGAGGAAGTCCAAGAGCAGAACTAACCAAAGTACCATTCATGACCACAGGAGGGAGTCTGAGAACGGAATTCACAACAGTGATGGTGTCTTCGCGGCTATTCTACATGCATTTGCATATTTCCCATTAGGGATGGGGGCAGTGTTCTGGATCACTGCGTTGAGAAACACGTGATGGTGTCTCCGCGGTGTTGGATGTTTTGATCTCCCCGAGGTAATTCATCCTTATGTTGATTGCAGGGCAGGCCTTGCATTCAATGCAACATTTTTTTCAGGAAGCCCTCCTGTACCTCTTGTCAAAGGGGTATTGGGTGCGTCGTAATTCTTGGCAGCCCAGCCACTCACTGCATAGGCAATAACAGCGTAGGAGACCCACTTTTTAATAATGGCCTTTTAGGAATATTAGTGCCGCCTGATGCCCCTCTAAAAGTAGGCTTGGTGACTTTAAGAGTCCCTCCTTCATAAACAAAACAAGATGTTTCTCCTTATGTGTCACACACCACATGGCCAGCTGGGGTTGTTAAATGTTACAATGACATTTCACAGTGAATGCATTTGTATTGGTTGAAAGCAATGTTAAATTTGAAAAACGCATCAAAAAAGCTGCGTGTGAACATAGCCCAAGTGGTGGAGGAACATTTTGGTCTGGGGTTAATTATTTTGCCTTATATACAAGTCATTACCCTGGAAAGGATGTACTTTAACATATTTTCCAGCAAAATCCATTTTGGTTTTGTTTTTGTATGTAAAAATGGCGTGAAACTCTGACAACATTGCTTACAGCTGTGACCTAGGAGTCAGAAAGGCTTCCAGGGGCAATCCCCATGATGTTCCTGTGTCATTTGAGCAGTGTTTCCTTCATTTTCAGACATTTTTAGACCTTAAAAGGACCCCCGGGGTTTTCCCATAGACTTACATTGGGCTCGTTGCTTTGGTCGAGTGCCCGAGTATTCCAATTTGCTCGACTCAAGCAACGTGCACCCGAGCATTTTAGTGCTCGCTCATCACTAATTAGAAATCATCATGCAGGAGAGGGCCGCAGCTTAGCTACAAGCAGCAGGAACCCGAAAAGAGAGAGCAGAAGGAAAGTCCCCAACCCAACCTGGCAGGTTGGATCCCCTGAAAGCCTCCAGGCAAGCCGGACACAATCAGTCATCTGTAATTGATACCTCCGATTGCATCTACTTTCAAATAAAAGGTAAACAAAACTGCACCTCTCTGTGTCCTTCACTTATTCTCTGCACCTCAAAGTTCACCACCATCTGAGCAATCAAATATATTTGCCCTGGGGTCCCGCTCTACCCGTGGGGAGCTGAACCATCTTTGCTGCGTCACCATCAGCCACAGTAGACCTAAACCGCAGCGTCGGCCACCCATTGTCAAACACCACGGGTGGAGTCACGACCAAACACCACATAATTATCCTCCATTTTATGACATGGCCAGGGACACGGAAATGGATCACAGCCCCGTGACCTCCCCCATAAAACTGTCCTGTCCAATATCGGGTACCCCACGGCCCTGGCGGGCGCATCACATCTATATGAAACAAGGGGCTGGAATTTGAAGGATAGATTAGTTAAATCAGATTTTGTAACCTCGAAAGTGTCCTTATGCTCACATTCAGCCCCCCCAGGTTGAGAAATTTTCTCTGTGTGGGTTATGCATGTTGTGGAGTGAGAGACTCCTTATTTATTAAGAAGCATAAACCTCTTAATGAATCAGGAATGTCTGATGAATGGGATGCTCCTCAGTGTACGACTCGCCACAAATCGCCACATGCTCAAAGAGGGATTCTTTCAACCATCTCCATACTGGAAAGCATTACTTTTTTATTGATAGATATGAGTTCCTCAAATTGTGGGGTTTACGTTACCTCCTGTCCATGTGGGTTGGTCTACGTAGGGGAGACTGTGATGGAGACATGGGTTTATATTAGCAAGCATAAAAGTACTATTCACTACTAAATTGCCTGTTCCAAAACATTTTCTGGAGAACAGACATTCAGAGAATCAGTTGAGATTCAGAGTTATCCACTGTGTTCCTATTCAAAGGAGGGATGGGGACAAACTTAAACTCTTGAAAAAGAAGGAGCTAAGATGGATGTTTCAGTTAGAGAGTCTTCAACCGAGAGGTTTTAATATTGAGTATCTATATATATAATTGTCTAAGGGGTACTTCCGTCTTTCTGTCTGTCCTTCTGTCTGTCGGCAACTTCCGTCACGGTTATTCATTCGCTGATTGGTCTCGCCAGCTGCCTGTCATGGCTGCCGCGACCAATCAGCGACGGGCACAGTCAGATTAGTTCCTCCCTACTCCCCTGCAGTCAGTGCCCGGCGCCCGCTCCATACTCCCCACAGTCACCGCTCACACAGGGTTAATGCCAGCGGTAACGGACCGCATTATGCCGCGGGTAACTCACTCCGTTACCGCCACTATTAACCCTGTGTGACCAAGTTTTTACTATTGAGGCTGCCTATGCAGCTTCAATAGTAAAAACATGTAATGTGAAAAATAATAATAAAAAAAAAAATAACAAATCATTATATACTCACCTTCCGCCGCCTTTCCGACGCTCCGGTGACCGGTCCATGCAAGCGGCAGGTTCCGGTGCTAAGTTTGATGTGCAACAAGGACCTGCCATGACGTCACGGTCACGTGACCGTGACGTCACCACAGGCCCTGCGTGAAGAAGCTGCGGTACCATGGGACAGGCAGGGACAGCGTCAGGAGCAGGTGCGTATTTCATATTCACCTGTCCGCGTTCCATCCGCCGGGCGCCGCTCAGTCTTCCTGTCCTATTGCACTGACTGTTCAGGTCAGAGGGCGCGATGACGTATTAGTGTGCGCGCCGCCCTCTGCCTGAACAGTCAGTGCGGAGAGATGGGACGCTGAGGAGCAGCGACGAGAGGTGAGTATGTGATTTTTTTTTTATTGCAGCAGCAGCATTACATCTGGTACAATGCTGTATGGAGCATCTATGGGGCCATAAACAACTGCATGGAGCATTATATGGGGCATCTATGGGGCCATAACTGCATGGAGCATTATATGGGGCATCTATGGGGCCATAACTGCATGGAGCATTATATGGGGCATCTATGGGGCCATAACTGCATGAAGCATTATATGGAGCATCTATGGGGCCATAACTGCATGGAGCATTATATGGGGCATCTTATGGGGCCATAAACAACTGCATGGAGCATTATATGGAGCATCTATGGGGCCATAACTGCATGGAGCATTATATGGGGCATCTATGGAGCCATAACTGCATGGAGCATTATATGGAGCATCTATGGGGCCATAACTGCATGGAGCATTATATGGGGCATCTATGGGGCCATAACTGCATGGAGCATTATATGGGGCATCTATGGGGCCATAACTGCATGGAGCATTATAATGGGCATCTATGGGGCCATAACTGCACGGAGCATTATATGGGGCATCTTATGGGGCCATAAACAACTGCATGGAGCATCTATGGGGCCATAACTGCATGGAGCATTATATGGGGCATCTATGGGGCCATAACTGCATGGAGCATTATACTACGTGACTGGGCAATATACTACGTGGACATGCATATTCTAGAATACCTGATGCAATAGAATCGGGCTACCATCTAGTAATTTATATAATTGTCTGTCTTGAGCCACTCCTTTTGCATGCATCATCAGGATGTGTTTTTAATATTTTTCTATTTCTTCTTTTTTTGTAGGTGGCCTCTCACTTTTTTCCAAGTTGGAGATAGATGAAGTTGTTGAGGTGCAGGTTGACATAAGTTGATGAAAACAGACATGGAATGATTCTTTTCATTATGGATATAATGAGGATTATTTTTCTTTGCTTTCTTTTTCTTTATTTTTGTCTGTATCTTCTTATGTCTCCTACCTCTACCACTCCTTCCTCCTCCCCTTGTTGTGGAACATAGGTTGTGGTCGTCGCTATCATGTGATAATATGGCAACCACGTACCTCTTGTTGCTATAGTAATGAGGCTATGGAGAGGAGTGGCTGACCTCTATGGTGAATGTGCTATATCTTGATGTCATCTGTGTTGCAATCATGTGATTGCTTCCTGGGTGGCTTTTCCCTGTGATGTGCGCCGCCCACACATGCATGCTCTGCCCTCGCATGTGACCGCTCCCTTGACAATGCGGGTTGGTCTGACCCTGTGATTGGGTGTCACCCATGCATGTGCACCCTGATGATCTGAGTCGCAATAGGCTCTTGGTTGCCAGGACACCTTTGACGCTCTCCTGTGATTGGAGAGTTAAGGACACACCTTTGATATGCCTCCTTTTCTTGATTTAAATAGTACTTTTTGGCTCAATTTATAAAAAGTTCTGCAACTGGATCTTTATACTTTATACTGCAATACCATGGCATTCCAGTATGAAGAGAAATCATGAGCTTCTATGGAGTGTCACAGGAGGACAAAAATGGCAGATACAGAGGCTTTCAGAAGGTCCTCGGCCTGCACGGTAACCCGGCTGTTTTTCACGATTGTTGTTTATATGCTGCAGTCAGAGATTGACAGTGTCATTTAAATGGTTAAACTGCAATGTTCAAAGTAAGCGCCAGTCACAGGCAGATGCCAGCAATGTAGCACATCCAGCATCTGTCTGGTGTGATGCAGGTACAGCTCCTGAGCGGGCTTCATACATTCTTTACCAACCTATTACAAAAATGTACGTTAAAGTGTTAAATTTACATAGTTTAAGCTAAAAAATTGGGTTTCATTCAAAATTTTGCACCGTTTTTGTTATATAACCTCTGTGTGCATTACTTATGGCTGTCTGCAGAATGAATTAACTTATTGAGAATCAGTCACTGAGCTTCTTCTGATGGTCTTGTTGACTTTGTTTGTACCTGTCTTTATCTGGGCTCCTGTCACTTGTTTTATGAACACAGACCACATCAAAGTTAAATTTGCAGGGAAGCAAACAGCCTATAAAAGCAGTGCAACATTTTTTAATGAAACCCAACTGTAAAAATGATTTTAGCCCCAAATAGATGCTTAAAAAATAAAAAGACTGAGACTGGTAGGCATGGCCTGCCTTTCTTCCTCAATTAGCAAAGTGCTGTTGTGATGCCCGCCAGGGCCGTGGGATACTCGGTACCGGGTCGGGTACTTAAGGGGATGTGTCACGGTGGCGGTGATCCGGTCCGTGGCCCTGGGCACCCATGTAAAAGGAAAATGGTGAACACGGCACTCAGGGTTTCTTTGGAGGTGCACAAGTTAGGAATCCAACCCGTAAAGTATAGCTAAGAAATACTTGGCACTCAGGAGAACTTCGTTGCAAAATTCAGGAATAAATTTTATTTGGTGCATCCGGCTCAACACATATAAACGTTTTCGGTCTATACAAATAAGACCTTCATCAGATACAGTTGTGAATGCTGTAATGTATATACAAAAGAAACAGAAGACAAGAAAATTGCTTTTAAACAAAAATAATAATGATGTACAATATCAAAAAAATGCGATCCATTCTGTACTGCTATGACAGTCTGCGTACAGATATGAGGAGTGACAGACAGCACGGGTGACGGACTAGGTGAATCCGGCCTGGAACTGCGTGAAGCGTGAATCCTGTTAAGAAGGTGCTGGAAAGTGTACATGTGTTAGGGCTATAATGGATGGGAGCAAAAATGAGGGAGTAACATGGGAATTTTCAGATTTGTAACCATGTGGTGAAACTATAGAATAAATGCACCATACTAGATAAAGGATACAAGTTGTGGAGTAACCATCCCCACTGACCGTGGGATTATGAGAATAGAGTGCACAGTGAGCCGCCTGTAATGGAGGAAATAAACATGAATACATAGACCAATGTGATACATAGTGGTGGGGCAAAAATGCCCTACAGGTTATATGCCAAACTACTCTAGGGGGTGACCACCAGAAAACCGAGATCCCGGTATACTTTTTATGTGCCGCTGCAAAGTAATAGGCCAAAAACGGGGCCCAAGGAAAATACCTGGAGACCATGGGTGGTGTGTGAAAATCACACACTAGGTAGGATGCTAGCCAGGGTACGGGAGCGTGAGGCGCCTGCAGAGTAGAATAGGGGTACACATGAGGGCTATAAGACTACCGAAATTAAATCCAGTCTGATAGATGTTACCCTGGACCACAGCCTCATACCTTGGATTATATGGAGAAGTATGCAGCGCTATGGGGAAGCGAGGCACTCGCAAGGGGGAGGCGCTGTAAAAGATAAGTCAAGGCAGAGGGTTATGTCGAACGGAGCAAAGCTGGAGGCAGGACAGAGCCAGCGCTGGGACGGAATGCTGGTTTACCTGAGAATCGCCGACGCCACGGACGCTATGCTGTGAAGCAGGGAGGTGCTCCCGGGGCTGCTAAGAGGAGAGCGGCACTTCCGGGTATAAAAGCGCGCTGAGGTGTGTCACCTGACATCGGACGTCATAGGGTCACGTGACCGGGGGGACCACGCATGCGCAGAGGGTAGGATAAGAATACAAGCAGGGAATCAGCGCTGCAGAAGCTAGCGCTTGCGCGGTAGGCCCAGGGGGCAGAACAGCTGGCTATGTGAGAGCATAGTCTGATACCTGAATGGCCAGTATGGGTCAGACCGGGCATATGGAGCAGGGAACTCTCGCTAGTGCGGGGGTGGTGGATAAACCCCAAGGGTATCTAAAAAGTGGTCACCCCGGCTATATGGAGATATGCTTAACCCTCTATGTGGGCATGTGGTGCATACTATACTGTGTGCGGTGCTCAGTGCGTGGAGTGCGTTTAACGGTTCTGTAAGGAAAGACAGACATGAACACAGATTAGTTAAGAAAATTACATGTTATATTACAGTATGCACCTAGATGAGGTGCTAAAATTGCATACAGTAAAACAATATACATGTACATTGTTACATAAAAGCCGAGACGTCATAGTCTCTGTTAAGTCCCTTTGGCTCTAAAGTCTGCAGTGTGTAAATCCAGTAAGCTTCCCTTTTGAGGAGTAAACTGACACGACTTTGGCCCCTTCTAGGAGTATCTATCTGTTCCAGGACCTGAAAGCGAAGCTGAGAAATGTTGTGGTTTTGTTTGGAAAAATGGTAAGGGAGAGGTAGATGTGTTTTGTTGCATCGGATCGTGGATTTATGTTGGGCCACTCTGTCTTTGACTGTCTGTGTGGTCTCCCCCACATATGCCAGCCCACAGGGGCATTTGATAACATAGATGACATGTGTTGACTCACAGGTGAAAAAACCTTTTATGGGGATGGCTTTGCCCGTTTGGGGGTGGGAGACTGAAGGGCCCTTCTGGACATTACTGCACTGTAGGCAATTCAGGCAAGGGAATGTACCTTGTCTCTGGGTCTGTAGAAAGGATTGTTTGGGGACCATCCTACTCAAGCCAATGTCTGCTTTGACTAATTTGTCCCTGAGGTTTCTAGCTCGTTTGAAACAGGACATGAAGGGCACTCTGAATTCTGGAATGTTGAGGTAGCTTTTTGTTAGAATGCCCCAGTGTCTCCTGATGGTGGACTGAACCATGTTCGAGAAAGGGTGAAATGTGGAAACAAAAGGGATTCTCTTACGGTCATCTTTGGGTTTGGTTACAGAGATGTTGCGTTTGGCCTCCGTTAGGATACGCTGTGGGTATCCCCTATTGGAGAATTTGTGTTCCATCTCACTAAGTCTGGTCTTTTTGATCATGTCATCCGAGACAATTCTGTCAACCCTATGGAATTGGGACTTGGGAATAGAGTTTTTGATGGAAGGTGGATGGCAACTGGTGAAATGTAAGAGGCCATTGCGGTCCGTCGGCTTGGTAAATAGATCGATGGATAGGAGATTATCCCTCTCTTTGTAAATGAGGGTGTCTAAGAAACTAATTCTAGACTTGTCGTGTTGTATTGAGAAACCAAGTTCGGGCCAGATACTGTTGATATGTTGATCAAAGGCTATTAATGACTCGAGGGGCCCGTCCCATACGCAGAAAATGTCATCAATATATCTGCGCCAGACCCTGCAATGGGCGATGAACAATGGGTGATCATACACGTGTATGAGAGGGATGGTCTCCTATCCATTGATCTATTTACCAAGCCGACGGACCGCAATGGCCTGAGACCGACTGTCCTGCCGCTGTTTGGAGTATGGCTTGAAGCTGTATTCTAATCCACTCCCTCGGCGTTCCGGCCACCGGTATTGCGCCTCAGCAGGGTGCTGCCTCTTTCAGCACAACCCCTGCTGGTATTCTCCTTCTGCTTGATCTCGTTTCTCACTCAGCACAATCTATCTCGCTTCTAGTCCTTTCTTGAGTCCCGCCGCTTCCAGGAGCCTGCGCGGACCCGTTACGTTCTTTCAATGCCAAGCCTCTGCCAGGATCCCACCCCTGGCAGAGACCCTACAGTCTCTCCCTTCACAACACCCCCTGCCACAGGGTGTTGCTCCGTTCAATCCCGTCAGCGTTCTCTCTAACTTCCTGCCTGACCCCCAGTTTACCCACTATGGTGGGGAGTGGCCTAATGAATAGCACCCTTAGCTCCCCCCGGAGGCCCAGCTGTGAAACATATTGGTGTCTGTGATACCTGATTGGAGGAACTCCTTCGGTGCCATCGAACGTACCATGGCTCCCCTTAGCGGCGAAGCCACAGCACTGCAACGACCAGGACTCTGGGGCGCTGCACTCCCCCCTGGTTAAACACAGTACTCCGGGACTGGGAAGAAAAACAACAATACAGATTAGCAAAAAGACATACAATTTTGTTGAGTGCAAAACGATAAGTATACTTGAACAGGCTTCCCTTTATGGGAGGTGAGGACACTTTTAACGTTACAAACATGGTCAACATTATAAATTACAGGCTATGCATAACTCCTGTTACCCAACCGGGTATTCTACTTAGTGCAAATTCTGGAACAATAAATTAACATTGCCTTTAAGAAACATACACTCTTAGTTTACCAAAGGCCTTCCTATAATCACATTACAGGGTAAGGTAACTTCACATTCTCCTACTTTGAACCTGCAGGACCGCCTGTCCCTATGGCACCAGACCTACTGCCTCTCCTTTCTTTTACAGGACCGCCCCGTTCAGCCAGGGCCTACTGCCTTTCGCTACTATACATAGTATAGACATAACATTCCTTTCGTTTAAAGAACTCTGAGCCCGCTCTACTCGGCTCCTTTAAGGACTCACTCTCTAACCCCTACGGGTTCGCCTTCTGTCCTTAGTAACAAAGTAACTTTCTATGGGGACACAGGGTTGACCTTCTATCCTCACCTTCATCATTACTTCCTTACTTTCAGCTATGCAGATCTCTATCTCTACCCCTACGGGCTCTCTGCATCTTTTCTTTCTGCAAAACATTATTTAGATTTCACATTTCAACAAATTCAACACATATAACTTAGCATGTAAAACAGTTACATTTCTTTTCAAGGCATCATTATGGCATTACTGTTCTGCAACAGTATCTCTCTCAAGTTCAGTTTCACACATCCCCTTTAAGAGGGGACCAAGTCTTTCCGAGGTAGCTCGTCTTCTCAGCCTACCAGCCCACGCAAAGGTTCCGGTATGGTATCTTCGCAAAGTGTCTTTAACTAGAACCGGTAGGAAAGGTATCTTCACAAAGTGTCTTTGGCTCAAACCAATAGGGCAAATATCTTCGCAAAGTGTCTTTGGCTAAAACAAGTAGGGAGCACCTTTAAGAAGGTGCAAACTATTTACAAAGGAAGTTCGAATCATGCACAGTCCATGATTTCACAGTTTGTGTAACTTTAAAACTTGTATAAACTTCAGGAAAACAGCAATAGTGACCCCGGGTCAACAAAGGGGTCACCTTTTAAAGTTTACCCTGGACGGGTTTAGCAACAAACAATCAGGAATAGTTAAAACAATAAAATAGCAACTATTTACATTTTCTGACAGCAATGTCTTACTGAGGTTCTGCGGAAGGTGATCTCTTTTCTGGCCTCACCAGACCAACAGATCGGCCCGGTGAGCCAGGACGCCGTTCTGGTCCCAGTAAGGATAAGATTCCCCTCCGGGGGGTCCTCCTTGTCGGCAGGTGCACACGTCCCTCTGGAGTGCGGCGAGGCTGGGCTCCTTGCGGTTCCGCGGGGCCGGGTTCTGCTGCCTTTCCTCCGGGACTATCCCCTTCTGGTGTCCCCGCAGCAGCCTGGAGGGCGATGCATCGCTGGACCCCTCGAGCGAACCAGCCCATCTCACTGGCGTCCCTCTTCCACCTCGTATAGGTGACGGCATCTCCTGGCTCCAGGTCGCGATCAAACCTCCCGCGGCAAGGTTCCACCTCTTCTCGGTCTACCCGAACTTGTACTGGCTCTCCAATTTCTTGGATCACTCCTCTCCCATATCGGGGATTAAAGGCCACCACCACACCCCAGTGCGAGGTCGGAATCTCCGGCGCGCCAATTGAATCAATCTGCTCCGCCGGCTGGGGTTGGCTCCGCCAGGCGGCCATCAGACGCCGGAAGTGTTCGGCGTCCGGGATTATTTTCAGGTCCGGAGTCGGTAGCGTACCTTCAGACGCGGCCAGGTGGGACGGAGCGGGGGATACTGGGGACAAGCGGATCTCCGTTGGTTGACCCATCCGAGCAAGCACACGGGCATCCTCTTTCAGCCGGCGTGCTAACTGTCGGGCCTCGGCTGCAGCCGCGCATTCCGCGGACATCGGTACAGGGGGTCGTCCCATCTGTGGCCCTGCGAGGGTCAGACCCCGCAGTGTTGGTATCTCTGGGGCTACCCCAGGCTGCGCAGCCTCAGGCCGGGCCGGGTCAGCTCCACATGGTGCTCCGGGTGTCGCCATCTTTTTCTCCTCTCCCGCGTCTTCTTCCCGCGGTCTCTTTCGTGGGCGGCCCCGTCCCCATGGTCTCCACCCTCCGACCAAGATCAGGAGGCGTACCTCAGCTGTTGACGGGCACGTCCTCAGGACACAGAAATACTTAGACTGGGCGGCCATTGTTGTTCGCGCTCTCCAGCTTGCCTACGCCCACTTCACGCCCCTCTTCTCTTCCTGCGCTCTCCTCAGCGCTGTAATGGCGGCGGATTTTGGCGGCAACTGGCGCAGCACAGTCTTACAATAAAGTACAGTCCAAGCACAGTAAATCACAGTCTCTAGGCACACATGACCTGATTCTTCAGGCTTAAGTAGATCCTGTTCGTGACGCCAAGGTCTGCGGCGCCCCCGCACCGCCGCAGGGCCGAGGGGTACCCGGAGCCGGGCCTCTAGTTCTCAGTCTCGGGGTTGTCACGGTGGCTAGACCCGGTCCGTGGCCCTGTCCGTCAGTGGGGGACGTCCGGTGCAATAAGTGGTAGTAATGGTAGCGATGGAGCGGTGCGGTTGTGGGGTGTAAGTCGCGGTAAATAACGAGGACACCAGGTTGCAGTCTCTTTACCTCTTTACTGGAGATCTCTGAGTCCTCAGTCCGGAACACGGTTCACCAGGCTACGCAAGTCCGGCCGGTCCAATGGCACCTCCAGAGTTCTCCTCTCAGGTGGAAATCTGTGCCTTCCTTCTAGCGCTATGTGTTGTAGTCCTTCCCTGCTGTGCTCACGGAAAGTAACCCCACAACGGTTGTGTCTGTTTCTTAAGTTCCCTCACAACTCGATTTGATGTTCCTCTGTAATCCACCCCTTCCCTGTATTCAGGTTGGAATGGCACCCGTTTGTCAGGTAGGCCTGGAGTTCTTCCGGGACCCTAGAGTCGCCCCTCTCCCGCAATTGCCCCCCAAGACTTCATAGGTGATATGTGGTAGACAGGCCGCCTGAGACCGACTGTCCTGCCGCTGTTTGGAGTATGGCTTGAAGCTGTATTCTAATCCACTCCCTCGGCGTTCCGGCCACCGGTATTGCGCCTCAGCAGGGTGCTGCCTCTTTCAGCACAACCCCTGCTGGTATTCTCCTTCTGCTTGATCTCGTTTCTCACTCAGCACAATCTATCTCGCTTCTAGTCCTTTCTTGAGTCCCGCCGCTTCCAGGAGCCTGCGCGGACCCGTTACGTTCTTTCAATGCCAAGCCTCTGCCAGGATCCCACCCCTGGCAGAGACCCTACAGTCTCTCCCTTCACAACACCCCCTGCCACAGGGTGTTGCTCCGTTCAATCCCGTCAGCGTTCTATCTAACTTCCTGCCTGACCCCCAGTTTACCCACTATGGTGGGGAGTGGCCTAATGAATAGCACCCTTAGCTCCCCCCGGAGGCCCAGCTGTGAAACATATTGGTGTCTGTGATACCTGATTGGAGGAACTCCTTCGGTGCCATCGAACGTACCATGGCTCCCCTTAGCGGCGAAGCCACAGCACTGCAACGACCAGGACTCTGGGGCGCTGCATAACAATGTACATGTATATTGTTTTACTGTATGCAATTTTAGCACCTCATCTAGGTGCATACTGTAATATAACATGTAATTTTCTTAACTAATCTGTGTTCATGTCTGTCTTTCCTTACAGAACCGTTAAACGCACTCCACGCACTGAGCACCGCACACGGTATAGTATGCACCACATGCCCACATAGAGGGTTAAGCATATCTCCATATAGCCGGGGTGACCACTTTTTAGATACCCTTGGGGTTTATCCACCACCCCCGCACTAGCGAGAGTTCCCTGCTCCATATGCCCGGTCTGACCCATACTGGCCATTCAGGTATCAGACTATGCTCTCACATAGCCAGCTGTTCTGCCCCCTGGGCCTACCGCGCAAGCGCTAGCTTCTGCAGCGCTGATCCCCTGCTTGTATTCTTATCCTACCCTCTGCGCATGCGTGGTCCCCCCGGTCACGTGACCCTATGACGTCCGATGTCAGGTGACACATCTCAGCGCGCTTTTATACCCGGAAGTGCCGCTCTCCTCTTAGCAGCCCCGGGAGCACCTCCCTGCTTCACAGCATAGCGTCCGTGGCGTCGGCGATTCTCAGGTAAACCAGCATTCGGTCCCAGCGCTGGCTCTGTCCTGCCTCCAGCTTTGCTCCATTCGACATAACCCTCTGCCTTGACTTATCTTTTACAGCGCCTCCCCCCTGCGAGTGCCTCGCTTCCCCATAGCGCTGCATACTTCTCCATATAATCCAAGGTATGAGGCTGTGGTCCAGGGTAACATCTATCAGACTGGATTTAATTTCGGTAGTCTTATAGCCCTCATGTGTACCCCTATTCTACTCTGCAGGCGCCTCACGCTCCCGTACCCTGGCTAGCATCCTACCTAGTGTGTGATTTTCACACACCACCCATGGTCTCCAGGTATTTTCCTTGGGCCCCGTTTTTGGCCTATTACTTTGCAGCGGCACATAAAAAGTATACCGGGATCTCGGTTTTCTGGTGGTCACCCCCTAGAGTAGTTTGGCATATAACCTGTAGGGCATTTTTGCCCCACCACTATGTATCACCTTGGTCTATGTATTCATGTTTATTTCCTCCATTACAGGCGGCTCACTGTGCACTCTATTCTCATAATCCCACGGTCAGTGGGGATGGTTACTCCACAACTTGTATCCTTTATCTAGTATGGTGCATTTATTCTATAGTTTCACCACATGGTTACAAATCTGAAAATTCCCATGTTACGCCCTCATTTTTGCTCCGATCCATTATAGCCCTAACACGTGTACACTTTCCAGCACCTTCTCAACAGGATTCACGCTTCACGCAGTTCCAGGCCGGATTCACCTAGTCCGTCACCCGTGCTGTCTGTCACTCCTCATATCTGTATGCAGACTGTCATAGCAGTACAGAATGGATCGCATTTTTTTGATATTGTACATCATTATTATTTTTGTTTAAAAGCAATTTTCTTGTCTTCTGTTTCTTTTGTATATACATTACAGCATTCACAACTGTATCTGATGAAGGTCTTATTTGTATAGACCGAAAACGTTTATATGTGTTGAGCCGGATGCACCAAATAAAATTTATTCCTGAATTTTGCAACGAAGTTCTCCTGAGTGCCAAGTATTTCTTAGCTACCCATGTAAAATGAATTTGAATTAAGTTTGTGTTCCTGACACCACCTGTGGTATTCGGTCAGTGGAGACCGACGTTGCTTAAAGGGGTCATCTGGGGTGATGTTATGGCAGCTAAGATGGTATAACTTCCCACAGGTGAAGTTGGGTCCCCAGGGCTCCTGGTGTGTAGCTGGAGATGGTGTGTAGTGTATAAATAAACGGAGGACACAGGTTTGCAGTCTCTTTACCTGGTTTCCTGAAGACTTCAGGCAACCGCAGTCCAAGGCACCATATCACAGGTACAGGCAGGGTCCAGCTGGCTTGGAAGCGAGTTCAGAGTCCCCTTTACCAGGTGGAGTTAGAAGCCTTCCTACTAGCGGGTTGGTGTAGTCCCTTGCTGCCTGTGGCTTCTGTCAAGGTCCTCACAGTTCTCTCTGTCCTCCATAAAGGTGGGACACTAACCAGTATGACAGGTGGCTCGAGCCTTTTTACAGGTTCTCTATCACGACCCGGGCTCTATGTGCCACTGTGTCTTCAGGTATTAGGGCGGACAGGTGACGTGTAGTCCAGCTGTCCTGCCGGTTTCTGCTGTGCCTCTTGGAGTCCGACACAACCTCAGTCTTTTAGCTACCAGAATCTGCGCTCTGCAAGGATGTAGCTCAGTTGCAGTTATTTTCGCCAGTTATTTACTGTCCTTTGCTTCACTCACCTCCACGCTCACTACAATGCGTTCTTATTTCTGTATTATCTCTATCCAGGAGCTGCAGCACCCCCGTGGCTGCACGGACACTCACTTTCCTCTCTGCTTCAGACTACTCCAGTCTGCTGTCTGGCACTCACTGTCAGAAACTAACTAACATTCCCTCCAGACCAGAATATATATATAGGGGAGCCACCCACAAGTCGGATCAGAGCTCACCCTTCTGGCCTGGAGTGTGAACATGTTGTATGTTTGTGTTTACCTGATAAAGAAGATCTTCCTTCACTTCCAAGCATGACATCACTCTCTCCATGAGGAAAGTAATGCCACTGTAACAACCAGGACCCTGGGGTGTTACACTGTCAGTTTAAGGCCACATGCACACATTCAGTATTTGGTGAGTTTTTTTACCCCAGTATTTGTAAGCCAAAACCAGGAGTAGGTGAAAAATGCAGAAATGGTGCAAATGTTTCTACTATGGTTTTCCTCTGACCTTTCCACTCCTGGTTTTGGCTTACAAACACTCGGGCAAAAAACTCACCAAATACTCAATGTGTGCATGTGGTCTAAAGGCTCATACTCATATGTGTGAAAAAAAACGGTCCGTAATGTGGACCGAAAAAGCGGATGAGTGTCATGCGAGTACTATGCGATTTTCACACATAACATCCGATTTACATCCGAATGCATAGCGATTGCTATGCGATTGTAATGCGATTTTAACATGAGCTTTTACATACAGCAGTTCAGTTCTCTATGTCATTTATATATTGTTTTCAAATGAATTATTCATCAAAACGCACCCATATAGAGTATATATAACTATAACTAACTATACAGATTGGTGGTACATAAGATAGCATTACAAGAAAAGACGAATACAACAAGCTTCCTCAAGTAAGAATGAGAGGGGTAAGATCAGGGGGGTCCAGCCATAGACCCCATAGCTTTTCAAATTTATAAATAATGTATATTCCCTTTTCTACTGATGTCATTAATTCTATTAATGTACTCCATGTTAGGTGGGGCTACATTTGAAAGTCCATGTTGAGCATTCAATGTCCTAGACATGTACAGAAGTCTTCATATTGCAACTTTACCCGATTTATCAGATTGCAGTATTTCCGAATATGCACACAATAAGATCTATCACCACTGAAATAAGAAAATTACTCATTGTTTAGGCCATATAGTTTGTTGACTTAAAACAGAGGTGGAAAATCTATGCAAATAGATTGCATAATCAAACAATGTGAATTGGTCTCATCAGCATTACCTATAAATACTGAATGAAGGACACTTGTTAAATACAAGGTGATACGCCTCTGTAAGAGTCAGAGAAAGACAGACAGATTCAGCCATGACATTCAGACATCCAGAGAGTCTCTACAGAACTGCAGCCAAGACATCATGGCTCCATCACGAGGAAAGCGGATTTATCATTTTACAGGATGCCAGCTTAGGGGACCTTGGCCCTGGCAGGCAAAATACACATCTGATCCATTGACCATCGCTGAACCATGGATACGTTTGTGAAACCCAGGTTCAGACCATCCAGGCACATGGAACCTATGGATACGTTTGGAGAAACCAGCTGGGGACCATCTGATCACCATGCACCATGGATACGTTTTCTGAAATCAGGTTGGGATCATCCAGTCACCTGGAACCTATGGATATGTGTGGAGAATCCAGGTTGGTACCATCCGGTCACCTGGCACCGTGGATACGTTTGTGAAAGCCAAGATTGAGACCCGCCAGTCGCGTGGCTCCATGGAGATGTTCGGGGAAGTCAGGTTGTGACCCTCTGGTCAACTGACCTTGTACCTGAATGGACTGTCATCTTCCTAAGCTTGTCATTACCTTCTCTCTGTGTGTGTGCCACAGGAGGGGTAGTCTGTCCTGGAAGATCTGAAGTATCCTGGCGAGTTAGTAGAAGTGTGAGACTCTTTAATGTTCACCATCTGTGATATTTTGCTGGGACTGTTCTATGTGCTATCTGCCTGTTTAATGGTTCAAAAAGCATTACCACATTGTTTTATCCTCATCCTGTGTTGTCTGAGTAGCGTTATGCCCATGTTAGAAGGAGAGCAGGCGTTCAGTTGGACAATCCCTGGTCCATGCAGTTTCGGCTAGCGGACCAGGGCACCCGCCGACCCCTTGTGTCTCCACACACTACAAACCAATGAAACAAGACAAGATGTTCTCCCCTATGTACCCATCACGTCTATTACAGTGTTATACGTATGTCTGAGTTGGGGTCACGGATATCTTTGTTTTGAATTGGATGCTCAATACATGGCATTGGTATGAGGTATGCTTTGGAAACAATTAAACTGAATTAAGCCCTAACATCACAGAGTCTAATGTACAATAATTGCCAATAATTAATGACAATAGTAAAAAGCTCCACTATGCAATTCATGTTTCTTTCACCATTTAAAATATTATCACACATTGCTTTTATATATAAAAGAAAGTCCTTGTGCAATAAAGGGCAGCAGTCAAATAAAAGTAACTTTCTTTACACTAGGTTATTTAAAGATTTCTTATGTAATTCCTGAAAATTAAAATTTGCCATTGCTTTAAAAGGAGGACATATTGATTAAAAACTAAAAAACACCACAGGCGAAAAGATTTCAGCTAGAACAGTCATTGCACTTTTGCCCTGTATGTGTTTTAAGAGTATAAAAACCATTGATTGGCACTTGGTAACAACTATATGCAAAGGGCTAGAGGTGCTCACAGGCTAGGTATTTATAGATGTCTGTTAAACCTGTGCATATCAATTATGGTTATAAGTACAAAAGACTTGATAAAAAGTAATTCATTTTTACTTTCTGAAAAAGATCATGTAATATTTTTTGCAATGTTGAAGAAAGCGCTAAAAGTGCAAGATGTTCTAAATGGATCCATTAAATTTGTATTATAGAATACAGGATGACTACTAGAGAGCTAATTTCAGCTGTACACAGGTGCCCTGCTGTTCATCAAGGGAGGAAGCCCAGTCTGTACTTCCCTAATTAATGGTTACTTCAGGAAAAGATAACACTAGATAGAGGAAAAGAACTTCAAAAACCCATACAGATAAAGTGGAGAATGAGAGACAGTTAAAAACAGGAAACAAAATATAATAAATAAGAGAAATCAGTACAGGTGTTGTCTAATTACATTTTCTTTCAATTTTGTCTTTAGAATAAAATTAAATCATTTTATCCTTTAAACTGTACTTTTTGTCTCATATTATACAGATTGTAAGGAGCAAAAGAGATATATTAGTTGTTTGTTTGTGAATACAAGGGTTATTATATTAACACATATATGGGCAGCAAGGTGGCTCAGTGGTTAGCATTGCAGCACTGGACTCCTGGGTTCAAACCCCACCAAGGATAACATCTACAAGGAGTTTGTATGTTCTTCCCGTGTTTGCGTGGGTTTCCTCCGGGTTCCCCGGTTTCCTCCCACATTCCAAAGACATACTGATAGGGAATTGAGATTGTGAGATTGTGAGCCCCATTGGGGACAGTGATGTTAATGTGTGTAAACTGTAAAGGGCTGCAGAATATCCATGACGCTACTAATTTTACAGGTCAACTTATTAAATAAACTGAGAGTTTTTAGCAAAAAAAAAAGCAATAATTCTATGTAACATATGCAGCACCCCAGAGTCCTGGTCGTTGCATTACTGATGCTCCCCCGCTAAGGGGAGTGATGGTACGTCTGATGGCACTAAAGGAGTTCACCTGACCAGGTATCGCACACACACTACACTTCACACTCCGGCCACCAGGGGGAGTGGTTCTATCTAGTAGGCCACTCCTCACGCTCTGGTAAAACTGGGGGTTGGACAGGAAGTTGGAGAAAAAGTAGCTGGGAAGAGCGAGAGAGAGGACCTGTCAGGGGTGGGATCCTGGCAGAGTCCTAGAAAGGGACAGATCGTTACGGAGTTGTGCCCATGCCTTACAGCGGCAGACTCCTAAGGAAGGACAAGAAGCGAGGTTTATTGTGGAGAAGTGAGGAACGGAAATACAGCAAAAAGGAGATAATAGCAAAAGGAGTCGTGCCTCAAGATCAACAACATCCTTCTGAGGCGCGTAGCCGGTGGCCGGAACGCCGAGAAAGTAAGAGACTCCACGCATTACTTTAAACTACGGCCGGGCAGTTAACCATAGGTTGGCTGTCTCACCATTACACCTAACGAAGACAACGGAGGCAAACTGTGGGAGGGGGGCGTCTCTAGGGTCCCAGAATAACTTCAGGCCTACCCTGTCATACGGGTGCGTCCTAGCCATATCATCTGGGGGACGGAGAGAGAGAGAGAAAGAACAGAAATATACACAACAGTTGTGAGGACTATCCCGTGGTGCTCAGCAGGGAAGTACTACAACACACAGGCGCTAGAAGGTAGACACTGATTTCCACCTGCAAAGGGAACTCTGGATGTGCCTTCGGACCGGCCGGTCTCAGCCAGCCCTGTTAACAGTGCTCCGGATTGAGGATCCTGAAGCCTTCAGTAAAGAGGTAAAGAGACTGCAACCCTGTGTCCTCATTATTCACCGCGACCTACACCACGCACCACCATCACACCTTTCATTGGACGCCCCTTAGCAGGGTCACGGACCAGGCCTAGCCACCGTGACAACCCCAGAACTGAGAGAGAGAGAGGCCCGGTACCGAGTACCCCACGGCCCTGCGTCTGGGGGCGCTCCACATACACACACAGTTGTGTGAAAAAGTGTTCAACCCTTTCCTGACTTCCTATTCTTTTACATGTTTGTCATCCTCAAATGTTTCAGATCACAAAATTAAAAATTAGACAAATATAACACAAGTAGACACAAAATGCAGTTTTAAATGATCGTCTACTCTCTATTATTATATATACCATGAAGGACTGAAATATTTGGGGTTTATGTGAAATTCAGAGAATCTACCAGACCCCTGTGGTTCCAATGACCATCAGATTGAAAAGATTGTGGTACTAGTTAGAGCATACCTAGGCAAAGTGCAGGGGCCAGATGTGGCCTACTGGATATTCCTGTGCGGTCTATAGACCGGGGCAGCCAAAAGGCTGAATACAGTAGCATCCCCAACGCGGTGTCTCACTTTCACTGATATTTGCATTCTCGGAAGACAGATACCAGTGAACACAATGATGGAATAGTGAGTTGTCAGCTCCTTTTTTGCATCATTAAACAAGTGTGTCTGAGACCGCAGTACACAGCGCAGACCGGGGAAACTGTGGGGATAGAATACTGCACAAGGGTCTATGTGGGGACATCATTCTGTGTGAGTTGGCTTTGTGGGAATATAATGCCGTGTTAGAGAGCTGTGATGGTATATAGTATTTTGTAAGGGATCTGTGTGGGGATATAATATATAAAACTATGTATGGGGCTATGTTGGTACATTTAAGTGTGCAAAGGGGCTGTGTAGGGACATCATAGTGTGCAAAGGGGCTGTGTAGGGACATCATAATGTGCAAAGGGGCTGTGTAGGGACATCATAGTGTGCAAAGGGGCTGTGTAAGGATGTAATTTGTGACACCTCAAAAAAAAAATGTGAACAGGTGCTCATAATGCAATACCTTCAATATAAGACACAGTGAGCAAGCAAAGGATTGTATATGTTCACCTGCCTGGGTTACTATCTGGCACAACTCCATACTTGTAAGAATGAAGGGCTGCTGCACTGACCCCTGACCCTCACGCCGGTGGGAAGAAACATTAAAGACAAACAGGAAAAAGAGCAGTGATTCTCGGGTATTGCCACAGAGTGAAAACAAGGGTGTATGTTCTCTATGAATCTCATAGCTACCAGTTCACTGTGACCTCAACGCGTTTACCCATCCAGCTTTTATCCAGGCATCATGTCTACAAGGATCTGCTTAAGACTACCCTCTAATATATCAAGAATGGGGAAACACTTTGAGGTTGCAATGAATTGGTAGTTACGTGGGGTCCATTATTTATAAGTGACATATTCCTGTTTGGTCGTACAAATTTTGGTTTACTGCCTGTTGGACCTAGCAGTGTTTTTCTCTCAAGCTGAATCAGTTATTGGCACTTTATCTGTGATGTATACGATATTACTTGCACTTTATTATGTGGTATCTCCTTGTGGCCCTTTTGGTGTCTAGGATTATGCACATGTGTTTTTCATGATTAGCATCTACATTTAATTACGCATGACCTATTTTTTGATAGCCACTCTGTCCATATTTATGGATATTTTGTATTTTTGCTCTACCAAATTCATCAAGATTAGGGGTGACTTTTTGTGAGTACAGGGCTCCCTAGGGGTCTCTGGGGTTAGATGACTGTCAACCTCTGAGGGCAGGTAGGGCATTTGTTAGGGAAAGTATCAGGTTATCATTGGCCCTGTATCTGGACCTACCAATGCTGCAGTTTGCCTGGTATAATAGTGGATAGCCAAATTCACTGAGGCCAACATTATTTGTATATTACAGGTACTGTTGGGATACTGATATTGCTTTAATTGTGATAAATAACATTTTTTTGGGGAGGAAATTTTATATAGTTAAATTTTTGTTATATTCCACCTCATTATTATACATTTGTTAGTTTAGTAACATTTTCATTCAATTACAAAAATGTCAGAAACCCTAGGGGACATGAATAAAAACTGTCACAAGTTTTTGTTGTAAAATTAAAGGCCACTTTCATATGGTAATATTTTGATCTTTATTTTGCACCAGTCATTAACCCCATTCCGAAATTGGGTTTAAATGTACACCGATGTCGGACTCCCTCCCTTTGTTGTGGGCTCCGGTGCTGAGCCCACATCTTTTCCGGCACATGTCAGCTGTTTTGTTTCGGTAAGTGCGCCAGAAATCCCACCCATCGGTGAACACGTCACGTGATTGAGGGTCACCGATGGGTTGGCATGGCAACCACAGGTCTCCAACAGACCTCTATGGTTGTCAGTTCCGGATTGCTATGAGCGCCGCCTGGTGGTCGCAGCTCATAGCAAGTGAGCAATTCTGCTACATACAGGCAGAGTCAATCGGGTTTTGGCAGCTTCTAATCTCCATTGGAGACTATTGAAGCATGCAAAAAGTAAAAAAAAGTTTTAAAAAATATAAAAAAAAATAAAAAAAATAAAAGTTCAAATCACCCCCATTTTGCCCCATCTAATATATAAAGCTGAACGTGTGTGTGTATGTACAGTATGTATGTATGTATGTATGTATGTATGTGTGTATGTCCGGGATTGGCATCTGCACCGTCGCAGCTACAGCCACAAAATTTTGCACAGTCACACATCTGGATCCCGAGAGTGTTATAGGCTATGTTGTGAGGCGAAGTTTTAACCCCACGCATTCCAATTCGCCAAACAATTTTGCCCCTATCTACATAATGGGGAAAAAGCGAAAGGAAAAGTGTTGGAGGCAAATTGACAGCTGCCAGATGTGAACAAGGGGGGACAAAAAGAATTAGAGCGATGGCGCCAAAGAGTATATACCGTACAGTTGCTAAGGTGGGGCCCCGACATGGGATACTCACCACACACGGGGATATGAACACACACAAAATGCGCCACACACTACCATGTGCTTCAACACATATACCACCCTCAGCACACATTTCACCACACATACACCAACCTCGCCACATAAAAGTCGAAACACAAAAGTCGCCACTCAAAACTCGCCACGTGCAAAATTCGCCACATGCAAAACTCACCACATGCAAAACTAGGCTCACGCAAAACTCACCACACATGCAAAACTCACCTCATGGAAAACTCGCCACACGCAAAACTTGCACATACTCAAAACACACCACACATAAAACTCACCACGCGCAAAACTCGCCATGCGCTAAACTTGCTGCAAACAACTTGCTACACTAACCTGTCACATGCAACTCGACACAAAAAGTTGCTACACACATGTCGCCACACAAAACTCATCTCACAAAAGTGGCTACATGCATGTCACCACACGCAGTTCAACACATATACTTGATACATGAAACTCGCCCTAAAACACACACAAGTCTGGTATTATCCTTCAAAAATAAAAATCTGATTAATAAGCAAACTACAAGAGCAACAAATTTACCATATAGGAAATACGGCAGCTGTCAGTCACATGACCTGTCTATTATGTGTATGTGTGAGCTAATATATACTTGTTGTGAATTCCGTTCTCGGACTCCCTCCTGTAGTCATGAATGGTACTTTGGTTAGTTCTGCTCTTGGACTCCCTCTGGTGGCTTTGAGCGGAACTGCTGGTCACTGAGGTTGGCTTTTTCAGCTGCTCTCGTTTATTGCTATGTTGGCTTCCCTATTTAACTCCACTCAGATCGTTACTTCATGCCAGCTGTCAATGTTCAGTATTGGTTCAGATCTCTCTTGAACTTCTCTGAGGACCTGTCTACTCCAGCAGAAGCTAAGTCTTTGCTAGTTCATTTGTTGTTACTGCTTCCTGAATATATTTCTTAGTACTGCCAATTTCTAGTCCAGCTTGCTATCATGATATTCCCTTGCTAGCTGGAAGCTCTGGGGTGCAGAGTGGCACCTCCACACCGTGAGTCGGTGTGGGGAGTCTTTTTGCTTACTCTGCGTGGTTTTTTGTAGTCTTTTGTGCTGACCGCATAGTTCCCTTTTCTATCCTCTGACTATTTAGTGAAGTCTGGCCTCCTCTGCTAAAACCTGTTTCATTTCTGTGTTTGTGACTTTCCTCTTAACTCACAGTCAATATATGTGGGGGGCTGCCTTTACCTTTGGGGAATTTCTCTGAGGCAAGGTTAGGCTTCTATTTCTATCTTTAGGGGTAGTTAGCTCTTAGGCTGTGAAGAGGCGTCTAGGGAGAGTTAGGTACGCTCCACGGCTATTTCTAGTGTGTGTGTGAAAGGAGTAGGGTTTGCGGTCAGCAGAGTTCCCACTTTCCCAGAGCTTGTTCCGATTACTAGTTTACTCATCAGGTCATTCCGGGTGCTCCTAACCACCAGGTCCATAACAGTACAGCTGGCCAACAAAGTGTTAATGCATCTCAAAAGAGGGATAAGAGAAGTTCTGAACCCATTTTTTTTTCTTTGCAGTGTGTTTTGTCTCTCTTTTCCCCTTAATCTCGGGGTGGTTCAGGACTCAGGTGTAGATATGGACATTCAAGGTCTGTCCTCTTGTGTGGATCATCTCACTGCAAGAGTACAAAGCATTCAAGATTATGTAGTTCAGAATCCGATGTTAGAGCCTAGAATTCCAATTCCTGATTTGTTTTCTGGGGATAGATCTAAGTTACTGAATTTCAAAAATAATTGTAAACTGTTTCTTGCTTTGAAACCCCGCTCCTCTGGTGACCCCATTCAGCAAGTAAAAATTATTATTTCTTTGTTGCGTGGCGACCCTCAAGACTGGGCGTTCTCCCTTGCGCCAGGATATCCTGCATTGCTTAATGTAGATGCGTTTTTTCTGGCGCTTGGATTGCTTTATGATGAACCGAATTCAGTGGATCAGGCAGAGAAAATCTTGCTAGCTTTGTGTCAGGGTCAGGATGAAGCGGAGATATATTGTCAGAAGTTTAGAAAATGGTCTGTGCTTACTCAATGGAATGAGTGTGCCCTGGCAGCAATTTTTAGAAAGGGTCTTTCTGAAGCCCTTAAGGATGTTATGGTGGGATTCCCCACCCCTGCTGGTCTGAATGAATCAATGTCCTTGGCCATCCAAATTGATCGGCGTTTGCGTGAGCGCAAAATTGTGCACCATTTGGCGGTGTCCTCTGAGCAGAGGCCTGAGCTTATGCAATGTGATAGAACTTTGACCAGAACTGAACGGCAAGAACACAGACGTCAGAATAGGCTGTGTTTTTACTGTGGTGACCCCACTCATGCTATCTCTGATTGTCCTAAGCGCACTAAGCGGTTCGCTAGGTCTGTCACCATTGGTACTGTACAGCCTAAATTTCTTTTGTCTGTTACTCTGATTTGCTCTTTGTCATCCTACTCGGTTATGGCATTTGTGGATTCAGGCGCTGCCCTGAATTTGATGGACTTGGAGTTTGCCAGACGCTGTGGTTTTTTCTTGGAGCCTTTGCAGTATCCTATTCCATTAAGGGGAATTGATGCCACGCCGTTGGCCAAGAATAAACCTCAGTACGAGACTCAGTTGACCATGTGCATGGCTCCTGCACATCAGGAAGATATTCGCTTTTTGGTGTTGCATAATTTGCATGATGTGGTCGTGTTGGGTTTGCCTTGGCTACAGGTTCATAATCCAGTATTGGTTTGGAAATCAATGTCTGTGTCTAGTTGGGGTTGTCAAGGGGTACATGGCGATGTTCTGTTGGTGTCAATTTCTGCTTCCACTCCTTCTGAAGTCCCTGAGTTTCTGTCGGATTACCAGGATGTATTTGATGAGCCCAAATCCAGTGTCCTACCCCCTCATAGGGATTGTGATTGTGCTATAAATTTGATTCCTGGTAGTAAGTTTCCTAAGGGCCGACTTTTCAATTTATCTGTGCCAGAGCACGCCGCTATGCGGAGTTATATAAAGGAGTCCTTGGAGAAAGGGCATATTCGCCCGTCTTCATCACCGTTGGGAGCAGGGTTCTTTTTTGTTGCCAAGAAGGATGGTTCTCTGAGACCCTGTATAGATTACCTCCTTCTCAATAAGATCACGGTCAAATTTCAGTACCCTTTGCCTCTGCTGTCTGATTTGTTTGCTCGGATTAAGGGGGCTAGTTGGTTCACCAAGATAGATCTTCGAGGGGCGTATAACCTTGTGCGTATTAAACAGGGCGATGAATGGAAAACAGCATTTAATACGCCCGAGGGCCATTTTGAGTACCTGGTAATGCCATTTGGGCTTTCAAATGCTCCATCTGTGTTTCAGTCCTTTATGCATGACATCTTCTGAAAGTATCTGGATAGATTCATGATTGTATATTTGGATAATAATTTGGTCTTTTCGGATGATTGGGAGTCTCATGTGAAACAGGTCAGAATGGTATTCCAGGTCCTTCGTGCTAATTCCTTGTTTGTGAAGGGGTCTAAATGTCTCTTCGAAGTTCAGAAGGTTTCCTTTTTGGGCTTCATTTTTTCCCCTTCTACTATCGAGATGGATCCTGTTAAAGTTCAGGTCATTTATGATTGGACTCAACCTACATCTGTAAAGAGCCTCCAGAAATTCCTGGGCTTTCCTAATTTTTACCGTCGCTTCATCGCTAATTTTTCTAGTGTGGTTAAACCTTTGACTGATTTGACAAAGAAAGGTGCTGATGTGGTGAATTGGTCCTCTGCGGCCGTTGAGGCTTTTCAGGAGCTGAAACGTCGTTTTTCTTCGGCCCCTGTGTTGCGTCAGCCAGATGTTTCGCTCCCTTTTCAGGTCGAGGTTGATGCTTCTGAGATTGGAGCAGGGGCTGTTTTGTCTCAAAGAAGTTCTGATGGCTCTGTGATGAAGCCATGTGCCTTCTTTTCTAGAAAATGTTCGCCTGCTGAGCGTAATTATGATGTTGGCAATCGGGAGCTGCTAGCTATGAAGTGGGCATTCGAGGAGTGGCGACATTGGCTTGAGGGAGCCAAGCACCGCGTGGTGGTCTTGACGGATCACAAAAATCTGACTTATCTCGAGTCTGCCAAGTGGTTGAATCCTAGACAGGCTCGATGGTCGCTGTTTTTCTCCCATTTCGATTTTGTGGTCTCATACCTTCCGGGTTCTAAGAATGTGAAGGCGGATGCCCTTTCTAGGAGTTTTGTGCCTGATTCTCCGGGTGTCCCTGAGCCGGCTGGTATTCTCAAAGAGGGGGTAATTCTGTCTGCCATCTCCCCTGATTTGCGGCGGGTGCTGCAGGAGTTTCAGGCTGAAAGACCTGACCGTTGTCCAGCGGAGAAACTATTTGTCCCTGATAGATGGACTAGCAGAGTTATTTCTGAGCTTCATTGCTCAGTGTTGGCTGGTCATCCTGGGATTTTTGGGACCAGAGATTTGGTGGCTAGGTCCTTTTGGTGGCCTTCCTTGTCTCGGGATGTGCGTTCTTTTGTGCAGTCCTGTGGGACTTGTGCTCGGGCTAAGCCCTGCTGTTCTCGTGCCAGTGGGTTGCTTTTGCCCTTGCCAGTCCCGAAAAGGCCTTGGACGCATGTTTCCATGGATTTTATTTCAGATCTTCCTATCTCTCAAAGGATGTCTGTCATCTGGGTGGTTTGTGATCGCTTTTCTAAGATGGTCCATTTGGTACCCTTGCCTAAATTACCTTCCTCCTCTGATTTGGTGCCATTATTTTTTCAACATGTGGTTCATTTGCATGGCATTCCGGAGAACATTGTGTCGGACAGAGGTTCCCAGTTTGTCTCTAGGTTTTGGCGGTCCTTTTGTGCTAAGATGGGCATTGATTTGTCTTTTTCTTCGGCTTTCCATCCTCAAACAAATGGCCAAACCGAACGAACCAACCAGACTTTGGAAAGCTATCTGAGATGCTTTGTTTCTGCTGATCAGGATGGTTGGGTGACCTTCTTGCCATTAGCTGAGTTCGCCCTTAATAATCGGGCTAGTTCGGCTACTTTGGTTTCGCCTTTTTTTTGCAATTCTGGTTTTCATCCTCATTTTTCTTCGGGGCAGGTTGAGCCTTCTGACTGTCCAGGTGTGGATTCTGTGGTGGACAGGTTGCAGCAGATTTGGACTCATGTAGTGGACAATCTGACGTTGTCCCAGGAGAAGGCTCAACGTTTCGCTAACCGCCTTCGTTGTGTTGGTCCCCGACTTCGTGTTGGGGATTTGGTTTGATTGTCTTCTCGTTATGTTCCTATGAAGGTTTCTTCTCCTAAGTTTAAGCCTCGTTTCATTGGTCCTTATAAGATTTCAGAAATTCTCAATCCTGTGTTATTTCGTTTGGTCCTTCCAGCTTCTTTTGCCATCCATAATGTGTTCCATAGGTCGTTGTTGCGGAGGTACGTGGCGCCTATGGTTCCCTCCGTTGATCCTCCTGCCCCGGTGTTGGTTGAGTGGGAGTTGGAGTATGTGGTGGAAAATATTTTGGATTCTCGTATTTCGAGACGGAAGCTTCAGTACCTGGTTAAGTGGAAGGGCTATGGTCAGGAGGATAATTCCTGGGTTGTTGCCTCCGATGTCCACGCTTCCGATTTAGTTCGTGCCTTTCATTTGGCTCGTCCTGATCGGCCTGGGGGCCCTGGTGAGGGTTCGGTGACCCCTCCTCAAGGGGGGGTACTGTTGTGAATTCCGTTCTTGGACTCCCTCCTGTGGTCATGAATGGTACTTTGGTTAGTTCTGCTCTTGGACTCCCTCTGGTGGCTTTGAGCGGAACTGCTGGTCACTGAGGTTGGCTTTTTCAGCTGCTCTCGTTTATTGCTATGTTGGCTTCCCTATTTAACTCCACTCAGATCGTTACTTCATGCCAGCTGTCAATGTTCAGTATTGGTTCAGATCTCTCTTGGACTTCTCTGAGGACCTGTCTACTCCAGCAGAAGCTAAGTCTTTGCTAGTTCATTTGTTGTTACTGCTTCCTGAATATATTTCTTAGTACTGCCAATTTCTAGTCCAGCTCGCTATCATGATATTCCCTTGCTAGCTGGAAGCTCTGGGGTGCAGAGTGGCACCTCCACACCGTGAGTCGGTGTGGGGAGTCTTTTTGCTTACTCTGCATGGTTTTTTGTAGTCTTTTGTGCTGACCGCATAGTTCCCTTTTCTATCCTCTGACTATTTAGTGAAGTCTGGCCTCCTCTGCTAAAACCTGTTTCATTCCTGTGTTTGTGACTTTCCTCTTAACTCACAGTCAATATATGTGGGGGGCTGCCTTTACCTTTGGGGAATTTCTCTGAGGCAAGGTTAGGCTTCTATTTCTATCTTTAGGGGTAGTTAGCTCTTAGGCTGTGAAGAGGCATCTAGGGAGAGTTAGGTACGCTCCACGGCTATTTCTAGTGTGTGTGTGATAGGAGTAGGGTTTGCGGTCAGCAGAGTTCCCACTTTCCCAGAGCTTGTTCCGATTACTAGTTTACTCATCAGGTCATTCCGGGTGCTCCTAACCACCAGGTCCATAACAATACTGCCAGGGGGATGGCTTCCTGTTGGCTGGGGATTTATCAGGCTCAGCTTCTATTTTGCTACAGTTAATTAATCTGAGCACTGATTGGTTAATATAGGCAACAAAGGACATTCTCAGTATAACAAAGCTTGTGTGAGGTAATAGCATGTCAGTTAGGGTGTGTTGGTGGAAAGGCTGATGTCAGTCACATTACCTCTGTGTGAGAGGATATAGAAACTGCCAGTTACAGACTATTTTTACCACAATAATGCCTCATAAGAAAAGGAATTCCATTGCAAGAATGTCAGCTGTGAAAAGAAAAGCGGCATTACGGGCCAATGAAAAATGTGAAGACCGAGAAACAAGGCTGACACACATGAGAACAGCAGCTGCTTCCTCAAGAGCCAATGCACTTCCTGAGCAGAGGGAAGTGAGGCTTGCAGACAAGAGAACAAGAGCTGCTGCCCTTCCACAAGGACTTCCTCCTCACAACCTCTTTCTAAAACCTGGAGCACCTATTCTGCTATTGAGGATTTTGGATCCACCAAAGCTGTGTAATGGAACAAGACTATTGATTAAGAACCTATTTCCACATGTAATTGAGGCAACCATTTTGACAGGATGTGCCACAGGAGAAAATGTTTTCATTCTAACAATTCCTCTCATTCCATCTGATTTGCCTTTTGATTTTAAACGCTTTCAGTTTCCTGTTCGACTGGCATTTGCTATGTCCATCAACAAGGCTCAGGGACAGTCCTTGAAAGTAGTTGGAATCAATTTACAATCTCCATGCTTTTCTCATGGTCAACTTTATGTGTCCTGTTCAAGAGTTGGAACAGCCAAAAATCTGTTTGTCTTTGCACCTGAAGGAAAAACTAAGAATGTCGTTTATCCAAAGGCTCTCGAATAAGTAGTAGATTACTTCACATTACTTGGCCAATTTAGTTAAATCTGTGTGGAATATCTCTGGTGTTGAAATATATGTTGTGAAATGCTTCTATTAGCTCAGTTTTTGCCTTTTAATAATTACATTTGTATTTATTTGTTTTGTGGTTTTTGTGTGTAGAATACATTTTTGTTAACACATTCTATTTTGCTAACAGTAGTTATTAACCCGGGCGAAGCCGGGTAGTACAGCTAGTTCAAAATAAAACAATAAAAAAATATCAAACATACTATACATATTTGGTATCTCCGCATTCAGAATCACCTGATCAATATAAAAAAAGAATCAACCCAGTCGCTAAATGGCGTAATGAAAAAAAAAGTAAAAATGCCAGAATTACTTTTTTTGGTCGCCGCAGCATTGCCTTAAAATGCAATAACGGGAGATCAAAAGATCGTATTTGCACCTAATTAGTATCATTAAACACATCAGCCCACGTGAAAAATAAGCCTTCACCAATCCCGAGATCATGAAAAATGGTGACGCTATGGATATCGGAAAGTGGTGCAATTTAAAAAAAAAAAAACTTTGGAATTTTTTTCATTACTTAAATGAAAAAGAACCTACACATGCTTGGTGTCTATGAACTTATAATTGTCCAGAGAATCATAATGGCAGTGGGATTGCACTTTTTTCCGCCGCACTTGGATTTTTTTCCTGTGTTCCAGTACAGAAAATGTTAAAATCAATGGTGTTTTTCAAAAGTAAAACTTGTCCTGCAAAAAACAAGCCCTCACATGGCCATTTGACGGAAAAATAAAAAAGTTATGGCTTTGGGAAGAGGGGGGAGCAAAAAATGAAAATGCAAAACCTAAAATACCTCTGGTCATTAAGGGGTTAAGGGGTTAAAACCTAAAAGCAGTAGTTGAGCCTGTAGAGAAGAACTATAATTGAAAGATTTGCATCTCTGAGTTTTTTGGGTGCACTCTTGTTTTGGCTTGCAAATATTGACAAAAATAGTGACCAAAATACATTGAAATTGGTTTCATACTGGAAATAGCGCTTGCACTTGTGAGATATTTGCCACGTGTTCAGCCCCTAGATTTTCCGTCTTCTCTCATGTATTCCATGTGTCATAGTTACGCTTTATTGCACGTATGCTTAAAGTTTACAGTAAATGTGACAATCACATCAGCTCAAAAAAGAGGTGAAGCAAGGTCATACCAGACCAAATAGGTTAAAAGTGGCATATTTGACATTTCTATTTATATTGTGGCATTTACGAGAGATTTTAGCTCTATAATCTAGTGTTCAACTTCAGTTCTGTGTCAAAGTCATGGTTTTTGTCACATTATTAGAGAATTTTGGGAAAATATTTACAATTTTTCGAAATGTGTATTAGAGATTTTATTCTACTTAGTAAATCTCAAAATATTAATTAAATGTACCCTTTTGATATGGAGGTAAGCAGGCAACATATTAACAAACCATTCAAGAACACTTGTCAAATAGTCCTAAAGTGATATCACTATCGTATGGTTGAAAAGATTTCACTGTCTGCAGTTTAAAATAGAATTTGAGATGCATTATTTATGTAATGCAATATTATATTGTGTTGAGAAAAGAAATTCCCATTTGAGACTGTCACAGTCTTCCATGGGTCAAAGCAGAGTCATAGGCAGTTTGACAATTTCAAATTGATGTTTGACAACATTGGATAGCATAAATACACCTTGGAGTTATCATTGTATTATAAATTACACAGAATATGGGTTGGATTTATCTAATTTAATTTCTATTTTATAAAAAAAATCGTACAGGGAAATAAGGCTTGCCTCTTCGTTATGCTGAGCCCTCTAGTGAGATGAGTGTATCACTATGTTTATTCTATTCTGTTAATAATATATGTTAATTTATACTGTTATGTGAAAACTGTTTTCAGTGAGAAAGGGTTGAGTGCAGGGCAAGTGATTATGTGGGCCGGAACAAGGAGCCCCTTAATTGAGAGACCCCTGATCCGTATGCCTAGCAGAGTTGTTGAGTGTCTGTTGAGGTCTGAGGTGTCACCTATTAGGAGTGTTGTTACCATTCAAGTGTGTAATGGGTTATATATGTGTGATATGGTTGGTTGTGGGGAGACAATATATAGTGGCAAGTATGATGATGTAATCTCTTAGCATAAAGAGTGTTTTAAAGCACTGTCTTCCCTTTGATATGGGCCAGATGCAGTGGACAGAAAAGCAAACAGGAGCTATTATTCTGCCAGAAAGCAGGCTGCAATGAAGCTGGCTAGAAAGTAGGTATTAGTGGCATATGCAAAGTGATGCTCTACCAAAGGTACTGTATGTATAGAGCTATAGACCAGAAGAAAGAAGCACAAAATCCTGAATCGGTCCCATATGCTGTCCCACTAGTAGAAAGTCCAGACTACTTGTAAGAGGAAAGAGGTATTGCCACCTGAGTATGGAAGAGGAACAAGGAATTCACAGGGAGGAGATTTACACTTGTAGGAAAGGGTAAAGTGCCATTGAGTATTGAAATTGTGACTGGTTTGAACAATCTTTTTGTGCAGACAGACTGCCTTTAAGATCCAAGTGAAATCATTAACCTGTTTGACAGCTATATTTCATTATCATCTAATTGAAGTATGTGTCAAGTGGTCTTCAGTGTTTCCTCTAAGCATTGGCCTCTAAGTAGAGTGGCTACAAAGCTCAACAAATCTGCAATTAAAACCTTCCTCTAGTGTTAGGGTCGTGACCGACCCGTTTTAGGTTTTAAATGCATACAAATTCTACATACATTTGTTTATTGCATCAAGACTTTTTGACTTTTTCGGGAACTTATTTTTAAACAAAATACAATAAAATAAAACTATTTTACTAAATTATAAAATGCTCTTATTAAAATTATAACATTTGTGTTGTTGGGGTCAATTTCGACCCAGGTCTAATATAAGAGTAAAAAAACAATAATAAATCCCAAAACTGAGCTCATAAACACAATATAAACCAACAGCCCACAGCCAGCTCTACCTCCAACAACTTGAGTTAGGGACATGTCCAGGCATGTATGGCCAAATCAGCTTAGAGTTGGTACTTTGCAGAGTATACATCTCCAGTTTACACATGCAACAATGAGGAGAAGATTTGATGTAAGTCAAATTCTGGATTATATCTTAGATGATAATGAATCAGAGGACACACAGCAGCAAACTGATACAGATGAACAGGTTTCTGAGGAGGAAGATGATGTGGAGTATCAACCGGAAGACACAGACAGTTCTGATCAGTCTGATGAGGAGGTCACTGGTGCTGAAGCTGCTCCCGCTGAAAGATTCAAATCCAAAAGTGGCAAGATCAGTTGGAGCTCAGTACCTCCAGATGTACATGGCAGGGCAGATGCTGCAAATGTCATAGAAATGACCCCTGGGATCACAAGGTTTGCTGTGACAAGAGTAAGTGACATCAAGACATGTTTTGATCTGTTTATGCCATTGTCAATAAAAAAAAGTCATTATTGCTATGACAAACCTTGTAGGAAAATAAGTCCATGGCGACATGTGGAATGACCTTCATGATGATGTCCTGGATGCCTACATTGGTGTTCTTCTCCTTGCTGGAGTGTACAAATCCTGCAATGAGGCCACTGATAGTCTCTGGGACGCATCGACAGGCAGGAATATTTTCCGGGCAACAATGTCACTTCAAAAGTTTCAAATGATATCAAGAGTCCACAGAGACACCAGAACAAAATCTGACAAACTTGCTCCCATCAGGGATGTTTGGGAGAAATGGGTGCAGCTCCTTCCACTGATGTTCAACCCAGGGCCAGAGGTGACAGTAGACGAACGTTTTATCCCTTTCCGCGGAAAATGCCCCTTCTGGCAATACATGCCAAGTAAGCCAGGCAAATACGGCATAAAAATCTGGGCAGCCTGTGATGCAAAAACTAGCTATGCATGGAATCTACAGATTTACACAGGCAAGTCTGCAAGCGGTATCCCTGAAAAAAAACAAGGAAAACGTGTAGTCCTCGATATGACTACTGGACTGCAGGGTCACAACATTACCTGTGACAATTTTTTTACCAGCTATGACCTTGGACAAGAACTTCTCAGGAGGAAAATCACCATGGTGGGCACAGTGAAAAAAACCAAACCAGAGCTGCCCGCTGAATTGTTGCAGATGAAGGACAGGGCTCCACTTTCCTCAAAGTTTGTTTTTACAGACACCACCACTGCTGTTTCATACTGCCCCAAAAAATGACGGAATGTGGTACTGATGTCCACACTTCACAAAGATGCAGCTGTGTCATCAGGAAGTGACAAAAAGCCCAGAATCATCCTGGACTATAACAAAAACAAAGGAGGAGTGGACAACCTGGACAAGCTGACTGCCACCTACACTTGCCAGCGAATGACTAGGAGATGGCCAATGATTGTATTTTACAACATCCTTGATGTGTCAGCATGCAATTCATTTGTGTTGTGAACCCACAATCACCAAGGATGGAATTCAAAGAAAAAAAACAAGCGGAGGATGTTTCTTGAGGAACTAGGAAGATCCCTTGTCAAGGCGCACATTGACCAAAGGGAACGAGTGCCCCGAGACCCAGCCGCTGCAGCCTTGGTCCGACAACTCCAGAGCTCAACAAGTGCTTCGTCCACACCCACAGCAACACAAAGAGCATCATCACCAGCATCCTCCTCAACCAGGCCTGCCTCAACATCAACCACAACAGCCACAACCCCAGTGAGACCACCTGATTCTAAAAGAAAGAGGTGTCAGGTCTGCCCTAGCAATAAGGACAGAAAGACAAACACATCGTGCTTCGCCTGCAAAAAATACCTCTGCAAAGAACATACAAAAAGTGTCACTTTTTGCCATACATGCATCTAAATACTAATGCATCTAAAAACTAGTACTTGATTTCTGTTGATTTGATTTGCTTGATTGATTGTTGTTTGTTTGTTTGACCTAGAAAAGCTACTTTTTATTACTATTATTGCTATTGATGTTAATATAATTTTCATCTTTTATTTGTATTAAATTCTATAAAAAAAAATCTGTTTTTTGCCTTTTTCATAAAGTAGTTAGATATGGGTCAAAATTGACCCGTAACACCATAGATGTTACTAGAGTTAATAATATAAAATATATATATGTATATTTTTTTTACATTTAAGAAATGTGTTCTAAAACCCTTCAGTAATAGTCAGGTAATATAACAAACTTTTTTAAGTTTATATTATTCTCTTGAGGTTCATTTGACAATATTTTTATATTGAAAATGAAGGGTATGCTCTCAAATGAGAGGCCCAGGGGGCCACAACAAAAATATTAAAATCAATCCTTCCATGGATGAGAAACCCTAACAAGGTAACTAAGAGGTAAGAAACAAATTGGATCATAAATAACTGTTTTTAGGGTATCCTAGGGGTGATTTAAGACATGGGTCAAAACCGACCCGTTAACATAAGAAAGAGTAACAGAAAGCTAACACTAGAGGAAGGTTTTAAACTGCGGCAAAAAGTACATTGATTTCAATCTATTGCATTAGAAAGGATTAAATAGGTTGAAATATGCAGTGAAAAATCATACAATAAGTGTGCTGCATATTGGAGAATCCACTGCATGCGTAACCATGAGTAAGGCTTCCAGGAGCTGAAATGCATAGGTCTGAATCATCATTGGAACCGCCATGTACTTTTAACATACTTTTCTACATTAAACTTGGTTATTATCGCACATACTTGCTGCCTCGCTGGATCTTTGTTCCTTTACATTGTGCTGTTTTCCTGGTTGACAGAGACACAGGATAACTGAACAATGATGCCGATTTGTTGATTACACATTGTCCAGGCCAGTTAGCTTGTTGACTTGCAAAGCAGAGGAGTAAAAACTAATTGATTATATAGTCAAGCAATGCAATTTAATTTTATCACATCTTTCTCTTGACCTCTGGATGCTGACTTAAAGGATAACAGTTGTGAGCTATGTAAGTGGGATATGCCTCTACCAATAGTCATCCAGACATCCAAGACATCCAGATATCCAAAGAACCAGAGACTCTTTACAAGGCACCAGCCAAGACATCATGGCTCCATCACAAGAGACACAGATATGACATAATACAGTATGTCAGCTTAGGGGACCATGGCACCAGCTGAAAGAATACAGATTTGCTCCAATGAACATCAGTGAACCATAAATACATTTGGGGTAGTCAGGATTTGGACCCACCGGTCACTTGATCCCCATGGATATGTTTGGGAAGGCCAGAATTGGGAGCCACTAGTCACTTAGCTCCATGGAAATGTTCGGAGAAGCCATTATGTGACCCTACTACTCAGACCCTGTGTTGTCTGAGTAGTATTACGCCCACGGTAAAAGGAGAGCGGGCGTTCGGTAGGATGTACCCTGGTCCATTCGGATTTGGCTAGCGGACTAGAGCACCCAATGACTCCCGTGCCTCCACAATATACGTGTCACTCATACTAGGCACATGGTGTACATTTCACTCATACACTAGATACAGTATGTGTTACAAACACAAAACTGAAATATTACATTCGAGCTGCGTAGAAGTCACTCAAGTAAGACCCTGGTATAATCTTGCAGTTAACCACAAGGCCTATGTAATAGGTAGGCTTCACCAATTTCTCCAGTCTTTCCTGATCGCTCTGTCCTCTTCCTTTCTCCACAGCAGTCTCGAACTTTCCCATTTCACACCTGCTTTCTTACTGCAATTCAATCTTGCTCTGCTTCCATCTCTCATTCCTTAGATCTTCTCTGCACCTGTTCTTAAAGGGACCAGGACCCTCTGCATTTTCTACTTCATCTACTGGCAGCACTTTTGATTCAGAGACTTGAAATGTGTTAGTGTTATCTAAAATGTTTTGGGCACAGGCGAGTTCCCCTTTTGGATGTTCCAGGAAGGTGCTTCTAATGCTTACATAGGCTATGTTGTTGAAGCAGAGGACACACCTTGCTCATTCTCTTGGCACAAGCAAGGTATTGGAACATGCATGGAGGGACCAAGAGTACTACATTTAGGCTATATTCACATTACATTTACGTTGATAGTGCGTGTAGTTTGACAGTAGGGATAGTGAGAGTTAATGTGTAACCTCAGCATCCACATAATTAGCCTGCAGGCTATCTATGCAGAGGATTAAGCACTGATGAATGACTAGTTTCTGGTGTAACATACTACAACACATAGAAAATGAAAACAACGCAAAGCTGCTTCTTGACAGATAGTAGCTGACAGAAATGGGACAACAGAAGAAGACACAACAAGATATAAATATCAAGATAAAATTGAATAAAAGATTATAGTAAATGGGTTCTCCAAAAATGTGATAAACATGCACCTGTGACACAGTTCAATTTGCAGCAGAACTAATCACATGTCATGACAGCTGAATGATGAAGAAACAGAAGTTGGGAGATATCTCAGCTGCCCTCATAAGCACTCATACCGTATTTTTCAGACTATAAGATGCACCGGACCATAAGACACACCTAGGTTTTAGAGGAGGAAATAAGGAAAAAATGATTGAAGCAAAAAAATGGTAAATTCTGTACTTAACCCCTTCACCCCCAAGGGTGGTTTGCGCGTTAATGACCGGGCCAATTTTTACAATTCTGACCACTGTCCCTTTATGAGGTTATAACTCTGGAACGCTTCAACGGATCTTGGCGATTCAGACATTGTTTTCTCGTGACATATTGTACTTCATGATAGTGGTAAAATTTCTTCGATATAACTTGCGTTTATTTGTGAAAAAAACGAATATTTGGCGAAAATTTTGAAAATTTCACAATTTTCCAACTTTGAATTTTTATGCCCTTAAATCACAGACATATGTCATGCAAAATACTTAATAAGTAACATTTCCAACATGTCTACTTTACATCAGCACAATTTTGGAACCAAAATTTTTTTTTGTGACGGAGTTATAAGGGTTAAAAGTTGACCAGCAATTTCTCATTTTTACAACACCATTTTTTTCTAGGGACCACATCTCATTTGAAGTCATTTTGAGGGGTCTATATGATAGAAAATACCCAAGTGTGACACCACTCTAAAAACTGCACCCCTCAAGGTACTCAAAACCACTTTCAAAAAGTTTATTAACCCTTCAGGTGTTTCACAGGAATTTTTGGAATGTTTAAATAAAAATAAACATTTAACTTTTTGTCACACAAAATTTATTTCAGCTCCAATTTGTTTTATTTTACCAAGGGTAACAGGAGAAAATAGACCCCAAAATTTGTTGTACAATTTGTCCTGAGTACGCTGATACCCCATATGTGGGGGTAAACCACTGTTTGGGCGCATGGCAGAGCTCGGAAGGAAAGGAGCGCCATTTGACTTTTCAATGCAAAATTGACTGGAATTGAGATGGGACGCCATGTTGCGTTTGGAGAGCCCCTGATGTGCCTAAACATTGAAACCCCCCACAAGTGACACCATTTTGGAAAGTAGACCCCCTAAGGATCTTATCTAGATGTGTGGTGAGCACTTTGACCCAACAAGTGCTTCACAGAAGTTTATAATGCAGAGCTGTAAAAATAAAAAATCATATTTTTTCACAAAAATGATCTTTTCGACCCCAATTATTTATTTTCCCAAGGGTAAGAGAAGAAATTGGACCCGAAAAATTGTTGTGCAATTTGTCCTGAGTACACTGATACCCCATATGTGGGTGTAAACCATTGTTTGGGCGCAGGGCAGAGCTCGGAAGGGAAGGAGCGCCATTTGACTTTTCAATGCAAAATTGACTGGAATTGAGATGAGACGCCATGTTGCGTTTGGAGAGCCCCTGATGTGCCTAAACATTGAAACCCTGTACAAGTGACACCATTTTGGAAAGTAGACCCCTTAAGGAACTTATCTAGATGTGTGTTGAGCACTTTGACCCAACAAGTGCTTCACAGAAGTTTATAATGCAGAGCCGTAAAAATAAAAAATCATATTTTTTCACAAAAATGATCTTTTCGCCCCCAATTTTTTATTTTCCCAAGGGTAAGAGAAGAAATTGGACCCGAAAAATTGTTGTGCAATTTGTTGTGAGTACGCTGATACCCCATATGTGGGTGTAAACCATTGTTTGGGCGCAGGGCAGAGCTCGGAAGGGAAGGAGTGCCATTTGACTTTTCAATGCAAAATTGACTGGAATTGAGATGGGACGCCATGTTGCGTTTGGAGAGCCCCTGATGTGCCTAAACATTGAAACCCTGTACAAGTGACACCATTTTGGAAAGTAGACCCCCTAAGGAACTTATCTAGATGTGTTTTGAGAGCTTTGAACCCCCAAGTGTTTCACTACAGTTTATAACGCAGAGCCGTGAAAATAAAAATTCTTTTTTTTTTCACAAAAATGATTTTTAGCCCCCAGTTTTGTATTTACACAAGGGTATCAGGATAAATTGGACCCCAAAATTTGTTGTCCAATTTGTCCTGAGTACGCTGATACCCCATATGTGGGGGGGAACCACTGTTTGGGCGCATGACAGAGCTCGGAAGGGAAGGAGCGCCATTTGGAATGCAGACTTAAATGGATTGGTCTGCAGGCGTCACGTTGCATTTGCAGAGCCCCTGATGTACCCAAACAGTACAAACCCCCCACAAGTGACCCCATATCGGAAACTAGACCCCCCAAGGAACTTATCTAGATGTGTTGTGAGAACTTTGAACCCCCAAGTGTTTCACTACAGTTTACAACGCAGAGCCGTGAAAATAAAAAATCCTTTTTTTCCCACAAAACTTATTTTTTGGCCCCCAGTTTTGTATTTTCCCAAGGGTAGCAGGAGAACTTGGACCCCAAAAGATGATGTCCAATTTGTCCTGAGTACGCTGATACCCCATATGTTGGGGTAAACCCCTGTTTGGGCACACGGGAGAGCTCTGAAGGGAAGGAGCACTGTTTTCCTTTTTCAACGCAGAATTGGCTGGAATTCAGATCGGATGCCATGTCCCGTTTGGAGAGCCCCTGATGTGCCTAAACAGTGGAAACCCCCCAATTATAACTGAAACCCTAATCCAAACACACCCCTTACCCTAATCCCAACAGTAACCCTAACCACTCCTCTAACCCAGACACACCCAACCCTATTCCCAACCGTAAATGTAATCCAAACCCTAACCCTATCTTTAGCCCCAACCCTAACTGTAGCCCCAACCCTAGCCCCAACCCTAGCCCTAACCCTAGCCCTAACCCTAGCAATAACCCTAGCCCTATCACTAGCCCTAACACTAGCCATAACACTAGCCCTAACCCTAGCCCTAACCCTAGCCCTAACCCTAGCCCCAACCCTAGCCCCAACCCTAGCCCCAACCCTAGCCCCAACCCTAACCCCAGCCCTAACCCTTGCCCTAACCCTAACCCTAACCCTAGCCCTAACTCTAGCCCTAACTCTAGCCCTAACTCTAGTCCTAACTCTAGTCCTAACTCTAGTCCTAACTCTAGTCCTAACTCTAGCCCTAACCCTAACCCTAATGGGAAAATGGAAATAAATACATTTTTTAATTATTTAATTTTTCCCTAACTAAGGGGGTGATGAAGGGGGGTTTGATTTACTTTTATAGCGGGTTTTTTAGCGGATTTTTATGATTGGCAGCCGTCACACACTGAAAGACGCTTTTCATTGCAAAAAATATTTTTTGCATTACCACATTTTGAGAGCTGTAATTTTTCCATATTTGAGTCCACAGAGTCATGTGAGATCTTGTTTTTTGTGGGACGAGTTGACATTTTTATTGGTAACATTTTCAGACACGTGACATTTTTTGATCGCTTTTTATTCCGATTTTTGTGAGGCAGAGTGATCAAAAACCAGCTATTCATGAATTTCTTTTGGGGGAGGCGTTTATACCGTTCTGCGTTTGGTAAAATTGATAAAGCAGTTTTATTCGTTGGGTCAGTACGATTACAGCGATACCTCATTTATATCATTTTTTTTATGTTTTGGCGCTTTTATACGATAAAAACTATTTTATAGAAAAAATAATTATTTTGGTATCGCTTTATTCTCAGGACTATAACTTTTTTATTTTTTTGCTGATGATGGTGTATTGGGGCTCGTTTTTTGCGGGACAAGATGACGTTTTCAGCGGTACCATGGTTATTTATATCAGTCTTTTTGATCGCATGTTATTCCACTTTTTGTTCGGCGGTATGATAATAAAGCGTTGTTTTTTGCCTCGTTTTTTTTTTTTTTTCTTACGGTGTTTACTGAAGGGGTTAACTAGTGGGGCAGTTTTATAGGTTGGGTTGTTACGGACGCGGCAATACTAAATATGTGTACTTTTATTGTTTTTTTAATTTTATTTAGCAAAAGAAATGTATTTATGGGAATAATTTTATTTTTTTTTTTTCTTTATTTAGGATATTTTTTTTATTTATTTTTTTACACATGTGGGGATTTTTTTTTTTACTTTTTTACTTTGTCCCAGGGGGGGACATCACAGATCATTGATCTGGCAGTGTGCACAGCACTCTGCCAGATCTGCGATCTGCTGTGCAGGGCTGCAGGCTTACCAAGTGTCTGCACTGAGCAGACACTCGGTAAGCCACCTCCCTCCCTGCAGGACCCGGATGCCGCGGCCATCTTGGATCCGGGACCTGCGGCGAGGAGGGAGGTAGGAGACCCTCGGAGCAACGCGATCACATCGCGTTGCTCCGGGGGTCTCAGGGAAGCCCGCAGGGAGCCCCCTCCCTGCGCGATGCTTCCCTATACCGCCAGTACACCGCGATCATGTTTGATCGCGGTGTGCCGGGGGTTAATGTGCCGGGGGCGGTCCGTGACCGCTCCTGGCACATAGTGCTGGATGTCAGCTGCGATATGCAGCTGACACCCGGCCGCGATCGGCCGCGCTCCCCCCGTGAGCGCGGCCGATCGCGTATGACGTACTATCCCGTCGGTGGTCATACGGGCCCACCCCACCTCGACGGGATAGTACGTCAGATGTCAGGAAGGGGTTAATGTCCCCTATCCTGGTATATATGGTCCACTCATCCCCATTCTGATACACATGCCCCCTCATCCCTATCCTGGTATGCATGGCCCCCTCATCCCTATCCTGGTATGCATGGCTCCCTCATCCCTATCCTGGTATGCACGGCCCCCTCATCCCTATCCTGGTATGCACAGCCCCATTCCAGTCCTGGTATGATTGATCCCATTACGGTCCTGGTTTGATTGGTCCCATCCTTATTCTGGTATGATTGTCCCCATCAAGGTCCTGGTATAATTGGTCCCATCCTTATTCTGGTATGATTGACCTCAATAAGGTTTTGGTATGATTGGTCCCATCCTTTTTCTGGTATAAATGGCCTCATCCTGTTCCTGGTATAATTGGTCCCATCCTTTTTCTGGTATAAATGTCCTCATCCTGTTCCTGGTATGATTGGTTTCATCCTTTTTCTGGTATAAATGGCCCCATCCTGTTCCTGGTATGATTGATCCCATCCTTTTTCTTTTATAATTGGCCCCATCCCGTTCCTGGTATGCATGGCCCCATCAGGAAAGATTAAAAAAATATATATATATATATACTAACCTTCCTCCGCTCCCTCGCAGTCGCAGCATCCTGCTTCGGTGCCAGCAGCTGCTTAATGCTTGTAAGCAGCGCATGGCAGGAACGTCATGCGCTGCTCACAAGCAGAGCACAGTTGCCAGAATACTCACCGGGACCGTTCATTGCAGAGAGCGGTGAGAATCCATTCCTCTTCAGTAGCGCGCAGTGTCAGCCAGCGGCTTCCTGATGCTGGGGCGGTCATGTGTGCAGATACTTAAGAGAAATTAATATTCTGAATATTCATTTCTCTAAGTATTGGCACATGTGACTGCCGGCAACAGCAGGAAGGCTCCGGCTGACACTGCGCGCTACTGAAGAGGAATGGATACTCACCGCTCTCTGCAATGAACGGTCCTGGTGAGTATTCCGGCAGCTGCTGGCACCAAAGCAGGACACTGCGAGGAAGCGGAGGAAGGTAAGTGTAATGGGTTTTTTTAAATCTTTTCTGATGGAACCAATCATACCAGCAACAGGATGGGGCCAATCATATCAAGATGCCAGAAAGAAATGCATATTCATTGTTCTCCTCGCCCATGGGCGTGAAATGCAGTGCATATTCATTTCTCTTTAGCAGCGGGCAAAGGAGTTAGCCAGAGCCACCGGCTCCAGCCTCCTGTGACCCGATGTTCCTCCAAAACCACTCCTCCACCTCCCCACCACAGCCAGACTCCATACATCCAGACTATAAGACGCACCACCCATTTTCCTCCACATTTTGGGAGGAAAAAATGCGTCTTATAGTCCGAAAAATACGGTACATCTCTCAGCCAAGGAGCAGCGCTGTGGACATGAGACGGAGTAAATCTTTTCACTGACTGAAAATGCAAACCTGTTCGGGTATGCACTGAAACTGGAGAAACCCTCCCTCACTGTTGTGCTCATTGAAAAGATTTAATACGTTTCATGTCCACAGCACTGCTCCTCGGTTGAGACAGGCATGCATGCTTATAATGGAAGCTCCTCTGACAATTGAGATACATCTTGAGCTATATTTCTTCAGTGTGCAGCTGTCTTTACTTGTGACTAGGATGGCTGTATATTGAATTATGTTACAGGTGTCATGTTAATCATATTTTTGGAGAACCCCTTTACTGACACTAGGTGTACAAACAGCAAAACAGTTGGTACTATTTCCAGAAACTTTAAAACATGAGGTGAAAATACTCCAAGAACACAGGCATTGAGAAAACAAGGAACGTGGAGGGAGAAGCCTTGACACAGTGTAAAGTAAACTGTCACACGGTTGACTGATAGTTGCTCCCGTGACCTGTGTCTCATCCAATGATCCTGAAATTTCTATCAATAGACATTACGCTTTTTCACTGACAATCATCATAAAGTTGCAATAATAATATTTCATACTACCACTTGAAATAGCACACACCACTTCCCATGTTAACCAAAAAGCTCTATTTTGGTATAATCCATAAAACATTGTTTTAATAGCCTTCTGACTTGCCCAGGTGATGTTTAGTAAACTGCAAGTGGGCAGCAATATTCTTTTTGAAGAACAGTGGCCTTCTCTATGCAATTTTGGCATACATACCATTGTTGTTCAGTGTCCTTCTGATGATAGACTCAGGAACATTAACAAGATCTAATGTGAGAGCCTTTTGTTTGCTTATAGGTCACTTTAGGTGCCTTTGTGACACTGTGAAAAATTATACTTCAGAGTGATCTTACATAGTCAGCCACTCCTGAGGAGTGGAGTCTGAATTCTTTAGAGATAGTTTTCTAACATTTTCCAGCCTGAGTGCATCAACAACTGTTTTTCTGAGGTCCTCAAAAATCATATTTGTTCATTGCATGACACAGTTCCACAAACATGTCTTGTGAAGATCAGACTTTGAAAGATCCCTATTATTTAAATAAAACAGTTCATCCACTCTTACCTGATTGTCATCCCATTGATTGAAAACACCACACACTAATTACACTTTTAAATTATGTGCTAACCCTAAAGGTTCACATTATTTTGCAACTCAAAGACATGTGATATTAGATCTTTTATTTTTAAAGAAAAAAAAATCATATTGTAACATTTTTGACTCATTTGTCTGCCGCATCGCCATCGCCAGAGCAGCCGCCTCACCACCGCCAGAGCTGCAGCACCTCTGACCTTCTGTCTCTTCCCTACTATCCCATAGAATGTAAGTCCGCAAGGACAGGGTCCTCTCTCCCCTCTGTACCAGTCTGTCACTGTAAACGTGTTTACTGTAAATGATATCTGTAACTCTGTTTGTAACCCCTTTCTCATGTACAGCACCATGGAATTAATGGTGCTATATAAATAAATAATAATAATAATAATAATAATTTGTTTGTTTTAGGCCTCTTTCACACGTCAGTGTCTCCGGTATGTGCACTGACAGTTTTATCACGTACCGGAGACACTGACACACGTAGACCCATTCAAATGAATGGGTCTATGCACATGTCTCTGTGTTTTCACGGACCGTGTGTCCTTGTTGAAAACACGGAGACATGTCCGTTTTTTCTCCGGCAGCACGTACAGCAATACGTCCTGCACACGTGCACACGGAGAACAGTGTGCACTCTCTTCCGTGTGCACGTACCACCCACAGGAGAAACAGCGCTACAGTAAGCGCTGTCCCCCCTGCGTGTGGTGCTGAAGGCGGCATTCATCTCTTCTCCTCTGCAGGAGAGAAGAGATGAAAGATCAAGTTTTTGTTCTTTTTTGTTAAAAATAAAGTTTGCTGGTGAGCTCCCGCCTCCCATCCCCAGTGCGCCGCCCGGCCGCTTGCAGAGAAATACTCACCCAGCTCCCGCGATGACTCCTCTCAGTGCCGGCAGCTTGTCCTGTGTGAGCAGTCATGTGGGACCGCTCATTACAGTGGTGAATATGCGCATCTCCAGACTCTGTCATGTCTGTCACATGTGCTCAGTGTGAACCTGCTTTGATCTGTGAATAGCATAGGGTACCAGTGGCGAATTTGCCAATCCTGGTGTTCTGTGGCAAATGCCAAGCATCCTGCACAGTGTTGGGCTGAGGTAGCGATCCTTCTGCTAGGTTGTTGCCCTCCTATGGCCCCCTCCATGTCTCCTCATGTACTGGCCTGTATCCTGGTAGTGTATCCAGTCTCTGGACAGTACACTGACAGACACAGCAAAGCTTCTTACCACAGCTCGCATTGATGTGCCATCCTGGATGAGCTGCACTACCTGAGCCACTTGTGTGGGTTGTAGAGTCCGTCTCATGCTACTGCAGCGCCCCAGAGTCCTGGTCGTTGCAGTAATGTCGCTCTTCCACCAGGGGGAGTGATGTTACGTCTGATGGTACTAAAGGAGTTCACCTGACCAGGTATCATAGTCACACACTACACTTCACACTCCAGTCCACCAGGGGGAGCAAAGGTTCTATCTACTAGGCCACTCCTCACACACGGGTAAAACTGGTGGGTTGGATAGGAAGTCAGTCAGAAGCTGCATGGGTTAGACCCAGAGAGGACCTGTCAGGCAGACAGGGGGAGAAGGAGGAACATCTGAGCTGCAGACAGAGGGTCCCTGTCAGGGGTGGGATCCTGACAGAGGCCAAGCACGAGATAGAACGTTATGGAGCTGCACCTGCACTTCATTGCGGCAGTATCCTAAGAAAGGACACGAAGCAAAGTATATTGTGGAGAGTGAGAAACGAAGTCACAGCACAAGGCGATAATACCGGGAGGAGTTCTGCCCCAAGATCGGCAGCCTCCTTCTGAGGTGCGTAGCCGGTAGCCGGAACACCAAGGGAGTAAGAGGCTCTACGCATTACTTCAGAAACCGGCAGGACAGTTGATTCCAAGTTGGCTGCCCGACCTTATAGGGACTCTGTAACCTGAATTTGGAGGGAACAATTTTCAGTCATATGGGCGGGGTTTTCGGGTGTTTGATTCACCCTTTCCTTACCCGCTGGCTGCATGCCGGCTGCAATATTGGATTGAAGTTCATTCTCTGTCCTCCGTAGTACATGCCTGCACAAGTCAATCTTGCCTTACGCAGGCATGTACTATGGAGGACAGAGAATGAACTTCAATCCAATATTGCAGCCAGCATGCAGCCAGCGGGTAAGGAAAGGGTGAATCAAACACCCAAAAACCCCACCCATATGACTGAAAATTGTTCCCTCCAAATTCAGGTGACAGAGTCCCTTTAATACCTATGAAGACACGGAGGCAAATTGTGGTAGAGGGGCGTCTCTAGGGTCCCTATAAAATAGCTCCAGGCCTACCCCGTCATACGGGTTGTCCTATCCACACCATCTGGGGGACTGAGAGAGAGAGAACATCAGAAACATCCACGAAAGTTGTGAGGACTATCCCGTGGTGCTCAGCAGGGAGGTACTACAACACACAGGCGCTAGTAGGAAGGCTACTGATTTCCACCTGGATAAGGGAACTCTGGATGTGCCTTCGGACCGGCTGGACTCGGTGTGCCCTGTGAACGGTACTCTGGACTGTGGACTCTGAAGTCTTCAGTAAAAGGTAAAGAGACTGCAACCTTTGTGTCCTCGTTATTCATTGCACCTTACGACGTCTACCATCACCACCTACACATCTGGGAAGCCCTGGGCACATACTTCACCTGTGGGAAGGTATACCATCTAGCTGCCATTCCATCACCCCAGCGGACCCCTAGCAGCGTCGGTCACCCTGACCAAATACCACAGGTGGCGTCATGAACACCGTACAAACAACTACACCTTTACTTGGACGCCCCTCAGGAGGGCCACGGACTGGGTCGGGCCACCGTGACATCCCCAGAACTGAGAGAGATAGACCCAGTACCGAGTACCCCATTGCCCTTAACGTGGGGGCGCTCCACTACCATGAGTGTGAAAGCACAACCAACATTCAAAAGTGACCAAAACATCAGCCAGAAAGCATTGATACTGAGATGTGGTCTGTGGTCCCCACCTGCAGAGCCACCCCTTTATTGAGTGTGTCTTGATAATTGCCAATAATTTCCATCTGTTGTCTATTCCATTTGCACAACAGCATGTGAGATTGATTGTCAAACAATGTTGCTTCCTAAGACAGTTTGATTTCACAGAAGTTTGATTTACTCAGAGTTATATTCTGTTATTTAAGTGTTCCCTAATGTTTTTGAGCAGTATATATATATATATATATATATATATATATATATATATATATATATAGTGCATATAAATATATATATACACATATATACTGTATATACAGTATATACGTTTATTATATATTGGGCGTGACAACACCATGTTTATTCTTATTATACCAGATGTATTATTCAGTAGATTCAGGGACATGAACTATTATTGTTCATGTGAGTCTGAGCATTGACTCTTGTTGTAGGTTGAATGCTTGCTGACTTACCAACCCAAATCATATTATTATACACACCGACACAAACAATCTGCCATACCAGCAGATCGCAGGACAACTAACACAGTTAGCAAGTATGGCAAAACTAAAACTCCCAGACAGCAAAATAATTCTGTCATCTCTGCCCCCAAGAAAGACTATATCCAGCCAAACCATCCAGAACATCAACCTGAACCTAACTACAAGAATTAAATCTTTGCCAGGAGTGACTCTGGCACAACACCCCTCCATAAATCACCATCACCTGTATGACAGCAAGCACCTCAACAAACATGGGGTCAGACTTTTGCCCAAAGAGCTGAAGGACTTCGTACGAAACAGGGACCCAACACCAATGAAGATTCTGTGGAAAGACCCCATCAATCAAAAGACAGGAAACCACAATTATATCAAAGGAAGTTGGAAACAAAGACCCTCACTCAAAATTGGACCATCATGAAATCAGTATACACCTTTCCCGTTTTAGGTCAATTAGGATTACCATATTTATTAATATTTGCCAAAGACCAGAATAATGAGAGAGAGAGAGAGAACTTCCAGGCTGATATCATGAGAAGTTGATTCAGTATTGCCACATAATCTTCTTTTCTCAGGAATAATGCCATCTATTTTGTGAAGTGCACCAGTCACCAATTTTATTATCATCAGACTACAGGACATGTTTCAAAAACTTTAGGTCTTTGTGCCTGTGTGCATTTGCAGACATTAATCTGGCTTTTTTATATTTCTTTTGGAGTAATGGCTTCTTCCTGGTAGAGTGGCCTTTTGGCCCATGTTGATACCGTACACATTTCACTGTGGATATTGACACAATCTTACCAGTTTCCGCTATTATCTTCACAAGGTCTTTTGCTTTTGTTCTTGGGTTGATATGCACATGTTGGACTAAAGCACGTTGGGACACCGAAACCATCTCTTTCCTAAGCGGTATGATGGCTGGACATGCCCATCTTGAATACTTGCGTATAATTGTTTGTACAAATGAATGAGGCACCTTCAGGTATCTTGAAATTATACCCAAGGATGAGCCAGACTTATACAAGTCTACAATTCTCTTCCTGATATCTTTGCTGATTTCTTGAGGTTTTCCCATGATGCTACACAAAGAAGTGTGTTTCAGGTGTGCATTAAAATACATCCACAAGTATGTCTGAAATTAACTCAGATGTTGCTGAAAAATCAGAAGCTTCCAAACACATGACATCATCATATTGGCAGACCAGAATTTTTTAAATGCATAGCAATCTTAGTTCATGTAAACTTTTGACTTTAAACTAACAAAAATGCCTTAAAACATTCTTTTTCACTCACATTATTCTGGCATTTGGCAAATATTAATAACTAGATGGTGGCCCGATTCTAACGCATCGGGTATTCTAGAATATGCATGTCCACGTAGTATATTGCACAGCCCACGTAGTATATTGCCCAGCCACGTAGTATATTGCCCAACCACATAGTATATTGCCCAGCCACGTAGTATATTGCCCAGCCACGTAGTATATTGCCCAGTTACGTAGTATATTGCCCAGTGACGTAGTATATTGCCCAGCCACGTAGTATATTGCCCAGTTACATAGTATACTGCCCAGTGACGTAGTATACAGCACAGAGCCACGTAGTATATTGCCCAGCCACGTAGTATATTGGCCAGTCACGTAGCTAATTGCCCAGCTACTTAGTATATTGCCCAGCCACGTATGTGACAGGTTAAAAATTAAAAAATAAACATATACTCACCTTCCGAGGGCCCCTTGTAGTCCTGTCGCCTGTGTGCGGTGCACGCGGCAGCTTCCGGTCCCAGGGTTGGTATGAGTGCAGGACCTGTGATGACATCGCGGTCACATGACCGTGACGTCATGGCAGGTCCTTCTCGCGCAGGACCTGTGATGACGTCGCGGTCACATGACCGTGACGTCATGGCAGGTCCTTCTCGCATAGCATCCTTAGCACCGGAACCTGCAGGCGCGAGTGCATCGTCGGATTACGGAAGGTGAGAATAGCAGGTTTTTTGTTTTTTTTATTATTTTTAACATTAGATCTTTTAACTATTGATGCTGCATAGGCAGCATCAATAGTAAAAACTTGGTCACACAGGGTTAATAGCGGCGGTAACGGAGTGCGTAACCCGCGGCATAACGCGGTCCGTTACTGCTGGCATTAACCCTGTGTGAGCGGTGACTGACTGACTGGAGGGGAGTATGCGGGCGCCGGGCACTGACTGCAAGGGAGTAGGGAGGGACTAATCAGACTGTGCCCATCGCTGATTGGTCGCGGCAGCCATGACAGGCAGCTGGCGAGACCAATCAGCGACGCGGATTTCCGTGACGGAAGTTGCCGACAGAAAGACAGAAAGACAGAAAGACGGAAGTACCCCTTAGACAATTATATATATATAGATTATGGTAATCCTAATTGACCTAAAACGGGAAAGGTTTATTCTGATTTCATGCCAAATATTGACAAAAACATGCATATCTGTCTTTTCATATAGTGTATGTAAACTTCTAGATTTAACTGTATAAATGCACATACAAGTTATATAGAAAAATGACTTCACTTAAAATTAGCAGCTAGAACATCCAAAGCCTAAACAAATTAGCCTTTGGATGTAAAACAAATGACCCCGACTTTATACAAAGACTGAAAAATATAGACATCCAAATTCTACAGGAAATATGGACCAGACCTGAAACTGAATCCCTGGTTCCCATTGAATTCATGGAAATCTCTGTACCTGACCTGAAAAATAAAAACATTAAACAGGGCCGCTGCTCAGGAGGAATATTGGTCTGGTATAAATCACCAAACCGGTGAAGAGAGGAAGCAGTCACATATGGATCACAATCAGCTGCTCCATCTTCACGTCTCAGTCTGATTTCTACCTTTGCGCCACCTACATACCACCGCCAGAGTCATCCTACTTCAATCAAGACATCTTTGAGATCTTACAAGGAGAAGCCACCCATCATCAGGCCCTGGGAAGAGTTCTCATCTTTGAATACCTCAATGCAAGAACAGGGAGAGAAAAGGCCTTTCTGACCACAAAAGGAAATATATATATATATATATATATATATATATATATATATATATATAAATATATATATAAATATATATATATATATATATATATATATATATATATATATATATATATATATCGTATTTGGAGCAGAGACAGATGGCCATGACTGTCATGCTATGACGGTCTTCAGTAAGGAAGGGGGGGCAAATATAAAGAGGTTCTAAATAGACCCAAAATAAAGGCGATGCTCATCCACTTCAACAATTATGAGTGCAAGTTAAACCCAAAAGGAGTGAGTCAAGCTGCAAAAGACCTCAATAATATATTCTACACCGTGGTTGAATTGTCTGACCTTAAAAAAAAGTTAACTACAAGAGACCAATAGAAAAACAGATAAATGGTTGGTTTGACAGAATGTAAAGCCATACGGAAGACTCTGAGAAGAGCCTCAAACAAGAAACACAGAGACCCCAACCACCTGGATATGAGGGATGCCTATGACACCATATAAAGGCAATACAAAACCATCCTCAGGAGGAAGAAGCAGCGTTACATTCTCCACCAAACTTAACCAACTCCAAGACAACTCCTTCTGGAACCACATGGACACAAAAAGCAAGAAAAGCAACATCCAGATCCAAAACGGCAACATCTGGCTCCAGTATTTCAGTGACCACTAAAAAAACAATCCAAAGGAAGGACTAAGCCAAGAACAGAAAAACATCATGACAAAACTAAAGGCAATGGAGGAAAAAGTCAAATATTTCTACAACCCTCTGGATACACCAATCAAATTACAGGAAGTTACAGAGAGAATATCTTCCATAAAATGTAGAAAAACCAGTGGCCTGGATGGAATTTCATCAGAAATACAGGCTGCAATGGTTGAACTGTTTAATATTGGGCTCAGTGCTGTCTATTTCCCTCATACCTGGAACCAAGACCTCATCTCACTCATTCACAAAAGCGGGGACAGGTATGACCCAGCCAACTACAGAGGCATATGTGTCAGCAGCAACCTGGGAAAACTGTTCAACAGCATCCTGGAGAAGAGGATCCTCAGTTTCCTCAGCGAACACAACGTCCTCAGCAAAAGCCAAGCAAGGTTCATGCCAAACCACCGCACCACATCTACACCCTGCACAGCCTGATTCAGAGCCACTTCCACAACACAAAGTGCAGGAAGATATACGCTTGTTTTGTGGACTTTAAAAAGTACTTCGACTCAATATGGCACCCGAGTCTGTTCCTGAAACTGTTGGAGAGAAAAGACATATGATATCATCAAAAGCTCCTACACTGAGAACTGCTGCAGTGTGAGGGTGAACGGGAAAAGAACGGCTGATTTCCAGCAGAACGGAGGAGTCAGACAGGGCTGCAGCCCAAGTCCAACGCTCTTCAACATCTACGAGCTGGCCACTGCTCTGGAATCCTCTGCGGCACCAGATCTTGCACTCCATGATGTCCAAGTGAAATTCCTGCTGTATGCAGATGACCTACTGCTGCTGTCACCAACCAAGAAATGTCTCCAAGACTACTTGAGCATCTTGGAGAAATTCAGCTCCATATGGGCTCTACCCATCAACCTAAACAAAACCAACATCATGGTGTTTCAGAGGAGAAAGTCAAGATCAGTCCAGCACTCTCTATTTGTGCTATGCAACTGTACTCTTACAGGAATGGAAAAATACACCTACTTGGGCCTAGAAATTCACCTGTCAGGGAGCTTCAAACAAGCCATAGAGACCATGAAGAATAAAACATGCAAAACCTTCTATGCCATCTGTACCATCTTAAGCTGCTAGTGAGGGTCTGGCTAAAAATATTCGATGCCATCATTGCCCCAGTCCTCCTATATGGCAGTGAAGTCTGGCGTCCTCACACATACCCAAACTGGTCAAGGTGGGATTCCAGTTCAACAGAAATATTCCACCTGAAATTCTGTAAGCACCTCCAGGTCCAACAGAGCACCACCAACAGTGCCTGTCAGGGTGAGCAGGGCAGACTCCCACTGCACCTAGCAGTTTTTAAGAGGATGCTGTCCTTCAAGGCTCACCTACATAGTAGCAATCTGAGTTCCCATCATAAAGCCCTGCTACATGCAAGGGGACCAAACAAACCAAGACCCCGAAGCAGCTCATCCAAACCCAACCTGACTGAAAAATCAAAGCAGCCTGGCAAAAGCCAGAGTAATGGTTCATACTCACTTGCGAGAAAAAAACGGTCCATAATCTGGACTGAAAAAATTGGATGCAAACTATGCAATTGCCATGCGAAGTCAATGCGATTTTTAATTGCACCATCCGTTTTACATCAGTATGACATCCGTATGTAATGTGTTTTTTTTCTCTGCAACTATGTTTATACAATCATTTACAGGACCATTTACAGTGTTCTATGCTACAGAATGGTAAGGTATCTGTAAAAAATGGACGGAAAACAGATTGTCCGTATTCCGTGCGTTTTTTTTCGTGCACCCATTGACTTGCATTGGCGAGTCTCATCCGAGACTCGCAGCAAATCGCAGCATGCTGTGATTTTTTTCTCAGTCTGATTTCGGCTGAGAAAAAAAAATCGCAAATGAGATGTCACCTATTAAATAACACTGGTCCGAGTGCAATCCGATTTTTTATCGGATTGCACTCGTCCATTTTGCTCGCAAGTGAGTATGAGCCCTCAGAAAGATGGTAGACCAGAGACAGAAGAGGTATGTCAGTGACAGGAAGAACGATATTAGCATCTCTCAGAAACTGACCATGTACCAGAGTCTGCAGAGAGATCACAGACTCGCTTCATATCTGGAGAAACTCTCAGACTCCAACTCTCGGACTCCAGAGACTGCCAAATCCTGAGTCAGTACAGACTCAGAACCCACAATATGGCCATCAAGTCTGGCTGGAACAGACAGATCTACAGGAAAAGGGAGGACAGACTGTGCCCACCCTGTAACCTTGAAGATGAGACCCACTTCCTTCTACGCTGCATCAAATACTCAGCCTCCTGAGTTTCCCTCGCTGCTATCTGATCTCAACTCCATGAAGGAGGAAGAGAAAACATATATCCTGATGGCAGAAGAAGAGAGAGCAGCATTTGAGCGCATGCCATAGACATATACCATGATTCCATAATTCAAACCTTGGCTGTGCCCTATCCATTGTTCCTACAGTCCCTACTCATAGTCCGCACAGTCCCTATCCCTACTGTACAAGTGCTTTGGCAAAACTAATTTGGTCCTGCCAAAAAAGTTTCTTTGAAAGCACACACACACTTTTAAAAAAATGATGTTCAATGCCAATAGACATGCGGAATGATCTAACAAGTACAAAGCAACATACATCACTTTCCCTCCATGGACATCTGTTTTGGATACCAGACATGATCACTTAAATCTCCTGATGCAAAGAAGAACTTCTTTACAGTTATTTTGATATTATTATAATTTCTGTCTATAGAACTTTATTTATTAGAACATCTTTAATATGGCTCAGAACCTGATGTTACATTTAAACATGACTCTTGAGAGTTAAGACATAAAATTGAGACATCTGCTGAAATAGTCTAATTAGCTTTTGTCTAGGTGTACTGCTTGCTGGTTCGGGTGGCAGAAATGCATGAGGCAATTCAGGAACACAGGTGTAAGGCTACGTTCACATTTGCGTTGTGCGCCGCAGCGTCGGCGCCGCAGCGCACAACGCAAACAAAAACGCGGCAAAACGCACGCTAAAACGCTGCGTTTTGCGCCGCATGCATCCTTTTTGGCCGAAAGTTGGACGCAAAAAAAATGCAACTTGATGCGTTTCTTGCGTCCAACGCTTGCGGCCATGCGGCGCAAAATGCAGCACAACGCATGTCCATGCGCCCCCATGTTAAATATAGGGGCGCATGACGCATGCGGCGACGCTGCGGCGCCCGACGCTGCGGCGCTGACCGCAAATGTGAACGTAGCCTAAAAGCAGAATGGATGATTAAATTTTGAATGGCTCAGAGAAAATCTGCTGGAATATAGACTTCAAAAGTGTTCACACAAAGCTTTTTTTCTGAAAATCTGGTACAAGCACAGCCATTTCTCGGCAAAAAAGTCACATAGGGAATGTGGAAATGCAGTCTGTAGATACAGCTTTTGTTAATTTAACTCTCAATGTGTCAGGCTCATCTGCTGAGGTGAATCCTCTAATCCTCAAGTCTGGGTGGGCACATGGACCCTGGGTATTGATGCAGCAAGCAAAAAGGCACGTGGGAAGCGAAGACTTAACACACCCAGGGACTACAGGATGGATGAAATAAAACCCAGCAGTGATGGCAGCAAGTAACGCACAGCCTCTGCAGCACACCAAACAGAGGTTTAGGCTATGTGCACACGTTGTGGATTTTGATGCGTTTCTGCAGCATTTTTTGGACGCGCAGAATTGCATCAAATCTGCAGTGTAGTGCACAAGCAATGATAGTCAATGGGTAATCTAGAATTGGTGTGCAAATGCTGTGGAAAAAAAGTGTGTGGATTTGCTTTGTTTTATTTTCTGCAGCATGTCAATTCTTTTTGCGGATCTGTAGCGTTTCTGCACCCATTAACTTCCATTGATTCAATCAATTCTGCTGCAAAACCGCATGTTTAAAAAGATCTGCAGTTTTGCTGCTGAGTTGGGTGCGGGAAACGCTGAAGATTGGGAGATGGAAGAGTGTGTGGGCAGAGACTATGTGTGTGGGCGGAGACTGTGTGTGTGCGGATAAGGCCGGCGTCACACTAGGCGTAAGACAATACGGTCCGTAATACGCAGAAATGTTCCAAAAATAGTGATCCGTATGTCATCCGTAGGTAGGGTGTGGCAGCGTATTTTGCGCATGGTATCCTCCGTATGTAATCCGTATGGCATCCGTACTGCGATATTTTCTCGCAGGCTTGCAAAACGGACATACAATGGATTTATGTGCTCAAATGTTCTTTAAAACATATATACAGTCTATATATATATATATATATATATATATATATATATATATATATATATATATATATAATTGAGACACACACACATATATATATATACTGTATTTATATTTAATTCAGCGCGAGATAGCACAAAAGCCGGTAATTCAATTGCCGGCTTTTCATTTCTCCTTCACAAACCCGACAGGATATGAGACGTGGTTTACATACAGTAAACCATCTCATATCCCTTTTTTTTTGCATATTCCACACTACTAATGTTAGTAGTGTGTATGTGCAAAATTTGGGTGCTGTAGCTTGAAAAATAAAAGGTTAAATCGTGGAAAAAATTGGCGTGGGCTCCCGCGCAATTTTCTCCACCAGAGTGGTAAAGCCAGTGACTGAGAGCAGATATTAATAGCCTAGAGAGGGTCCATGGTTATTGGCCCCCCTGGCTAAAAACATCTGCCCCCAGCCACCCCAGAAAAGGCACATCTGGAAGATGCGCCTATTCTGGCACTTAGCCTCTCTCTTCCCACTCCCGTGTAGCGGTGGGATATGGGGTAATGAAGGGTTAATGTCACCTTGCTATTGTAAGGTGACATTAAGCCAGATTAATAATGGAGAGGCATCAATTATGACACCTATCCATTATTAATCCAATAGTACGAAATGGATAATAAAACACACACACATTATTACAATGTACTTTAATGAAATAAAGACACAGGGTGTTTTAATATTTTATTATTCTCTTAATCCACCTGAAGACCCTCATTCTGTAAAAAAGGAAAAATAAAAAATCAACAGTATCCCATACCTTCCGTCGTTCTGGCAAGTCCCACGCTGTAAATCCATCTGAAGGAGTTAAATCATTTTACACCCAGGAGCTCTGGTAAAGCAGCTGTGCTCGTGGTTGTAAAAATACGGGGAATGAATGGAGTGCAGGGGAATGTCCTGTAGTTACCTTGAGTCGCGGTGATGCTCCCTCTGCTGGATGAACTCATATGAACTGGAGCGTGGGAATTTTTCCCAGGCTCGAGTTCATATGAGTTCATCCAGCGACTCAAGGTAACTACAGGACATTCCCCTGCTTTCCATTCATTCCCTGTATTTTTACAGCCACGAGCACTGCATTAGCAGAGCTCCTGGGTGTAAAATGATTTAACCCCTTTAGATGGATTTACAGCGTGGGACAAGACTGTAATGACGGAAGGTATGGAATATTGTTGATTTTTTATTTTTCCTTTTTTACAGAACGAGGGTCTTCAGGTGGATTAAGAGTCTAATAAAATATTAAAAAACCCTGTGTCTTTATTTCATTAAAGTACTCCCCTTGAGGAAGCGGCACGTGTACGCCGCAAAATGCGCGTCGGGGCTATCCACCGGTGGGATCCCTTCTCCTCTCCCCCCCTGCATGGGTAAGCATGGCGCTCATATTTATTGCGGCTGTGTCTTAGGCTGGTGTAATACGATGAACTAGTGCACTTGCCTTAGACCTTTGTGGCCGGCCATTGACACAGTCATTTTACTTTTGTGCCTTGTATTTTCCATGCCATTACCATTTTCTGCTATGTAATGTTCATTGTTTATACCGCTGTGTGGGACCCTTAATCTTAGGGGTTACCACATAGGGCTAATTGCCCATTACTATTTGTGTCTCCATTTTGCATAGCATTGGGGTGGATTGGTTTAGGGCTCTTTTCTTTCCCCTTTCATGTAGTGCTGTGGAATGCTTGGCATTAGTACCTATGTCCTGATTTTAATATTGTGCAATAATAAAGTTTATTTTTATATATTTGTACTTCTGGCTCCTGGTTCTCCTGTTATTTGATATCTATGTTTGGAGTGATGAATTTTATAATCCGGGTTATTACTAGTGTTGAGCATTCCGATACTGCAAGTATCGGGTATCGGCCGATACTTGCTGTATCGGAATTTCCGATACCGAGATCCGATACTTTTGTGGTATCGGGTATCGGGTATCGCAACAACATTAATGTAATAATGTGTAAAAAAGAGAATTAAAATAAAAAATATCGCTATACTCACCTGTCCGACGCAGCCGGGACCTCAGCGAGGGAACCGGCAGCGTTGTTTGTTTAAATTTCGCGCTTTTACTTGGTTACGTGAAGTCCCGGCTTGTGATTGGTCAGGGCGGCCATGTTGCCGGGACGCGGACCAATCACAGCAAGCCGTGACGAAATTACGTCATGGCTTGCTGTGATTGGTCCGCGTCCCGGCAACATGGCCGCCATTAACCAATCACAAGCCGTGACGTCACGGGAGGCTGGACATGCGCGTATTTTGAAAAGCGCGCGTGTCCAGCCTCCAGTGACGTCCCGGCAACATGACCGCCATTAACCAATCACAAGCCGGGACGTCACGGGAGGCTGGACATGCGCGTATTTTGAAAAGCGCGCGTGTCCAGCCTCCAGTGACGTCCCGGCAACATGGCCGCCATTAACCAATCACAAGCCGGGACGTCACGGGAGGCTGGACATGCGCGTATTTTGAAAAGCGCGCGTGTCCAGCCTCCAGTGACGTCCCGGCAACATGGCCGCCATTAACCAATCACAAGCCGGGACGTCACGGGAGGCTGGACATGCGCGTATTTTGAAAAGCGCGCGTGTCCAGCCTCCAGTGACGTCCCGGCAACATGGCCGCCATTAACCAATCACAAGCCGGGACGTCACGGGAGGCTGGACATGCGCGTATTTTGAAAAGCGCGCGTGTCCAGCCTCCAGTGACGTCCCGGCAAAATGGCCGCCATTAACCAATCACAAGCCGGGACGTCACTGGAGGCTGGACACGCGCGCTTTTCAAAATACGCGCATGTCCAGCCTCCCGTGACGTCACGGCTTGTGATTGGTTAATGGCGGCCATGTTGCCGGGACGCGGACCAATCACAGCAAGCCGTGACGTAATTTCGTCACGGCTTGCTGTGATTGGTCCGCGTCCCGGCAACATGGCCGCCCTGACCAATCACAAGCCGGGACTTCACGTAACCAAGTAAAAGCGCGAATTTTAAACAAACAACGCTGCCGGTTCCCTCGCTGAGGTCCCGGCTGCGTCGGACAGGTGAGTATAGCGATATTTTTTATTTTAATTCTTTATTTTACACATTAATATGGTTCCCAGGGCCTGAAGGAGAGTTTCCTCTCCTTCAGACCCTGGGAACCATCAGGAATACCGTCCGATACTTGAGTCCCATTGACTTGTATTGGTATCGGGTATCGGTATCGGATTGGATCCGATACTTTGCCGGTATCGGCCGATACTTTCCGATACCGATACTTTCAAGTATCGGACGGTATCGCTCAACACTAGTTATTACCTTACATAGTCACTAGTATTTTGTCCCGGGTTTATTTGCCATGTATTCGGATTTTCTGTTATTAGTACATACAACATGCAGTACATACTCACCATACAGCTAATCCCCGACTCCCTCGATCACCTGTAAAAAAAATATAATAATAAACCAACAGTACACTCCCTATTCCGATGTAACCCATTTAATAATGAGTGTCCCACAACTGACCTGATCCTGACCATGACTACTTCCCCTGACGAAGCTGCTGCAAGCAGCGATACGCATTGGGCTGTGCGGGCATCACGACACTCCATTGGGTAAATATGGCTTATGCATGTTTTTGATCATTATCATGTGAAACTGATGTGAATGGGAGTGCTTTCCTATCCATGTGATACATCTCACTGCTGGGCAGATTTCTACCTTATTAGTTCTCTCATTCTTGCGTGTGATTACATAATTCGCCATTTTTTATTGTGATCCCTCTGGTGGTAGTAACTTTATTCAATATCATTATTACATTTTGCATGGCATTGTACATAGAGAATATTTTTTGCATGTTTTCATACTGTTGTTTTTAATTGTTATTAGATGTCTATTCTCCTTGGCAATTGGTTGTCTTAATAAAGCTTCCACTATTGATTAAACATGCTGTGTGTGCACTGTTCTTGTGATCCTTTTCTCTTTGCTTGTGTTCACATTGTCTTAGCACATTAGTTGCACCAAGCTATATGAATTGTTTGATATTTTGTGGTGCCCACCATGTTCCATATACCGACTCCCGTGGAGAGCTGTCACATCAGCAGATGTGACCGCTCTCCAGGGGCTCTGGTAATGCAAAGACAGAAGGTAATCCTCTGCACTGTATCCCTCTGCTGCCGTGAGTTCAACAGAGTTCATACTGTCATTTTCGGCACTGCTGCATAGGAAAATTCTCACGCAGCAGAGCTATAAAGTGAGAACATGAACTCATTGAACCCTCAGTGATAACACTGCAGGAGCCATTGTCTCCGGTCAGTGTGTCACTGGAGGCCTATAGAGCGGTCACATCTCCTGATGTGACTGTTCTATAGGGGAGATCATCGTGGGACACTCGTTAGTAAATGGACTACATCAGACCAGGGAGTATTTGTGTTGGTTTATTATTTTATTTTTTTTGCAGGAGATCGAGGGCATCACATGGACTGGCAGAACAATAAAGATGGGAAAAATGTGTAGTGTTTTATTTCATTAAAAGTCTTTATTCTGGCTGTACGTTTATTTAATCCTTTGGCATATATAGAATTAGTAATTGATAGATGTCTTATTGACACCTCTCATTAATAAGCCGGCTTGATGTCACCTTAAAATACAAAGGTGACATTAACCCCTATTACCCCATATGCCACCGCTACAGGGCAGTGGGAAGAGAGAGGCTAAGTGCCAGAATTGGTGCATCTTACAGATGCACCATTTCTGGGGCGGCTGGGAGCTGGTGTTTGTAGCCGGGGGGCAATATCCATGGCCCCTTCCTAGGCTATTAATATCAACCCGCAGCTGTATGCAGAGTATTTTCTGGCTATTAACCCCTTAAGCCCCGAGGGTGGTTTGCACGTTAATGACCAGGCCAATTTTTACAATTCTGACCACTGTCCCTTTATGAAGTTATAACTCTGGAACGCTTCAACGGATCCCAGTGATTCTGACAATGTTTTCTCGAGACATATTGTACTTCATGATAGTGGTAAAATTTCTTTGATATTACCTGCGTTTATTTGTGATAAAATTGGAAAATTTTGAAAATGTCGCAATTTTCCAAATTTGAATTTTTATGCCCTTAAATCACAGAGATATGTCACACAAAATACTTAATAAGTAACATTTCCAACATGTCTACTTTACGTCAGCACAATTTTAGAAACATTTTTTTTTGTTAGGGAGTTATAAGGGTTAAAAATTGACCAGCAATTTCTCATTTTTACAACACCATTTTTTTTTAGGGACCACGTCACATTTGAAGTCATTTTGAGGGGTCTATATGTTAGAAAATACCCAAGTGTGACACCATTCGAAAAACTTCACCCCTTAAGGTGCTCAAAACCACATATAAGAAGTTTATTAACCCTTCAGGTGTTTCACAGGAATTTTTGGAATGTTTAAAAAATGAACATTTGATTTTTTTCACCAAAAATTTAATTCAGCTCCAATTTGTTTTATTTTACCAAGGGTAACAGGAGAAAATGGACCCCAAAAGTTGTTATACAATTTGTCCTGAGTACCCGGATACTCCATATGTGGGGGTAAACCACTGTTTGGGCGCATGGCAGAGCTCGGAAGGAAAGGAGCTCCCTTTGACTTTTCAATGCAAAATTGGCTGGAATTGAGATGGCACGCCATGTTGCGTTTGGATAGCCACTGATGTGCCTAAACATTGAAACCCCCCACAAGTGACACCATTTTGGAAAGTAGTCCCCCTAAGGATCATATCTAGATGTGTTGTGAGAGCTTTGAACCCCCAAGTGTTTCACTACAGTTTATAACGCAGAGCCGTGAAAATAAAAATTCTTTTTTTCTTCCACAAAAATTATTTTTTAGCCCCCAGTTTTGTATTTTCCCAAGGGTAACAGGAGAAATTGGACCCTAAAAGTTGTTGTCCAATTTGTCCTGAGTACTCTGACACCCCATATGTGGGGGGAACCACCGTTTAGGCTCATGGCAGAGCTTGGAAGGGAAGGAGTGCCACTTGGAATGCAGACTTAGATAGATTGGCCTGCAGGCATCACATTGCCCCTGATGTACCTAAACAGTACAAAACCCCCACAGGTGACCCCATACTGGAAACTAGACCCCCCAAGGAACTTACCTACATGTGTTGTGAGAACTTTGAACCCCCAAGTGTTTCACTACAGTTAATAACGCAGAGCCGTGAAAATAAAAAATCATTTTAGTCCCACAAAAATGTTTTTAGCCCCCCAAATTTTTATTTTCCCAAAGGTAACAAGAGAAATTGAACCCCAGAAGTTTTTGTCCAATTTGTCCTAAGTACGCTGATACCCCATATGTTGGGGTAAACCCGTTTGGGCGCACGGGAGAGCTTGGAAGGGAAGGAGCACTGTTTTACTTTTTCAACACAGAATTGGCTGGAATTGAGATCGGACGCCATGTCGCGTTTGGAGAGCCCCGATGTGCCTAAACAGTGGAAACCCCCAATTCAACTGAAACCCTAACCCAAACACACCCCTAATCCCAATCACACCCCTAACCCCAACCCTTACCACACCCCTAACTCCAACACACCCCTAACCCTAATCCCAACCATAACCCTAACCACACCCCTAACCCTGACACACCCCTAACCCTAATCCCAACTGTAAATGTAATCCAAACCCTAACCCTACCCCCAACCCTAATCCTAGCCCCAACCGGAAATTGGAAATAAATACATTTTTTTAATTTTTTTATTTTTCCCCGACGCTTTTTATTGCAAAAAATATTTTTTTTGCGTTACCACATTTTGAGAGCTATAATTTTTCCATATTTTGGTCCACAGAGTCATGTGAGGTATTGTTTTTTGTGGGACGAGTTGACGTTTTTATTGGTAACATTTTTGTGAGGCAGTATGACCAAAAACCGAAACCTCATTTAGATTATTTTTTTGCCACTTTTATACGATAAAAACTATTTTATAGAAAAAGAATTATTTTTGCATCGCTTTATTCTGAGGAGTATAACTTTATTTTTTCACTGATGATGCTGTATGGCAGCTCGTTTTTTGCAGGACAAGATGACGTTTTCAGCGGTACTATGGTTATTTATATCTGTCTTTTTGATCGCGTGCTATTCCACTTTTTGTTCGGCGGTATGATAATAAAGGGTTGCTTTTTGCCTTTTCTTTTTTTTACGGTGTTCACTGAAGGGGTTAACTAGTGGGATAGTTTTATAGGTCGGGTCGTTACGGACACGGCGATACTAAATATGTGTACTTTTATTGTTTTTTTTATTTAGATAAAGGAATTTATTTATGGGAACAATATTTTTTCTTTTCTTTATTTTGGAATTTTTTTTTTTTTTTACACATGTGAATATATATTTTTTTTACTTTATAACATTGCCCCAGGGGGGCATCATGTTATAAGGTCAGATCGCTGATCTGACACTTGGCTCACCAGCGCTTGCTGGTAAGCCACCTCCCTGCAGGACCCGGATGCAGCCCGCGGACATTTTGGATCCGGGGCCTGCAGGGAGGAGACGCTCGGTACAAGGTGAGCACATCGCCTTGTACCGAGGGTCTCAGGGAAGCCCGCAGTAAGCCCGCTCCCTGCGCGATGCTTCCCTATGCCCCCGGAACGCTGCAATCATGTTTGATCACAGTGTGACGGGGGTTAATGTATCGGGGGCGGTCCGTGACCCCTCCTGGCACATAGTGCCGGATGTCAGCTTCGATAGTCAGCTGACACCCAGCCGCGATCGGCCGCGCTCCTCCCCGTGAGCGCAGCTGATCACGCTGGATGTACTATCCCGTCACTGGGAATTAAGTCCCAGGTCACCTTTACGGGATAGTACATCCAATGGGATTAAGGGGTTAATTATAGGGGGACACCACGTCATTTTTTGGGGGGTTCCCATATTTTAAAAGCCAGTAAAGGCTAAATATACAGCTGTGGGCTGATACTCATAGCCTGGGAAGATCCATGGGTAGTAACCCCTTCCTATGCTCTGAACATCTGCCCCCAGTCACTGGTTTTCCCTCTCTGGCGCAGAAAATTGTGAGGGAGCCCATGCCATTTTTTTTCAATTTTTTAAAAATTAAACAGATATTGAGTTTAATGCCGGGGTCACACTTGCGAGAAACTCGCACGAGTCTCACACCTCAATACCTGGCACTGCCGCCGGCACTCAGGACCGGAGTGTGCGGCTGCATGTATTTCTATGCAGCTGAACGCTCCGGTCCGAGTGCCGGCGGCAGTGCCAGGTATTGATGCGAGAGACTCGTGCAAGTTTCTCGTAAAGTGTGACCCCGGCCTAATGCAGATTTTGTGTGTGTGTCTTTATTTGACTGTTTATGTATCATTTTATTATGTTTATTACAAAACATCGGGCTTGGTATTTATCTATCTAGCTATCTCTCTATCATCTATCTATCTATTATCTATCTATTATCTATCATCTATCTATCTATTATCTATCTATCTATCTATTATGTATCTATCTATCTATCTATCTGTGTGTAAACATTATTCTTCAACGGAGTATGTAAATGAAGAGGTTTGACAAGAAATGACATCACAATTCTTTTTTTTGTTAAATAATAGATCTTTATTTAGCATACAAAAACGCATACAAATCCGCATCAAAAACGTATCAAATCCGCGCGGATTTTTACCTGTGTTTTCTGCCAAGAGAGGAAGAATCTGCACAGAAAATTCCACAGGTAAATCAGCAACGTGTGCACATACCCTTAGCTTCTCAATTCCAAGACACAGGTATGTGTCTTAATGGCCTTAAATAGGCCTAGGGAGATGATGTCATTGATCCACCAGGGCAACTTGCAAAACAGAAAGCAGCGGATCTAGTAGAAGGAAATGGATACCGGCATACAAGGACAGGTGTGTAACACAGTGGATTTTCTGTGGAAAACGTCTTTAACCCCTTTCTGACCTCGGACGGGATAGTACACCCGAGGTTAGATCCCCTGCTTTGATGTGGGCTCTGGCAGTGAGCCCACATCAAAGCCGCGACATGTCAGCTGTTTTGAACAGCTGACATGTGTGCCCAATAGCGGTGAGTGGAATTGCAATCCACCCGCTGCTATTAACTAGTTAAATGCCGCTGTCAAATGCTTCGCGGCAGGAAATGCGCTCATCGCTGACCCACGTCACATGATCAGGGGTCAGCGATGCGTCGGCATAGTAACCAGAGGTCTCCTTGAGACCTCTATGGTTGCTGATGCCGGCTTGCTGTGAGCGCCACCCTGTGGTTGGCGTTCATAGCAAGCCTGTTATTCAGCTACATAGGAGCGATCTAATGATCGCTGCTATGTAGCAGAGCCGATCAGACTATGCCAGCTTATAGCCTCCCATGGAGGCTATTGAAGCATGGCAAAAGTAAAACAAAATGTTTAAAAAATATGAAATAAATAAAAAAAATAAAAGTTTAAATCACCGCCCTTTCGTCCCATTCAAAATAAAACAATAAAAATAAAATCAAATATACACATATTTGGTATTGCCGCGTTTAGAATCACTCGATCTATCAATAAAAAAAAGGATTAACCCGATCACTAAATGGCATAGCGATAAAAAAATTCAAAAATGCCAAAATTACATTTTTTTTGGTCGCCGCAACATTGCATTTAAAATGCAATAACGGTCAATCAAAAGAATGTATCTGCACTACAATGGTATCACTAAAAACATCAGCTGGGCACGCAAAAAATAAGCCCTCACCCGACCCCAGATCACGAAAATTGGAGACGCTACGGATATCGGAAAAAGGCACATTTTTTTTTTTTATTCAAAGTTTGGAATTTGTTTTCACCACATGACCTGGAGAATCGTAATGGCAGGCCAGTTTTAGCATTTAGTGAACCTAGCAAATGTGGCTACCATTTCTTAAGATCTCTTCCATTTGCCTGATACTGTATTCCGTTTTATAATTTCAATGTTGAAGGTAGACATACAGTAAGCTCGTCGAGTTCAGCCTTTCCTCCATATGCCCAAGTTTTTTTCAGTGACAAGTTTACCCAGTGTTTTACCATTTAGTACATAAGTATATGTTTAATTTCTTCTGCCCAAGTGCATACACTTACATTTATCAACATTAAACGTCATTTGCCATTTTCAGCCCAAACCTCCAGCTTACATTAATCTCCCTGTTATATTAAATTATCCTCCTCTGTGTTCATTACCTTGCAGAGGTTGGCATCATCTGCGTATATTGAAATTCAACACTGAATGCTCTTTCTATTAACCCCTGTGGTACCCCACTGTTAACTGTGACCCAATCCGAATGTGTTCCATTAATAACCAGCCTCTGTTTCCTATAACAGTGTAAGTAAGTGGAGATGCTGCCCACTCTTCTTTGAAGATACGATGTTGGTATACAATGGATTGCATAGTTTTAAGTGTGATTTTGACTATTTAGTAATTTGTAATCTCCTAATTGTTCACAGTTACCGTTAAATAGTTGGGACTTGCCCAGAATGGGAGGTGCTACAGTATGTGGGGATACAGGAGACAGCTTCCTGATAGTGACTCAGATAGAGCCTAGTATTCAGTAGTGAAAGGCCTATGGTCTACTAACTTGCAGACGTCCATGCTAAAGGGTGTTACTGTATGTGTGAAGAGGGAGGACATCAGCTAACATGTCCTAAGGACCATGGAAATGTGATGGGATATTTGGCAGATTGGAACCCAGGCCAGGGAGACCATTTAATGCACATGCACAGAATGTAGACCTTTGTTCTGGTGACACCGCTAGGATGGTAGATATTGATGATGGGAATGCCGCAATTGAAATTCGGATGGAGGTACGTCTGCTGTGCAGAAGACAGCTAGGAGATGACATCAGCTCCTCGGGGGTGTGCTGCGGTCCAGTTGGCGATGAGGTTTGGGGCCTTTGTATGTGTATCTGGAACCTCCTCAACACACAAGTCTGGACGATTCAAGGGCCAACACTTGAGAGAATGGAGCCCAGAGGGGACAGAGTTCGTACCTATGTATAAATACATGTTGAAAAAGATTATTATTAACAAACAATAGCAAAAAAAAGAAAAAGGACAAATGACCCTAGTAAAGGCATGGGTCCAAGGCATCAATAATACTTATGCAGTCATAGTAAAAACCTCATGGTAGTAGTCAAGGAACAAGCTGATCGCAGAGACACCAGTGCACCATGGCAGTAAAACACAAATACAAAAAAAATCAAGGCAAGTGTAATTTCAATGATTATGCTTCCACAATGCACATAGTATCAGAGACCAGACCATCTAAGACCCGATAAGGGTATTCCCTCAAAAGATCATAGTTATATTGCAAGTCAAAGACAATAGTACAATTGTATCCATTAGTGTTTACCCATGATGTAGGTGTTAATATACTGAGGAGCCAGGCACGACCCCTGACGCACATTTCGCGTTAGCTTTATCAAAAAGGGAATGATAAAGTTAACACGAAACGTGCGTCAGGGATTGAGCCTGGCTCTTTGGCATATTTACACCTACGTCATGGGTGCAAGTCTATGTGCTTTGTGCAGGTCTATGGTCTTGTCCCTGACATCTTTATAGAGCTCTTTGGTCTTGCCCATGTTGTAGAGGTTAGAGTCTGACTGATTAATTGAGTCTGTGGACAGGAGTCTTTTATAAATGTGACTATGTAAGACAGTTGTCTTTAATGCAGGTAACAAGTTGATGAGGAGCGTCTAACTGGTATGTAGGAGCCAGAACTCTTAATGGTTGGTAGGGGATCAAATACTTATTTCTCACTGCAAAATGCCAATAAATGTATATAATTAATACAATGTGATTTTCTAAATTTTATTTTTGATATTTTATCTCTCAATATTAAAATTAACCTACCTTTAAATTTACAGACTGCTCATGTCTTTGTCAGTGGGCAAACTTACAAAATCAGCAAGGGAACAAATACTTATTTCCCCACCTGTATATATGGTAAACTGAGCTTTAAGTCAAAAGAATGGAATGGATTGGTGCTCAGGATGCCAACGTCAGTCACTGAGATTCCATCCAACCATATATTGCTAGTGCTGTTGGATTGGCGCATTTAGCGACATCGTCACTAGAGTCTGCAGCGTCACCAAGGGCGTCAAAGGGGGCAGACGAGCTGCGACGTCACCTGGCGCCACCCACGGGTCATGTGAGCGGAGCTGAGGACTTGCTGGTGAGGTCGCAACCTCTGATAGACACCCGTCAGCGGCACCAAACCCAGGGAGTCAGCGCGCATGCGCACCAGCTAGCCAGAAGAAGGCATATGGAGTAACTAACAATGTAAGTATTTATCATTAGCAGCCATATAGTTTTGTGTTCAGAGATAATAGAGTTGAAAGAAACCATGATTAAAACAGCAGAGTGATGTGAAAACACCAAAAAAACAGAGTGAAAAAATAATAAAAAGTACAGATAGACTTACCCAGCACAAAGCATAAGTAAAATATCCATATACAAATAAACAGATTAAAAAAAATACAGTTAGGTTGTGTATCCATGATTCAAACAGAAAGACACCACATAATTGTAAACACTGCAGAGACAATAAATAATTGAATATGAATATCAGAATATGAATGTCAGTAGACTAAGTGAAAATACACTAAGCACTAAATTTAGTGAGAAGAGAAATGTGAGAAAAACCCAACCAGGACAAGATGGTCAAAATTGAGATGGTGTGATGTATGCATGTACATGTGTTAAAAAACAATATAAAAAATGTGATGTGTGAATGTTGACTAACAAAAAAGAATAAAAAGTTGAAGTTGAAAGTGCTGGTAACTATGTAGTACATAATACATTTTATGAAAAAATTGACAGAGCGTCAATTGTGTAGCTGAAAGGTGAAAAAATAGTAAAAAAAAAATCATCAAGTGATAAAATACCTGCAGTACATGAAAAAATATCTATGCAGGTTAATAGCACAGTTTCCGTAAACACATTTTCCAAATATGTTATTGTTGACACAGGTACAGCTAGAATGAAATCTTCCAGTAGATGATTAAAACATCTGATTAAGAGCATCCTTCAAAAGATGGTCTTGCATACAGGATAATGGACCCATAGTAGTCTTGTTCCATGCAGAAGAAAACCAAGATGATTCCAAGGGCGAATAGAACAATCAGGGGCTATGGACAAATAATAAAGAAAGACAAAGCAAGTAAAATCTAAAAAATTAAAACTAAAGGTTAAAAAAATGCCAAAAAGTCCTACCAATGTGCATGGCAAGTGCTCAGAGAAACGTAGCAGATCCCAAAGATTCATTGAGACCATGCAGTTGCAGGGTCTGCAGAGTCCAAATCCATCTGGATTCTTTTTGGGCCAGTAAAACGACTGATGTTCCCTCCACGGAGATCAGAGCAAATGTGGTCAATATCTTTGATGTGAATGCCTGATGGATCACAAACATGGAACAACTTAAAGTGCTTAGGAATGGTCTTTAAAAGGTCAATATTATCCTCAGTTGCAGCTGCAAGGCTGTCACGTATGTGATCCAGTGCTCTAATTTTTAGTGCATGTGTGGATAAACCTATGTAGATTAAGGAGCAGGGGCACATAGACTGATAAACTGTTCAGTTTGAGCAAAACTCAACGATTAGTCAACAAACGAACTAAGGGTACTGTTACACAAAACGATTTACCAACGATCACGACCAGCGATACGACCTGGCCGTGATCGTTGGTAAGTCGTTGTGTGGTCGCTGGGGAGCTGTCACACAGACCGCTCTCCAGCGACCAACGATGCCGAAGTCCCCAGGTAACCAGGGTAAACATCGGGTTACTAAGCGCAGGGCCGCGCTTAGTAACCCGATGTTTACCCTGGTTACCAACGTGTTTTTTTTTACATTTACGATGGTAACCAGGGTAAACATTGGGTTACTAAGCGCGGCCCTGCGCTTAGTAACCCGATGTTTACCCTGGTTACAAGCGAACGCATCGCTGGATCGGTGTCACACACACCGATCCAGCGATGACAGCGGGAGATCCAGCGACGAAATAAAGTTCCAAACGATCTGCTACGACGTACGATTCTCAGCAGGGTCCCTGATCGCTGCTGCGTGTCAGACACAGCGATATCGTATGGATGTCGCTGGAACGTCACGGATCGTACCGTCGTAGCGACAAAAGTGCCACTGTGAGACGGTACCCTAAGATTTGGTCAAATTGGGCATTTCTTGAAAATTACAAAAGAACTTAACACCCCGCGGTCTCTGTATCCAAATTTTTCCTTCATTTCCAGTGGATGACGAGTCCATTATATCTAGTTGGTAGGAGATCAGATCTGTACTAAAAGTTCTTACCAATTAATGGAATTACTCATAGAACTTAATGGGAAATCCATTAGAAAACTGGAAACGAAACTAGATGAACTATGCGGAGTACTTAAAAATAACTCCACCACAGAAGTGGTTGCATCCTTTAATTCATCTATACACAAAGATTTTGAAGAATGGGAATCGCAAATTAGAGGTATTCAGGCTAAAAAACTGGCACGTGATACTAATGATTACCAGCAAAACATATATATACACCATGTTCCAAATTATTATGCAAATGATATTTTTCTTGGATTTTCCTAAGTGGTCGGTGCAAATGACAGTCAGTCTAATAAAAGTCATCACCCCGTAGAGTATATATCAAATTTTATTGAAGAAACCTCCCAATGATAACAGTATAATCTCCAAATTGAATAAAAAACTCAAAATGCACTGTTCCAAATTATTAGGCACAGTAGACTTTCTAAACATTTGATATGTTTTAAAGAACTGAAAATGCTCATTTGTGGAATTTGCAGCATTAGGAGGTCACATTCACTGAACAAAAAAGCTATTTAGCTCCAAAACATCCTAACAGGCCAAGTTACATGTTAACATAGGAACCCTTCTTTGCATGAAGTCAGAATAGCCTCAGAGATGCTGTTTTGATGTGAACTGCCTCCCACCATCATAGATCTTTTGCTTGATGATACTCCAAAGGTTAACCCCCACATGACCAGGCCAGGGAAAGAAAAGTAGAACTCAAACCCCAACCTGGATCATGACAAAAATTGTTTGTTTGAAAAAAAAAAAAAAAAAAAATGTGCATTGTTGTATTTATACAGCAATCACATCCATCCATCTGAGGTGTGCAAATTTGCCTGGTATTGTAAACCAGCTTTTTTATGAACTGTTAAATGTTATACAGCATTTAGCGTGCTACAGTTGGGCCTCAAACCCCCCCATAAAGTCTCATACGTCCATTTGAATTGGGCAAATTTTGCTGGCATTGTAACACTGCAATTTTTTAGAGCAGTTTTATATGGCATTTAGCATGCAACAGTTTGGCCTCAAAACCCCCAAAAAGAAATTGCTTGTTAAAAAAATTGCGTAGCTATATTTGTACTGCAGTCTCATACATCCATCTAAGATGTACCGTATATACTCGAGTATAAGCCGACCCGAGTATAAGCCGACCCCCCTAATTTTGCCACAAAAAACTGGGAAAACTTATTGACTCGAGTATAAGCCTAGGGTGGAAACTGCAGCAGGTACCGGTGAATTTAAAAATTAAAAATAGATACTCCATACCATTCATTATGGCCCCATAGATGCTCCACATAAAGCTGTGCCACATATAATGCTCTGCACCGTTCATTATGGCCCCATAGATGCTCCACATAAAGCTGTGCCATATATGCAATGCTCTGCACCATTGCCCCATAGATACTCCACATAAAGCTGTGCCATATATACAATGCTCTGCACCGTTGCCCCATAGCTGTGCCATATATATAATGCTCTGCACCGTTGCCCCATAGCTGTGCCATATATATAATGCTCTGCACCATTGCCCCATAGCTGTGCCATATAGTGCTCTGCACCATTGCCCAATAGCTGTGCCATATAGTGCTCTGCACCGTCCATTATTGCCCCATAGCTGTGCCATATAGTGCTCTGCACCATTGCCCCATAGCTGTGCCATATAGTGCTCTGCACCGTCCATTATTGCCCCATAGCTGTGCCATATAGTGCTCTGCACCATTGCCCCATAGCTGTGCCATATAGTGCTCTGCACCGTCCATTATTGCCCCATAGCTGTGCCATATAGTGCTCTGCACCGTTGCCCCATAGCTGTGCCATATAGTGCTCTGCACCATTGCCCCATAGCTGTGCCATATAGTGCTCTGCACCATTGCCCCATAGCTGTGCCATATAGTGCTCTGCACTGTCCATTATTGCCCCATAGCTGCTGTTGCTGCTGCTGCAATAAAAAAAAAAAAAAAACATGCTCACCTGTCTTGCTTGCAGCTCCTCGGCGCCATCTTCCCGGCGTCTCTCTGCACTGACTGATCAGGCAGAGGGCGGCGCGCACTATATACGTCATCGCGCCCTCTGCCTGAACAGTCAGAGCGGAGAGACGCCGGGAAGATGGCGCGACGCCCGGCGTCTGGAACGAGGACAGGTGAATATGTCATACTTACCTGCTCCCGGCGTCCCGCTCCTTCCCCCTGCCTGTCTTCGGTGCCGCAGCCTCTTTCTCTATCAGCGGTCACCGGCACCGCTTCATTAGAGAAATGAATAGGTGGCTCCGCCCCTATGGGAGGTGGAGCCGCCTATTCATTTCTCTAATGAGCAGTCCCACGTGACCGCTCAGGGGAAGAGGCTGCGGCACCGAAGACAGTGTGACAGGCAGGGGGAGCGACAGGATCGCCGGGACTAGGTAAGTATATGACAGTGCTCACCCGCCGACCCCACCACCGATCATGACTCGAGTATAAGCCGAGAGGGGCACTTTCAGCCCAAAAATTTGGGCCGAAAATCTCGGCTTATACTCGAGTATATACGGTACAAATTTGCTTGACATTGTAATAGAGCCTTTTCTTGAGTTGTGAAATTTTATAATGCATTTAGCGTGCTATAGCTGGGCCTCAAAACCACCCAAAAAACAGTTTATTAAATAAATCACATTGATATATTTATACTTCAATCTCATACGTCCATCTCAATTGGGCACATTTTGCTGTACTACTGCAGCATTTTCCAGCAGTGATATTTTATATGGAATTTTAAACTGCATTTATTGGGCCTCAAAACCTTCCCCCCAAAAAGATTGTTTGTTAAATAAAACACATTGCTATATTTATTATTTATACTGCAGTCACATATGTCCATCTCATTTGGGCAAATTTTACTAGCATTTTGTTTGGACCAGTGACATTTTATACAGCATTTGCTGTTCTACAGTTCAGCCTAAAAACAAAACAAAAAGAAATTGTCTGTTAAAAAATCATTGCTATATTTATACTGCAGTCTCATATGTCCATCTAAGGTGTGCAAATTTGCCTAGCATTGTAATACAGCCTTTTTGTTAGCTGTGAAATTTTATATGGCATTTAGCGTGCTACAGTTGGGGCTCAAAACCCAACTCAAAAAAATATTTAATTACAAATAGATAAATTTTGCTGCCATTGACATTTTATACAGCATTTATCCTCCTAGAGTTGGGCCTCAAAACCCCTAGAAAAAAAATTGTTTGTAAAAAAAAAAAAAAAAATCGCATTGCTATATTGAACCTGCAGTTTTATATGTCCATATGTAGTTGGTAAATTTTTATGGTATTGTAATACTGTCTGCAAAGTTTTTTCATCAGTGATATATCATACGTAATTAAAAATGGGCAAGGAACGTGGTAGGGGATGGGGAAATGGACATGATGCTGATGGCGAGTGCAGAGGCCAAGGCCATGGGAACGGTGAAACTGTGCCTAACGCGGGAGCATAACATACACACACATCATGTTGATGTAGCTTCCTGTGCCCCTTTGCAGGGGGGGCGGAACAGCACTCTTGAAGCCAGACCAGTGTGAAAAGGTTGTTGGATGGATACCAGATAATGCTTCCAGTCAATTTGACATCACCACTCTGTCCAGTATCAGTAGCCATGATTCTGGACCACATAATCTTCACACTGATCCTCCTTCTTCACACCCTGCAAAGTGCCCAGAGACAAGTAATCCCACACTTGGACACTCCAAAGAGCTGTTCACATTTCCATTTATAGATTCTGGCCTCTTGCCCGTTTCAAGCAGGAAATGAGGAGATCGTATGTAACGATGCTCAAATATTTGACCATCGTATGTAACGATGCTCAAATATTTGACCGGCCACGCTCACAAGAAGGCAATGGTGGAAAAATCCAATTACTATCAATGTCCAGCTCACTGACTGGTGTGCGATGTCACCACGTGTTGGAACTCAACGTTACGTATGTTGGCAAGGCTTTGTGAGCAGCAGAGGGCAATAGTTTAATACCAGCTACCCCATGCACATCAGTATTCTGGTCACCTCCGCACATAAGAGCTGATGAGTGGGTATGGATGTCTGACATCTATGCTACTGAGGACTCGACCAAGATGGTGAGTGATGATGATGTCATAATCAGTGTCACCATCCCGCTTCTCTACTGAAATGCTCACAGAAGAGAGAAGAGAAGGCTTTGCAGGTGGAGCAAGTTGAGATGGAGCAAGAAACTATATTGGGTGATACTACATAGCCCAGCCTCATCTCATCTTCTTAACGGGAGTGGGTGAAAATGAGGAGGAGGAGGGACAGGAGCTGGTTGCCTGTGCTACAGACGGTAGTACCCACACCACCTTTACCCCATCTGTTCAGCGTGGATGGCAGAAAACAAGGAGAACGACAAGTAGGACAACATGGACAGTTGCCCTCTTGATGGGGACAGGGAAGTCTTGGCTGTTGGCAGTCTGACACACATGGCTGAGTTTATGTTCTGCTGCCTTTCTCGTAACCCTCCCATTGTACACATTTTGGCAGATAATAATTACTGGTTAATCACCAGGGTAGACCCAAGCTACAAGGAGAACGTTACATCTCTCCATCCCATTGTGGAGAGGTACAATAAAATCTCTATTACAATTTGCCATTAGAAAATGGAACATAATTGATAATTTTTTTTAAATAATTTTTGTAATAATTACTCTTAAACTATGTCTTAATATCCATATGATATAGTGACCTATGTGGATTGGAATAATGTTCTAAGTGTACTATTATAAACATTATATATCTATGTTGTGCCACCCATTTGATTATTCAACTTTATATTATATATTGCATAGATTCTGTCTACATTCTGGTTGTACAAATATCATTTATACTGTCCTATCTATTATTTGCCTATCTTTGAATATTTTATCTAATTGTGAATTTTTGTATTACTGTTTGTATCCCAGTCTGAAGAAGGTCTGAGTCAAGACTGAAATGTAACATAATCATTGGGATTGTAATACTTCAAATAAATGGAAATTGATGCTGATTTTGAGGGCCAAATTTTTTTCAAAATATTTGCTAGGAGTGGTATCCATTTTCTGTGCACCATACAGTGGACTACAGAGTGACGTGTCTTATTATAGGCTGTGATAAAATGTTGCAGTACCAGAAGGCCATAGTTGAAGGATTATTAAAAAAAAATCCCATCTTAAAACACTGGTGGCAGAGGTCACAGTTCCTTCGACAACCAAGGTGTGGAGACTAATGAGACACACACCAGATGCAGCAGAGACAGGGGAACACTGTCAAAGTTCTGGGACAGTTTTCTCAGACCCTCCCAGCACCCAGGCCCTGATGTGCGGGGTACTCTGACAAGGAGGAAATAGTTTTGGAAGATTCTGAAGGAGTAACCTGCTGACTATACCAGTGTCCTTCATGATTCCTCTGTCCCTTACAACTATTGGGTATCCAAGATAGGCACGTGACATGAACTGTCTCTCTATGCCTTTGAGGTCATGGCCTATGCTGCCGCTAGCGTTTTGTCAAAGAGGGGTTTAGTGCTGTCAGGGGTATTATAACTGATAGGCACATCCGCCTGTCAACTGAAAATGCTGACAGGCTGACTCTAATCAAAATGAGCAAGGGCTGGATTGGGCCAGAGTTCTGTACACCATCGGATGACAGCAGTGGAGCATGAACTCAAATCCAGCGTTTTTTTTTCTGGTCTATTTACATGCACCCCTTCCCACCAAAACATGGGTATATGCTTCAGGATCTTGTCATTTTTTTGTCCTCCTCCTCCTCCACCAAAATATCAACAGGGAGATCACGCTACCCCCACTATAAATTTTTTAAAGATGTTTATGATGCTCGTATTAACAATTTTTAGAGGCCTACCTCAAACATACTTTTATATATGTATGTATACCCCCAGGGGTAGATGTTTTTCATTATCAGTCTAGGATACCCATTTCTTAATAATGGGGGGGGGGGAAATTATGAAACCCTCCACTACGTCTCTTCAAAGGGGTATTGGTGTTTGTCTTGTTGTGGGCTCTCAGGCGGTCATCACATAGGGAGTTCTCACACTGCATATAGGATTTCAAAGTCGGGACAGGAGATTTTATACAGTAAGGGTACCGTCACACAGTGCCATTTTAATCGCTACGACGGCACGATCCGTGACGTCGCAGCGATCGTATGACTATCGCTCCAGCGTCGTAGACTGCGGTCACACGTTGCAATCACGGCGCTGGAGCGATGCCGAAGTCCCCGGTAACCAGGGTAAACATCGGGTAACTAAGCGCAGGGCCGCGCTTAGTAACCCGATGTTTACCGTGGTTACCAGCGTAAACGTAAAAAAAACAAACAGTACATACTCACATTCCGGTGTCTGTCCTCCGGTGTCTCAGCTTCTCTGCAGTGTGAGCGCCGGCCGGAAAGCGAGCACAGCGGTGACGTCTGACGTCACCGCTCTGCTTTCCGGCTATGGCGCTTACACAGTGGAGAGAAGCAGAACGCCGGGGACAGACACCGGAATGTAAGTATGTACTGTTTGTTTTTTTTACGTTTACGCTGGTAACCAGGGTAAACATCGGGTTACTAAGCGCGGCCCTGCGCTTAGTTACCCGATGTTTACCCTGGTTACAAGCGAACACATCGCTGGATCGCTGTCACACACAACGATCCAGCGATGTCAGCGGGTGATCAAGCGACGAAAGAAAGTTCCATACGATCTGCTACGACGTACGATTCTCAGCGTGATGTCTGATCGCTGCTGCGTGTCAGACACTGCGATATCGTAACGATATCGCTAGAACGTCACGAATCGTACCGTCGTAGCGATCAAAATGGTACTGTGTGACGGTACCCTAAGTCCAGAAAATCCTGGTATCCTCCATATCAGACTGAGTAAATGCGAAACGCTCCACTATATTCCACAACAGGGTTGATGAAATAACAGTCCTTGAAGTTGCTACATTGGACTAATCGTTTTATTCAGTGATAATTCAAATAGATTCTATGCGGTCATAACAAAACCACTCTTATCTGCAATTTGTGTAGAGTGAAGTGTGGCAGGCATCTAGTCAGAGATTATTGCCTTATAAATTCTAATCCTTTCTGAAGCTACTTCTTTCCATGGACTCATTGACCGATTCATGTTTTTTTATGGTAATCTGTACTCTGAAATTCAGCCAAGCTGCCAGTGTTACTTGACCCTGTAGTATAAGATAACCCTCCATAGGCAGACCCTCTAGTATAAGGCAGCACCCCATAGGCAGACCCTGTAGTATAAGGAAGCCCCTCATAGACAGACCCTCTAGTATAAAACAGCACCCTATAGGCAGACTGTAGTATAAGGAAGCCCTCCATAGGCAGACTCTGTAGTATAAGGAAGCCCCCATAGGCAGACTCTGTAGTATAAGGAATCCCCCATAGGCAGACTCTGTAGTATAAGGCAGCCCCCATAAAAAATAAATAAATAAATAATCACCTCTCTTCTTCCTGGTTCCTCCACTGCTCTGAGTGCCCGCACATCTCCGGACTGTGGGCGCCGGGTAGTGACGTCATCATGCCCGCTGTCATTGTCGGCGTTGGTGACATCAGACACAGACAAGGGGATGATGGGAGATGGAGCGTAGCGCTCCCTCTCTCATCAATGCGGTCAGCTGTATCAGCATGTAGCCGATAAAGATTAAACTGCGATGACAGGCGGGGGGCCCATGGCTGGCACCAGGCCCTCCCGCCTGCTCAGAGGCCCCATAGCAGCCAGGTAGCAGAGCAGGGAGATAGATTCTCCCTGCTCTGCCACAGAATGTAACTGTATTGGCACACTGTGCACATGCCAATACAGTTACAGTAGCGTAGCTCCGGGTTGACCCCCTCAGAGTGTGGGGCCAGGGGGCACCTTCGCCCCCCCGGTAGCTATGCTACTGACTCCCAGTCTTTAGTCAAGCTTCTTTCCACCTGCTGATTATCCTCAAGATTATACTACTGCTACCGTGTACTGACCACTGGCTATTCCTGACTACACAACGTGTTGATCCTCTAACTACTGTATACTGCTACTTCTGTGTACTGACTGTCATGGCTCAGGATGGGGTGATTCTGGCTCCATCCTGGTCAGGTCAGGGTTATTTAATGCTGGGAGTTCCTGGGTCCAGTGTCGGTGATACTTCCGTCTACTCGGTTTGAGGTCGCTGACCCAGGTTACTCTCTGTAATCATTGTTCCTCTGTGTGTGTGTGTGTGTGAGTTTTGCTGTGTATGACCCGGTTTGTCCCTTGACTATTGTCCCTGCCTTTCTGCTTGGTACTGATTTGTCCCTACTGGTATTCTGACCCCTTGGCCTGCCTTTGTTTTCTTGTCTGTCTCGTCCCTGGTTATCTCATTCCCCTCTGGGTTCTGATCCTCGGCTTTGCTCTCTGACTACATTATCCATTTTGTCCTTTGTATTCTGTGTTCTTGGCCGGCTCCCCGTCCTCGCGCGTGGTAGCTCTGCCCCTGTGATCACATGACCTGCTAAGCTCAGGTCCTGTATGCTCTGTGCTCCTCGGTCATCGCACACCCTGTTTACTGGTGCATGTCCCCTGTTAGCACCCCCAGGCTTAACCCCGGTGACACTGTTCCCATGTCACTACATCGACTTCTGGCTATTCCTGACTATGCTACCTGCCAGTGCTGCCCCTAGTGGTTGCAATACCACTACTCCAACACAGGTCAGTCCATAACTGTTGCATAGCTTGAAAAACGACCTAGGCCCATCAAGTTTCTCCACCAATTGTACATTTTGTCACTATTTTATCTGTAACCCACAATGTTATGTGTAACAAGGAAATCATCTGGCCTTTTTTAAAAGCTGTAATAGTGTCTGCCAGTACTACCTCTTGTGGTCCACAGTCTGACTGCTCTAACTGTTAAGAACCTTTTCTCATTTAGCTGTCAGAATGAGTGCCCCCTGGTCCATAGTATGGTCTTTGGGAGGCATAAGTCATGTGCAAGCCCTCTGTACTGACCAAACATACTGTATATTTAATATTTATACATGTAAATAAGATCTTCTCTGAGGCGTCTTTTTCCTAATCTAAACAAGCCCAACTTTTACAGCCTCTCATCATATGAGAGGCCTTGCATCCCTTGTAATAATCTTGTTGCCCACCTTTGAACTGACTCTAAGTTTGTAATATCCTTTTTTAAAATGTGAAGACCAAACCTGAACCCCATATTCTAGATGTGGCCTCACCAGAGATTTAAAAAGAGGTAACAATACACTGGGATCACTGGATTTTATCTCTTTTTATACATCCTAAAATCTTGCTTGCTTTTGTGGCTGCTGCTTGACATTGAGCACTGCTACTAAGCTTACTTGTAACCAGAATACTCAAGTCCTTCTCCTGTTCTTTAATCCCAAGTATACTCCCATTGAATGTACATACAGCATTAGGAATACTCCGTTATAGCTGCATTAGCCTCATTTGCCAAGTGTTTGCCCATTCAGTCATCTTATCCAGATTGTTTTGCAATATTGCAATATCAAGGTCAGATTTTAATATTCTACATAGTTTGGTATTGTAAGCAAATACTGACACTTTATTCTCAATCACATGAGCAGGCATAGACTGATGGTAGTCGTATGCTCTTAACAGCCAATGCCTCCGTGACTGCAGGTAAACTTTTTACCGCTGGTCACTAGGGTTGAGCGAAACGGGTCGGCCATTTTCAGAAGTCGCCGACTTTTGGCAAAGTCGGGTTTCATGAAACCCGACCCGACCCCTGTGTGGGGTCGGCCATGAGGTCGGTGATCTTCTGAATCTGGTATCGGAATTCCGATACCGAGTTCCGATATGTTTGCGATATCGGGAATCGGTATCGGAATCCATATTTAAGTGTAAAATAAAGAATCAAAATAAAAAATATTGATATACTCACCCTCGGACGGGCCCTGGTACTAACCGGCAGGCTTCCTTCCTAAGAATGAGCGCATGAATGACCTGCGGTGACGTCGCGGCTTGTGATTGGTCGCGAGTAGTGTTGAGCATTCCGATACTGCAAGTATCGGGTATCGGCCGATATTTGCTGTATCGGAATTTCCGATACCGAGATCCGATACTTTTGTGGTATCGGGTATCGGGTATCGCAACAACATTAATGTAATAATGTGTAAAAGAGAGAATTAAAATAAAAAATATTGCTATACTCACATCTCCGACGCAGCCTGGACCTCAGCGAGGGAACCGGCAGCGTTGTTTGTTTAAATTTCGCGCTTTTACTTGGTTACGTGAAGTCCCGGCTTGTGATTGGTCAGGGCGGCCATGTTGCCGGGACGCGGACCAATCACAGCAAGCCGTGACGAAATTACGTCACGGCTTGCTGTGATTGGTCCGCGTCCCGGCAACATGGCCGCCATTAACCAATCACAAGCCGTGACGTCACGGGAGGCTGGACATGCGCGTATTTTAAAAAGCGCGCGTGTCCAGCCTCCAGTGACGTCCCGGCTTATGATTGGTCACGGCGCCATGTTGCCGGGACGCGGACCAATCACAGCAAGCCGTGACGAAATTACGTCACGGCTTGCTGTGATTGGTCCGCGTCCCGGCAACATGGCCACCATTAACCAATCACAAGCCGTGACGTCACGGGAGGCTGGACATGCGCGTATTTTAAAAAGCGCGCGTGTCCAGCCTCCAGTGACGTCCCGGCTTATGATTGGTCACGGCGCCATGTTGCCGGGACGCGGACCAATCACAGCAAGCCGTGACGAAATTACGTCACGGCTTGCTGTGATTGGTCCGCGTCCCGGCAACATGGCCGCCATTAACCAATCACAAGCCGTGACGTCACGGGAGGCTGGACATGCGCGTATTTTAAAAAGCGCGCGTGTCCAGCCTCCCGTGACGTCACGGCTTGTGATTGGTTAATGGCGGCCATGTTGCCGGGACGCGGACCAATCACAGCAAGCCGTGACGTAATTTCGTCACGGCTTGCTGTGATTGGTCCGCGTCCCGGCAACATGGCCGCCCTGACCAATCACAAGCCGGGACTTCACGTAACCAAGTAAAAGCGCAAATTTTAAACAAACAACGCTGCCGGTTCCCTCGCTGAGGTCCAGGCTGCGTCGGACAGGTGAGTATAGCAATATTTTTTATTTTAATTCTTTATTTTACACATTTATATGGATCCCAGGGTCTGAAGGAGAGTTTCCTCTCCTTCAGACCCTGGGAACCATCAGGAATACCGTCCGATACTTGAGTCCCATTGACTTGTATTGGTATCGGGTATCGGTATCGGATTGGATCCGATACTTTGCCGGTATCGGCCGATACTTTCCGATACCGATACTTTCAAGTATCGGACGGTATCGCTCAACACTAGTTGCGAGCGGTCACATGGACAAGCCGCGACGTCATCTAAGGTCCTTCACGCGCTCATTCTTAGGAAGGAAGCCTGCCGGAAAGAAGCAGGGCGCGTCCGAGGGTGAGTATATACCTAATAGGAATATACTCACCCTCGGACGCGCCCTGCTTCTTTCTGGCAGCCTTCCTTCCTAAGAATGAGCGCGTGAAGGACCTTAGAAGACATCGCGGCTTGTCCATGTGACCGCTCGCGACCAATCACAAGCCGCGACGTCACCGCAGGTCATTCACGCGCTCATTCTTAGGAAGGAAGCATGCCGGTTAGTACCAGGGCGCGTCCGAGGGTGAGTATATCAATATTTTTTATTTTGATTCTTTATTTTACACATTAATATGGATCCCAGGGCCTGAAGGAGAGTTTCCTCTCCTTCAGACCCTGGGAACCATAGTATCCCATTGCACTGCATTGGGTTTCGTGTTTCGGCTGACCCCGACCCCGACTTTTTTATAGGATCGGCCGATTTCACTCGACCCGACTTTTGAGAAAGTCGGGTTTCGTGAAACCCGACCCGATCCTATAAAAATAAAAGTGTGCTCAACCCTACTGGTCACAGCTGCTGGTGCTCTGACCCGATGTTTGGGTAGCCAAACCTGAATAGTAACACGGACTTCCTGGAGAAGTCCATGTTCAGGGTCAATGCCTGAACAGTAGATGTTCAGTATGGACCCCAAACTTTACTGTTCGGGTTTGCCAATCTCTACTCGCAATTCAAAAATTGCTGGTTATCTGTCTAAAGGCAGTTACACTTTAATATATCTACAAGAAAATTAAAATTTTTGATCCTATAGCATTTACAAGATATACAATCACTGTGCTACTGCTAAATAAGCTGTAAATATTGCCAAAAGCCTTTAAATCTAGAGAACTGCATTTGAAGGGCTAAGTCCCTTGCTATATATTTGTTCCTCCTTCGATTTCAATCAATTGGATTTAAAAATGCACTGCCAGGATATTTCGATCTTGCATAAAATTTCTGTAGATGATCTGACAAAAGTAAGAAAGATGATGATGTTGAGAGGAGTCGTAGGAAGCAGCAGAGTCATATTTTATCACAAGATGCCACAGAGAGTCGGTTAATGTTTTGGGAAAATAACTTAAAAATATTTATAATCTCTGAATTTACAAGCAATCTTCCATAGAGCATACTTATTTACTTAACTGTGAGAGTGACTCCATAAACACACGTAATAACTCATAAACACATGGTGATAAAAAAGTATGATGAATAAAAAAAATGGTTCAATACAACACATAATAATAAACTAAAGAGCTGTATAAGAGCCTCTGTAGCAAGATTATAAGTTTTGTGAATGGCATAAAAGCTTTCTTTTTATTATCCAATTTTTCCATTGAATCTTTAAAATGCAATTTGTGCAGTCTATGTTTGTTCACTTTAGAATGAATAAATAAATATATTCTCTAGCGTATTGATGGCATGAAAACTACGCAGCCAGGTATGCGCATACTGCAGTTTTACATAATTTTACAATAAGAACATTAGTGATCATAATAATAAACTGCTTGATTGCTAGGCTACAAAATAATATTTCATTATTCTAAATTACTGCAGTTAATGCAAATACAGGCAGAGAACACTTTAACGACGATCTTATTTTTTAAAAAGATGCAAATCAGTTTCAACATAGGGAATAAAAAGACTTTCAAGGTCAATAAGAGTATGAATTTGTTCTAAACTAAAGAAATTGTGGCATCATCGAGTGACCTACTATTTGAATCAATATTTTAAATACCGTATTTTTCAGACTATAAGACGCACCTAGGTTTTAGAGGAGGAAATAAGAACAAAAAAATTGAAGCAAAAAATGTGCTCAATTCTGTACTAATATCCCCTATCCTGGTATGCATGACCTCCTCATCCCTGTCCTGGTATACATGGCCCCCTCATCGCTATCATGGTAGGCATGGTCCCCCTCATCCCTATCCTGGTATGCATGGCTGCCTCATCCCTATCCTGGTATGCAAGGCCTCCTCATCCCTATCCTGGTATGCATAGCCCCCTCATACCCATTTTGGTATGCATGGCCCCCTCATCCCTACCCTGGTATACATGGCCTCATCGCTCTCCTGGTATGCATGGTCCTCTCATCCCTATCCTGGTATGCATGCTCCCTCATCCCCATCCTGGTATGCATGGCTGCCTCATCCCTATCCTGGTATGCAAGGCCTCCTCATCCCTATCCTGGTATGCATAGCCCCCTCATACCCGTTTTGGTATGCATGGCCCCCTCATCCCTACCCTGGTATACATGGCCTCATCGCTCTCCTGGTATGCATGGTCCTCTCATCCCTATCCTGGTATGCATGCTCCCTCATCCCCATCCTGGTATGCATGGGCCCCTCATTCCTATCCTGGTATGCATGGCCCCCTCATTGCTATCATGGTAGACATGGTCCCCCTCATGCCTATTCTGGTATACATGGCCCCATTCGTATCCTGGTGTGATTGGCCCCCAGCCACATCCTGGTGTGCATGGCCTCATCGTTATCCTGGTATGATTAGCCCCCCATTCCTATCCTGGTATATATGGTACCCTCATCCCTTTACTGGTAGGAATGGTCCCCTCCATCCCTATCCTGGTACGCAGGGACCCAATCTCTATATATAGAAAAATAAGGCTAAAAGCCACAGCCAGCTCACCGACAGACCGAAGGAGCACGGAGATCTCGTCCAGACCAAGACGTGCAGCAATGGAAGATGAGGAAAAGGTGTGTACTCCAGCTCCTAAAATCTTGAAATTCTTTATTGGTGCATATAAATATAGCGTGATTAAAATCCTTGCACAAAGGTGGTTGCAGTCATGAGGATAGACAACGCGTTTCGATCTCTGCGATCTTAATCATGTCTAACAGCATATGAACATTGCCAGTATTCATAGTACTAAGAAACCAATCACTGTGGATTTCACAATCACATGACTGAGAAGTCGCAGGTCCTACTATATAACCATCTAACAATAAAACTAAGTATAGATATAAAAACCATTCAACAATGATATAATATTTTGTTTTTCTTATTTAAACCTAACGGTGGTCTTGTTTGTAAAGTGTATATCCAATACGCCTCCCTGGTTAGGAGGTGTCTTTTGATATCCCCACCACAATTTGAGCATTTAACCAATTCTATGCCCTAAACAGCGATCGCTGCAATATTACCTCCGTGGCAAGTAGCAGAATGTTTGGCAACCATAGATACATTTCTATTACCACCATAGAAATTACTTGTATCTCTTTTGTGTTCAGAGATTCTCGTTTTGAGCTTTCTGGTGGTACATCCCACATATGAAACTTTACACTGTGTACAATTGATCTTATATACCACGTTTTTAGAGTGGCAATTTATGAAATCTCTAATTTTATAGCTTTTAGAGTTGTCATAATTAGTGTTGAGCATTCTGATACCGCAAGTATCGGGTATCGGCCGATACTTGCGGTATCGGAATTCCGATACCGAGTTCCGATATTTTTGTGATATCGGAATCGGAAGTTCCCAGTGTATGGTTCCCAGGGTCTGGAGGAGAGGAGACTCTCCTTCAGGCCCTGGGATCCATATTCATGTAAAAAATAAAGAATTAAAATAAAAAATATGGATATACTCACCCCTCCGGAGGCCCCTGGACCTTACCGATGTAACCGGCAGCCTCCGTTCCTAAGAATGAGGAGTTTAGGACCTGCGATGACGTCGCGGCTTGTGATTGGTCGCGTCAGCGGTCACATGAGGGGTCACGCGACCAATCACAAGCCGCCACATCATCGAAGGTCCTAAACTCCTCATTCTTAGGAACGGAGGCTGACGGTTACATCGGTAAGGTCCAGGGGCCGCCGGACGGGTGAGTATATCCATATTTTTTATTTTAATTCTTTATTTTACACATGAATATGAATCCCAGGGCCTGAAGGAGAGTTTCCTCTCCTTCAGACCCTGGGAACCATCCAGGATAGCTTCCGATACTTGTGTCCCATTGACTTGTATTGGTATCGGGTATCGGTATCGGCGATATCCGATATTTTTCGGGTATCGGCTGATACTATCCGATACCGATACTTTCAAGTATCAGAAGGTATCGCTCAACACTAGTCATAATTAGTAAATATATTGCCCGATTGACTTGATGCACATGTGCTACATGCGGTAGTGCTGCATTTATAGAAGCCTTTGCATTCCAACCATGTATTGGATCTGGATGTATATTGACTTGGAGAAATTATATCCCCTATGGTTGGAGCTCTTCTGGCTACTATATTTATGCCGTCATTTAGTATATTTGACAAAATGTCATCCTGTTCTAAAATTTGTACCCGCTTCTGTATAATGGATTTGATCTCATTAAAATGGGAACTATACTGAAGGCAAACATACAGTTTATTTTGCTTAGCTGTCCTATTTTTTTAGATTTAAGATTAGATTTTAATAAATTCTCCCTATCTTTATCTACTATATTTTGGGCTCTTTTTAGGATAACTGCGCTTATCAAGTCGTATTTCCAAATTTTCAAACTCTCTTTCTCTATTGCTTTGCTGCAGTTTCTCTTGAGTCTGGTGAATTCTCCCACCAGTATGGATTTAATTGTGTGAGAGGGGTGACTATTCTTGGCGTGTAGAACCGTATTTCCACTCATGGGTTTAATATGCGTTTTACTATGGATAGATTTACCGCACTCACCCTCCAATTCCAGATCAAGAAATGATATACACTTTGTTGTGCCTGTACATAAACCTAATACCAAAATCATTACCATTAACATATTCCATGAATTCCGGTATGGCAGACACATCGCCCCCCCCCCCAAATAATGAAGGTGTCATCGATGTATCTGCCATACCAGAACAAATAATCAAGAAACGGGTTATCAACAGAATAAATGTACACAGATTCCCAAAAAGCCATAGTCAGGTTAGCAAGCGATGGGGAGTACTTAGCTCCCATAGGAACTCCAGTCCATTGTCTGTAAATTGTCTTATTAAATGAAAAAAAAATTATGCTTAAGTAAAAAAAAAAAAAGTCACTTGCAATATGTACTGTATCAGATCCTGCGAATAAAGATTATAGTTATTAAGATGAAACTCCAAGGCTCTCATGGCAAAGTGACAAAGGAGGAATGATTGTTATTCTAAATGAAGTAGATCACATCACCAAAGTGGAAGAACATCTTGCAGATTACAACACATATGAAAAACTTGACAGCAATCCTACTAAGGAATACAATTTAAAGATTAGTAGAATGATTGAAGAAGGCTTAAGTTTGGGTGTTTTACACAAAAAACAATCAGAGTATTTATATGTACCATTTCCTACTTTACCAACACTATATGGACTTCCCAAAGTCCACAAGGGTAATGGCATACCACCTATTAGACCCATAGTTTCAGGGGTCGGATCTATGACTGAAAATATGTGTGAGTGGTTGGATTCATTATTGCAACCGTTAGTAAGAAGGACGCCAGGTTACATCAAGGACTCTAGAGAAGTACTAAAAACTTTCTCCAGAAAAACATGGCAAGAAGGTTTTTCGTGGCTCTGCTGTGATGTAATTTCCCTTTACACGAGCATACCACATGATGTTGCCATGAGAGCCTTAGGGCTTGTTCACACTTTGCAGATTTTGCTGCGGATTTTTCCGCAGCGGATTTGGAAAAACCGCAGTGCAAAACTGCTGCGGTTTTCACTGCGGATTTTCCTGCGGTTTCTTCTGCAGTTTCTTCTGCGGGTTTTCAACAGCACTTTCCTATTGGTGCATGTTGAAAACCGCTGCGGAATCCGCAGAAAGAAGTGACATGCTCCTTCTTTTTTTCCGCAGCAATTCCGCGCGGTTTTTTAAGGGATTTTCCGCAATGTGGGCACAGCGGTTTTTGTTTTCCATAGGGTAACATTGTACTGTACCCTGCATGGAAAACTGCTGCGGATCTGCAGCGTCAAATCCGATGCGGATCCACAGCAAAAACCGCAAAGTGTGAACATAGCCTTATAGTTTCATCTGAATAACTATAATCTTTATTCACAGGATCTGATACAGTATATATTGCAAGTGACATTTTTCTTACTTAAGCATAATGTTTTTTCATTTAATAAGACAATTTACAGACAATGGACTGGAGTTCCTATGGGAGCTAAGTACTCCCCATCGGTTGCAAACCTGACTATGGCTTTTTGGAAATCTGTGTACATTTATTCTTTTGATAACCCGTTTCTTGATTATTTGTTCTGGTATGGCAGATACATCGACGACACCTTCATTATTTGGGGGGGCGATGTGTCTGCCATACCGGAATTCATGGAATATGTTAATGGTAATGATTTTGGTATTAGGTTTATGTACAGGCACAACAAAAAGTGTATATCGTTTCTTGATCTGGAATTGGAGGGTGAGTGCGGTAAATCTATTCACAGTAAAACGCATATTAAACCCATGAGTGGAAATACCGTTTTGCACGCCAAGAGTAGTCACCCCTTCCGCACAATTAAATCCATACCGGTGGGAGAATTCACCAGACTCAAGAGAAACTGCAGCAAAGCAATAGAGAAAGAAAGTTTGACAATTTGGAAATATGACTTGATAAGCGCAGTTATCCTAAATGGTGTCTAAAAAGAGCCCGAAATATGGTAGATAAAAAAGATAGAGAGAATTTATTAAAATCTAATCTTAAATCTAAAAAATGGAGGGCAGCTAAACAAAATAAACCGTTTGTTTGCCTTCAGTATAGTTCCCATTTTAATGAGATCAAATCCATTATACAGAAACGGCTACCAATTTTAGAACAGGATGACATTTTGTCAAATATACTAAATGACGGCATAAATATAGTAGTCAGAAGAGCTCCAACCATAGGGGATTTAATTTCTCCAAGTCAAGTCAATATACATCCAAATCTAAATCCAATACATGGTTGGAATGCAAAGGCTTCTATAAATGCGGCACTATCGCATGTAGCACATGTGCATCAAGCCAATCAGGTAATATATTTACTAATTTTGACAACTCTAAAAGCTATAAAATTAGAGACTTCATTAATTGCCACTCTAAAAATGTGGTATATAAGATCAATTGTACACAGTGTAAAGTTTCATATGTGGGATGTACCACCAGAAAGCTCAAAACGAGAATCTCTGAACACATAAGAGATACAAGTAATTTCTATGGTGGTAATAGAAATGTATCTATGGTTGCCAAACATTTTGCTACTTGCCACGGAGGTAATATTGCAGCGATGTCTGTTCAGGGCATAGAATTGGTTAAATGCTCAAATCGTGGTGGGGATATCAAAAGATGCCTCCTAACCAGGGAGGCATATTCGATATACACTTTACAAACAAGATCACCATTAGGTTTAAATAAGAAAAATGAAATATTATATCATTATTGTTAAATAGTTTTTATTTCTCAATACTTCGTTTTATTGTTAGATGGTATATAGTAGGACCTGCGACTTTTCAGTCATGTGATTGTGAAATTCACAGTAATTGGTTTCTTAGTACTATGAATACTGGCAATGTTCATATGCTGTTAGACATGATTAAGATCGCATAGATCGAAACGCGTTGTCTATCCTCATGACTGCATCCACCTTTGAGCAAGGATTTTAATCACGCTATATTTATATGCACCAATAAAGAATTTCAAGATTTTAGGAGCTGGAGTACACACCTTTTCCTTATCTTCCATTGCTGCATGTCTTGTTCGGGATGAAATCTCCGTGCTCCTTCGGTCTGTCGGTGAGCTGGCTGTGGCTTTTAGCCTTATTTTTCTATATATAGGGTAGTGCCATGCCTGGAAACAAGGATCTCTTTGGCAGCTAAACCTCACACCCAACACCTTCTGAATCCAGGCCAGGAGGGGGAGTTCAAAACCCTGTTTTAGGGGAACTTCCCTGAAGTAAGATCCTGGTTTGGAGGAGGAGCTAGTCTAGTCTGGATCAGAAAGTCTGGAGAGCAGACAGAAAAGGAGCAGAGGAGAGATTTTAGGGTTCAAGGAGGCTACAAGTGGGCCTCTGAGGAGCCAAAGTGCAGAAACCAGGTACCAGGAGCCCGAGGCTAGAGTGGAACTGTAGGACACCTAGCAGAACCAGAGGGCACAGAACTACACGTATACTGCCCAAATTAAGCCTGTGGTACAGCAGCACCCTGGAGCCTGGAGTCACTGTGCAGAGACCCCAGAAGGAACGGCTCAAGCTGCCTACCTTACAGGTACCTGTCCCAGTACAGGGAAAAGAACCAGGACCTTGTTAGGACATTGCAGACAGCAAGGGATTTTAGCAATCGCAGAGTGGAAGGCTCCCAACCTGACTTGCCAAGGGGATTCCACTTGTTTCCGGGCTGCCTGGACTCTTATGTACCTGTTGCCAGTGCCCTGGACTGTGGCCTGCCAACTACAGTAAACCAGGTAAAGACTTATAACTTGAGTCCTTTACTCATTTACCGGCAATCGTCATCACCACCATACTCCTTAGGACCCCTGGGGACCCCAATTCTCCTGTGGGAAGTGTACCATCAGTGCTGCAATAACATTCCCCAGAGGACCCCTTTAACGCAGCGTCGGTCCCACTATTGACCGAACACCACAGGTGGAGTCACAACAAACTTATGAACACTTTTCCCTTAAAAGATGGTTCCCTTTTACAGTGAGTCCCAGGGCCACGGACCGGGTCGCAGCCACTGTGACATCCCCTTTAATAGCCGACCGGACCCCATACTGAGTACCCTGCCCTGGTGGGCGACTCATCTTTTTGGCATCACGAACAGGATTTCGTCCCCTGACATCACCAGGTACTGTGTGCCAAAGACTGACAGTTTGTTTGAAAACCACCATTGCCGTGGAGCACGAGCGGGAGGAGACGTACCTTCGTAGGCGGAGCTGGCCAAAAAGAGTGCAAAGAAGAGAAACGGGTGCCGTGCTGCGAGAGGAACACTGGAAGTGAAGACGCCATGCAGCAGGGCCAGAAGTGAGGACGCCACAAAGTGCTGGACAGAGGACCGGGAACCGCTACAGACTCCGGAGGAGAGACGCCGGCTTCTACCAGGTTAGCGAGGGGGAAAAGCCATGTTTGACCCGGAAGAAGGTTTGGCGGCGGTGGCAGCCGCAGGCTCCATAGTACTCCCAGGCCCCACAGGAGATGCACCCACAGACCCAGTGATGCTCCCAGGCCCCGCGGTGGATGCAGCCACAGGCCCCGTAATGCTACCAGGTCCTGCAATGCCAACAGCTCCAATAAGCTGGCTGGACCCCGCCGCAGCTACAATGCCCATCATGCCGCTGTCCATGCCATATATTCCTAGAGAAGCTTGGCTTCCACAGTATTCCGGAGAGTCCCATATATCAAGTGACTTTAAGGAAAGGCTCTGCAGCCTATTTGAAGTTTATCCCCTGACAGAGCATCAAAAAGTTAACATTTTAATTGGTCAACTGATTGGAACGGCCCTAAGAGAGGTAAAATCCTGGCCTGATGTGGAAAAAAAGACTGCAGCAGAACTTTGCTAAACTCAAAATTACCTTTGACACCCGCACCGCTGCAGAAATAAAAATAAAGTTCTTCGGGTGTAAGCAAAGAACACAGGATAGCATACGGGACTATGCCCTTACTCTACAGGAGGCACTGTGAGCCATCAAACAGGTAGATCCTAGCAGCATGCAGGATGGAAACAAGCTCTTAAAGGAGCAGTTCATTGAGGGACTGCTGTCCAGCACCCACAGGACTCAGCTACGCATCCTGGCCTTGCAAAACCTTGACCTGGACTTTGCACAATTTAAAGACAGGGTGCTGCATGAACCTCAGCAAAGCCACACAGTACCCTCTAGGCGACCAGCCCTCACATACCACCAGGAGGTGGCATCATATCCTCAGGTCCCCGATGAGGCCAACGCACAGACCCTGGATGATGATCCTTCTACAGGACTACGCCAACAGGTGCAGGAACTGACAAAAAGCGTAGCTACACTCGCCAGGACCGTGCAATCCCTAGAGGAAATCCCAAAGGAGAAGATCAAGCTGGCGTCCAGACCAGAGGACGTCCTCTGGCGACGACAGAAGAGGATCCCGCCGACCAGAAGAAGAGACGACAACCGCTATCATCCGGATTGACGACCCATCTGCCGCCGCTGTAACCAGGCAGGACACATTGCAAGGTACTGTCATTTAAATGAGCGACCCCTGGGGCAGAGGGCTAACCCCCAGGAGTAGGACAATTAGGCCTACAAAACTGGTGAGTCAAGTACGTCGGAAGACGACCTGTTTTCCCCATTGTGATCAACGGCATCCCGATGAACGCTTTGTTGGACACCGGCTCTCAGGTTACAACTATGCTTTACATTCTTTATAAATGTTATTGGTCTGACACAGACAATACCCGTGGCCCAGATAGTGATTTAACCCCTTTCTGACATTGGACGTACTATCCCGTCGAGGTGGTATGGGCCCGTATGACCACCGACAGGATAGTACGTCATCACCGATCAGCCGCGCTCACGGGGGGAGCGTGGCTGATCGGGGCCTGGTGTCAGCTGACTATCGCAGCTGACGTCCGGCACTATGTGCCAGGAGCAGTTACGGATCGCTCCTGGCACATTAACCCCTGGCACACTGTGATCAAACATGATCACAGCGTTCTGGCAGCACAGGGAAGCATCGCGCAGGGAGGGGGCTCCCTGCGTGCTTTCCTGAGACCCTCGGAGCAACGCGATGTGATTGCATTGCTCGGAGTGTCTCTTACCTCCTCCTCCTGGTGGCTTCCAAGCGCCTGCTCAGAGAAGGCAATGGGAAGCCTCCCTGCTGTGCCTGTCAGATCGCTGATCTGGCACAGTGCACAGCAAAGTGTCAGATCAGCGATCTGACACTACATAGTCATGTCCCTCCCTGGGACAGAGTAAAAAAAGTTAAAAAAAATATTTACATGTGTAAAAAAAATAAATAATTCCTAAAAAAAGAAAAAAAGAAAATAAAAAAATATATATTTATATATATATATTGTTCCAATAAATACATTTCTTTATCTAAATAAAAAAAAACAATAAAAGTACACATATTTAGTATCGCAGCGTCCATAATGATCCGACCTATAAAACTGTCCCCCTACTTAACCCCTTCAGTGATCACCATATAAAAAACCAGGCAAAAAGCGACGCTTTATTATCATACTGCCAAACAAAAAGTGGAATAACACGCGATCAAAAAGACGGATATAAATAACCATAGTACCGCTGAAAACGTCATCTTCTCCCGCAAAAATGAGCCACAATGCAGCGTCATCATCAAAAAAATAAAAAAGTTATAGTCCTCAGAATAAAGCGATGGAAAAATTATAGCTCTCAAAATGTGGAGACGCAAAAACTATTTAATGCAATAAAAAGCATCTTTTAGCGTGTGACGGCTGCCAATCATAAAAATCCACCCAAAAAATGCTATAAAAGTAAATCAAACCCCCCTTCATCACCCCCTTAATTAGGGAAAAATAATAAAATTTTAAAAATTTATTTATTACCATTTTCCCATTAGGGTCAGGGTTAGGGTTGGGGCTAAAGTTAGGGTTAGGGTTGGGGCTAAAGTTGGGGTTGGGGTTAGGGTTAGGGTTGGGGCTAAAGTTAGGGTTGGGGCTAAAGTTAGGGTTAGGGTTGGGGCTAAAGTTAAGGTTGGGATTAGATTTATGGTTGGGATTACATTTACGGTTGGGATTAGTGTTGGGATTAGGGTTAGGGGTGTGGTTAGGGTTTCAGTTAGAATTGGGGCATTTCCACTGTTTAGGCACATCAGGGGCTCTCCAAACGCGACATGGTGTCCGATCTCAATTCCAGCCAATTCTGCGCTGAAAAAGTAAAACAGTGCTCCTTCCCTTCGAGCTCTCCCGTGCGCCCCAACATATAGGATATCAGCGTACTCAGGACAAATTGGACAACAACTTTTGGGGTCCAATATCTCCTGTTACCCTTGGCAAAATACAAAACCAGGGGCTAAAAAATAATTTTTGTGGAAAAAAAAAGGATTTTTTATTTTCACGGCTCTTTTTTATAAACTGTAGTGAAACACTTGGGGTTCAAAGTTCTCACAACACATCTAGATAAGTTCCTTGGGGGGTCTAGTTTCCAATATGGGGTCACTTGTGGGGGGTTTCTACTGTTTAGGTACATCAGGAGCTCTGCAAATGCAACGTGACGCCTGCAGACCAATCCATCTAAGTCTGCATTCCAAACGGCACGCCTTACCTTCTGAGCTCTGCAATGCACCCAAACGGTGGTTCCCCCCACATATGGGGTATCAGTATACTCAGGACAAATTGGAAAACAACTTTTGTGGTCCAATTTCTCCAGCTCAGTTACCCTTGGGAAAATATAAAACTGGGGGCTAAAAAATAATTTTTGTGGAAAAAAAAAAGAATTTTATTTTCACGGCTCTGCGTTATAAACTGTAGTGAAACACTTGGAGGTTCAAAGTTTTCACAACACACCTAGATAAGTTCCTTAGGGGGTCTTCTTTCCAAAATGGTGTCACTTGTGGGGGATTTCAATGTTTAGGCACATCAGGGGCTCTCCAAACGTGACTTGGCGATCCATCTCAATTCCAGTCAATTTTGCATTGAAAAATCAAATGGCGCTCCTTCCTTTCCGAGCTCTGCCATGCGCCCAAACAGTGGTTTACCCCCACATATGAGGTATCAGCATTCTCAGGACAAATTGCAGAACAACTATTGGGGTCCAGTTTCTTCTGTTACCCTTGGGAAAATACAAAAATGGGGGGGGGCGGAAATATCATTTTTGTGAAAAAATATGATTTTTTATTTTTACGGCTCTACATTATAAACTTCTGTGAAGCACTTGGTGGGTCAAACTGCTCACCACACATCTAGATATGTGCCTTAGGGGGTCTTTTTTCCAAAATGGTGCCACTTGTGGGGGGTTTCAATGTTTAGGCACATCAGGGGCTCTCCAAACATAACATGGCATCCCATCTCAATTCCAGTCAATTTTGCATTGAAAAGTCAAATGGGCCTACCATCTGAATACACAGGTTCTACCAGGGCCTGTTAGTGGGCCAATCCAAGAAGACCAAGAGTAAGAATACTTTGTTTGAGTGGAGCAACAAGGTGGAAGAATCCTTCCCTCGGTTGAAGTTGGCACTCACGGGAGATGAGGTACTGGCCTACCCTGACTATGACCAATCATTTGTGCTGTGCATGGACACCAGCAACGTGGGATTGGGAGCAGTGTTGTCCCAGGTGCAGAAAGGCAAAGAAAGAGTTAGTGCCTATGCCAGCATGAACCTTCGTCCCACGGAAAGGAACCCCAAAAACTACAGTTCCTGCAAGCTGGAGTTCCTCACCATAGTCTGGGCAGTAACAGAGGTTCAAGCACTACCTGGCCTCAGCAAGATTCCCAGTTTTCACAGACAACAACCCGCTGACACCCCTGGAGACGACAAAACTAGGTGCATTGGAGCAGCGATGGATGGCCAGGTTGTCCAACTATGAATTCACCATCAAGTACCGTGCAGGGCACAAGAATGCAAATGCTGATGCTTTGTCAAGAATGCCCAATTTACCAGAGATGGTAGAGGATCCAGAAGCACTCAAAGAGATTGAGTTAACAGCTTTCCATCGCCCCAGGGTGACTCAGTACTCCCATTACTTGTGGGGGGTTTCTACTGTTTAGGTACATCAGGAGCTCTGCAAATGCAACGTGACGCCTGCAGACCAATCCATCTAAGTCTGCATTCCAAACGGCACGCCTTACCTTCCGAGCTCTGCAATGCACCCAAACAGTGGTTCCCCCCACATATGGAGTATCAGTATACTCAGGACAAATTGGAAAACAACTTTTGTGGTCCAATTTCTCCAGTTACCCTTGGGAGAATACAAAACTGGGGGCTAAAAAATAATTTTTGTGGAAAAAAAGATTTTTTATTTTCACGGCTCTGCGTTATAAACTGTAGGGAAACACTTGAAGGTTCAAAGTTTTCACAACACACCTACAAGTGTAAAGACAAACAAGAAACCACACTGAACCTATTGCCCCACCATGGATGGGCAGAGACACACCTAGATAAGTTCCTTAGGGGGTCTTCTTTCCAAAATGGTGTCACTTGTGGGGGATTTCAATGTCTCAAGCAAAGATGGAGGAGAAACTTCAACTGCGGTGTTTTAAGAGATCATCTTAAAGTATGCCCTGACAAATTGAGAGACAAAGAAAAAGATCCAAGTACTACTCAACCCACGGTAGAAGAGGAAAAGAAAATCCAAACCGTTCTTGGAGATTTTCCCCAGTCTTGGACTCAAGTACATCAAGCCATAGTGATACCTATCTTGACTTTTCCCCAGTTGGAAATACCAACACAAAATGAGATTCTAGACCAGCAGGTTCAAGCAACAGATGTCACACCAGCAGTGGAACCAGAGAATCCACCTTCTGCTATCGGTGAATCTGTCAAAACATGGTGAATCTTAGAAGTGGCAGACATTCGCCCACTTTACCAATACGATGCAGGCCTACAAGTAGCACAGACAATAGTGGGTTTACAATAGCAGACATGTTAGACCAGGAACTACACAGATCTACCCGTAGTACCAGAGGTCAGATTGTAGCCCGTTACAGGGACTGCTGTCAATAATTGTTATCTGTTTATATGCATTTCAAAAATGTGTATGTCTTTAACAATTTATTGTCTTTTTGTTTTCCCAGTCCGGGAGTACTGGATTTAACGGGGGGGGGAGTGTAACACCCCAGGTAACCGGTTGTTACAGTGGCATTGCTTTCCTCACGGGGAGTGTGATGTCACGCTTGGAAGCAGGGAAGGATCCATTTAACAGGTAATCAGCACATACAACACCATTCTGACTTCAGGTCAGAAGGGGAGCTCTACACCCGACTTCAGGGGAGCTGCTCTCTGTGGTCAGGAGGAGGAGTCAGTTGCTAGGTAGTTGCTAGGCAGTTAGGAAGAGTTAGTAGTTGGTTAGAGGAGAGCGACGTGTGAGGAAGGAAAGCTGGAGCCGTGCAGCTCCTGGGAAGAAAAGAGAACAGAGCAACTGATATAGAGACTGAAAGGGAAGAGAGGCAAAGGGGGAGTTAAGACCAGAGGAGAATAGCTGCAATTTAGCTACCTCTTGACAGAGCGCAGACACCGCTGGCCAGAAAACCGAGGTTGTGATGGGCTCTAAGACTCACAGCAGAAACCGGCAGGAAAACTGAACTACAGGTCACTTGCCTGCCCTAACACCTAAAGACACAGTGGTGTATAGTGCCCGGGTCATGATAGAGACCCTGTAAAAGGCTCGAGCCACCTGTCATACAGGTTAGTGTCCCACATACATAATAGGACAGAAAACTCTTGAGGACCTTGTTGGACAGCTATAGGCAGCAAGGAATTACACCACAGCGCTAAAGGGAAGGCTTCTAACCCCACCTGGTAAGGGGGAAATCCCAACTTGCTTCCAAGCCATGCCGGGCCACCACCAGCACCTGTGATCCGGTACCCTGGACTGTGGCTGCCTGAATTTCTTCAGTAAAGAGGTAAAGAGACTGCAACCTTGTGTCCTCTGTTTCTTATTACACCATCTTCATCTCACATTGGAGCTCTGGGGACCTACTTCACCTGTGGGAAGTTATACCATCTAGCTGCCATAACATCACCCCAGAGGACCCCTTTAAGCAGTGTCGTCCCTACTGACAGTACCACAGGTGGCGTCATGAACATTCCTTTATTTCGTGAAATTCCTTTATTTCAAAAACCCCTTTAAAGACCGTCCCTTTAACATGGGCGCCCAGGGCCACGGACCGGGTTGCCGCGACACATCCCTTTAAGTACTGTACCCGGTACCGAGCACACCACGGCCCTGGCGGGCATTCCATAACCATTGCTACATCAGTACATGATACCATCTTGCATAAACATAATACAAGTGTACGTAATGAAGGGAACAAGGAATATTTCACGCATAACATGTGATTAAAGTGAATGTGTCACCTGTTTTTGCTACACCATTTGAGAGCAGCATGATGTAGAGACAGAGACCCTCATTCCAGCGATGTATTACTTACTGGACTGTGTATTGTATTATTAATAAAATCACTGGTTTATCAGCTGCAGATCTACCAGTTCTCTGAATGCTGAGCTCCGTATAACCCCACTCCCACCACTTATTGACAGCCTTCTGAATTCACTGTGCATACGCAGAAAGCTGCCAATCAGAGGTGGGGGTGGGGTTATACAGAGCTCATGAATATAGAGGACTGTATACAGCAGGTGTACCAGCCCTCTAATTATAATCTGCTGATAAATCAAAGATTGTATCAAAATTACAGCAAGCAGCCCAGTAAGTAACACATTGCTAGAAACAGGTTTTCTCTCAATATACTGCATTATGCTGCCCTCGGATTAGGTGGTATAAACCTGGCAACAGATTCCCTTTGAAACCAGTAATCAATACACGGAAATAATATTTATTGAAGAGACTGAGTATAAAATACAGTGGGGGAAATAAGTGTTTGATCTCTTGCTGATTTTGTAAGTTTGCCCACTGAAAAAGACAAACGTATGGTTTTGTAGCCCATTCCAGCTTTGTGCAGGTCTATGATCTTGTCCCTGACATCCTTATAAAGCTCTTTGGTGTTGCCCATGTTGTAGAGGTTAGAGTCTGACTGATTAATTGAGTCTGTGGACAGGGGTTTTTTAAGGTGACTATGTAAGGCCAGTCTCACACGTCCAGATAATTCCGGTACCGGAAAAAATTGGTACCGGAGTTATCCGTGTGCTCACGTGGCACATCAGTGTGGCACACGTGCGGCAGCCATGTGCTGCCCGTGTGCCAACTGAGGACCACACGGACCATGCAGGAGACAGCGCTACAGTTAAGCCCTGTCCCCTGCTTTTGGTGCTGAAGCCGGCATTCATTCCTTCTCCCCAGCAGCGTTCGCTGGAGAGAAGGAATGAAAAATCAAGGTTTTTTAATTTTTTTTTGTTTAAAATAAAGTTCATCTCTGTAATGAGCGGTACCGCGTGACCGCTCACACAGGACAAGCTGCCGGCGCTGAAAGGAGGCATCGCGGGAGCTGGGTGAGTATTATAATACAAACGGGCGGGCGCACAGGGGGTGGGAGGCGGGTTGGTGACCCAGAACTTTATTTTTAACAAAAAAATAAATAAAAAAAACCCTTGATTTTTCATTCCTTCTCTCCAGCGAACGCTGCTGGGGAGAAGGAATGAATGCCGGCTTCAGCACCAAAAGCAGGGGACAGCGCTTAACTGTAGCGCTGTTTCTCCTGCGGCGGTACGTGCACACGGAGGAGTGTGCACACTGTTCTCCGCACGTGTGTGGGACGCTTTGCGGACCGTGCTGCCGGAGAAACATGGACTTGTCTCCGTGTTTTGCACACGGACACACGGTCCACGAAAAATCACTGACATCTGCAGAGACACATTGATTTTAATGTGTCTACGTGTGTCAGTGTCTCCGGTACGTGAGGAAACTGTCACCACACGTACCGGAGCCACTGACGTGTGAAACAGGCCTAAGACAGCCGTCTTTATTGCAGGTAATGAGTTGATTAGGAGTGTCTAACTGGTGTATAGGAGTCAGAACTCTTAATGGTTGGTAGAGGACCAAATACATATTTCTCACTGCAAAATCCAAATAAATTTATATAATTTAATACAATGTGATTTTACATAGTTACATAGTTACATAGTTACATAGTTACATAGTTAGTAAGGCCGAAAAAAGACATTTGTCCATCCAGTTCAGCCTATATTCCATCATAATAAATCCCCAGATCTACGTCCTTCTACAGAACCTAATAATTGTATGATACAATATTGTTCTGCTCCAGGAAGACATCTAGGCCTCTCTTGAACCCCTCAACTGAGTTCGCCATCACCACCTCCTCAGGCAAGCAATTCCAGATTCTCACTGCCCTAACAGTAAAGAATCCTCTTCTATTTTGGTGGAAAAACCTTCTCTCCTCCAGACGCAAAGAATGGATTTCTGGATTTTATTTTTGATATTCTATCTCTCAATGGTAAAATTAACCTACCCTTAGGCTGTGTGCACACGATGCGGATTTAGTGCGGTCTCTGCAGCTATTTTTTCCCCTGCAGATCCGCACTGTGATTTACAGTACAATGTAAATTGGATGAGGATGAGGAAAAAGCCAATATGCTAAATGACTTTTTTTCATCAGTATTTACAAAAGAAAATCCCATGGCAGCCAATATGACTTGTGATAAAAATTCCCAATTAAAGGTTACCTGCTTAACCCAGCAGGAAGTACGGCGGTGTCTAAAAATCACTAAAATTGACAAATCTCCGGGCCCGGATGGGATACACCCCCGAGTACTGCAGGAATTAAGTACAGTCATTGATAGACCATTATTTTTAATCTTTAAAGAGTCCATAATAACAGGGTCTGTACCACAGGACTGGCGTATAGCAAATGTGGTGCCAATATTCAAAAAGGGGACAAAAACTGAACTCGGAAATTATAGGCCAGTAAGCTTAACCTCTACTGTGGGTAAAATCCTGGAGGGCATTCTAAGGGATGCTATACTGGAGTATCTGAAGAGGAATAACCTCATGACCCAGTATCAGCACGGGTTTACTAGGGACCGTTCATGTCAGACTAATTTGATCAGCTTCTATGAAGAGGTAAGTTCCGGACTGGACCAAGGGAGCCCAGTGGATGTAGTGTATATGGACTTTTCAAAAACTTTTGATACGGTGCCACACAAAAGGTTGTTACATAAAATGAGAATAATGGGGATAGGGGAAAATATGTGTAAGTGGATTGAGAGCTGGCTCCGGGATAGGAAACAAAGGGTGGTTATTAATGGAGCACACTCGGACTGGGTCGCGGTTAGCAGTGGGGTACCACAGGGGTCAGTATTGGGCCCTCTTCTTTTTAACATATTTATTAATGACCTTGTAGGGGGCATTCAGAGTAGAATTTCAATATTTGCAGATGACACTAAACTCTGCAGGGTAATCAATACAGAGGAGGACAATTTTATATTACAGGATGATTTATGTAAACTAGAAGCTTGGGCTGATAAATGGCAAATTAGCTTTAATGGGGATAAATGTAAGGTCATGCACTTGGGTAGAAGTAATAAGATGTATAACTATGTGCTTAATTCTAAAACTCTGGGCAAAACCGTCAATGAAAAAGACCTGGGTGTATGGGTGGATGACAAACTCATACTCAGTGGCCAGTGTCAGGCAGCTGCTACAAAGGCAAATAAAATAATGGGATGCATTAAAAGAGGCATAGATGCTCATGAGGAGAACATAATTTTACCTCTATACAAGTCACTAGTGCGACCACACTTAGAATACTGTGCACAGTTCTGGTCTCCGGTGTATAAGAAAGACATAGCTGAACTAGAGCGGGTGCAGAGAAGAGCGACCAAGGTTATTAGAGGACTGGGGGTCTGCAATACCAAGATAGGTTATTACACTTGGGGCTATTTAGTTTGGAAAAACGAAGGCTAAGGGGTGATCTTATGTTCATGTATAAATATATGAGGGGACAGTACAAAGACCTTTCGGATGATCTTTTTAATCATAGACCAGTGACAGGGACAAGGGGGCATCCTCTACGTCTGGAGGAAAAAAGGTTTAAGCATAATAACAGATGCAGATTCTTTACTGTAAGAGCAGTGAGACTATGGAACTGAGTGAGTCATTATTTAAATTTAAGAGGGGACTGGATACCTTTCTGGAAAAGTATAATGTTATAGGGTATATATATTAGATTCTTTGATAGGGCGTTGATCCAGGGAACTAGTCTGATTGCCGTATGTGGGGTCGGGAAGGAATTTTTTTCCCCATGGTGGAGCTCACTCTTACCACATGGGTTTTTTTTGCCTTCCCCTGGATCAACATGTTAGGGCATGTTAGGCTATGGGTTGAACTAGATGGACTTAAAGTCTTCCTTCAACCTTAACCCCTTCCCGACCTTTGACGCCACGTAGGCGTCATGAAAGTCGGTGCCAATCCGACCCATGATGCCTATGTGGCGTCATGGAATGATCGCGTCCCTGCAGATCGGGTGAAAGGGTTAACTCCTATTTCACCCGATCTGCAGGGAGAGGGGGAGTTGTACTTCAGCCCAGGGGGGGTGACTTTGCCCCCACGTGGCTACGATCGCTCTGATTGGCTGTTGAAAGTGCAACAGCCAATCAGAGCAATTTGCAATATTTCACCTATGAAAATGGTGAAATATTGCAATCCAGCCATGGCCGATGCTGCAATAGCATCTGCCATGGCTGGAAATCATGTTCTGCCCCTGTGCTCCGATCCACCCCAAACCCACCCCCTCATACTTACCGAGCCTCCCGAAGTCGGTCCGTCTTCTCCCTGGGCGCCGCCATCTTCCAAAATGGCGGGCGCATGCGCAGTGCGCCCGCCGAATCTGCCGGCCGGCAGATTCATTACAAAGTACATTTTGATCGCTGTGGTAGGTTCTATCACAGCGATCAAAATAAAAATATAATAAATAAACCCCCCCCCCTTTATCACCCCCATAGGTAGGGACAATAATAAAATAAAGAAAATATTTTTTTTTTCTTTTTCCACTAGGGTTAGGGTTAGAACTAGGGTTAGAACTAGGGGTAGGGTTAGGGTTAGGGTTATGGCATGTGCACACAGTGCGGATTTGGCTGCGGATCCGCAGCGGATTGGATGCGGATCCGCAGTGGATTGGCCGCGGATCCGCAGCGGATTGGCCGCGGATCCGCAGCGGATTGGCCGCTGCGAATTCGTAGCAGTTTTCCATCAGGTTTACAGTACCATGTACACCTATGGAAAACCAAATCCGCTGTGCCCATGGTGCGGAAAATTCCGTGCAGAAACGCTGCGTTGTATTTTCCGCAGCATGTCAATTCTTTGTGAGGATTCCGCAGCGTTTTACACCTGTTCCTCAATTGGAATCCACAGATGAAATCCGCACAAAAAAACACTGGAAATCTGCTGTAAATCCGCAGGTAAATTTTTCAAAAATCGTGCGGAAAAATCTCACACGAATCCGCAACGTGGGCACATAGCCTTAGGGTTAGGGTTGGAATTAGAGTTAGGGTTGGAATTAGGGCTAGGGTTGGAAATAGGGTTAAGATTAGGCTTGTGGTTAGGGGTGTGTTGGGGTTACAGCTGTGGTTAGGGTTGGGATTAGGGTTAGGGTTGGGATTAGGGTTAGGATTAGGGTTAGGGTTGGAATTAGGGTTACGGGTGTGTTGGGGTTAGGGTTGTGGTTAGGGGTGTGTTGGGGTTAGGGTTGTGATTAGGGTTATGGCTACAGTTGGGATTAGGATTAGGGGTGTGTTGGGGTTAGTGTTGAAGTTAGAATTGAGGGGTTTCCACTGTTTAGGCGCATCAGGGGTCTCCAAACGCAACATGGCGCCACCATTGATTCCAGCCAATCTTGCGTTCAAAAAGTCAAATGGTGCTCCCTCCCTTCCAAGCCCCGACGTGCACCCAAACAGTGGTGTACCCCCACATTTGGGGTACCAGCATACTCAGGACAAACTGGGCAACAACTGTTGGGGTCCAATTTCTCCTGCTACCCTTGCAAAAATAATTTTTTGCAAGGGTAAAACATACTTGCTAAAACATAATTTTTGAGGAAAGAACAATTATTTTTTATTTTCACGGCTCTGCGTTATTACCTTCTGTGAAGCACTTGGGGGTTGAACGTGCTCACCACACATCTAGATAAGTTCCTTGGGGGGTCTAGTTTCCAAAATGGGGTCACTTGTGGGGTGTTTCTACTATTTAGGCACATCAGGGGCTCTGCAAATGCAACGTGATGCCCGCAGACCATTCCATCAAAGTCTGCATTTCAAATGTCACTACTTCCCTTCTGAGCCCTGACGTGCGCCCAAACAGTGGTTTACCCCCACATATGGGGTACCAGCACACTCACAACAAATTGGGCAACAAATTTTGGGGCCCAATTTCTCCTGTTACCCTTGTGAAAATAAAAAATTGCTTGCTAAAACATCTTTTTTGAGGAAAGAAAAATGATTTTTTATTTTCACGGCCCTGCGTTGTAAACTTCTGTGAAGCTCTTGGGGGTTGAACGTGCTCACCACACATCTAGATAAGTTCCTTGGGGGGTCTAGTTTCCAAAATGGGGTCACTTGTGGGGAGTTTCTACTGTTTAGGCATATCAGGGGCTCTGCAAACGTAACATGGTGCCCGCAGACCATTCCATCAAAGTCTGCATTCCAAAATGTCACTACTTCCCTTCCGAGCCCAGACATGTGCCCAAACAGTGGTTTACCCCCACATATGGGGTATCAACGTACTCAGGAGAAACTGGACAACAACTTTTGGGGTCCAATTTCTCCTGTTACCCTTGGGAAAATAAAAAATTGTGGGCTAAAATATCATTTTTGAGAAAAGAAAAATTATTTTTTATTTTCATGGCTCTGCGTTATAAACTTCTGTGAAGCACTTGGGGGTTCAAAGTGCTCACTATGCTTCTAGATAAGTTCCTTGGGGGGTCTAGTTTCCAAAATGGAGTCACTTGTGCGGGAGCTCCAATGTTTAGGCACACAGGCGCTCTCCAAACGCGACATGGTGTCCGCTAATGATTGGAGCTAATTTTCCATTCAAAAAGCCAAATGGCGTGCCTTCCCTTCCGAGCCCTGTGGTGCGCCCAAACAGTGGTTTACCCCCACATGTGGGTTATCATCGTACTCAGGACAAACTGGACAAAAACATTTGGGGTCCAATTTCTCCTATTACCCTTGGGAAAATAAAAAATTCTGGGCTAAAAATCATTTTTGAGGAAAGAAAAATTATTTTTTATTTTGATGGCTCTGCGTTATAAACTTCTGTGAAGCACCTGGGGGTTATAAGTGCTCACTATGCATCTAGATAAGTTCCTTGGGGGGTCTAGTTTCCAAAATGGGGTCACTTGTAGGGGAGCTCCAATGCTTAGGCACACAGGGGCTCTCCAAACGCGACATGGTGTCCGCTAACGATTGGAGCTAATTTTCCATTCAAAAAGTCAAATGGCGCGCCTCCCCTTCCGAGCCTTGCCGTGCACCCAAACAGTGGTTTACCCCCACATATGAGGTATCGGCGTACTCAGGAGAAATTGCCCAACAAATTTTAGGATCCATTTTATCCTGTTACCCATGTGAAAATGAAAAAATTGAGGCTAAAAGAAATTTGTGTGAAAAAAAAGTACTTTTTCATTTTTACGGATCAATTTGTGAAGCACCTGGGGGTTTAAAGTGCTCACTATGCTTCTAGATAAGTTCCTTGGGGGGTCTAGTTTCCAAAATGGGGTCACTTGTGGGGGAGCTCCAATGTTTAGGCACACAGGGGCTCTCCAAACGTGACATGGTGTCTGCTAGCGATGGAGATAATTTTTCATTCAAAAAGTCAAATGGCGCTCCTTCCCTTCCGAGCCTTACCATGTGCCCAAACAGTGGTTTACCCCCACATGTGAGGTATCGGTGTACTCAGGAGAAATTGTCCAACAAATTTTAGGATCCATTTTATCCTGTTGCCCATGTGAAAATGAAAAAACTGAGGCTAAAATAATTTTTTTGTGAAAAAAAAGTACTGTTTCATTTTTACGGATCAATTTGTGAAGCACCTGGGGGTTTAAAGTGCTCACTATGCTTCTAGATTAGTTCCTTGGGGGGTCTAGTTTCCAAAATGGGGTCACTTGTGGGGGAGCTCCAATGTTTAGGCACACGGGGGCTCTCCAAACGCGACATGGTGTCCGCTAAAGATTGGAGCCAATTTTTCATTGAAAAAGTCAAATGGCGCTCCTTCCCTTCCGAGCCCTGCCGTGCGCCCAAACAGTGGTTTACCCCCACATATGAGGTATCAGCGTACTCAGGACAAATTGGACAACAACGTTCGTTGTCCAGTTTCTCCTTTTACCCTTGGGAAAATAAAAAAATTTTTGCTAAAAGATCATTTTTGTGACTAAAAAGTTAAATGTTCATTTTTTATTTCCATGTTGCTTCTGCTGCTGTGAAACACCTGAAGGGTTAATAAACTTCTTGAATGTGGTTTTGAGCACCTTGAGGGGTGAAGTTTTTAGAATGGTGTCACCTTTGGGTATTTTCAGCCATATAGAACCCTCAAACTGACTTCAAATGTGATGTGGTCCCTAAAAAAAATGGTTTTGTAAATTTTGTTGTAAAAATGAGAAATCACTGGTCAAATTTTAACCCTTATAACTTCCTAGCAAAAAAAAAATTTGTTTCCAAAATTGTGCTGATGTAAAGTAGACATGTGGGAAATGTTATTTACTAACTATTTTGTGTCACATAACTCTTTGGTTTAACAGAATAAAAATTCAAAATGTGAAAATTGCGAAATTTTCAAAATTTTTGCCAAATTTCCGTTTTTTTCACAAATAAACTCAGAAATTATCGACCTAAATTTACCACTAACATGCAGCGCAATATGTCATGAAAAAACAGTCTCAGAATCGCTAAGATCCGTTGAAGCGTTCCTGAGTTATTACCTCATAAAGGGACACTGGTCAGAATTGCAAAAAACGGCAAGGTCATTAAGGCCAAAATAGGCTGGGTCATGAAGTGGTTAATAACTATGTAACTATGTAAATCAATGTAAAGAGAAAAAAAGCTGTGCACATGGTGTGGAAAAATCAGTGCGGAATTGCTGCGGATTTCAAAGAAGTGCATGTCACTTCTTTTGTGCAGCTCTGCAGCGTTTCTGCACTCCTCCATGATAGAAATCCGCAGTGGAAAAAACTGCAGAAAATCCGCACAAAATCCGCATCAATTCCGCACAAAAAACGCACTAAATCCGCATAAAAACCACGGCAAATCCGCAGCTGCGGATACTGCCAGGAGATGCAGATTTTGTGCAGAAAATTCTGCACCTCTTTTCTTACATGTGCACATAGCCTTAAAGTTGTAGACTGTTCAAGTCTTTGTCAGTGGGCAAACTTACAAAACCAGCAAGGGATCAAATAATTATTTCCCCTACTATATGTATCACATATAGTATAAGTAATGAAGAGCAGAAAAGGACTTGTCAAATACTAATTTGCACAATAATGTAGCATTAAAGTGGTGGTCCAAAACTAATATGGATTTTCATCCTACATGTCTATCTATATATTTTAAACCCTTTACCCCCAAGGGTGGTTTGCACGTTAATGACCGGGCCAATTTTTACAATTCTGACCACTGTCCCTTTAGTTGGTTATAACTCTGGAATGCTTCAACGGATCCCGGTAATTCTGACATAGTTTTCTCATGACATTTTGTACTTCATGATAGTGGTAAAATTTCTTTGATATTACCTGCGTTTATTTGTGAAAAAAAACGGAAATTTGGCGAAAATTTTGAAAATTTTGCAATTTTCCAAATTTGTATTTTTATGCAATTAAATCACAGAGATATGTCACACAAAATACTTAATAAGTAACATATCCCACATGTCTACTTTACATCAGCACAATTTTTGAACCAAATTTTTTTTTTGTTAGGGAGTTATAAGTGTTAAAAGTTGACCAGCAATTTCTCATTTTTACAACACCATTTTTTTTAGGGACACATCTCATTTGAAGTCATTTTTAGGGGTCTATATGATAGAAAATAACCAAGTGTGACACCATTCTAACAACTGCATGCCTCAAGGTGCTCAAAACCACATTCAAGAAGTTTATTAACCCTTCAGGTGTTTTCACAGGAATTTTTGGAATGTTTAAATAAAAATGAACATTTAACTTTTTTCCACACAAAATTTAATTCGGCTCCGATTTGTGTTATTTTACCAAGGGTAACAGGAGAAAATGGACCACAAAAGTTGTTTTACAATTTGTCCTGAGTACGCCGATACCCCATATGTGGGGGTAAATCACTGTTTGGGCACATGGAGAAGCTCGGAAGCGAAGGAGCGCCATTTGATTTTCAATGCAAAATTGACTGGAATTGAGATGGGACGCCATGTTGCGTTTGGAGAGTCCCTGATGTGCCTAAACATTGAAACCCCCCACAAGTGACACCATTTTGGAAAGTAGACCCCCTAAGGAACTTATCTAGATGTGTGGTGAGCACTTTGACCCACCAAGTGCTTCACAGAAGTTTATAATGTAGAGCCGTAAAAATAAAAAAAAAATTTTTTAGACCCCAGTTTTGTATTTTCCCAAAGGTAACAGGAGAAATTGGACCCCAAAAGTTGTTGTCCAATTTGTCCTGAGTACGCTGATACCCCATATGTGAGGGGAACCACCGTTTGGGCGCATGGAAGAGCTCGGAAGGGAAGGAGCACCATTTGGAATGCAGACTTAGATGGAATGGTCTGCAGGCATCACATTGCGTTTGCAGCCCCCTAATGTACCTAAACAGTAGAAACCCCGCACAAGTGACCCCATATTGGAAACTAGACCCCCCAAGGAACTTATCTAGATGTGTTGTGAGAACTTTGAACCCCCAAGTGTTTCACTACAGTTTATAACGCAGAGCCGTGAAAATAAAAAATATTTTTTTTCCACAAAAATTATTATTTAGCCCCCAGTTTTGTATTTTTCCAAGGGTAACAGTTGAAATTGAACCCAAAAAGTTGTTGTCCAATTTGTCCTGAGTACGCTGATACCCAATATGTGGGGGAACCACCATTTGGGCGCATAGCAGAGCTCGGAAGGGAAGGAGCACCATTTGGAATGCAGACTTAGATGGATTGGTCTGCAGGCGTCACGTTGCATTTGCAGAGCCCCTGATGTAACTAAACAGTAGAAACCCCACACAATTGACCCCATATTGGAAACTAGACCCCCCCAAGGAACTTATCTAGATGTGCTGTGAGAACTTTGAACCCCCAAATGTTTCACTACAGTTTATAAAGTTTATAACGCAGAGCCGTGAAAATAAAAAATCCTTTTTTTCCCACAAAAATTATTTTTTAGCCCCCAGTTTTGTATTTTCCTAATGGTAACAGGAGAAATTGGACCCCAAAAGTTGTTGTCCAATGTGTTCTGAGTACGCTGATACCCCATATGTTAGGGTAAACCCCTGTTTGGGCACACGAAAGAGCTCGGAAGGGAAGGAGCACTTTTTTACTTTATCAACGCAGAATTGGCTGGAATTGAGATCGGACCCCATGTCATGTTTGGAGAGCCCCTGATGTGCCTAAACAGTGGAAACCCCCAATTATAACTGAAACCCTAATCCAAACACACCCCTGACCCTAATCTCAACGGTAACCCTAACCACACCCCTAACCCTGACACACCCCTAACCCTTATCCCAACCCTATTCCAACCGTAAATGTAATCCAAACCCTAACCCTAACTTTAGCCCCAACCCTAACCCTAACTTTAGCCCCAACCCTAACTGTAGCCCTAACCCTAGCCCCAACCCTAACCCTAGCCCTAACCCTAACCCTAACTGGAAAATGGAAATAAATACTTTTTTAAATTTTTCCCTAACTAAGGGGGTGATGAAGGGGAGTTTGATTTACTTTTATAGCTAGTTTTTTAGCTGATTTTTATGATTGGCAGCCGTCACACACTAAAAGATGCTTTTAATTGCAAAAAAACATTTTTTGCATTACCACATTTTGAGAGCTATAATTTTTCCATATTTTGGTCTACAGAGTCATGTAAGGTCTTGTTTTTTGCGGGACAAGTTGACGTTTTTATTTGTAACATTTTCGGGCACGTGACATTTTTTTAACGCTTTTTATTCCGATTTTTGTGAGGCAGAATGACCAAAAACCAGCTATTCATGAATTCCTTTGGGGGGGGGGGGGGCGTTTATACAGTTCCGCGTTTGGAAAAATGGATAAAGCAGTTTTATTCTTCAGGTCAGTACGATTACAGCAATACCTCATTTATATCATGTTTTTATGTTTTGGCGCTTTTATACGATAAAAACAATTTTATAGAAAAAATTATTATTTTTGCATCGCTTTATTCTGAGGACTATAACTTTTTTATTTTTTCGCTGATGATGCTGTATCATAGCTTGTTTTTTGCTGGACAAGATGAAGTTTTTAGCGGTACCATGGTTATTTATATCCGTCTTTTTGATTGCATGTTATTCCACTTTTTGTTCGGTGGTATGATAATAAAGCGTTGTTTTTTGCCTTTTTTTTTTTTTAACGGTGTTCACTGAGGGGGTGAATCAGCGATCAGACGTGCACAGCAGGGAGGCTTCCCGGCGCCTGCTCTGAGCAGGTGCTGTGAAGCCACCTCCCTGCATGACCCGGATGCAGCCCGCGGACATTTTGGATCCGGGGCCTGCAGGGAGGAGACGCTCGGTACAAGGTGAGCACATCGCCTTGTACCGATCGTCTCAGGGAAGCACGCAGGGAGCCCCCTCCCTGCGCGATGCGTCCCTATACCGCCGGAACACTGCGATCATCTTTGATCGCAGTGTGCCGGGGGTTAATGTGCCAGGGGTGGTCCATGACAGCTCCTGGCACATAGTGCCAGATGTCAGCTGCGATAGTCAGCTGACACCCGGCCGCGATCGACCGCGCTCCCCCCGTGAGCATGGCCGATCGCTTTGGATGTACTATTCCGTCCTTGGGAAGTAGGGCCCACCCCACATGGACAGAATAGTACGTCCAATGGCAGAAAGGGGTTAATAATATCATAATTTTTCTAATATGGTAAAGTCCTAACTCTTACCTTTCTAATCTAACTGCTTTAATTTTTTAGTAATAAATCACTTGGCACTCAAATGGTTTCTTTCAGATGAAAAAAGTGAACATCCCATTTATTTGTGCATCCAGTTCAAAGATTATTTAAACGTTTTCGGTCAAATCACAAGACCTTCATCAGAAATATCCTTAACAAAACTGGAAGCATAGGACAATGAGGTATATGAGCCTAGGCAACCCGGGATGGAAAGCGCACCTGGAGCATCTCAGATCCTTGAAGAGAGAAGGAGGGCGTGTATCTGCCGCTGCATATGGCACTTATAGACGTCCGGTCCGTCACGCTGTGTGGAGTGATCCCGGGGGCAGCCCCCGGGATCACTCCACACAGCGTGATGGACCGGACGTCTATAAGTGCCATATGCAGCGGCGGATACACGCCCTCCTTCTCTCTTCAAGGATCTGAGACGCTCCAGGTGCGCTTTCCATCCCGGGTTGCCTAGGCTCATATACCTCATTGTCCTATGCTTCCAGTTTTGTTAAGGATATTTCTGATGAAGGTCTTGTGATTTGACCGAAAACGTTTAAATAATCTTTGAACTGGATGCACAAATAAATGGGATGTTCACTTTTTTCATCTGAAAGAAACCATTTGAGTGCCAAGTGATTTATTACTATTGGATTGACGGGCTGGAAACCTGACTTGGGCACCACACAGGATCCTTGAGTGCCGTGTGTTTTGTCTTTATCTGCTTTAATTTTTTACCTATGTCCTGTCACGATCCATTTTTGTATTTGTGGCAGATCTGGTTTCCCTCAGTTTAGACCTTTTTTCCTTTCTGGTCATCAGGGGTTAATGCAGTTTTCATCCCCTGGTGGCTGCTGGTGTTATTGCATTGCATTGCTGCTGGGTCAGCTGATGTTGGTGGTGACCACTCCCTCCATCCTTTAAGGAGTCACCTGGTTCATCAGCTGACTGTCAGTGTTAGTTCATTCTTCAGCGACCTAGCTGGAAGTAGGAGCTTGCTGGTGTTTCTTCCCGCTGTGCTTTGCAGCAATAAGCTAAGTGTTGTTTTCCTATACCTTGTCTGTCTTTCCTTACCCCTTGTTGTATTAGTGCAGAGGTGGGACCAGTGCTCTCACCTGCCAGTTCCTTACGTAGGGATAGGTGCAGGCAAGTGAGGGACTAGGTATCCTGGTCGGCAATGAGGTAAAAGAACAAGTATAGGGACGATAGTAAGATCAGGGCACATCTGCAGGCCAGTGCAGGAGGTGCCCATTCCCTCAGTCCCTACCGACAGGGCCCACCGTTTTAATTGTATTCCCTTGTTTGTTGTGCTGTTTGTGACAGACCTACGGTTGGGTCGTTTCATACCAGGTCAGTCACATCGTGACATGTCCATTTTGATGGCGTTTCATTTGAGAATCATCAGTGCATGCTGGGATACTCTAATGGGATGTCATCGGGAGGCAGAGGTAGCAGTCACAGCCACATCCTCTGTCCTCACCTTAAAATGACGCATTATCAGTAATGTGCATTTCAGGCACTGAGCTAGTCCCTGCTGTACTGAGCTTGCATCGGTTGTCAATTTCCGATATATGATCAGCATGAGCTCACTGTTCACTGTGCAATATTCTTCTCTGTGCGCAGGGACAGTGAGCTCCCTCGCTGGCTCTAATGAGAAGTGATGAGCTGGCAAGAAAGTCCACTGTCAGCCTATGTGCACACGTTCAGGAATGTCTGCAGAATTTTTCTGAACAAAACCGGACTTTTTCTGCAAAAAATCTGCATGCGTTTTTATCGCGTGTCTTTGCTCGTTTTTTTGCAGATTTTTCATGTTTTTTTCCCGGAGCTTCCCAATGCAATAATATAGCGCCAAAAATGCAAAAATATGCAAAATTAATGAACATGCTGCGTTTTTTACCGCAATGTGTTTTTTTTGCAGAAAAAAAAGCAGCATGTGCACAAAAATTGCAGAATGCATTAAAAATGATGGGATGCTTATGTATGCTTTTTTTAGCGTTTTTCCAATGGAAAACAGCCGAAAAACATGAAAAATCCTGAACATGTGCACCTAGCCTTAGAGTGGAAGGAGATTGTAAGGAGATTACCCATCAAGCATAGACCAGCCTCGCCCCCGAAACAGACATTATTATTAGGGCCAGGGTTGGACTGTGTTTTCACCAGGTAATCTACTTAAAATGCGCACTGAGAGTGCACTCTGTCTCTGGCTCATCCCTTCTAATTAAAGCCGGCAAGAGAGCACACTGTCACTTCACTGAGAAGAATACTGCACAGCGTGCAGTGATCTTGTACTGAGCACAGGTTGGAAATTCACAGCTCATGCATGCTTAGGTTAGCAAGAACATGCCCAGCCCCTGATATGGATGTCACTGATGACACTTCATTTCAGGGTGAAAATAGATGGCGTGGCAGTGACAACAGCCTTTGCCCCTTGATGACGTCCCTTTTGAGCATACCAGCATGCACTGGGAATTCTCAAACAGTGTTATCAAAATGGAAATCATTAAAAAATTTAAATAAAATTGAGCAGTTCATTTAGAGAGGGAAGGATAGGGCTCGGGCTGGTCTCTCTGTAACCAGGTAATCTCCTTACAATATGCACTGACAGTGCACTCTGTTGCAGGCTCATCATTTCTAATTAAAGCTGGCATGGGAGTGCACTGACACTGTGCATTGAGAAGAATACTTTTTAAGTTTATTTAAGCCGTATTAGAAAAACTTAAAATAAATAGGGAAAATTTATAATGAAAATCAAAATTCATTTTGGACCACCTCTTTTAATATACACATTCACACCTCCAGCTACATAGAAGATTAATGAGAGCGAGGAAACACTTTTACTTAACCTTTTAAGAACATTTTGGGAGAAAGTCATTGCAGGTCTATTTCAGTGAAACATGCACAAAATGTAGATATTGAACTTAAGTATGCCAAAATTACCTACAAAAAAATAAATACATTTCTATCCACATACTGACTATTCAGTGTGTATAAAGAAGTAAAGTAGTTGGTGAACGCAATCAAGAATTTTAACAAAATCAAAGTACCAGATGATACTGTGGTCATTGGGAAAAAAAACCTATGATGGTGAAAAGGAACCAGCCATGTATTCAAAAGCCTCATGGATCTGAGAGTAAATAAATGTTCATTCTATAGTTAAAAAAAACAAACATTTTCTTTGGAGCTAAAATTCTGTATTGGTAATGCTGAAACATAAACAAGCACCACTACTATTATACTTGATTGGTGATTATCTATTATGATGTATCTGATTAGTTGAATGCTTTCATAAAGTTAAACACTGAGCATGATGCATTTGAATAGAGTTGGTGAGTATTCTACAACCTAAAACCAATGATTATTCTGTATATTTTTAAATATGGCTTACTTATGATAATAAAATACATCAATTATGGTTACTATTTCGTTTTACCTTTTGGTGTAGTCCTAGTGTTATTCTGTACTGTTCCTCACATCATGTATTCATTTGTTCTTTAAATGTAAAATGTATAAAGATGATAAAAAGGCTTGAATGTGCTGCTATCAACCCTCATTTATAACCTGAATATATGTTTATATATTCATATTGACATCTCCCTTAGGCTCACTTACCCAACTTTACCCTGCTGAAAGCAGGTAAAATGATTTAAGGAAAATCTAATATAAACTGCCCTCTTGTGAGTTTTGTTTATTATAAATTCTGTTCTGTTTTTGTAATATAGCCCATTGTACCTGAACTTACAATGGCAAGAGATTTATAGATGCCAAGAACCATAGGCAACTCCTTAGTGGGTTGTCACATGTAATAACCAACTTGCTCTCTGTACTTAAATTCAACAAGAGCTTTCAACTCTTTCTACCCTATCTGTTCTCCATTTATGTAGCGCTGCTGATCAAACCCGTAATAAAAACTTTTGTGCTTCCCTTTCTGTTTGTTATTATTAGAGATGAGCAAATATTTCAATGTTCGGTTTGGATTACGATCGCTTATTTTGCAATATTCGCCAATTTATTTGTCGAATATTTGCCGAACATAGCCGTACGTCATTGGAATCAATGGTAGACATAAACAAATGCATACACAACACCTTCAAATGGGCTCAAAAGCTGCCAAAACAAATCAAATCAGTTGCAGAGACCAGGAAAGTGCCATCAATTCACCCACAGTACAAATTTTAGAATGGCATGGCAGCAATCAGCAATGCATGAGGTATTAGGGTCTGGGCCAGCATTTACAGCTTTGAATTGATCGTCACAGTAAGACGAAGTGGGCAAGGGATCAGTGTAGGCCTCCTTCAAATCCAAAGATGTACTGATAGGGAATTTAGATTGTGAGCCCCATTGAGGACAGCAATGATAATGTGTGCAAACTGTAAAGCGCCTCGGAATATGTTAGCGCTATATAAAATAAAGATTATTATTATTATTAATAAATTAAGACCAGGTGGGTGAGGCATCAGTGTAGGCCTGCTGTGCTGGGAGCCCTGATACCACATGCAACAACTCAACATGCTTTGATGCTCAGCCACACTCAGGTGGAACAAATATCAGTTTCATAGACTACTGTTGTCAGAAAAATGTAAGGATAGTAACACGAGTCGTTGACTCAAAGGCAGTGGAGGCCTGCCGGTCTCGGATGCCTACTGCTACAGGCAACACACACCAAGAAGACCCAACCAGGAGTCTATACATTGACAAAAATTAGTGGCAGACTCCAACAAAGTTGCATCAATTTCAACAAAAGAGAAATAGTATAATAAGGACCAACACCTCTTCCTCTACAGGCAACCCAGCAGATGGAGATCCAATCAGGAGATGGAGAGACCCTATCAGGAGACTCCACATTTCCAAAAATTAGTGGCAGACACCACCAAAGTGTCATCAAATTCACCAGAGTAGAATTAGTACAATAGGACCAACACTTCTTCCACTACAGCCAATACAGGAGGCGGAGACTCAGTCAGGAGTCTCCACATTTCCAAAAATTAGGGCCGGACACCACCAAAGTGGGATCAATTTCACCAGAGTAGAAATAGTATAATAGGGTCTGACACCTCTTCCACTACAGCCAACCCAGCAGATGGAGACCCAATCAGGAGTCTTCAAATTTAAAATAATTAGGGGCAGACACCACCAAAGTGGGGCCAATTTCACCAGAGTAGAAATAGTATGATGGGGAGCGACATGTCTTCCACTACAGCCAACCCAGCAGATGGAGACCCAACCAGGAGTGTTCACATTTCAACAAATTAGTGTTAACATCTGCAGAAGCAGCAACAGCAGGGACAGAAGCCCCACTAAAGATATCATAGACTGCAATTATGTAAGGTCAATGCAGCACACTAAAAACTACATTGCCTAGTGTGACACTAGTCACTAATGTGACGCTAGTTATTACTCATTAACAGGCCTTGAAGCTGAAGAGATAGTCTTTCAGGGGTCAATACCAAGAGAGTAAGTTGATAACCAAGGAAAACAATGAAGTCATAAGTCAGGTCACAGTCAAGTGTCAATAACAAGAGATAGCAGATGAAAAGCTGAAGGACAAGACAAAGGGATAGTCAGAACAAGACCCAAAGGGTCAGGCAGCAGAAAATCAAAACTCAGTGCAACAAAATCAGGCTAGCACTCACCAACATGCACAAACTATGTCTGGCAGGGATTGGGGCAGGCAGCTCAGTTAAGTAGCTGGGCAATTGCCAGAACACTGAACACCTGCAGAAAGTCCCGCACATCCCAGTAATAGATTGGACAGCACAGTTGTCAATCAAGGCACAGACAGCCCAGCAAACCCATCACAGTATTGGACAACCAAGCTGTCAATCAAGACACAGACAAGACAGTTTCCATAGAACAGCATAGCAATCATTCACTGAGCAGAGAAATCGTGACAGTACCCCCTCTTCTAGGGGGGCGTTCAAACCCCCAGGTTTCCCAGGAAACCTGCAATGGAAGGCCCTGACCAGATGATCGGCATTTACAGCTCAACAGGAACCCAAGATCTCTCTTCCAGTCCATAACCTCTCCAATGAATGAGGTACTGAAGGGAATTATGGATTTTCCAACATTTAACAATCTTTTGAACTTCAAACTCCAAATTGTCATTGACATAAACCTGTGGAGGTGAAGATGAAGGAGCCAAAATGGAAGGGACAAACACTTTTAGCAGTGATTTATGAAATACATTTGGAATGCAAAAACATGGAGGGAGTTTTAATCAGAAAGCCACTGGGTTAACTACCTCCAAAATCACATATGGACAAATAAATTTAGAACCCAACTTGGCTGATAGCACTTTCAATGTAATATTTTTGGAAGAAAGTCATACCTTATCACCAACCTTGAATATGGGACTCCCTGAACATTTCCTTCCATTTCTTGTGACGCTGAGCCTCCTCAATATTCTTCTGAACCTCTCTTCAGTCATCTCCCAGTTTTTGAATAGCAACCTCTACTCCCGGACAACCAGAACTCATCCTCGAGATTTCACCAAAATGAAGATGAAAACCATAATTACAAAAAAAGTTGCGGTTCCAGTAGACTGGTTAACCCGTCTGTTAAAGGCAAATTCAGCAAGAGGTAAAAATAAGGACCAGTCCTCCTGCTGAGCCATAACCAAACACCTTAGAATTTGCTCTAACGACTGGTTTCTCCTCTCTCTCTGACCATTGGTTTCAGGATGGTAAGCAGAGGAAAACGATAGGTCAATCTCCAATCTCTTACAGAACGCTCTCCAGAATTTAGAGACAAACTGCACCCCCCTATCGGATACAATGTTCAAAGAAATGCCATGAAATTTCACTGGGACTAGGGGGAACTTTTCCTGGCCCTAACAGTAGGGGCCACCCTAGCTCACCCTTTTCCCTGGGATACTTCAGATGGCAAAAATGCCGGGGCCTCCACCCTATCTCCTACAACAGCCCTACGTCTGTCCCCTTCCCCACCCAGGGAAGAGAGGCGCTACTGTGTACCACAGTACACCAACCCGACAGACAGGGGGACAAAGACAAGGGCACAAAGAAAACCACACACACAAAATATACACTCACGTATAACAGAGGTATTCACCGGGGTGTGTAGGGAGGTAGAAAGAAAGTAAGATGGAAAAGGATGAAAAATTTCCAATCGTACAAACCAAGCAACAGTCGCAAATAAACTAATCCAGCTCTCCATACACCAGCTCCTCTCACTCCAGATCTTTGTAGCAAATGCTAAGACAAAGACCTGGTAAAGTAGCCTAGCTTTTATAGGGGAGAGGAGAGGCTAACTGAACACAGCTGAATGCAGGAATTTCCCACATGTCCGATTAACCCTTGTTCTGCTGAAAGAACAAACAAGTTTAATATACTGGAGAAGTACTTCTTCTCAGCAGTGGAGCAGGAGCCAACAGATGCTGCGGTCATCTGGGCCCGCTCTGTTGTGGTAACCCCGTGAAACTCACCTCATGATTGATGAATAATCAGAAAGTGTCTCAGCATTTGGTAACCCTGATAACACAACAAAGTGAGCTTGTTTACTGAATCGGTCTACCACCACTCAACTTATAGTTTTCACACAATACAAAGGCAAATTAGTGATGAAATACATGGACAAATGAGTCCATGGTCTTTCTGCAATAGGCAATGGAGCCAATTCCCTGGCTGGTTGCTTCTGACAAACTTTAGCGTGTGCACAAACCTCATAAGCAGATACAAAACCTTTTGCTTTCGTTAAGCATGGATGGCTACCAAAATAGTCTACATATTGCTTTCTGCGTAGCAGGGACCCCAGGGTGACCACTCAAGCTAGAGTCATGAAACTCTTGCAAAAGACATAATCTGAGATGCACGGGCACAAATAATTTAGATCCAGGATTAGCAGAAGGAGCCAAAGACTGGACTTGGCAAATCTCAGCCTCCAACTCCGAGGGCACCATAGAAATTAGTCTATCCTGAGGAAGAATGGATGAAGGCTTTTCTGGAGTAGAAACTGAATCTAGGCTGAGTGACAAAGCGTCAACCCTAACATTCTTAGACACCCAGAACGTGATGGAAAAATTGAATCTTGAAATAAATAAGGACCACCTGGCCTGTCTAGTGGTTAAACATTTATCAGATTCGATATAAGCTAAATTTTTATGATCAGTCACACCCGTGACCTGATGAGTAACTCCCTCAAAAAATGTCTCCATTTCTCAAACATTAACTTGACGACAAGCAGCTCACGATTTCCAACATCATTATTTCTCTCAGCAGATGAAAATTTCCCACAAAGTAATGCACATGGCCGTAAGTTTGTCAGGGTTTTAGGACCTTGAGACAAAACATCCCCCACCCCAAACTCTGGGGCATCCGCCTCTACGATAGATGGTTTCTGAAGATTAGGTTGAATCCAAACTGGAGCAGACATGAAACACTCTTTTAGTTTATTAAAGGCACCAATGGCATCTGATTACTATACCTTTAGATCCACCTCCTTACATGTAAGATCGGTAAGAGGTTTAACAATCTGTGAAAAATCCGTAATAAATTTTCTATAATAATTGGCGAATCCTAAAAAACGCTGTAGTGCTTTAAGGTCATGAGGTTGAACCCAATCAATTGATTGCACCTTCACAGGATCCATCTTAAACCCTTCAGCAGATAGGATGAACCCCAGAAATGATATTTCCAGAACAGAGAAAGTACATTTTTTCTAATTTGGCAAACAAAGAATTCTCCTTGAGTATTTGTAAAACATAACGAACATGCGCATAGTGCAAATCCAGATCAATTAAAAAAATTTGAATGACATCAAGGTATACCACAATAAATCTTCCAATGATATAAAAAAATGTAATTCATAAAGTTCTGAAAGACAGCAGGTGCATTGGTTAAACCAAAAGTAATGATCAGGTTCTCGAATAAAACCTCAGAAGTTACAAACGCTGTGTCCCACTCTTCACCTTCCCGGATCCGTATCAATTTATAATGCCCTCTAAGATTAAGTTCAGAAAACCATTTGGTCCCAGTAAGCTGATTATATAGGTCAGGGATGAGTGGAAGTGGGTAAGTATTTTTAACAGTAATTTTGTTTAGTTTACAGAAATTGAGGCAAGGGCGGAGCCCCCATACTTCTTTCTCACAAAGAAGAATTCAGCAGCTACAGGCGAGGAGGAGGGACGGATATGACCCTTCCATAAAATTTCATTTATGTATTCTTTCATGTCAATCCATTACGGTCCTGACAAATTGTTCAGGCGAGCTTTAGGCAATTTGGCATTAGGAATAAGATCAATAGTACAATGTCATTGATGATGGGGAGGTAGTATCTTTGCCTCTTTTCTCGAGAACACTTTCTCAAATGCCGGCAGACCCTCCTGACTAGCAGAGCAAATTTGCACAGAATGAAGACACTTTTATTACAGTTGGGGCCCCATTTAACAATATCCTTTTGCCACCAATCAATTAAAGGATTATGAACATGCAGCCAAGGAAACACCAACACCAACATAGCAGGTAAATTATCCAAGTCATAACAGGAGATGGAATCAGAGTAGAGTGTTCCCACTCTTAGTGTGAATTCCATCATTACCAGCTGAACAAAGTTTTGGAGTAACGGTGTTTAGTTAATAGCAACAATGTGAATAAGTCTTTCCAATTTAATTGTCCCTAATCCTAATTTAATAACCAGTTCTGAATCAATAAAATTTGCTGCAGTCAATGAAAGCAATTGCAGATAACTACAGGTTTTGAAAACATAGTTCCACATTCAACAGTACTTTATCTGAGGAGTAAAAGGGTACCTTGAAGTCTGGGTAACCTCCACCAATATCACCCAGTCTTTTGGCATTTCCCAAAGGCTTGTTTGGTTGGGTGTGAATCAAGCAGTCCTTGAGATAATGACTACAGTAGAAGCAGAGTCGTAGATCACACCAACATCTCCTCTCTGTGGCCCAAGAGCTGGCTGTTCCAACCTCCATTGGTACTGTCTCAGGTGAAGAAACTGACTCGGGAAGAATGACTGAAAATCCTTGTCGCTCATCACTTCTCTCCCGAATTCCACGATCCATATGAATGGCCTGAGCCATGGCCTCCCCCAAAGAACAGGGTGGAAATGCAAAGCCAGAGCACCCTTAAGAGCATGCGTAAGGCCATGGCGAAACTGCTACCTGAGAGCAGCATCGTTTCATAGAACCTCAGAGGACAATTGCCGGAACTCTGAACTATAATCCTCAGTGGTGCAGCCCCTCTGCTTCAGGTTCATGATCTTAGCCTCTGTGACCTGGACCCTGTCAGATTCATCATCCCTAAAGTGTCAAAAAACGCATCAGCAGAAGAGCATTCTTGGGCTAATGGGGACAAAGAGAATGCCCAATTCTGAGGACTCTACGCAATAGGGACAACATTTCCTATCGGACTTCCGTTTCTTACACTACTGCTTCTGTTGCTAATGTTTTAGCGTTGACAAATTGACATGCCGGAGGTCGGAAGTCTAGAGCTGCGATACACACTGTGTGCCTCACTGCTATCTTGTGGAAAACCTATCTTGAGGTTGTATAAAAGTGTGTTTCAATACTACAGCATTCGTGGGTCCCTTTCCAGGGTGGGAAGCATCTGGCAAAATTTACTATTATAACGTGGATCTAGCAAAGTGGCAACCCAGTAGTGAGCACTATTTCGAATCATAACTATATGGGGATCATGTTGCAGATAGCGCAGCAAGAAGGCACTCATATGTCAGTCTCTTCCATTATATCCAAGACCATGCTGCTTCTAATGCTTGTTTCCTCCCACCCCTCTCACCAATCATGAACAACAGAGTGGGGATGATTATCCTCTTCATCTCTTAACAGTTGCTCGCTCATCACCTCTTTCTCCTCCATTTATTCCTCGGCTCTTGCACCTTCACTAACAGGTTGTCTGGTATCTCCAGCCCCCTCGAACACAGTAATCCACCCTCCCTTGGCACCCGTCTGTGTGACAATAGTCTGAAACTTTGAGACAATGTTATCCCTTCCTCATCCTCCTCCTCCTCCTCTGGGACCAACACATCCTACTGCAGGCTGTTCAAAGTCTGCTCCACATGTAGATGAGCAGAATAGTCAGCATCATCAGCACTTACCATCTAAGTAGCCATTTCAAAACTGTGCATAAGGGTGCAGAGGTCCTTAATCTGTGCCCACTCCTTAAACATGATATGCACCACGTCCGTACTGCGTTGGCCCAGGCTATAAGACATGATATACTGCATTGGGGCTCGTTGCTGCTGCCACAGTCGCTGCAACATATGCAGAGTGGAATTCCACCGTGTCGACACATCACATATCAACCTGTTAACTGGCATGGACAAAGACCTTTGTTTCAATGCAAGCCAATGACCTGAGGGGTGCAAACGGCTGAACTGAGCACAAAGCTTCCATGCTTTTTGCAACGGCTCACCTAGGCCAGGCTAGTGGTGGAGAAATCACTGTACAACCAGGTTGATGACGTGAGCCATGCAAGGCAAGTGTGTGAGCTTGCCTCAGTATAAGGCCGGAGTCACACTACAGCGAGATACGGCCAAGTCTCGCAGGTTAAAAACAAGCTCTGGCATCGGCACTCCGGCGCAGAGTGTGCAGCTTCATGTATTGCTATGCGGCCGCACGCTCCGCTCTGGAATGCCGGTGCCAGAGCTTGGTATTATCCTGCGAGACTCAGCCGTATCTCGCTGTGTGTGATCCCAGCCTAAGGCTGACAACAGGTTTGCACCATTATCGGACATGGCATTCCCTGAATGCAGGATCAGCGGAGACAGCCATTGCTCAAACTCGGCCTGGAGAGCTGTCCGCAACTCTTCAGCTGTATGACTGCAATCTCCAAGGCATATCAATTTTAACACTGCCTGATTGTGGTGAGCCCTGGCTGCGCAGTACGGATGTGATTAGGATTAAGGAAGAGGTTAATGGTGCAGGGCGAGGTTGTAGAAGAGGTTGAGGAGGCAGAAGCAGTGGAGTTGGGATTCCAAGACTTGAGGAGCATCCCCTTCCCCCACAGCCACAAGAATCGCCCAGTCAGCAAGATGTAATGCTCTTGGCCATGCTTACTTGTCCATGTGTCTGTGGTGAAATGCTCCCTGGCAGACATACTTTTTAGGGTTGAGCGAAATGGATCGGACAAATTAAAAAATCGCCGACTTTCGAAACCCGACCCAATCCTAGTGTGGGATCGGCCATGCGGTCGGCGATCTATGCGCCAAAGTCGCGTTTCGTATGATGCTTTCAGTGCCATTTTTCAGCCAATGAAGGAGGACGCAGAGTGTGGGCAGCATGATGACATAGGTCTCGGTCCCCACCATCACAGAGAAGGGCATGACAGTGATTGGCTTGCTTTCTGCGGCGTCACAGGGTCTATAAAGGGGCGTGCACGCCAACCGCCATCTTACTTCTGCCGAGCTTAGCATAGGGAGAGGTTGCTGCAGCTTCATCAGAAGAAGGGATATAGTTAGGGAGGGAAGATTAACCCCCAAACTGCTTGTGTTGTAGCGATTTCCACTGTCCAACACCACCTTTTTTTTGCAGGGACAGTGGAGGCTATATTTTAGTGCATCAGCTCTGTAGCTTATTAGGCTGCCTTATAAGGCTCCCTGATAGCTGCCTTGCTGTTTGCACGCTGGTGTGCAAACCACCTGCTTTTTTAAAAGCAAAAATCCTGTTGCTCCTTTCTGCACAGTTATCTTGTTTATTTGTCCACACTTTTGCGTGCAGCAGTCCTTTTTATTGCTGCCATACTTGTCCTGAGATCATTGTAGGGAGATTGAAATTGTACTACAGTCCTTGTATTTTTTTATATATCTTCCAGCCACTTTCTGCTATTACATTGTGTTGTTTTATACACTGGGCCCGAGTTTTGGTTCAGTCTCCCCCCCCAAAAAAGTGAGATTCAAATTCTCACAAAGTGGATATACTTCTGTCCTGTTAGTTTGTCGTATATCAGCCTGCCACTTTCTGCCACTTACATTGTGTTGTTTTATACACTGGGCCTGAGTTTTGGTTCAGTCTACCCCCCAAAAAAGGGAGATTTAAATTCTCAACAAGTTTATATACACCTTCTACCTTGTTTTACAGAACCATATAACGGTTGTTATTTTGGTTAGATTTTCCAAAAAATGAGGAAGTCTGGTGGAAGAGCCCGTGGGCGGTGGTTGCCAGCTGGTACTGATGGTGGTGGTGGTGGTGGTGCATCTGGTGGTAGTGGCAAAAGCACAATAGAACCTAAGGCGGGAGGTGTTGAGCCAGCGTCATCGTCTGGCTACACAAGGCCTCGAAGGCTCCCTTATCTGGGAGTAGGAAAACAGCTTTTAAAGCCGGAGCAGTTGTCCCTCACAGGTCATTCCCCTTTGATTACTGGGCATCTAAAATAGACACCTGGCCTGAATTGGCAGAATATGCATTACAGGAGCTCGCTTGCCCTGCTGCTAGTGTGCTATCAGAAAGAGTCTTCAGTGCTGCTGGTTCAATACTGACCGAAAAAAGGACACATCTGGCTACCCGAAATGTTGATGATCTATCCTTCATTAAAATGAACCAATCATGGATTTCAAGTTATTTGGCCCCACCTTCCCCTGCTGACACGTAGCTTGCCTGAAAAATGTCTTGCTTTTGGCCTCCTCTTACTGACATCTCCAATTCCTCCATTTGCAGCTGCTGAATTTCCACCATAGGCCATTTTTATACCTCCCTAAATGGGCTGACTCCCCCCACAGGGCAGTGGTCACCACCTGGCGCAAGCACCCGTGTGAGTGGCTTTTGCCTGGACAGTTGGGTGTGCCCACTCTTGGGCAACGGCACTGGCACAGGGTCCCTCATAGTACAATGAAGTGTCTCTGACGGTGGTGATGCACAACCAACGTCAGACACACCGTCGTAATATGAGGGGCCTTGTGCTAGTACCGCCGCCCACGAGAGAGTGTTCCCCCAGCTCGAACAGTGCTCTACCACTTGCAATACTTACCTCTCCCTGCTTCACCACTGTGTAGTCTGTGCTGTTAAATTTTTAAATGGCACTGCCAATACAAATTTGTTGAAATGATAGATGGTAGTTAAAATATACAGGGGCCCTGGCCTCCATTTAGACCAGTTAATACTTTGCATCTACTACCACTGTCTGCTACTCAGCAGAGGAGCCCACCCCTGTACCTAGCTATGCCACCTGTTTATTATGAACAATTTTTTGGCAGACATTTAGCCCACTTTATTATTTGGGCCTACTAAATGTGTCTGCCACTCATTACAGTTGTCCTCCACTGAACAAAGCAATGCCGCCTGTTTAGTCCTGTTACCAATTTTGAACTGCATTTAGGCTACTTTATTATTTGGGCCTACTAACTGTGTCTGCCACTCATTACAGTTGTCCTCCACTGAACAAAGCAATGCAGCCTGTTTATTCCTGTTACCAATTTTGAACTGCATGTAGCCTACTTTAATATTTGGGTCTACTACCACTGTCTGCTACTCAGCAGAGGAGCCCACCCCTGTACCTAGCTATGCCACCTGTTTATTATGAACAATTTTTTGGCAGACATTTAGCCCACTTTATTATTTGGGCCTACTAACTGTGTCTGCCACTCATTACAGTTGTCCTCCACTGAACAAAGCAATGCCGCCTGTTTATTCCTGTTACCAATTTTGAACTGCATTTAGGCTACTTTATTATTTGGGCCTACTAACTGTGTCTGCCACTCATTACAGTTGTCCTCCACTGAACAAAGCAATGCCGCCTGTTTATTCCTGTTACCAATTTTGAACTGCATTTAGGCTACTTTATTATTTGGGCCTACTAACTGTGTCTGCCACTCATTACAGTTGTCCTCCACTGAACAAAGCAATGCCGCCTTTTTAGTCCTGTTACCAATTTTGAACTGCATTTAGCCTACTTTATTATTTGGGCCTACTAACTGTGTCTGCCACTCATTACAGTTGTCCTCCACTGAACAAAGCAATGCCACCTGTTTAGTCCTGTTACCAATTTTGAACTGCATTTAGCCTACTTTATTATTTGGGCCTACTAACTGTGTCTGCCACTCATTACAGTTGTCCTCCACTGAACAAAGCAATGGCGCCTGTTTAGTCCTGTTACCAATTTTGAACTGCATTTAGGCTACTTTATTATTTGGGCCTACTAAATGTGTCTGCCACTCATTACAGTTGTCCTCCACTGAACAAAGCAATGCCGCCTGTTTAGTCCTGTTACCAATTTTGAACTGCATTTAGGCTACTTTATTATTTGGGCCTACTAACTGTGTCTGCCACTCATTACAGTTGTCCTCCACTGAACAAAGCAATGCAGCCTGTTTATTCCTGTTACCAATTTTGAACTGCATGTAGCCTACTTTATTATTTGGGTCTACTACCACTGTCTGCTACTCAGCAGAGGAGCCCACCCCTGTACCTAGCTATGCCACCTGTTTATTATGAACAATTTTTTGGCAGACATTTAGCCCACTTTATTATTTGGGCCTACTAACTGTGTCTGCCACTCATTACAGTTGTCCTCCACTGAACAAAGCAATGCCGCCTGTTTATTCCTGTTACCAATTTTGAACTGCATTTAGGCTACTTTATTATTTGGGCCTACTAACTGTGTCTGCCACTCATTACAGTTGTCCTCCACTGAACAAAGCAATGCCGCCTGTTTATTCCTGTTACCAATTTTGAACTGCATTTAGGCTACTTTATTATTTGGGCCTACTAACTGTGTCTGCCACTCATTACAGTTGTCCTCCACTGAACAAAGCAATGCCGCCTTTTTAGTCCTGTTACCAATTTTGAACTGCATTTAGCCTACTTTATTATTTGGGCCTACTAACTGTGTCTGCCACTCATTACAGTTGTCCTCCACTGAACAAAGCAATGGCGCCTGTTTAGTCCTGTTACCAATTTTGAACTGCATTTAGGCTACTTTATTATTTGGGCCTAATAACTGTGTCTGCCACGCATTACAGTTGTCCTCCACTGAACAAAGCAATGCCGCCTTTTTAGTCCTGTTACCAATTTTGAACTGCATTTAGCCTACTTTATTATTTGGGCTTAGTAACTGTGTCTGCCACTCATTACAGTTGTCCTCCACTGAACAAAGCAATGCCGCCTGTTTAGTCCTGTTACCAATTTTGAACTGCATTTAGGCTACTTTATTATTTGGGCCTACTAACTGTGTCTGCCACTCATTACAGTTGTCCTTCACTGAACAAAGCAATGCCGCCTGTTTAGTCCTGTTGCCAATTTTGAACTGCATTTAGGCTACTTTATTATTTGGGCCTACTAACTGTGTCTGCCACTCATTACAGTTGTCCTCCACTGAACAAAGCAATGCCGCCTGTTTAGTCCTGTTACCAATGTTGAACTGCATTTAGCCTACTTTATTATTTGGGCCTACTAACTGTGTCTGCCACTCATTACAGTTGTCCTCCACTGAACAAAGCAATGCCACCTGTTTAGTCCTGTTACCAATTTTGAACTGCATTTAGGCTACTTTATTATTTGGGCCTACTAACTGTGTCTGCCACGCATTACAGTTGTCCTCCACTGAACAAAGCAATGCCGCCTGTTTAGTCCTGTTACCAATTTTGAACTGCATTTAGCCCACTTTATTATTTGGGCCTATATCTGTGTTTCCTCCTCATCCTGCCCATTGCCCAGCCACTGCTAGATGAGTCTGCTGGTACATTGACCCAGACCACTACATTCCCCTTGCACTCTACACAGCCAGAATCTGAGCCTGCTGAAAGTCAGGTTCCTCTTCCCGCATACTATACCACCTTACACAGGGACAAAGAGGAAGATTCAGATGAAAGTGCAGGTTCCTTCATCAGGTGGGGGGGCATACTCGTTGGCGAGGTCACTGGCACAGGCCCCTCATAGTACGCAAAAGTGTCTCTGCCGGTGGGAGGCGCCACCCCCCGTCAAACACACCGCCGTACTATGAGGGGACCTGTGCCAGTGCCAAAGCCAACGAGTGGGCCCCCCTGCTTGCTCAGGATCACAGCACTTTCAAAGTTAAAATACTTACCTCTCCCTGCTCCACCGCCATGACGTATTCCGCGTTTCCTGGGCCCACGAAAATCTTGAGCCAGCCCTACCCCCCCATAACTTTAGCCAAATGACCCCCAGTTTTCAATGCCTAACTATTATTATAAAGTAAATTAAGATTGACAAGCTTCAGTAATAAGAATTGATGTTTTTGACATTAATATGGGCACTGTAGGTGTTTTTCTGTCCTCCACTCACTGCCGACTTTGATTCCCCATTGACTTGCATTGGGTTTCGTGTTTCAGTCGGTTCCCGACTTTTCGCAATAATCGGCCGATTTCACCCGACCCGACTTTTGACAAAGTCGGGTTTCGCGAAACCTGACTCGATCCGAATAAAGTAAAAGTCGCTCAACTCTAATAGATTTAGTCAAGGAACGGGTGATGTTGTCTGCAACATGCTGGTGTATTGCAAGCACAGCTTTCTTAGAGAAGTAATGGCAACTGGGCAACTGGAACTGGGGGACTGCGACTCTCATCATTTTCTTAGATAGGTCAAAAACAGCAGGCATGTCTGCTTCTATTATAGCTGATGGTCTTTCACTCAGCCTGAGAAAAGCAGGTAAAGACCAGAGGTTCTCTGGTCGGAGACCTGCATCACAATTAGGGTTGAGCGACTTTGACTTTTTTAGGGTCGAGTCATGTTTCGCGAAACCCGACTTTTTGAAAAGTCGAGTCGGGCGAAATCGGCCGATTACTGCGAAAAGTCGTGGATCGGCCGGAACACGAAACCCTATGCACGTCAATGGGGAAAATTATTATTTTTTTCTTATTTTTATTTTTTTTCTTCTCTCTCTCTCTCTCTCTCTCTCTCTCCTCCGTCCCAGCACAGAAAATCTCGTGTTACACATTGCAAATCCCTACTGCGCACAAGCGATAAAATGATGATAGGCGTGCACGCCCCTAACCCCTATGTCATCACTCTGCCCACGCTCCTTCATTGGCTGAAAAACTGGCGCTAAACGCGTCATACGAAACGCGACTTTGGCGCCAAGATCGCGTACCACATGGCCGACCCCACACAGGGATCGGGTCGGGTTTCATGAGACGCCGACTTTGCCAAAAGTCGGCGACTTATGAAAATGACCGATCCGTTTCGCTCAACCCTAATCACAATGCTTAGCACGGTAACAGAGGAAGAGGAAAAAGCAGATGTGGTTGATTGGGCGGCTAATGATTGTTGAGGTCTGCTGGTCCCCATTTTATTGTAGTGGGATTGCCAGAGTAACGCATGTTGATTGGGCATGTGAAGGTTCATGCATGCAGTAGTCAAATTATTGCACTTTTCCCTCTACTCAGTTTTTTGCAAAGTTGGCTGATGATAACGTGAGTTGGATCATCCTTTGCAGTGTCAAAAAGGGCCAGGCTAAGCAACCCTCCTCCTCTTCCTGCCAGTCAGTTGGTCAGTTAGAGAGTTGTGATGCGGGGGGAAGCAAGGGTAATTGGGGTGCCACCTCTATGGACTGTACTGGGTGTGATGTTGAGGTGGAGGGAGAGGAGAAGAGGCCATTTGAAGCTGTGCTTGCCATCTACTCGAGTGCATGCTCTTCCTGTGCCTCATCAAGGTGTACTGCTGTGTGTCTGCCAAAGAAAGGTAGTTGAGTAGCTTGTCCAGTAACAGAAGTTGTCAGTTTTGCTTGTATAGGATGTGACATTGTTGGTTCACTAGTGCTTTTGCTAACATTACCACCTACCCCACGTACACCTTGAACACCAATCCTATTCCCCTTCCACCACAACCTCGTTTTTCCCAGTTATGTTGCTTAGATAGTGTGGAAAGCGCACAATATTAGCAACAAAAAAATCAGATTTTTACTCTGCATCAGCTCTGCACACAGCTGAATTTCAGCAGCACTAAATGACAAGGTGAAATATGGCATGCTGAATCATGTTAGTAATAGATGAAGGAATTGTTTCATTGTGGATGAGACCTGTATAACAAAGAAGATATGCTCCAAATAATTTCAAAGTGAGATGTCCCCTACTGTATCATGTTAGTCTCAGAAGAAAGAATTGTTTCAGTGTGAATGGGGCCTGTATAACAAAGAAGATATGCTCCAAACAATTTCAAACTGAGATCTCCCCTGCTGTATCACGTTAGTAACAGAGGTAACAGAGGAAATAATTGTTTCAGTGTGGATGAGGCCTGTACAACAAAGACGATATGCTCCAAATAATTTCAAAGAGAGATCTCTCTACTGTATCACGTTAGTCACGGAGAAAACAATTATTTCAGTGTGGATGAGGCCTGTATAACAAAGAAGATATGCTTCAAACAATTTCAACCTGAAATCTCCCCTACTGTATCATGCTAGTCACAGAAGAAAGACTTGTTTCAGTATGATTGAGGCCTGTATAACAAAGAAGATATTGTCAAGCACACTGTAAGAAAGACTAATTGCAACATGAAGGGATAAAGGAAGGGAATCCAACACTAGGGGAAGGGGGAGTGGAGACCTCTAGGCAGATCTAACGTCACCCTGTCTGTCCAAAGTGTCCCTATATAAGTTTCGCACATATCACTGAGCAGGATAGCTAACCCCTGCCTGAAACTCGTGATAAGCCCTGCATAGCAAAGGACAGGATGACCATTAGTCAGTCAGCACTACCACTAAAGACAGATGGGATATACAAACAAGGGAAATACTTAGCTTGAGTAGGCTCAGAGAGAAACACAGACATCCTCCAAACACCAAAGAGGAAGATAGTCGACTGCTATAAGCTCCAAGCCTCAACATGGAAATGGAATTGGAAATATCACCGGCAACTCCCAGCAGCAAACTGGGAGTTTTAAACACGCCAGTTCAGGTGTGTCACCTAGAGCCGGGGGAAGGCTGCCACTGGATCCTAGAGTCAGAAGGACCAGGAAGAAGTCTGCAAAGCAAACTGCTGAGTCCTTCTCCAGTCTGATGCAGAGCGACGGTCTGCAGGCTCTGACACCTGTGACAGATATGCTCCAAACAATTTTAACCCCTTAATCCCATATGACATACTATCCCATCGAGGTGACCTGTGACTTAACTCCCAGTGACGGGATAGTACGTCATATGCCATCAGCTGCGCTCACGGGGGGAGCGCGGCCGATGTGGCCGGGTGTCAGCTGACTATTGCAGCTGACATCCAGCACTATGTGCCAGGAGCGGTCATGATCACAGCGTTCCGGTGGTACAGGGAAGCATCGTGCAGGGAGGGGGCTCCCTGCGTGCTTCCCTGAGACCCTTGGTACAATGCGATGTGCTCACCTTGTACTGAGCGTCTCCACCCTGTAGGCCCGGATCCAAAATGGCCACGGGGCTACAGAGCAAGCGCTGGTAAGCCTGCAGCCCTGCATGTCAGATCGCTGCTCTGACACAGTGCTCTGCAAAGTGTTAGATCAGCGATCTCACCCTATAACATGATGCCCCCGGGCAATGTTATAAAGTAAAAAAAAATATTCACATGTGTAAAAAAAAATAAAAAAAAATTCATAAATAAAGAAAAAAAAATATGTTCCCACAAATACATTTCTTTATCTAAATAATATAAAAGCAATAAAAGTACACATATTTAGTATCGCCGCATCCATAACGACCCCACCTATAAAACTGTCCCACTAGTTAACCACTTCAGTGAAATAGTTAAAAAGTAAAAATAAAACGAGGCAAGAAACAACGCTTTATTATCATACTGCTGAACAAAAAGTAGAATAACACGAGATGAAAAAGACGGATATAAATAAGCATGGTACTGCTGAAAACGTTATCTTGTCCCGCAAAAAATGATCTGCCATACAGCATCATCAGCAGAAAAAATAAAAAAGTTATAGTCCTCAGAATAAAGCGATGCAAAAATAATTATTTTTTATATAAAATAGTTTTTATCGTATAAAAGCGCCAAACATATCAAATGATATAAATGAGGTATCGTTGTAATTGTACTGAACCGAAGAATAAAACTACTTTATCAATTTTACCAAACGTGGAATGATATAAACGCCCCCCCCAAAAAGAAATTCATGAATAGCTGTTTTTGGTCATTCTGCCTCACAAAAATCAGAATAAAAAGCGATCAAAAAATATCACGTGCCTGAAAATGTTACCAAAAAAAACGTCAACTCGTCCTGCAAAGAACAAGACCACACATGACTCTGTGGACCAAAATATGGAAAAATTATAGCTTTCAAAATAGGGAGACTCAAAAACTATTTTTTGCAAAAAAAAGCGTCTTTTAGCCTGAGACAGCTGTCAATCATAAAAATCAGCTAAAAAATGCTATAAATAGTAAACCAAACCCCCCTTCATCACCCCCTTAGTTAGGGAAAAATAATAAAATTAAAAAAAGTATTTATTTTCATTTTCCCATTAGGGTTAGGGCTAGGGTTAGGGATAGGGTTAGGGTTAGGGCTAGGGTTAGGGCTAGGGTTAGGGCTAGGGTTAGGATTAGGGCTAAGGTTAGGATTAGGGCTAGGGTTAGGGCTAGCATTAGGGGTAGGGTTAGGGGTAAGGTTAAGGCTAGGGTTAGGGCTAGGGCTATAGTTAGGGCTAGGGTTAGGGCTAGGGTTAGGGCTAGGGTTGGGGCTAGGGTTAGAGCTAGGGTTGGGGCTAGGGTTAGGGTTGGGGCTAGGGTTAGGGTTTCAGTTAGAATTGGGGGTTTCCACTGTTTAGGCACATCAGGGGCTCTCCAAATGCTACATGGCATCCGATCTCAATTCCAGCCAATTCTGTGTTGAAAAAGTAAAACAGTGCTCCTTCCCTTCCGAGCTCTCCCGTGTGCCCAAACGGGTTTACCCCAACATATGGGGTATCAGCGTACTCAGGACAAATTGGACAACATCTTTTGGGTCCAATTTCTCCTGTTACCCTTGGGAAAATACAAAACTGGGGGCTAAAAAATAATTTTTGTGGAAACATTTTTTTTTTTGTTTTCACGGCTCTGCGTTATAAACTGTAGTGAAACACCTAGGGGTTCAAAACTCTCACAACACATCTAGATAAGTTCCTTAGGGGGTCTACTTTCCAAAATGGTGTCACTTGTGGGGGGTTTCAATGTTTAGGCACATCAGTGGCTCTCCAAACGCAACATGGCGTCCCATCTCAATTCCTGTCAATTTTGCATTGAAAAGTCAAACGACGCTATTTCCCTTCCGAGCTCTGCCATGCGCCCAAACAATGGTTTACCCCCACATATGAGGTATCAGCGTACTCAGCGTACAACTTTTGTGGTCCAATTTCTTCTCGTACCCTTAGGAAAATAAAAAATCGGGGGCAAAAAGATCATTTTTGTGAAAAAATATGATTTTTTATTTTTACGGCTCTGCATTATAAACCTCTGTGAAGCACTTGGTGGGTCAAAGTGCTCACCACACATTTAGATAAGTTCCTTAGGGAGTCTACTTTCCAAAATGGTGTCACTTGTGGGGGGTTTCAATGTTTAGGCACATCAGGGGCTGTCAAAACGCAACATAGCGTCCCATCTTATTTCCAGTCAATTTTGCATTGAATAGTCAAATAGCGCTCCTTCCCTTCCGGGCTCTGCCATGCGCCCAGTGGTTTACCCTCACATATAGGGTATCGGCTTACTCAGGACAAACTGTACAACTTTTGGGGTCCATTTTCTCCTGTTACCCTTGGTAAAATAAAACAAATTGGAGCTGAAAAAAATTTTGTGTGAAAAAAAGTTAAATGTCATTTTTATTTAAACATTCCAAAAATTCCAGTGAAAATACCTGAAGGGATAATAAACTTCTTGAATGTGGTTTTGAGCACCATGAGGGGTGCAGTTTTTAGAATGGTGTCACATTTGGTTATTTTCTATCATATAGACCCCTCAAAATGACTTCAAATGAGATGTGGTCCCTAAAAAAAAGGTCTTGTAAAAATGAGAACTTGCTGGTCAACTTTTAACCCTTATAACTCCCTAACAAAAAAAATGTTGGCTCCAAAATTGTGCTGATGTAAAGTAGGCATGTGGGAAATATTACTTATTAAGTATTTTGTGTGACATATCTCTGTGATTTAAGGGCATAACATTTTCAAAATTTTCGCCAAATTTACATTTTTTTCACAAATAAACACAAGTACAGTACAGACCAAAAGTTTGGACACACCTTCTGATTTAAAGATTTTTCTGTATTTTCATGACTATGAAAATTGTAAATTCACACTGAAGGCATCAAAACTATGAATTCAAACATGTGGAATTATATACTTAACAAAAAAGTGTGAAACAACTGAAAATATGTCTTATATTCTAGGTTCTTCAAAGTAGCCACCTTTTGCTTTGATGACTGCTTTGCACACTCTTGGCATTCTCTTCATGAGCTTCAAGAGGTAGTCACCAGGAATGGTTTTCACTTCACAGGTGTGCCCTGTCAGGTTTAATAAGTGGGATTTCTTGCCTTATAAATGGGGTTGGGGACCATCAGTTGTGTTGTGCAGAAGTCTTGTGGATACACAGCTGATAGTCCTACTGAATAGACTGTTAGAATTTGTATTAAGTAAAGAAAAACAAGTGGCCATCATTACTTTAAGAAATGAAGGTCAGTCAGTCCGAAAAATTTGTAAAACTTTGAAAGTGTCCCCAAGTGCAGTTGCAAAAACCATCAAGCGCTACAAAGAAACTGGCTCACATGAGGACCGCCCCAGGAAAGGAAAGGAAGACCAAGAGTCACCTCTGCTTCTGGGGATAAGTTTATCCGAGTTACCAGCCTCAGAAATCTCAGGTTAACAGCAGTTCAGATTAGAGACCATGTCAATGCCACACAGAGTTCTAGCAGCAGGCACATCTCTACAACAACTGTTAAGAGGAGACTGTGCAGCATGCCTTCATGGTAAAATAGCTGCTAGGAAACCACTGCTAGCGACAGGCAACAAGCAGAAGAGACTTGTTTGGGCTAAAGAACACAAGGAATGGACATTAGACCAGTGGAAATCTGTGCTTTGGTCCACAGGGGTCAGTATTGGGCCCTCTTCTTTTTAACATATTTATTAATGACCTTGTAGGGGGCATTCAGAGTAGAATTTCAATATTTGCAGATAACACTAAACTCTGCAGGGTAATCAATACAGAGGAGGACAATTTTGTATTACAGGATGATTTATTTAAACTAGAAGTTTGGGCTGATAAATGGCAAATGAGCTTTAATGGGGATAAATGTAAGGTCATGCACTTGAGTAGAAGTAATAAGATGTATAACTATGTGCTTAATTCTAAAACTCTGGGTAAAACTGTCAATGAAAAGGACCTGGGTGTATGGGTGGATGACAAACTCATATTCAGTGGCCAGTGTCAGGCAGCTGCTACAAAGGCAAATAAAATAACGGGATGTATTAAAAAAGGCATAGATGCTCATGATTAGAACATAATTTTACCTCTATACAAGTCACTAGTTCGACCACACTTAGTATACTGTGCACAGTTCTGGTCTCCGGTGTATAAGAAAGACATAGCTGAACTAGAGCGGGTGCAGAGAAGAGCGACCAAGGTTATTAGAGGACTGGGAGGTCTGCAATACCAAGATAGGTTATTACACTTGGGGCTATTTAGTTTGGAAAAACGAAGGCTAAGGGGGTGATCTTATGTTAATGTATAAATATATGAGGGGACAGTACAAAGACCTTTCTGATGATCTTTTTAATCATAGACCGGTGACAGGGACAAGGGGGCATCCTCTACGTCTGGAGGAAAAAAGGTTTAAGCATAATAACAGACACGGGTTCTTTACTGTAAGAGCAGTGAGACTATGGAACTCTCTGCCGTATGATGTTGTAATGAGTGATTCATTACTTAAATTTAAGAGGGGACTGGATGCCTTTCTGGAAAAGTATAATGTTACAGGGTATATACACTAGATTCCTTGATAGGGCGTTGATCCAGGGAACTAGTCTGATTGCCGTATGTGGGGTCGGGAAGGAATTTTTTTCCCCATGGTGGAGCTTACTCTTACCACATGGGGGTTTTTTGCCTTCCCCTGGATCAACATGTTGGGGCATGTTAGGTTAGGCTATGGGTTGAACTAGATGGACTTAAAGTCTTCCTTCAACCTTAATAACTATGATACTATGATACTATGAATGAGTTCAAATTTGAGATCTTTGGTTCCAACCACCGTGTCTTTGTGAGACTCAGAAAAGAAGAACGGATGGACTCTACATGCCTGGTTCCCACAGTGAAGCATGGAGGAGGAGGTGTGATAGTGTGTGCGTGCTTTGCTGGTGACACTGTAGTGGATTTATTCAAAATTGAAGGCATACTGAACCAGCATGGCTACCATAGCATCTTGCAGCGGCATGCTATTCCATTCGGTTTGCGATTAGTTGGACCATTATATATTTTTCAACAGGACAATGACCCCAAACACACTTCCAGGCTGTGTAAGGGCTATTTAACCAAGAAGGAGAGTGATTGTGTGCTACGCCAGATGACCTGGCCTCTACAGGCACCAGACCTGAACCCAATCGAGATGGTTTGGGGTGAGCTGGACCGCAGAGTGAAGGCAAAAGGGCCAACAAGTGCTAAGCATCTCTTGGAACTCCTTCAAGATTGTTGGAAAACCATTTCCGGTGACTACCCCTTGAAGCTCATCAAGAGAATGTTAAGAGTGTGCAAAGCAGTCATCAAAGCAAAAGGCGACTACTTTGAAGAACCTAGAATATAAGACATCATTTCAGTTGTTTCACACTTTTTTGTTAAGTATATAATTCCACATGTGTTAATTCATAGTTTTGATGCCTTCAGTGTGAATTTACAATTTTCATAGTCATGAAAATACAGAAAAATCTTTAAAAGAGAAAGTGTGTCCAAACTTTTGTTCTGTACTGTAATATCAAAGAAATTTTACCACTATTATGAAGTGCAATACATCACGAGAAATCAATGTCAGAATCATCAGGATCCGTTAAAGCGTTCCAGAGTTATAACCTCATAAAGGGACAGTGGTCAGAATTGTAAAAATTGGCCCGGTTATTAACGTGCAAAACACCTTTGGGGCTTAAGGGGTTAAACTGAGATCTCCCCTACTGTATCACGTTAGTCACAGAAGAAAGAATTGCATGTAGATGAGGCCTGTATAACAAAGAAGATATTGTCACATATATATATATATATATATATATATATATATATATATATATATATATATACAGTATATATATATGCTATATGTGAAAGAGGGGGGACTAGGCTATATATTCTATACACTCCCTGACAAAAGTTATGTCGCTTATCCATATTATGTAAATAAAAGTTTATAACCTGACGTTAGATTCATTCATTGGATGTATAAATTATTCTTTTGAAAGCTGAAACCCTCCAAAATGTGCTTTAGGTTAAGAAAATAAATTTGATCAATGCAGAAATATTGATCAGTTAATGGACACAGAATGGTGAGATTTTGGCAACACAAAACATTTGTTGCCCACAGAAAGTAATGTGATATTCAAACAAATAATTACTACTACACTACTTTCAATTAACCCCCCAATGTATCCCCCCTGGCCCCTAATGAATTTTCTAAATACCTTATGTTGCCGTTTTCGCCTGTGAGCGGCGCTATGGCGGTGGCTGAGTCCGGGTCACATGACCCCCAGCCGCCGCTAATTTCCACCGACATCGCGTCAATTTCCAGACTTTGGAAATTGATGTGACGTCATGAGCAGGCGTGACCCAGCCTCCACAGACAGCGGTCACTCATCAAGAGTGACTGGGCTGTGGGCGGTGCTGGGGTCTGACTGCGGGGCTGTGCTGGGGGCAGGGCGGGGATGTGCTGGGATCTGCAGGCGGGGCTGGGATCTGTGGGCCATGCTCATGTCCTGGGGTCTGCTGGCTGGCCACGCTCATGTGCTGGGATGTGCGGCCGCGGGGGTCTGCGTGGTGAATCTGCCGTCGGTGGTTCTGCTGGCGGTGTGTCTGCGGAAGGCGCTGGAATGTGCAGGTAGGGGGCTGTGCGGTTGGTCTGCTTCGCATGGGGGGACATTGGTGTGTGTGTCTCTGTGTGCAGGCATCGTCCGATGGGACTACAAGACCCATCTGGCTATGCCTGCTACAGTGACAGTGAGTGACACATTAGCCAATGATGGGACAGTAGTAGTCCCATCATCCGGCTAATGTGTTGAATGTAAAAAAAGACCACATACACATATACAGTACATACATACAACATACATTACACGCATACAGTACATACAACATACATACATACAACATACATTACACACATACAGTACATACAACATACAGACATACAACATACATTACACACATACAGAACATGCAACATACACCATACCTCATGCGACATACAACATGCACCATGTGGCATGCGACATACAGTTATATGAAAAAGTTTGGGCACCCCTATTAATCTTAAGCTTAATGTTTTATAAAAATTGTTTTTTTTGCAACAGCTATTTCAGTTTCATATATCTAATAACTGTTGGACACAGTAATGTTTCTGCCTTGAAATGAGGTTTATTGTACCAACAGAAAATGTGCAATCTGTATTCAAACAAAATTTGACAGGTGCATAAGTAAGGGCACCTCACCAGAAAAGTGACATTAATATTTAGTAGATCCTCCTTTTGCAAAAATAACAGCCTCTAGTCGCTTCCTGTAGCTTTTAATGAGTTCCTGGATCCCGGATGAAGGTATTTTTGACCATTCCTCTTTACAAAACAATTCCAGTTCAGTTAAGTTTGATGGTTGCCGAGCATGGACAGCCCTCTTCAAATGATCCCACAGATGTTCAATGATATTCAGGTCTGGGGACTGGGATGGCCATTCCAGAACAGTGTAATTGTTCCTCTGCATGAATGCCTGAGTAGATTTGGAGCGGTGTTTTGGATCATTGTCTTGCTGAAAGATCCATCCCCTGCGTAACTTCAACTTTGTCACTGATTCATGAACATTATTGTCAAGAATCTGCTGATACTGAGAGGAATCCATGCATCCCTCAACTTTAACAAGATTCCCGGTGCCGGCATTGGTCACACAGCCCCAAAGCATGATGGAACCTCCACCAAATTTTACTGTGGGTAGCAAGTGTTTTTCTTGGAATACTGTTTTTTTTTTGCCGCCATGCATAACGCCTTTTTGTATGAGCAAACAACTCAATCTTGGTTTCATCAGTCCACAGGACCTTCTTCCAAAAAGAAATAGGCTTCTCCAAATGTGCTTTTGCATACCTCAGCCGACTCTGTTGGTGGCGTGTTTGCAGAAATGGCTTCTTTCGTATCACTCTCCCATACAGCTTCTCCTTGTGTAAAGTGCGTTGTATAGTTGACCGATGCACAGTGACACCATCTGCAGCAAGTTGATGCTGCAGCTCTCTGGAGGTGGTCTGAGGATTGTCCTTGACTGATCTCACCATTCTTCTTCTCTGCCTTTCTGATGTTTTTCTTGGCCTGCCACTTCTGGTCTTAACAAGAACTATACCTGTGTTCTTCCATTTCCTTACTATGTTCCTCACAGTGGAAATTGACAGGTTAAATCTCTGAGACAGCTTTTTGAATCCTTCCCCTGAACAACTATGTTGAATAATCTTTGTTTTCAGATCATTTGACAGTTGTTTTGAGGAGCCCATGATGCCACTCTTCAGAGGAGATTCAAACAGGAGAGCAACTTGCAAGTGGCCACTTTAAGTAGCTTTTCTCATGATTGCATACACCTGGCTATGAAGTTCAAAGCTCAATGAGGTTACAAAACAAAAAAAAAGTGTTTTAGTAAGTCGGTAAAAAGTAGGTAGGGGTATTTAAAACAAGAAAATGATAAGGGTGCCCATACTTATGCACCTGTCAAATTTTGTTTGAATGCAGATTGCTCATTTTCTGTTAGTACAATAAACCTCATTTCAAGGCAGAAACATTACTGTGTCCAACTGTTATTAGATATATGAAACTGAAATAGCTGTTGCAAAAGAAACAATTTTTATAAAACATTAAGCTTAAGATTAATAGGGGTGCCCAAACTTTTTCATATAACTGTACAACATGCACGATGCGACATGCACCATGCGACATGCACCATGCGACATACGACATGCACATGCGACATGCACCATGGGACATGCACCATGTGACATGCACCATACGACATGTGACATGCACCATGCGACATACGACATGTGACATGCAACATGCACCATGCGACATACGACATGCACCATGCGACATACGACATGTGCCATGCACCATGCAACATATGACATGCACCATGCGACATGTGACATGCACCATGCAACATATGACATGTGACATGCACTTGCAACATGCGAAATGCACCATGCCACATATGACATGCACCATGCAACATGCACCATATAATGTGACATGCACTATGCGACATACGACATGCACCATGCAACATATGACATGCGACATGCACCATGCGACATATGACATGCACCATGCAACATGCACCATACGACATGCACCATGTGACATGCGACATGCACCACACAACCTACGACGTGCGACATGCATCATGCGACATGCACTATACAACATGTGACATACGCCATGCGACATACGACATGTGACATGCAACATACGACATGCACCATGTGACATACGACATGCACCATGCGACATGCGCCATGTACCATGCAACTTACGACATGTGACATGCACCATGCAACATATGACATTTGACATGCACCATGTGACATGCACCATGTGACATGCACCATGCGACATACGACATGCACCATACGACATGCACCATGCAACATACGACATGCACCATGCAACATGCGTCATGCACCATGCCACATACGGCATGTGCCATGCACCATGCAACATACGACATGCACCATGCGACATGTGACATGCACCATCCAACATATGACATGTGACATGCACCATGTAACACACGACATGCGACATGCACCATGCGATATATGACATGCACCATGCGACATGCACCATACGACATGTGACATGCACTATGCGACATACGACATGCGACATGCACCATGCGACATATGACATGCGCCATGCACCATACGACATGTGACATGCACCATGCGACATACAACATGCACCATGCAACATGCACCATGCGACATATGACATGCACCATGCGACATGCACAATACGACATGCACCATGTGACATGCGACATGCACCATGCAACATACGACGTGCGACATGCACCATACGACATGTGACATGTGTCATGTGACATAAGACATGTGACATGCAACATACGACATGCACCATGCGACATACGACATGCACCATGCAACATACGACATGTGACATGCACCATGCAACATATGACATGTGACATGCACCATGTGAAATGCACCATGCGACATACGACATGCGACATGCACCATACGACATGCACCATGCAACATACAACATGCACCATGCAACATATGACATGCAAAATGTGACATGTGACATGCACCATGCGACATACGACATGCACCATGCGACATACGACATGCACCATACGACATGCAACATTCGCCATGCGACATGCACCATGTGACATGCACCATACGACATGTGACATGCACCATGTAACATATGACATGTGACATGCAATGTACGACATGCGCCATGCGACATACGACATGTGACATACGACATGTGACATGCACCATGCAACATACGACATGCACCATGCGACATATGACATGTGACATGCACCATGCAAAATACGACATGCACCATGCACCACACGACATGTGACATGCACCATGCGACATACAACATGCACCATGCGACATGCACTATGCGACATACGACATGCGACATACGACATGCGACATACGACATGCGCCATGCACCATACGACATGTGACATGCACCATGCGACATACAACATGCACCATGCGACATATGACATGTGACATGCACCATGCAACAATCGACATGTGCCATGCAACATGTGACATGCACCATGCGAAATACGACATGTGACATGCACCATGCAACATACGACATGCACCATATGACATGCACCATGAGACATACGACATGCACCATGCAACATGCACCATGCGACATGTGACTTGCGACATGCACCATGCGACATACAACATACGACATGCGCCATGTGACATACGACATGTGACATGCACCATGCAACATACAACATGCACCATGCGACATGCGATATGCACCATGCGACATGTGATATGCACCATGCGACATACGACATGAGACATGCACCAGGCGACATGCACTATACGACATGCACCGTGCGACATGCGACATGCACCATGTGACATGCGACATGCACCATGTGACATACGACATGGGCCATGTGACATGCGTCATGCACCTTGTGACATACTACATGCGACATGCACCATACAACATACACCATGCAACATACAACATGCAACATGCCGCATACAGTATATACATAGAGTACATACATACAACATACATATAGACATACAGTACATATAACAGAGTACATACTCACTATCACTTGTCACCTTGATCCCCAAAGCCAGTGTCACCTGTAAAAAATATTAAAATAATAAACAAACACTATACTCCCTGATCCGCAGAAATCCGATTAAAATGAGTGTCCCTCGACGATCTCCCATGGAGAACAGCAGCATCAGCTGATGCGACTGCTCTCCAGGGGCTCCAGGAATACAATGATGGAGGGTATCCTTCCGCACTGTATTCCCCACAATGTATTCCTACGCCCATTTGAGAAAATAGTCCCTAGTCTCACTTCTGGCACTGCTGTGTGGGAAAATTCTCTTACAGCTTTGCCATAAAGTGAGACCCTGAACTGAGGTAACCTCAGTGATGCACTGCAGAAGCCATTGTCTCCTGTCAGTGTGTCACTTGAGGTCCTATAGAGCAGTGACATCACCCGATGTCACTGTTCTATAGGGGAGATCGTCGTGGGACACTCGTTATTAATTGGACTATGGCGGAAAGTGAGTATACGGTTTATTATTTTTAATTTTTTGCAGGTGATCGAGTATGGTAAGTATGGTTAAATTAAGAATATTAAAATACTTTTTTCTGGCTGTCTTTATTTTTTTTTACCCTTTCACTACTATAGGATTAATAATGGAGAGGCGTCATATTGACGCCACTCCATTATTAACCGGGCTTAATGTCACCTTACAATAGCAAGGTGACATTAACCCCTTATTACCCCATATCCCACCGCTACTCAGGAGTGGGAAGAGAAGAGCTAAGTGCCAGAATTGGCGCATTTTACAGATGCGCCATTTCTGGGGCGGCTGCGGGCTGGTATTTGTAGCTGGGGGGCCAATATCCATGGCCCCTCTCTAGGCTATGAATATCAGCCCGCAGCTGTCTGTGTAGCCTTTCTGGCTATAAAATATAGGGGGAACCCACATCATTTTTTTAGGGGGGTCCCCCTATTTTAATAGCCAGTAAAGGCTACGAAGACAGCTGCAGGCTGATATTCATAGCCTGGGAGGGGGCCATGGGTATTACCCCCTTCCCAGGCTACAAATATTGGCCCGCGGCCATCGGCTTTCTCCCTATGGCGCAGAAAATTGCGCGGGAGCCCACGCCATTTTTTTTTCATTTTTTAACTGAAACACATTGTTCATTACCCCTTTCTGCCAGCTGATAGAATAGTACGTCAGCTGGCAGCATCCCTCGCTTTGAGGTGGGCTTCGGCGGTGAGCCCACTTCAAAGCCGCAACATGTCAGCTGTTTTCAATTAAAAAAATTTTACATGATCGCTAAACGGCGTAGGAGAGGAAAAAAAATTAAAAGCCAAAATTATGTATTTTGGGTCGCTGCAACATTGCATTAAAATGCAATAACGGGCGATCAAAGGAACATATCTGCACAAAAGTGGTATAATTAAAAACGTCAGCTCGGCACACAAAAAATTAGCCCTCACCCAACCTGATATCTCAGAAAATATCGACGCTACCAGTATCGGAAAATGGCGCAATTATTTATTTTTATTTTTTTGCAAAGTTTGGAATTTTTTTTCACCACTTAGATAAAAATGAACGTAGACATGTTTGGTGTCTATGAACTTGTAATGACCTGAAGAATCATAATGGCAGGTCAGTTTTAGGCTGTGTGCACACGTTGCAGATTTGGGTGCAGAATTTACTGCACAAAATCTGCATCTCCTTGCAGAAAACGCAGCTGCGTTTTTGATGCGTTTTTGCGCGGTTTTGATGAGTTTTTGGTGCGGGTTTATTGGTGCTGTTTTGATGCAGTTTTTGGTGCAATTTTGATGCGGTTTGGATGCAGTTTTTGTGCGGTTTTGATGCAGTTTTTGGTGCAGTTTTGATGCAGTTTTTGGTGCAGTTTTGATGCAGTTTTTGGTGCGGTTTTGGTGCAGTTTTGATGCAGTTCTACGTGCAGTTTTGATGCGGTTTTGGTGCAGTTTTTGGTGCGTTTTTTGGGTGGTTTCGATGCATTTTTAAATTAGTTTTTGGTGTTGTTTTTGCGCATTTTTTATGCGTTTTTGTGCGTTTTTGTATGCGTTTTTGAAAGCTAAATAAAGATGTATTATTGAACAAAAAAAAAATATTTGTGATGTCATTATTGTCTAACCTCCTCTTTTACATTTGTCCAACCCACACTCCATTACACACACAGATAGACAGATAGATGAAATGGATAGAGAGATCTACATATAGATAGATCTATAGATGCATACATCTATCTATTCATATATCATATATCACACACCTGAACAGTCCCGGACACACCCGAACAGTTCCGCACACACCCGAACATTCCCGCACACACCCGAACAGCCAGCACAGTCCCACACACACCCGAACAGTCCCACACACACCCGAACAGCCCCGCACACACCCGCACACACCCGCACACACCAAAACAGCCCTGCACACCCGCACACACGCAAACAGTCCCGCACACACCCGCACACACCCAAACAGTCCCGCACACACCCGAACAGCCAGGCACACACCCGCACAGCCCCGCACACACCCGCGCAGCCCCGCACACACCCGAAAAGTCCCGCACACACCCGCACAGCCCCACACACACCCGAACAGTCCCGCACAAACCCGAACAGTCCTGCACACACCCGAACAGTCCCGCACACACCCGAACAGCCCAGCACAGTCCCACACACACCCGAACAGTCCCACACACACCCGAACAGTCCCACACACACCCGAACAGCCCTGCACACACCCGCACACTCCCGAACAGCCCTGCACACACCCGAACAGCCCCGCACACACCCAAACAGCCCCGCACACACCCAAACAGCCCCGCACACACCCGAACAGCCCCGCACACACACGAACAGTCCCGCACACACCCGAACAGCCAGGCACACACCCGCACACACCCGAACAGCCAGGCACACACCCACACAGCCCCACACACACCCGCACAGCTTCACACACACCCGAACAGTCCCACACACACCCGCACAGCCCCGCACACACCCAAACAGTCCCGCAAACACCCGAACAGTCCTGCACACACTCGAACAGTCCCGCACACACCCGAACAGCCCAGCACAGTCCCACACACACCCGAACATCCCACACACACCCGAACAGCCCCGCACACACCCGAACAGCCCCGCACACACCCAAACAGCCCCGCACACACCCGAACAGCCCCGCACACACACGAACAGTCCCGCACACACCCGAACAGCCAGGCACACACCCGCACACACCCGAACAGCCAGGCACACACCCACACAGCCCCACACACACCCGCACAGCTTCACACACACCCGAACAGTCCCACACACACCCGCACAGCCCCGCACACACCCAAACAGTCCCGCAAACACCCAAACAGTCCTGCACACACTCGAACAGTCCCGCACACACCCGAACAGCCCAGCACAGTCCCACACACACCCGAACATCCCACACACACCCGAACAGCCCCACACACACCCGAACAGTCCCACACACACCCGCACACACCCGAACAGTCCCGCACACACCCGAACAGCCAGGCACAGAGCCGCACACACCTGAACAGTCCCGCACACACCCGAACAGCCAGGCACACATTCGCACAGCCCCACACACCCGAACAGTCCCGCACACACCGGAACAGCCCCGCACACACCAGAACAGTCCCGCACACACCCAAGCAGTCCCGCATACACCCAAACAGCCCCGCACACACCCGCACACTCCCAAACAGCCCCACACACACCCGAACAGTCCTGCACACACCCAAACAGCCCCACACACACCCGAACAGTCCCACACACACCCGCACACACCCGAACAGTCCCGCACACACCCGAACAGTCCCGCACAGACTCGCACACACCTGAACAGTCCCGCACACACTCGAACAGCCAGGCACACATTCGCACAGCCCCACACACCCGAACAGTCCTGCACACACCCGAACAGCCCCGCACACACCAGAACAGTCCCGCACACACCCAAGCAGTCCCGCATACACCCGAACAGCCCCGCACACACCCGAACAGCCCCGCACGCACCTGAACAGTCCCGCACACACCCGAAAATCCCTGCACGCACCAGAACAGTCCCGCATGCACCCGAACAGCTCCACACACACCCGAACAGCCCCGCACACACCCGAACAGTCCCGCACACACCCGAAAAGCCAGGCACATCCGCACACACCCAAACAGCCCCACACACACCCGATCAGTCCCGCACACACCCGAACAGTCCTGCACACACCTGAACAGCCCCGCACACACTCGCACAGCCTCGCACACACCCAAACAGTCCCGCAAACACCCGAACAGTCCTGCACACACTCGAACAGTCCCGCACACACCCGAACAGCCCAGCACAGTCCCACACACACCCGAACATCCCACACACACCCGAACAGCCCCACACACACCCGAACAGTCCCACACACACCCGCACACACCCGAACAGTCCCGCACACACCCGAACAGCCAGGCACAGAGCCGCACACACCTGAACAGTCCCGCACACACCCGAACAGCCAGGCACACATTCGCACAGCCCCACACACCCGAACAGTCCCGCACACACCGGAACAGCCCCGCACACACCAGAACAGTCCCACACACACCCAAGCAGTCCCGCATACACCCAAACAGCCCCGCACACACCCGCACACTCCCAAACAGCCCCACACACACCCGAACAGTCCTGCACACACCCAAACAGCCCCACACACACCCGAACAGTCCCACACACACCCGCACACACCCGAACAGTCCCACACACACCCAAACAGTCCCGCACAGACTCGCACACACCTGAACAGTCCCGCACACACCCGAACAGCCAGGCACACATTCGCACAGCCCCACACACCCGAACAGTCCTGCACACACCCGAACAGCCCCGCACACACCAGAACAGTCCCGCACACACCCAAGCAGTCCCGCATACACCCGAACAGCCCCGCACACACCCGAACAGCCCCGCACGCACCTGAACAGTCCCGCACACACCCGAAAATCCCTGCACACACCAGAACAGTCCCGCATGCACCCGAACAGCTCCACACACACCCTAACAGCCCCGCACACACCCGAACAGTCTCGCACACACCCGAAAAGCCAGGCACATCCGCACACACCCACACACCCGAACAGTCCCGCACACACCTGAACAGTCCCGCACACACCCGAACAGCCAGGCACACATTCGCACAGCCCCACACACCCGAACAGTCCCGCACACACCGGAACAGCCCCGCACACACCAGAACAGTCCCGCACACACCCAAGCAGTCCCGCATACACCCAAACAGCCCCGCACACACCCGCACACTCCTGTTGTGAATTTGGATTCTGGGCTCCCCCGGTGGCTACTGGTGGAATTGAACTGGTGTTGTCATCTTCTCTGTTCACCTGTTCCCATCAAGATGTGGGAGTCGCTATATAACCTTGCTGCTCTGTTAGTTGCTTGCCGGTCAACAATGTTATCAGAAGCCTCTCTGTGCTTGTTCCTGCTCCTAGACAACTACTAGATAAGTTGGACTCTTGTCCATGTTTGTTTTTGCATTTTTGTTCCAGTTCACAGCTGTAGTTTCGTTACTGTGTCTGGAAAGCTCTTGTGAACAGGAATTGCCACTCTGGTGTTATGAGTTAATGCCAGAGTTTTAAAGTAATTTCTGGATGGTGTTTTGATAGGGTTTTCAGCTGACCATGAAAGTGCCCTTTCTGTCTTCTGCTATGTAGTAAGTGGACCTCAAATTTGCTAAACCTATTTTCATACTACGTTTGTTATTTCGTCTTGATTCACCGCCAATATGTGTGGGGGGCCTCTGTCTCCTTTCGGGGTATTTCTCTAGAGGTGAGCTAGGACTAATATTTCCCTCTGCTAGCATTATTTAGTCCTCCGGCTGGTGCTGGGCATCTAGAATCAACGTAGGCATGCTACCCGGCCACTGCTAGTTGTGTGTTAGGTTTAGTTCATGGTCAGCTCAGTTCCCATCTTCCAAGAGCTAGTTCCTATATATGCTTATGCTATGTTCTCTTGCCATTGAGAACATGACACACTCCCAAACAGCCCCACACACACCCGAACAGTCCTGCACACACCCAAACAGCCCCACACACACCCGAACAGTCCCACACACACCCGCACACACCCAAACAGTCCCGCACACACCCGAACAGTCCCGCACAGACTCGCACACACCTGAACAGTCCCGCACACACCCGAACAGCCCCGCACACACCTGAACAGTCCCGCACACACCCGAACAGCCAGGCACACATTCGCACAGCCCCACACACCCGAACAGTCCCGCACACACCGGAACAGCCCCGCACACACCAGAACAGTCCCGCACACACCCAAGCAGTCCTGCATACACCCAAACAGCCCCGCACACACCCGCACACTCCCAAACAGCCCCACACACACCCGAACAGTCCTGCACACACCCAAACAGCCCCACACACACCCGAACAGTCCCACACACACCCGCACACACCCGAACAGTCCCGCACACACCCGAACAGTCCCGCACAGACTCGCACACACCTGAACAGTCCCGCACACACCCGAACAGCCAGGCACACATTCGCACAGCCCCACACACCCGAACAGTCCTGCACACACCCGAACAGCCCCGCACACACCAGAACAGTCCCGCACACACCCAAGCAGTCCCGCATACACCCGAACAGCCCCGCACACACCCGAACAGCCCCGCACGCACCTGAACAGTCCCGCACACACCCGAAAATCCCTGCACACACCAGAACAGTCCCGCATGCACCCGAACAGCTCCACACACACCCTAACAGCCCCGCACACACCCGAACAGTCTCGCACACACCCGAAAAGCCAGGCACATCCGCACACACCCACACACCCGAACAGTCCCGCACACACCTGAACAGTCCCGCACACACCCGAACAGCCAGGCACACATTCGCACAGCCCCACACACCCGAACAGTCCCGCACACACCGGAACAGCCCCGCACACACCAGAACAGTCCCGCACACACCCAAGCAGTCCCGCATACACCCAAACAGCCCCGCACACACCCGCACACTCCTGTTGTGAATTTGGATTCTGGGCTCCCCCGGTGGCTACTGGTGGAATTGAACTGGTGTTGTCATCTTCTCTGTTCACCTGTTCCCATCAAGATGTGGGAGTCGCTATATAACCTTGCTGCTCTGTTAGTTGCTTGCCGGTCAACAATGTTATCAGAAGCCTCTCTGTGCTTGTTCCTGCTCCTAGACAACTACTAGATAAGTTGGACTCTTGTCCATGTTTGTTTTTGCATTTTTGTTCCAGTTCACAGCTGTAGTTTCGTTACTGTGTCTGGAAAGCTCTTGTGAACAGGAATTGCCACTCTGGTGTTATGAGTTAATGCCAGAGTTTTAAAGTAATTTCTGGATGGTGTTTTGATAGGGTTTTCAGCTGACCATGAAAGTGCCCTTTCTGTCTTCTGCTATGTAGTAAGTGGACCTCAAATTTGCTAAACCTATTTTCATACTACGTTTGTTATTTCGTCTTGATTCACCGCCAATATGTGTGGGGGGCCTCTGTCTCCTTTCGGGGTATTTCTCTAGAGGTGAGCTAGGACTAATATTTCCCTCTGCTAGCATTATTTAGTCCTCCGGCTGGTGCTGGGCATCTAGAATCAACGTAGGCATGCTACCCGGCCACTGCTAGTTGTGTGTTAGGTTTAGTTCATGGTCAGCTCAGTTCCCATCTTCCAAGAGCTAGTTCCTATATATGCTTATGCTATGTTCTCTTGCCATTGAGAACATGACAGTTTGACCGGCCCACTAAAGGGTTAGAATCCTTGGCTGAGAAAGGAGAGAGATAAGAAGTCTGCTGAGAATTTTTTTTTTTTTTTTTTTCTTCTCCTTCTAATCTTTGAATGGCTCTGTGTCCACCTGTTTGTAATGGATCTTCAGAGTGTAACTGCAGGTTTGAATAATCTCGCCACGAAGGTACAAAATTTGCAAGACTTTGTTTGTCATGCACCTGTATCTGAGCCGAGAATTCCTTTGCCGGAATTTTTCTCGGGGAATAGATCTGGGTTTCAGAATTTTCGAAATAATTGCAAATTATTTTTGTCCCTGAAATTTCGCTCTGCCGGAGACCCTGCACAGCAGGTCAGGATTGTGATTTCCTTGCTCCGGGGCGACCCTCAAGACTGGGCTTTTTCATTGACACCAGGGGATCCTGCGTTGCTCAATGTGGATGCGTTTTTTCTGGCCTTGGGGTTGCTTTATGACGAACCTCATTTGGAGCTTCAGGCAGAAAAAACTTTGATGTCCCTATCTCAGGGGCAAGATGAAGCGGAAATTTACTGTCAAAGATTCCGTAAATGGTCTGTGCTTACTCAGTGGAATGAGTGCGCCCTGGAGGCGACTTTCAGAGAGGGTCTCTCTGATGCCATTAAGGATGTTATGGTGGGGTTCCCTGTGCCTGCGGGTCTGAATGAGTCCATGACAATGGCTATTCAGATCGATAGGCGTTTGCGGGAGCGCAAACCAGTGCACCATCTGGCGGTGTTCACTGAGAAGTCGCCAGAGAGTATGCAGTGTGATAGAATTCTGTCCCGAAGCGAGCGGCAGAATTTTAGACGGAAAAATGGGTTGTGTTTCTATTGTGGTGATTCTACTCATGTTATATCAGCATGCTCTAAGCGCACTAAAAAGCTTGATAAATCTGTTTCCATTTGCACCTTACCGTCTAAGTTTATTCTATCTGTGACCCTGATTTGCTCTTTGTCATCTATTACCACGGACGCCTATGTCGACTCTGGCGCCGCTTTGAGTCTTATGGATTGGTCCTTTGCCAAACGCTGTGGGTATGATTTAGAGCCTTTGGAGACTCTTATTCCTCTGAAGGGGATTGACTCCACCCCATTGGCTAATAATAAACCACAATACTGGACACAAGTAACTATGCGTATTAATCCGGATCACCAGGAGATTATTCGCTTTCTGGTGCTGCATAATCTACATGATGATTTGGTGCTAGGATTGCCTTGGCTGCAATCTCACAACCCAGTCCTCGACTGGAAAGCTATGTCTGTGTTGAGCTGGGGATGTAAGGGGGCTCATGGGGATGTACCTGTGGTTTCCATTTCATCATCTATTCCCTCTGAAATTCCTGAGTTCCTGTCTGACTATCGTGACGTCTTTGAAGAATCCAAGCTTGGTTCATTACCTCCGCACCGAGAGTGCGATTGTGCCATAGATTTAATCCCGGGTAGTAAATACCCAAAGGGTCGTTTATTTAATCTGTCTGTGCCTGAACATGCTGCTATGCGAGAATATTTAAAGGAGTCCTTGGAAAAGGGACATATTCGTCCATCGTCATCTCCCTTAGGAGCCGGTTTTTTCTTTGTGTCAAAAAAAGACGGCTCTTTGAGACCATGTATTGATTATCGGCTTTTGAATAAAATCACTGTAAAATATCAATACCCATTGCCGTTGCTGACTGATTTGTTTGCTCGCATAAAGGGGGCCAAGTGGTTCTCTAAGATTGACCTTCGTGGGGCGTATAATTTGGTGCGAATCAGGCAGGGGGATGAGTGGAAAACCGCATTTAATACGCCCGAGGGCCACTTTGAGTATTTAGTGATGCCTTTTGGTCTTTCAAATGCTCCGTCAGTTTTCCAGTCCTTTATGCATGATATTTTTCGCGATTATTTGGATAAATTTATGATTGTGTATCTGGATGATATTCTGATTTTTTCGGAGGACTGGGACTCTCATGTCCAGCAAGTCAGGAGGGTTTTCCAGGTTTTGCGGTCTAATTCTTTGTGTGTGAAGGGTTCTAAGTGTGTTTTTGGGGTACAGAGGATTTCCTTTTTGGGATATATTTTTTCTCCCTCTTCCATTGAAATGGATCCTGTCAAGGTTCAAGCTATTTGTGATTGGACGCAGCCCTCTTCTCTTAAGAGTCTTCAGAAATTTTTGGGCTTTGCTAACTTTTATCGTCGATTTATTGCTGGTTTTTCGGATATTGCTAAGCCGTTGACCGATTTGACTAAGAAGGGTGCTGATGTTGCTGATTGGTCCCCTGACGCTGTGGAGGCCTTTCGGGAGCTTAAGCGCCGTTTTTCCTCTGCCCCTGTGTTGCGTCAGCCTGATGTTGCTCTACCTTTTCAGGTTGAGGTCGACGCTTCTGAGATTGGAGCTGGGGCAGTGTTGTCGCAGAAAAGTTCTGACTGCTCCGTGATGAGGCCTTGTGCCTTCTTTTCCCGTAAATTTTCGCCCGCTGAGCGGAATTATGATGTTGGGAATCGGGAGCTTTTGGCCATGAAGTGGGCTTTTGAGGAGTGGCGCCATTGGCTTGAGGGGGCCAGACATCAGGTGGTGGTATTGACTGACCACAAAAACTTGATTTATCTTGAGACCGCCAGGCGCCTGAATCCTAGACAGGCGCGCTGGTCATTATTTTTCTCTCGGTTTAATTTTGTGGTGTCATACCTACCGGGTTCTAAGAATGTTAAGGCGGATGCCCTTTCTGGGAGTTTTGAGCCTGACTCGCCTGGTAACTCTGAGCCCACAGGTATCCTTAAGGATGGAGTGGTATTGTCAGCCGTTTCTCCAGACCTGCGGCGGGCCTTGCAGGAGTTTCAGGCAGATAGACCGGATCGTTGCCCACCTGATAAACTGTTTGTTCCTGATGATTGGACCAGTAGAGTCATCTCTGAGGTTCATTCTTCTGCGTTGGCAGGTCATCCTGGCATTTTTGGTACCAGGGATTTGGTGGCAAGGTCCTTCTGGTGGCCTTCCCTGTCACGAGATGTGCGAGGCTTTGTGCAGTCTTGTGACGTTTGTGCTCGGGCCAAGCCTTGTTGCTCTCGGGCTAGTGGATTATTGTTGCCCTTGCCTATTCCTAAGAGGCCTTGGACGCACATCTCGATGGATTTTATTTCAGATCTGCCTGTTTCTCAGAAGATGTCTGTCATCTGGGTGGTGTGTGACCGTTTCTCTAAGATGGTCCATTTGGTTCCTCTGCCCAAGTTGCCTTCTTCTTCCGAGTTGGTTCCTCTGTTTTTTCAAAATGTTGTTCGTTTGCATGGTATTCCTGAGAATATAATTTCTGACAGAGGGACCCAATTCGTGTCTAGATTTTGGCGGGCATTCTGTGCTAGGATGGGCATAGATTTATCTTTTTCGTCCGCTTTCCATCCTCAGACGAATGGCCAGACCGAGCGGACTAATCAGACCCTGGAGACATATCTGAGGTGTTTTGTGTCTGCTGACCAGGATGATTGGGTTGCTTTTTTGCCATTGGCGGAGTTCGCTCTCAATAATCGGGCCAGCTCTGCCACTTTGGTGTCCCCGTTTTTTTGTAATTCGGGGTTTCATCCTCGATTTTCCTCTGGTCAGGTGGAAACTTCGGATTGTCCTGGAGTGGATGCTGTGGTGGAGAGATTGCATCAGATCTGGGGGCAGGTGGTGGACAATTTGAGGTTGTCCCAGGAGAAGACTCAGCTTTTTGCCAACCGCCACCGTCGTGTTGGTCCTCGGCTTTGTGTTGGGGATTTGGTGTGGTTGTCTTCTCGTTTTGTCCCTATGAGGGTCTCTTCTCCTAAGTTTAAGCCTCGGTTCATCGGCCCGTATAAGATATTGGAGATTCTTAACCCTGTTTCCTTCCGTTTGGACCTCCCTGCATCCTTTTCTATTCATAACGTTTTTCATCGGTCGTTATTGCGCAGGTATGAGGTACCGGTTGTGCCTTCCGTTGAGCCTCCTGCTCCGGTGTTGGTTGAGGGTGAGTTGGAGTATGTTGTGGAGAAAATCTTAGACTCTCGTGTTTCCAGACGGAGACTCCAGTATCTGGTCAAGTGGAAGGGATACGGCCAGGAGGATAATTCTTGGGTGAATGCATCTGATGTTCATGCCTCTGATCTGGTTCGTGCCTTTCATAGGGCCCATCCTGATCGCCCTGGTGGTTCTGGTGAGGGTTCGGTGCCCCCTCCTTGAGGGGGGGGTACTGTTGTGAATTTGGATTCTGGGCTCCCCCGGTGGCTACTGGTGGAATTGAACTGGTGTTGTCATCTTCTCTGTTCACCTGTTCCCATCAAGATGTGGGAGTCGCTATATAACCTTGCTGCTCTGTTAGTTGCTTGCCGGTCAACAATGTTATCAGAAGCCTCTCTGTGCTTGTTCCTGCTCCTAGACAACTACTAGATAAGTTGGACTCTTGTCCATGTTTGTTTTTGCATTTTTGTTCCAGTTCACAGCTGTAGTTTCGTTACTGTGTCTGGAAAGCTCTTGTGAACAGGAATTGCCACTCTGGTGTTATGAGTTAATGCCAGAGTTTTAAAGTAATTTCTGGATGGTGTTTTGATAGGGTTTTCAGCTGACCATGAAAGTGCCCTTTCTGTCTTCTGCTATGTAGTAAGTGGACCTCAAATTTGCTAAACCTATTTTCATACTACGTTTGTTATTTCGTCTTGATTCACCGCCAATATGTGTGGGGGGCCTCTGTCTCCTTTCGGGGTATTTCTCTAGAGGTGAGCTAGGACTAATATTTCCCTCTGCTAGCATTATTTAGTCCTCCGGCTGGTGCTGGGCATCTAGAATCAACGTAGGCATGCTACCCGGCCACTGCTAGTTGTGTGTTAGGTTTAGTTCATGGTCAGCTCAGTTCCCATCTTCCAAGAGCTAGTTCCTATATATGCTTATGCTATGTTCTCTTGCCATTGAGAACATGACACACTCCCAAACAGCCCCACACACACCCGAACAGTCCTGCACACACCCAAACAGCCCCACACACACCCGAACAGTCCCACACACACCCGCACACACCCAAACAGTCCCGCACACACCCGAACAGTCCCGCACAGACTCGCACACACCTGAACAGTCCCGCACACACCCGAACAGCCCCGCACACACCTGAACAGTCCCGCACACACCCGAACAGCCAGGCACACATTCGCACAGCCCCACACACCCGAACAGTCCCGCACACACCGGAACAGCCCCGCACACACCAGAACAGTCCCGCACACACCCAAGCAGTCCTGCATACACCCAAACAGCCCCGCACACACCCGCACACTCCCAAACAGCCCCACACACACCCGAACAGTCCTGCACACACCCAAACAGCCCCACACACACCCGAACAGTCCCACACACACCCGCACACACCCGAACAGTCCCGCACACACCCGAACAGTCCCGCACAGACTCGCACACACCTGAACAGTCCCGCACACACCCGAACAGCCAGGCACACATTCGCACAGCCCCACACACCCGAACAGTCCTGCACACACCCGAACAGCCCCGCACACACCAGAACAGTCCCGCACACACCCAAGCAGTCCCGCATACACCCGAACAGCCCCGCACACACCCGAACAGCCCCGCACGCACCTGAACAGTCCCGCACACACCCGAAAATCCCTGCACACACCAGAACAGTCCCGCATGCACCCGAACAGCTCCACACACACCCGAACAGCCCCGCACACACCCGAACAGTCTCGCACACACCCGAAAAGCCAGGCACATCCGCACACACCCAAACAGCCCCACACACACCCGATCAGTCCCGCACACACCCGAACAGTCCTGCACACACCTGAACAGCCCCGCACACACCCGCACAGCCTCGCACACACCCAAACAGTCCTGCACACACCCGAACAGCCAGGCACACACCCGCAAAGTCCTGCACACATCCGAACAGCCCGCAGACCCCGCCTGCACACACATACATGCACACAGTCACCGCCACACACTTCCCTCCTCCCGAACTGCAGCGTTTCTTGGACCCACATCCGCCGCAAAACTGCAGATCTTTTTTACATCTGCAGTTCTGCTGCGGATGTGCCCAACTCAATGCAAGTCTAAGGGTGCAGAAACACTGCAGTTTGGCACAACAGAAGTGCATTGCTGCAGGAAAAAAAAGCTGCATTTCGGTACGGCTTTTTCCGCAGCATGTGCACCACAAGTCTGCGGCTCCCATAGACTTACATTGGTTGTGCACTACACTGCGGATTTGCTGCAATTCTGTGTGGCAAAAAACGCTGCGGATCTGGAATCAAATCCACAATGTGTGCACACAGCCTTAGCATTTAGTGACCCTAGCAAAAAAGCCAAGTAAAAAACAAGTGTCGGATTGCACTTTTTTTTGCAATTTCATCGCACTTTGAATTTTTTCCACATTTTCTGTTACACGACATGGTAAAACCAATGGTGTCGTTCAAAAGTAGAACTTGTCCCGCAAAAGACAAGCCCTCACATGGCCATATTGACAGAAAAATTATGGCTCTGGGAAGGAGGGGAGTGATAAACGAAAAAAAGCTCCAGGGGTGAAGGGGTTTAGAAACATAGATATGGACATATCTATGGAAATAGATATAGATATATAGATATATCTCTGTATGTATCTATCTATCCATCCCATATCTATCTCTTATCTATCTATCTACCTATCTGTGTGTAATGGGGTGTGGGTAGGACAAATGTAAAAGAGGAGGTTGGACAAGAAATGACATCACAAATCTTTTTGAAGATAGAGGAGGGAGCGGAGGGAGGGGTTTGGGTGTGTTTTGGAGTGAGTGTGGTAGGTTCGGGCTCAGAGGCCAGGGCAATGCATCATGGAACTTGTAGTATTAGGCCGGAGTCACACTCAGCGTAGGTAAATACGGTCCGTATTTTACATGCGTAATACACAGAAATTATCACAAAACAGGGTGTGTTTTGGAGTGAGTGTGGTAGGTTCGGGCTCAGAGGCCAGGGCAATGCATCATGGAACTTGTAGTATTAGGCCGGAGTCACACTCAGCGTAGGTAAATACGGTCCGTATTTTACATGCGTAATACACAGAAATTATCCCAAAACAGTTTTCCGTATGTCATCCATAGGCAGGGTGTGGCAGCGTATTTTACGCATGTTTACCTCCGTATGTAATCCGTATGCCATCCGTAATGTGTTTTTTTAATGCAAACTCACAAATTGGACATGTTAACAGTTTTGAGGCCTGAAAATAATTTAAATCATCAGCCTAATCCCATTTAAGGCCTCAACAAAAATGAACCCTCCCATATGACCATTTTGTTGCTGTGCTTGGGTAGGTGTTGTGGTGTTACTTGTGCAACATGTCTGACCTCCTGCAATTCACACCAACTCAGCGGGTGTTATTTAATTGGGTCTTGTCCAGCCATACCCTGTGATAGTTGATCCTCGAAGGAGGAGAAGAAGAATGTGGGTGCATCCACTTTTGCAGCAACGCTCCACTAAAGGGCATTTTCACAGGCTCTATTCAGCTCTGTGGACACATCCGGGAAAATTCTTCAACTACTTTCGGATGACAATATCCACCTTTGATATGTTGTTGGAGATCTTACATCCAGGAATCGCGTATCAGGATACCAGGATGCGAAAATGCATATCCGCAGAGCGTCTTCTCCTTACCTTACGATATGTAATCACCATCCTCACATACTGTATGTTGATGATATTTTTTTTTTCATTTTAACAACCTAGCATATTATTTTAATTAGATTACTAATTGTTTTATCAATCCTATACAAATATGTAGTAAATGTTAAATGTTGTTATCCAGTGTAAATTTATGAAGGTACACTGTTCTCCTGCCTTTTTTTTTCTTCATATTACTTTGTTTGAATATGGTTTTGTCAAAGCATTGTAACGTATATATATATATATATATATATATATATATATATATATATTTTGTTTTGTGCTTTCAGATTCCTGTCAACTGGCTTATCTTATGCAGGATTACATCTTGAATTTCTCATAGGGCGGTCAACAATTTCAGGCATTGTACGTAACACGTGTTCAAATCTGGGACAAACTGCATGAACTTGTGATGCCGGAGCCCAAAATGGAGGATTGGTACAAAATAGCCCGTGGTTTTTCACACTATTGTCAATTTCGGCACTGTATTGGAGCCCTGGATGGGAAACATATCAGGGTGCGTAAGCCACCAAACTTGAGCACCCTATTCTATAATTATAAGCAGTTTTTCTCTGTAGTTCTGTTAGCTGTAGTTGACAGTAACTACAGGTTTATAATTGTAGATATTGGGGCCTATGGGCGAACTGGAGACTCTAGAGTATTCAATGCATCCATTATGGGTCGGCGGCTACGTGAAAACCTGTTGGACCTCCCACCACCACAACAACTCCCAGGCTCCAATGCTGAACCAGTGCCATATGTACTTGTGGCAGATGAGGCATGTCCAGGCATGTCATGAGGCCTTATCCCCGGCGCAACCTGGATCACCGGTGGTGTGTATTTAATGTCAGACTTTCACGGGCAAGGCGACTGGTGGAGTGCGCCTTTGGCATCATGGCATCAAAATGGCGTGTTCTCCAGTCTGCCATTCAGCTGAGTGAGGCAAATGTTAATGAAGTAATAAAAGCTTGTGTGGTTCTACACAACTTCACAAGAATTCATGAGTGCTCCTCAACTGACAGTGGTGAAGGCATGTCGCCTAATGTGGGTAGGCCTACTACAACACAAGTCCTTCCTCCGCGGCGTCCCCTTTCTGGCATAAAAGTTAGGGATATATTTACAAATTATTTTGTTTCAACTCATGGAGCTACTTCCTGGCAAGATCATGCTGTTTCTATGTTGTAATGTTTTAATATATATCTATATATGTTTTGCAAAGTTAAAAACTTGAAAAAAACATTACTTAACAATGTGTGTTTCTTTGACTAATGTACCAGATGTTCAACAACCGAGTAATTGAGTATGATGATGGAATGATTGGTCAAACAAACTGTAAATGATTTTGGACTCTATTTTTTATTTGGAGCCCAAGCCACTTTTTGTGTTTAAACACTATATTATTAGCATATCTTTTTTTTTCCTTATTAAAAAAACAAAAACAAAAAAAAAACAAAAACAAATATAACCAAGTGCTATCACAGCAGAGTAAAAAATAAAATTGTAAGAAAATGAAATGTAAAATATTAGCAAAATTTAAACAAAAAAGCATTATAGATTTCTGTACGTTGGTGGAGGAGATGGTGGAAGCTCAGGGTCCTGGTCAGGTGGCCTTTGTTGGGCCAATTGTACATCATCCTGCGTGTTGGATGTTTGACCATGCTCAAAATGATGCCCATGATCATATTGGCCAGTTGGGTATTTGCTAGAATAATACGTGTTTTGAGTATGGCCCTCATGAGGTGGAAAAAAAGGCCATGGCTCATATCCCCACCCAATATGGCCATGTCGTCCAAAACCAGGTTGGGACCAGCTTCCAGCACTGGGTCTGGACAAGTGGCCATATTGGGAAGGTTGATGGAATGTCTGATTATGGTAATGTGATGGCCTTGGTTGGTTTTGGGTGGAAAGGGGTAGAGGTGTAGGCACATGTGGAGGGGGTGCTTCAAATACTTGTTGATCATGTACCTGGTGAGATGATGGAATGCGCAGAAGGTTACGTGATGAGAGCTGCCACATCTCAATGATCTCAAACAATTCATATGGATCATTTGGGGGGGTGCATGAATCAATAAGTATTTGAATACACCCTCTCACATGTAGCCTTGCCTCACGGGGTATGGGACGGAGGTTCCGGGCCAGGCTCCTAGCAAAGACCTCCTCACCATCATCCTGTGCAGCCCTGGTCAAATAATTTAGAACCCTAGTGTCCACATTCCTGCAACTTTCTTGCAGCTCTCTCCTCCTGCTGCCACGGCAGGAAATGACAGCAGGCTGTGGGGATGTCTCCAGAGGAACAGTAGGGCTGCTACTGTTTCCTGCTTCCTCCTGGCTTCCTGGATGTGGTGTTGCTGTGGGTGTTGGTGCAGTTTCTTGTCCAGTTGTTGCCGGTTCTTGAGGTGCAACTGAAGATGTTGCAGGAGGGATGTCACTGGAAGGATGTGAAGATGGGCCAGCCACCTCTTCCCCTTCCCCAACCGGATCTATGATGGCCTCCGAGTCCGAGCCGGTCTCCCTCTCAGTGAGGTTGGACTGTGTTCTGTTAGTAAAGTATGAGAATAAGTAATTTAAATTTTAACTTTGACCGTAAACAAAATATATGTGTAATGTGTTTTGATGTTTTACTTACGGTCTCAGATCCATACTGGGATCCAAAAAGGAGAGTCAATCATAATAAATATATTTGCGCTTTTTGGAAGGCGCTGCTGACCCACTCCTAGCCCGCTGCTGCCTTTCCCTCCTATATTGGTCCCTTATGCTGCGCCATCATCTCATAACATCTTCCACTGCAATGAAAGAGCAAAAAATAATGGATAAGGTCATTGTGCACAGTGGTAAAGGTACCTTCACACTAAACGACTTTGCAACGATAACGATAGCGATCCGTGACGTTGCAGCGTCCTGAATAGCGATATCGTTGTGTTTGACACGCAGCAGCGATCTGGATCCTGCTGTGATATCGCTGGTCGTTGCTGAAAGTCCAGAACTTTATTTGGTCGTCAGATCGGCGTGTATCGTCATGTTTGACAGCAAAAGCAACGATGCCAGCGATGTTTTACAATGGTAACCAGGGTAAACATCGGGTTACTAAGCGCAGGGCCGCGCTTAGTAACCCGATGTTTACCCTGGTTACCATTGTAAATGTAAAAAAAAACCAGTACATACTCACCTTCTGATGTCCGTCAGGTCCCTGGCCGTCTGCTTCCCGCACTGACTGTGAGCGCCGGCCGGCCGTAAAGCACAGCACAGCAGTGACGTCACCGCTGTGCTCTGCTTTTACTTTACGGCCGGCCGGAGCTCACAGTCAGTGCGGGAAAAAGATGGCCAGGGACCTGACGGACATCAGAAGGTGAGTATGTACTGGGTTTTTTTTACATTTACAATGGTAACCAGGGTAAACATCGGGTTACTAAGCGCGGCCCTGCGCTTAGTAACCCGATGTTTACCCTGGTTACCCGGGGACTTCGGCATCGTTGGTCGCTGGAGAGCTGTCTGTGTGACAGCTCTCCAGCGACCACACAGCGACGCTGCAGCGATCGGCATCGTTGTCGATATCGCTGCAGCGTCGCTTAATGTGACGGTACCTTAACACAAGGCGACAATGATTTTACAGATTTTAATGTGGCCTAGTAACCTGCATTTCTTAAAAAAGATCATCAATATAAATATTGTCAACGCAAACAGCACAATATGATCTAATTCAAAATACCAAGAATTTCAGGCCATAAGGACAGGGTCCTCTTCCCTCTGTAGCAGTATGTCATTGTAAATTTTGTTAATGTAAACGACATCTATAAAACTCTGAACGTAACCCCTTTCTCATGTCCAGCACCATGTAATTAATGGTGCTAAATAAATAAATGAAAATAATGTTAATGTAAATTACAATACTGAACAAATCATGTAGGTAATGCAGTCTCCAATATTAATGAATAGATAAACATGAGTGTACTTACTCATTTGACTCTGGACCTCACGTGACCGCTGGTCATATTCTGGGAAAAGGATCCCACAAATGCTCCTCCAAGCAGCCTCTTTCCTAGCCCGGTTGGCATAATTGGCATCCCGTTGGTCCCAAATTTCGGGCCTTTCCTGGACCAGGACCAGGAGCATATTGACATTTATGATGTTTGCCATGCTGCTTGCAACTCCGTGGAGGCGAGCGCCAGACTTCCGGGCTGTCTGTCTGGCTTTTTCAGTTAATTAGCATGTCTGAGCTTCCTGATTGAGGGCTTAGCACATTTCCTTGCACCTGGAAATGTCTGGCGTATTTCTCGCAAGTCACACTGCTGGTCCGTGTGTAATGCATATTTTTCTCGCACCCATAGACTTTCCTTGGTGGATTTTTTGCGCAATACTCTGACAAACGCAGCATGCTGTTATTTTCTACGGCTGTAAAATACGGCTGTGAAATATACGGCAGTTAGGAGCTGCCCCATAGAGAATCATTGGTCCATGTGCAATGCGTTGTTTTTGCTCCTCTCATACGTCCATAAAACTCGCTAGTGTGACCCCGGCTTTAGAGCACAAAAAGTCAGGAGAAAGGAAGTTGTCGATTAACCCCATGAGAGCTGGATCCAGCACTGAAGATGTGCTGCTACAGCATGATAAAAGGTAATATTGCTAAAATAAACACAGTGGATGTTTTCAGTGGCACATAATAGCAAGATTTATGAAAAAAAAGTTATTGTAGTGGACAACTTCTTTAACTTAAAATACAAATATATGTTGCATAAAATTGGTGAATGAAGTTGTGGCGCTATTAGAGTCATATTTAATATTTTGTGTGACTTCCATGAGCTTGAAGGACTGCATCCATGCAGTTCAACAATGATTCATACAATTTATTAATGAAGTCATCAGGAATAGCAAAGAATGTAGTCTTACATGCCTCCCAGAGTTCATCTAGATTCTTTGGTTTTGTCTTCGAAGCTTCCTCTTTCATCCTACCGCAAACATGCTCAATGATGTTCATGTCTGGTGACTGGGCTGGCCAGTCCTTGAGCACCTTGATCTTTTTTGCCTGGAGGTACTTTGTTGTAGAGATGAATGTATGAGATGGAGCACCATCCTGCTGCAGAGTTTGACCCCTTTTATGATTTGGAATATAAGAGGTATTTAATACTTCTTGATATTTTAGGGTATTGATATTGCCTTCCACCTTGTAAATGTTTCGCACACGCCCATACTGTTTATAATGTTTTTTTTTTATATAGCACTAACATATTCCGCAGCGCTTTACACACATTGCACACATTATCATTACTGTCCCCAATGGGGCTCACAATCTAAATACTAAATGTAACCCCAGACCATGATCTTTCCACCACCAAATGTAACTGTTTTCTGGGTGTATTTTAGATCCATACGAGCTCCAATAGGTCTCCTACAGTATTTGCGGCAGCTGTGGTGTAATTCTACTGAAGATTCATCAGAGAAATCCACCATCTGCCACTTTTCCAGCTCCATCTGTTTAGCAGGCTGTGGGACTTTGCAAATGCCACACGGTTTTTTATTTGCCTTTTGTTTAGTGCTGGCTTCTGGGCACTGATTCGACCATGGAGGCCATTTCGAGACAGAATCCTACAAACTGTTCTAGTTGACATAGGGACTTGAGGTGATCGTGCCTGTTGGAGCTCTGCTGCAGTGGAAGAGGGGCTTGCTTTGGATTTTCTAACCAACAAATGTTCCTCCTGAGCAGTTGTCTTGCGGGGTCTGCCTGCCCTGGGCTTGTCAAACACATCTCCAGTCTCTTCAAATCTTTTTTTAATTCTTTGTACTTGACAGTGAGACACATTAAAGATGCCAGCCACCTCTCCAGTGGATCTGGTCTTCAGCCTCTTGATAAGCCAGGTTTTGGTCACAGGGTGGATTTTTGGCATGTTGTCAGAGCTCAAGTTGCAGTTCAAGTGAAGGTCTGGGGTGCTGGGTTTCTTTTTATACACACACTAATTAACCAATCATTTACTTAGCACAGGTGAGGATGTAAACTAGGATTTGGTGCATTATATCACCAGGCGACAAAACTTTTGTCTTGCCAAAATCTGACCATTCTGTGTCCATTAACTGATCAATATTTCTGCATTGATGCCAATTTATTTTCTTAACCTAAACCACATTTCGGAGGGTTTCAACTTTCAAAAGAATAATTTATACAACCAATAGATGAATTTAACGTCAGGCTATAAGCTTATATTTACATAACATGGATAAACGACATAACTTGTCAGGGAGGAAAATATAGTGCATAAAAAAGAAAAATTTACATGGTCGACGCATTTCAACTGCACTAAGCAGTCTTACTCATGACAGCGTTTATTACTTGAACCACTATGTTCATTGTCCCTGTACTGTGACATCACTGTATTCGGCTATCTCCCAGAGCTGCTACTGCACAGGTGTGGACGGTGCCATCTTAGAGGAGGAATTTTTTCTCTCCAGTAAGATGGCGCTGCCATCACCTAGTAAATAGCAGCTATCAGATCCCAGCTATATACACCGATAGCTGCTACTGCGCAGGCTCCATTTTCAAATAGATTTTTTTCCTAGCTGAATAACATCAAGAACATGTATCATTGGGACATGAAACATGCGATTATGCCTGAAGGTTTTTTTTTTTAAGTATGTGCAGATATTCATTATGCAAAATAGGGGGGCAGGTCACTGAGGGATTAGGGACCTGTCAGCAGTCTGCATTATGAATACCTAATCAGATCACCACATGAAGACCCCCCCACAAACCCGCCCCAGGGCAAGAGCATATCATTAACCCGAAACTGAAAATAAAGATTAAAAAACAACCACAAGACAGATTTCATCACCCAGGTATCATGTTAATCAGTATAACGGTGCCGACCTGACACTGTCTGTAGGTTACTCAGCACAATCCTGCTGACAGGTTCCATTTAAAGGGGGTCATAAGAATTACCATTATATGGTGGAGACATAGGGGGACATTTATATTGTGTTTGGGGGGGCATGAAGGGGGACATCGCTACTTTAGGCCAAGTTTACAAATTGTGGATTTTTTCTGGATTTTTTGTGTGAACTCATTGGTCTTTTTACAGTGAATTTTGATCAAAAACAGGATGGTGGTTATATTCAAACACTATTGGGTAGAAATATATAATCATGACCAAAAGTGTTGGAATCCTTGAAATTGTGCCAGAAAGTGAAGTATTTCTTCCAAAAATCAATTGCAATTACACGTGTTTTGTTATAGACATGTTTATTTCCTTTGTGTGCATTGGAACAACACAAACAAACTGAGAAAAACTTCACACATCCCCCCCCCCAAAAAAAAAAAGTTACCTGTTTCCTTAAACAGCCAATGCATATTTGAACCACAGCAATCAGGACCTCTAACATATGATTGATTACATACTTACTGTAATCTAGTTCTGCTGGAGTTTCTGATAATCTAAAAGGAAAACATGAGATTAGTGGGTGTGTTTATCTCAGTGCTGTACATATACCTCATAGTCCACTCATCATTACACAGCACTATGTCTTCCAGTGTATGGCAGAATACATACGGTCCGTCTCGGCTTTAGAGGATTCTGTTCTCTCTCTTAGATGGGCTTCTGGCATTTTCCAGCCTGTCTCATTTTAGGAAATGCTTATCTTACATCCCAAATTGCAGGTGCATTTCTATATCTCAGACGGAAGAAAACTGAATTTGTCAAATAGTAAATCTTTGACTTGGATGGCTCCTAAAGTGTTTCGTGGTAGCAGTTACCATGGCAATTCTGATCCAGTTATTTGGACAGCGGTAGAAATATCCAATTTATCTTTTTCCATTTGAAATAGTTTTGAAACCTTACATATAAATGACAGTCAGTGGGATAAAAATTCTGCTCAGGGAGTAAACGTAGAATCGAATTAGCTACTACATTAACTAGTAATCCACATATGTGTATATAGAGAATCATATGTACACAACAAAATGTATCAGCAAAACACGGCTGAGGACGAGAAGAACAAATGAGACCGGCACGTGAATGGTTTCCAAGATGGAGAGATGTTTGTAGTTTCCAAAGGAGCCTTAGCAGTAGGTTTTGTACATCACAGCCTATTCTGCTTGGAAAGTTCCATTATTCTAGTTTTTAAATGTCTTTCATTTATATGCTATCATGTTTTATAAACATAAACATCTGAATTAGATTTTTCAGGATTTATTATGTTTAAGAGAGCATCTTCTAAATCACAACTTTAGCAGGATATAAATTACTTTTTCGTCTGTCCCTTTCATCTGTACAACAGTGTATACATTATTTCTCAGAATTTCTTTTTGGCTTTTTTTCGAAAAACAAAACTAAGCAAATTAGCTACTGACGCATAGCGTCATACATTAAGAAAAGTATTGATTTAAAGCAATGATAATGCAGATAATGCTACTGCTATAAAACAAAAACTACCGACATTTGTAACGCTAACAAATAAGTGCCGTGTAACTAAATGGTACATAGTGTAAAGCAGCCAAAGAATAAATACGCTGATGCAAATAATACTCGAAGCAATATAAACAGCAACAAGTATCCACTGTTGCTTATTTCTGGTTCCTGTCTGCATGTGCTCCTGTTTCTGAAGTGCTTTCTCTAGTACTCCGCTTATACTGTCTGTTTCCACAGATCATCAGCTACCAGTTACCCGGCTATCCTGGATGACGACTGTTCTATCTACGCAATCCCGTCTAGTCCGGCCAATCTGCCATCATCATCTCCGGACAACGCCAGCACCATTGGAACCAGCTTCTACCCATACACCCGGCATCACCTGGTTAGCTCCACGTCTCCTGCTAACCCTGCTTGTCCGATTGTCCCGCTGGGACAGCTGCCATGAATTCGAGGTCTAACTGGAGGTAGCACCCGTGTCCCCCAGGCTTTCCACTCTGTCCCTGTTCGAGGGGACTTACCACGGGTGTTCTGGGGCTCACATAGTCACGCCCCTTCGGAGCCCCCCGGACCTTGGTCCCAAGGTACCACATTAAACCTAAATAAAAACAAATGTGAACTCCCACTTCTGTGCCTCCGTTTCCTTTCGTTACAAGCTGCTGCAGTGCAGTACAGCGCAACCTCCACCAGAGGGAGCTTGAGAGGAAAGTGAGATTGCACACACAGGGCAGCAGAACAGACGCCACCAAATGGCGAGAGAGTGGTCAGACAAACCGAGTCAAAAGCACGAGATAGCATGACAGTATAAAAGGATCTGACAGATGGATAGTCAGGACGTAGCAAGAGATCAGTAAACCAGAATGGGCAATATATGGTACAATAGGGACAAACAGTAACGGAGTCAATAGCCAAGCCAGGAGGTCAGAACTGGAGAATCAAGCAGATAGGGAAGACAGAGGGAGTTAACAGACACAGGACAAGTCAGGGTTCACAGCAGGACAAATCAAGAGCTACCAGCACGGTCAGGTTCACACACCAAAGGCGGAACTATAGCTGACACTGCCAGCAAGATTTATGGGAGCTGAATAGCAAACCTGAACCCTGAATGAGGCAGAGCAAAGTTAACCCTTGACATGATCCTTCCAAAAAAGGGCAGACAGTAATAAACCCTGGAACAGATCATGACAGTTAGAAAGACAGTTTTGTAAAACATTTGAAATACATCAAAACAGGTTGATAACTTGTTATCCATTGCGGGAGGCATGGTTCTTGAATGTTGCAAACAAATTTATAAAAGTATATCTGGCCTTATACCAGGGTGTCCATGTTCATAGGTTTATCAGTACTGATGCGAGGGACCCAACATAAACCCCCAACGTAGGTTTGCCATGCCAGATGGTTTTAGCTTCGGGTCTGTAGAAACAAAGAAGGCTCTACCCACGCCGACAAGTGGGTGGAACCAGGGTGCACCTTGAGGGTGCCAAACTATTTACAAAAACAATGTTTTGGGTAATACACTGTCCATTACCTCAATATCCATCATAAACCTGCAACAAATTATATGCAAACATTTCAAACAGGTAACACCAATTATTGACAGTCCCTGTAACGGGCTGGGATTTGACCCTGGGTGCTACGAGTAGACCTATGTAATTTCTGGTCTAACATGTTTGCTGTTGTGTACCAACTAGTGCATGCACTATTGTAGGCCTGCATTGTGTAGGTAAACTGGGTAATTGTCTGCGATTTCTCAGATTCACCATAGGTCTGACAGTTTCACCAATAGCAGAGGGTGGATTCTCTGGTTCCACTGCTGGGGTGACATTTGCTGCTTGAACCTGCTGGTGCAAAGTCTCTTCTGGTTCAGGATGGTCTGGAATCACATTTTGTTCTGGTATTTCCAGCTGGGGAAAAGTCAAGACACGTATCACTATTGCCTGATGTACTTGAGTCCAAGACTGGGGAAAATCTCCAAGAATGGTGTGGATTCTCTTCTTCTTCTTCCATGGGTTGAGAAGTTCCTGGGTTTCCTTCTTTGTTCCTCAGTTTGTCAGGGCATACTTTAAGGTGATCTCTGGATACTGTAGTTGAAGTTTCTCCTCCATCTGTACTTCTAAGGCATACTTTTGTGTTGTCGAAGTTTGAGGGTAGGATAGTATACGATTCTGCATCCTACTGGTCGTCAAGTTTGTGCATTCTCCTTTTATGTTTTAGCACTTTTTCACCTGGTGACAAGGGAATTGCAGGGGCACATTGGTTATAGTCTCTCTCTTGTTTTTGTCTCACCTGTGATAGACTTCTTTCGACGCACTCTTGTAATTAGCGGTACTTTTGTTGTCTCTCAGTATCCCAATCTGTATCAGGTATTTTGGGGGGTTAGGACTCCCCTGTCTAGATCAATTGGTAATTTACTAGATCTTCCTCTCATCAGGTATGCTGAAGTGCAGTTGGTGGAATTCACTGGAATGTGGTTGTACAAATCTACCAAGTCTGGTAACTTTTCTAGCCATGAGTTTCTTTCATGTAAAGGCAAGGTCTTCAGTAAGTCAATCACTACTTGGTTCATCTTTTCCCACATTCCGTTGGTTTGCAGGTGCTACGGTGTTGTTCTGATCTTTTTGCATCCATACAGATTGCTGAATTCTTGAAACACTTCCGCTTCAAAGGCTGATCCTTGATCAGTAAGTACCTTCTCAGGATATCCATGTGGTCTACAGAAGTGCTGTTTGAAGGCTTTGGCTGCCGTCTTTGCTGTCTGGTCCTTGACAGGTACAACTACCAGGAACCTGGAGTAATGATCCACAATAGTCAAAGCGTAGACATAGCCTGACTGGCTTGGAGTTAGCTTCACGTGGTCTAAGGCCACTAGTTCAAGTGGCTGCTTGGTGATTATGGGCTGTAGGGGAGCCCTCTGGCTGTCACGGTCCTTTCTGCGCAGGTTGCATGGGCCACACTCTTGGCACCACTTTTCGATGGCTTTTCTCATGCCAATACAGTAAAACCTTCCAAGTAACAGGATTTCTAACTTCTTCCATCTGAAGTGTCCTGCTCCATCATGGTACACTTCCAGAACCATTGCATATTGTCTTGGGACCACTATCTGTCAGACTAACTCATGAGTGCATGGGTCGATGTTTCTCCGGCACAGCTTACCATCGTAGATAAACAATTTGCCCTTCTCCTTCCACAGCTGTTGCGTCTCTGGTGGATCATCTGGACCAGGGTGTGAATCTGCTTGCATCAGCAGCTCTTTGACCAGACAGACCGCGGGGGTCACTGTCCTCTGTCTCTGCCCATCCATGGTGGGGCAATGGGTTCAGTGTGGCTTCTTGCTTGTTACTGCGACTGTTCTTCACATAATGAGAGTACTGACTTGCTCCAGGGTGTTGGAAAGCTGGTAACTCGACCTCTTCCTGTACCTCTGGATCCTCTTCCACCTCTGGTAAGTTGAGCATCCTGGATAATGCATCGGCATTGGCATTCTTGTGCCCTGCACGTTATTTGATGGTGAATTCATAGTTGGACAACCGGGCCATCCATCGCTGCTCCAAGGCACCTAGTTTTGCCGTTTCCAGGTGAGTCAAATGTTACTGGGTTTCAGCCAGTTCTTGATCATGGTGACCTTGTCAGGGTCTGGTGCCACTCCTTCAGAGCTCACCACATGGCTCAGGTACTGCACTTTGGGTTTCAACAGGTGACATTTAGATGGTTTTACCTTCAAGTCAAAGTTGGACAGGGCTTCAAACACCTTGGCCAGGTGCTTCAGGTGGTCCTCATAAGTCTTGGAGAAAACTATGACATTGTCCAGGTACAACAAGATGGTTTCGAAGTTCTTGTGCCCGAGACAGCACCCCATCATTCTCTGAAATGTTCCTGGGGCATTGCACAGTCGAAACGGCATGTAATTAAATTCAGCGAGACCCATTGGTGTTGTGAAGGGCGTCTTCTCCTTATCCGCCTCTGCTACGGGAACCTACCAGTACTCACTGGTGAGATCCAAGGTGGAAAAGTAGTTAGCAGATTTTAAGGCAGCTAATTACTCTTCTATTCTAGGTAACGGGTATTCATCCTTGTGTGTAATGCGGTTTATCTGCCTATAATCTACACACATTCTCATGCCATACTTTTTCCTGACGAGGACTAATGGAGCTGCCCAGGGGCTACAACTATCTCTGATTACCCCAGCCTCCTTCATCTCTCGCAACATACTTTTGGCACACTGGTAATGAGCTGGAGGTACAGGCCGCTACCTCTCCTTAATGGGTGGATGACTTCCCCTGGTAATATGATGTTGTACCCCTTTTACCTGCCCATAATCTAGTGGTTGTTTAATGAATAACTGTTCATACTCATGGACCACCTGGTAAGCCCCTTGTTTCTGGTTTGATGGGGTAGAGTCAGTGCCCACGTGTAATTTCTGACACCAATCTTCCATTTGTCCCGCAGAGCCATTGTCCTCCACCTTGTTGGATGGGACCAAGGGTTCTGTTGCCTGTATCACATTATTATCAACAGTAAACAGTTTGGAAAGTGTGGCATATCTGGTTAGGTGAACCTCCTTCTCTGCACAGTTGAGAACACGTGCTGGTACCCTCCCCTTGTGGACTTCAACCACCCCTCTGGCTGTCAGGACTGTGGGCCTACAGTCTGAATGCACAGGTTCTACCAGGGCCTGGTAGTCTTTGCCTCGGATACCTATTGCTGCCCGACACCATATCAAGATTTCACTCCTGGGGGGTATAGCAATGGGGATTGGATCACTCACTGTGACTCTGACAATTTCTCCACCAGATAGTTCTACCTGTTGTCTCTCCACCAGGCTCTGATTTCCTTTTGCAGGACTCTCTGCTCACTGGAACCAGCAGTTTCAGCCATCTGTTTGTAATAAGACAATAACCTCGGCAAGACAATTTTCAATAACATTAGTACCAATGGTCATCATAGGGTTACATTCACATCGGTCAATATCAACAATCACTATTCCTTGGGCCTTTAATTCCACCTGCCCCACTTTAATGGTGACCTCCTGGTATCACACCTGCGGCAAAGGCTGGCTATTACTGGCAACTATGGTTAAATCACTATCTGGAGCACAGGTAATGTCTGGGTCAGCCCAATAATGCTTATAAAGAATATAAGGCATAGTTGTAACCTGAGATCTGGTGTCCAACAAAGCATTCATTGGTATGCCATCGATCACAATGGGGAGAACTGGTCGTCCTCTGACGTACTTGGCTCGCCAGTTGTGTGGGCCTGGTCGTCCTATTCCTGGTGGTTGGCTCTCTGCCCCAGGGGTTGCTCATTTAAATGACAGTACCTTGCAATGTGTCCTGCCTGGTTGCAGCAGCGGCAGATGGGTCGTCTGTCCTGATAATACCGGTCGTCGTCTCTTCCTCTGGTCGGCGGGATCCTCTTCTGTTGTCACCAGGGGACGTCCTACGGTCTGGAAGCCAGCTTGATCTTTTCTCCTTAGGGGATTCCTGTAGAGACTGTATGGTCCGGGCTAATGCAGCAACACTTTTGGTCAGCTCTTGCACCTGGAGGCGTAGTCCTGTGGAAGAATCATCAACTAGGACCTGTGCATCGGCTTCAACAGGGACCTGTGGATATGATGCCACCACCTGGTGGTACATGAGGGCTGAATGCTTAGGGGGCACTGTGCGGCTAGGCTGAGGTTCGTGCAGCACCCGGATGGCTCTGTCCTTAAATTGTGCAAAGTCCAGGTCAGGGTTTTGCAAGGCCAGGATGCGTAGCTGAGTCTTGTGAGTGCTGGACAGGAGTCTCTCAATGAACTGCTCCTTAAAGAGCTTGTCCCCATCCTGCACGCTGTTAGGATCTACCTGTTTGATGGCCCACAGTGCCTCCTGTAGATTAAGGGCATAGTCCCGTATGCTGTCTTGTGTTCTCTGCCTACGACCGGAGAACTTCATTTTTATTTCTGCAGCAGTGCGGGTGTCACAGGTGACTTTCAGTTAAGCAAAGTTCTGCTGCACAGTCCTTTTTTCCACATCTGGCCAGAATTTTACCTCTCTTAGGGCCGCACCAATCAGTTGGCCAGTTAAGATGTTAATTTTCTGATGCTCTGTCAGGGGATAACCTTCAAATGGGCTGCAGAGCCTTTCCTTAAAGTCATTTAATGTATGGGACTCTCCGGAATACTGTGGAAGCCAAGCTGCTCCAGGAATATATGGCATGGACAGCGGCATTATAGGCGTTTTAGCTGCGGCGGGGTCCAGACGGCTTGTTGGAGCATTGCAGGGCCTGGTAGCTGTATAGGGCCTGAAGCTGCGTCCACCGCGGGGCCTGGGGGCATCACTGGGCCTGCAGGTACTTCCGCTGCGGGGCCTGGGGGTACAATGGGGCCTGCGGCTGCGACTGCCGCCTATCCTCCTCCCGGGTCAGACATGGCTCTTCCCCCTTGCTAACCTGCTAACAGCCAGGGTCTCCTCCCTGGAGTCTGCAGCAGTTCCTCCGGTGCTCCGTCCAGCATTTTGCGGCTTCACTGTATGGCGTCTTTACTTCCGGCATTCCTCTGGAAGCGCGGCACCCGTTTCTCCTGCTTCGCGCTCTTTTTGGCCAGCTCTGCCCACGAAGGTACATCTCCTCCCCTCACGCTCAACGCAGCGTGGCAATGGAGGTTTTCAAACAAACTGTAACAGTCTCTGGCACACAGTACCTGGTGATGCCAGGGCACGAAATCCTGTTCGTGACGTCAAAGTTGAGTCACCCTCCAGGGCAGCAGGGTACTCGGTACCGGGTCCGGTATTAAAGGGGAAGTCACGATTGCTGCAACTCGATCCGTGCCACTGGGCACCCAACAAAGGGGAGGGTCTTTTAAGGGGAAAGTGTTTATAAGTCTGTCGTGATGCCACCTGTGGTGTTCGGTCAATAGTGGGACCGACGATGCGTTAAAGGGTTCCTCTGGGGAATGTTATTGCAGCACTGATGGTACACTTCCCACAGGTGAAGCGAGCTCCCCAAGGGTCCTAAGGTGTATGGTGGTGTTGAAAAAGGAGAGATGATTACCTGCTGAAGCCTCCAAACAAATGCACTATCAGGGTGCAGCGGACCCGATAAATGATGGCAAAAACACAGGTGCAAAAAATACCGATGAAACAACCACTTTCAATCCAGTGTTGGCTGTTTGGCATTAGTGCATAAAAAAATAAGCGATAATAGTTTGTATGTGGCATTGTTCACACAGGCAATGCAGAGCACATACAGACTATTATCGCTTATCTTTTTGTGCACTAATGCCAAACAGCCAACAATGGATTGAAAGTGGTTGTTTCATCGGTATTTTTTGCACCTGTGTTTTTGCCATCATTTATTGGGTCCACTGCACCCTGACCCAGTGCATTTGTTTGGAGGCTTCAGCAGGTAATCATCTCTGCTTTTTTCTCTGTGATTTTTTTTCAATTTTTTGGAGGATTTTAAAGTCCTCTTTTTGTGTCTGTGAGCTTTTACTGTATGGTGGTGATGACGGTTGCTGGTAAATGAGTAAAGGGCACAAGTTGTAAGTCTTTACCTGGTTTACTGTAGTTGGCAGGTCACAGTCCAGGGCACCGGCAACAGGTACCTAGAAGTCCAGGCAGCCCACAAACAAGCGGAATTCCCTTGGCAGTCAGGTTAGGAGCCTTCCACACTTCTCTTGCTGAAGTCCCTTGCTGCCTGAAGGGTCCCAAACACTTCTGGGGTCTCTACAGGGTGACTCCAGGCTCCAGGATGCTGCTGTGCCACAGGCGTAATTTTGGCAATGTCTGTATGATCTTATGCCCTTCGATTCTGCTGAGTGTCCTGTAGTTCCACTCGAGCCTCGGGCTCCCGGTACCCGGTTTCTGCACTTCGGCTCTGAGGGTGCCCGGTCACAGTTCCCCTTTGAGCCCTATTCCTCTCCTCTGCTCATTTCCTGTCTGTTCTCGCTCACAGACTGTCTGCACAAACTGAACTGACTCCTCCTCAAAAACCAGGAGCCTTATCCAGGGAAGCTACCCTAAAACAGGGTTTTGAGCTCCCCTTCCTGGCCTGGATTTGGAAGGTGTTGTGTGTGTGTGATAACCTCCCAAAGGGAATCCCACTTGTCTCCAGGTATAGCACTACCCTCCCCGAGAGGAAGGCAGCACTACAGTGGTACCCAAACTCCTGGGATGCCACAGAAACCCCTACAAAAATTAATAGGTATGTTTATTCAGGGCAGGGTTTGTGCATGGGGAATCATGTAGCCACGTAAGGGAAAAACATATGAAATAAATATATATTGTAAGGCTGCAGTAGCATCGTACGCAGTGAAGAAGCAGTGACCCACAAATTCAAACACAAAAGTCTCTTTTAATATGTTTCTTCACAGCATTAAAGTCCAATTCACATAAATGCATATAACTTCAGGGGATATTATCAGTGACCAGTTTACACCAGTTCAAAGCAATACATCTGACATGGCTTTAGGTTTGCAGTCCCTGAACAGGCCAGACTTCCCTTGTCCAGTTTCCCTGGGCGACCGCACACCATCTCACAGTCTCTATACGTCTCCATACACACAGCCTCATATGTTGCAGACACTACACACACCAGCCCTCCTCTGACTAGTTCTCGTGGGTGTCCTGCATCGCTGTATCACAGTCTCTTTACAGACTCTTTACTCACACAGTCATACACAGTTCAGGATATCCTCCGGATAGCAGCCCGGCACCATATCCACTTGTTTGCAATCATTGCACATGCTAGTCCTCTTTTGGGCACAGGACATCCACCTCCGGGCACAGGACTGTCCACATCCAACTCCTTTGGGCACAGGACATTCACCTCCGGGCACAGGACTGTCCACAACCGAGACCAGTACCATGGATGACTTGCATCTCTGTGTATGCTGCTGGTCCCAGGCTATTCAGCTGCCCTGGGTGCTGGCTCTGCTGACCTGTGCCTCCATGCACTCTGCAGACCAGCACACACCAGACTGACACTGACGTGCACCTCGCACATCTGACCTGACCTGACACACCCATACCCCTTACTGCAGGGTTTTTAAACACACACACAAACCTGTGGCCTTCAGCCACATGGAAAACCCGGACTGGAAATCAGTGACTCTCATGCACACCTATGGACTTCATCCGTCTGCATGCACATTCTGAGGAGAACAAACAGCGCCCCCTAGCTGTATCAGAGGCCACAGCCTCACATATCCTCCCCCTGTTCATACCTGTGGGGTTGAACACTTGTTACCCCGCATGGGCGCGAGATAATAAGGCATCCGTATGACCCTGTGACATCCCCGCCCAAAACAACGTTTTCAGTTTCTCCTGCCAATACCTCTAGGGGGAGCCTATCGGAATTACACTCTGACCCTAATTTGGTGACCCCTATGGCAGGTATCTCAATATTTTCAGGTTCTATGCCCAAAACAGTACATAACACACTCTCTGCTGCAACTGCAGCGCCTCTAGCTGCTGCTGCCAGAACTGCAGCTCCTGCTGCGCAGACTTCGTGGACCCGCCGATCCACAGCAAATCTTCGTAACCCCACCGAGTTACCGCCAGAAACCTTCAATCTTCATGGCCCCGCCGAGCCACAGCAGGATGTCTGGAAAAAAAAATTTCCAGCCGACTTTGCACAATGCTATGCAGCATGCTTTGGGGTATGCCTCAGTTCAGACTGCCCGCATTCTCCACCATATGTAAGGCTGCAGTAGCATCCTACGCAGTGAAGAAGTAGTGACCCACAAATTCAAATACAAAAGTCTCTTTTAATGTGTTTCTTCACAGCATTAAAGTGTCAGGACTCTGAACATTTTTTATTACCTTTTTGTGCATTACTGCCCTTTTCCAAGATGGCGTCTTTGGTCTCATGTGCACTGTGTCTTCCTGCTATAAAACTCCACCCCAGCCTTCAGTCTGTGCTAGAGTATTCTGCCTTGCATCCAGCTCCTGACCAATGGTGACTCCCTGGCTATATACCTGCCCCTGTGAACCTGTGGGGTTATCCTGCTACTCTGCTCTGTGTTCCTGCTGCATACACCAGTTTCAGTAATCCTCCTTCATCTGCTGCTCATGTTTGCTTCCATCTGCATTTGCTGGACATGTAAGCTGTTTCTGCTCTGCAAGAACCTGAGACTATTACCCAGACCTCCCTGGTTGAGCTAAGATATTATTTGAACTGCCTTGTAAGCATATCTATCTGTGTTGTGGACTAAGCAAGGACTTATTCGTGTTAAGTATCCTCAAGAATAATTGTGCTTCATAGACTTTCTGCGTGATTGCATTTTCCTCTGAAGTTTCCTATAGACTGCTGAGCTGCATTTGATATTTGCACCAAGTGTTGTGGACTTGAGTTTCTCTCTGCACCTGTTTGAATCACCGTGTGATAATATAGACTTTACCACTTATAAAACTGTGTCCTGTAGTTGTCTTGTTCCACGCAAAGAGTCTCCTGAGTTATCCCCTATAATTATTACATAAAGTCCAATTCACATAAATGCATATACCTTCAGGGGATATTATCAGTGACCAGTTTACACCAGTTCAAAGCAATACATATGATATGGCTTTAGATTTGGGGTCCCTGAACAGGCCAGACTTCCCTTGTCCAGTTTCCCTGGGTGACCGCACGCCATCTCACAGTGTCTATACGTCTCCATACACACAGCCTCATATGTTGCAGACACTACACACACCAGCCCTCCTCTGACTAGTTCTCATGGGTGTCCTGAATCGCAGTATCACAGTCTCTTTACAGACTCTTTACTCACACAGTCATACACAGTTCAGGATATCCTCCGGATAGCAGCCGAGCACCATATCCACCTGTTTGCAATCGTTGCACATGCTAGTCCTCTTTCGGGCACAGGACATCCACCTCCGGGCACAGGACTGTAAACATCCGACTCCTTCAGGCACAGGACATCCACCTCCAGGCACAGGACTGTCCACATCTGAGACCAGTACCATGGACGACTTGCATCTCTGTGTACGCTGCGGGTGCCAGGCTATTCAGCTGCCCTGGGTGCTGGCTCTGCTGACCTGTGCCTCCATGCACTCTGCAGACCATCACACACCAGACTGACACTGACGTGCACCTCACACACCCGACCTGACCTGACACACCCATACCCCTTACTGCAGGGTTTTTAAACACACACACAAACCTGTGGCCTTCAGTTACATGGAAAACCCAGACCGGAAATCCGTGACTCTCATGCACACCTATGGACTTCATCCGTCTGGTCTGCATGCACATTCTGGGGAGAACAAACAGCCCCCCCTAGCTGTATCAGAGGCCACAGCCTCACAATATATTATACAAAAAAAGGAAAAGAGTCATAGCTAGATAAATAGAAAATAGATACCAAATTTTATTAAATACAAATTAAACACACCATACAAAAATTATGTTTAAAAGAAGCAACGTATAGAGCAATCAAAAATATTACTGCACTACACCATGACGGGTAATGTTATGTGACTTCACATGTATATTTATTATCTTTCTTTGTCAGCTGATATACTTTTGCCGCTGGAGTTTGTTAGTTTGGTACACTTCAATGGGTGGATATGCTTTATAAATCAGCCGCTGGTAGCTGGTTGCACCTGTGAGCCTGATTATGACAGGTACTCTGTCCACCCTAAGCTATACTAACTAGTCACTATCCAGTGTTCTGTTTTTCTCTTTATGTGACAATTAAGATTTTACATCCCTAGTTGTGCTGCAGGTCCGCTGGCACTCACTATCTTGGGCGATATTTTGTCACTAACCCAATATACATTTACTGGCCTATTTTTGATTGCTCTATACGTTGCTTCTTTTAAACATAATTTTTGTATGGTGTGTTTAATTTGTATTTAATAAAATTTGGTATCTATTTTCTATTTATCTAGCTATGACTCTTTTCCTTTTTTTGTATAATATGCAGCTCCTGAGTCGCTTATGTTCACAATATGCAATTGGCATATAGATGTTAGGTAGACATCGAAATATATATGGTAAATTATGATTTGGAGAAGTTTTTTTCTATTTAGCCTCACAATATATGTTGTTGATCCATACTATAAGACAATGTGCATGTGAAGTCATGGGCGAAAGTGTCAGCACACTTGAAATTGTTCCAGAAAATTAAGTATTTCTCCCAGAAAATTATAGTAATTACACATCCCTATATCAGAAGGTAGTGGTCCTCTATTCCGATATATTTTACCTAGCTAGTGCTAATTAGAACCCTTCAGTAAAGTGCATGGCGTACTGATGCTAATGACAACCCTCATATAAAGTGCATAGCGTGCAGATGTAAATATAATTACCTGCGGTTAACAGTAACCCAATAAATCCTGTGTGTTGATCACCTCGGTGTTCCCTTACCCCGATATACGTTTTTCCGCCAGCTTCTTCTGGAGGTGATAAACACACAGGACTACCTTCTGATATAGGGACTTTATTAACAATATACCTTTTACCAGCTCTATTTAGGCATACCGGTAATTCATGCTGAGCAATATTAAAGTATTTTATTTAATTTTCAGTTTCCCTTTACCCTTTATATTAAGTGCAATATGATATTATATTTTTACCTATATACTTTATCTGACAGCTAGACAGCTTGAATACATGTGGGGATTGCCTGTTTGTTAGGCAATCCCCACATGTATTCAAGCTGTCTAGCAACTGCAAATTATGCAGCTGCGTCGACTTAAACTAAACCTCTATGCATGCCGAAATACTTGGAGACCACCCGAGCATGCTCAGAGAAACTCAAGTAATGAGCATACTCCCTCATCATTATTGGCAAGGCTTAATGAGCAGCACAGCGCAGTGTCTGAATTCCAGGTTATCAATGCCCAGTAATACTCAGCCCCACACATAACAACTGCTGAGTGGGTGTGGATCGATGACATTTCTGAGGTTCTTCAAAACTTTGAGTACTGCACCAAGCTGGTGAGCGCTGATGACGCTGGTGAGCGCTGATGACGCTACTGTCAGCATAACCATCCCGCTGCTCTGTCTATTAAAACATTTGCTGCAGAATCTCAAAGAGGAAGCTTTGAACGCAGAGCAGGTGGCTATGGAGCAAGATTTTTCAGTGGCTGATACCACACAGCCCAGCCTCACACAATATTCTCAAGTCACATTGGGTGATGACGAGGAACAGGAGGAGGAGGAGGCGGAATAGGAGTTTTTGGTCTGCGCTGCAGAGGGGACTCCCAATCCCAGCTTCATGCCTGTCCAGCATGGATGGCCTGAAAAGGAGAAGGAGGAGGATGCCATGCGTCGTGAGTAGTGTTGAGCATTCTGATACTGCAAGTATCGGGTATCGGCCGATATTTGCGGTATCGGAATTCCGATACCGAGTTCCGATATTTTTGCGATATCGGGAATCGGGATCGGAATGCATATTCATGTGTAAAATAAAGAATAAAAATAAAAAATAGGGATATACTCACCCTCTGACGCGCCCTGGTTGTAACCGCTGCAACCGGCAGCCTCCGTTCCTAAGAATGAGCGAGTGAAGGACCTGCGATGACATCACGGTCTTGTGATTGGTCGCGTGAGCGGTCACATGAGCGGTCACGCGACCAATCACAAGCCGCCACGTCATCGAAGGTCTTTCACTCGCTCATTCTTAGGAACGGAGGCTGCCGGTTAACACCGCTAGGTCCAGGGTCCGCCGGAGGGGTGAGTATATCCATATTTTTTATTTTTATTCTTTATTTTTTACATGAATATGGATCCCAGGGCCTGAAGGAGAGTTTCCTCTCCTTCAGACCCTGGGAACCATCCAGGATAGCTTCCGATACTTGTGTCCCATTGACTTGTATTGGTATCGGGTATCGGTATCGGCGATATCCGATATTTTTCGGATATCGGACGATACTATCCGATACCGATACTTTCAAGTATCAGAAGGTATCGCTCAACACTAGTTGTGAGGAGCAGTGGATGGTTATTGTTCTTCCTGGAGAGGACACTGAAAGTTTGACTCTTTGTAGTCTGCCACACATGGCAGAGCTCATGTCCAGATGCCTTTCCCAAGACACATGTATGAAATACATTTTTTCCAACATGAAATACTGGCTGTGCATCTTTCTTGAGCCATGGTACAAGGAGAAATTTGCTTCTCTCATGTCGGAGGCGGACGTGCCATTTTCAGTGCATGTATGCCAGAAGGCCGTTGTGGAAGACTTGCTAAAAAGATTACCCAGCAGACAACGTTGCTGGCAGAGGTACCGGCTCTTTTCACCCACAAGTATTACAGGGGAGGGCCATGCACACCAGGTGCAAATCAGGGGGAGGATGTCCACCAACTGACACATTTTCATGAGACCGTCACATCAGCAATGGCTATCTGTGGGTGTAACTATGATGAGAAGGGAGAAGTTGACCAAGATGGTGACCATACCAGTGTCCTTCCTTATTCTTCAGTGCACTTTAACTATTGGTTGTTCAAGCTCCACATTTGGCCCGACCTCTCTTTCTACACCTTGGAGGTGTTGCCATGCCCTGCTGTAATTGAGTTTTCTGAGTGGCTTTTTAGTTTGGCTGGTGCAGTCATAACATATGGGCGCACATGCCTGTCAACGGCAAATGCAGACAGGCTGACTCTTCTAAAATTGAACAAGGGCTGGATTTCTGGCGACTTTCTAAGCCTTACGGATGACAGCAACGTAATGTAAAAGCAGCCCAAATGTTTTGTTTGGGAAGTTGTCTTAACATCCATCCCTTAGCATCCAAACTAATTTTGTTTATGGAATCACCTCCTCCTCCTCCTGCTTCTGCAACAGGTACTGAGTGTTCTTGTATGTGTACCCCACATTGCTAATGTTTTGTACTTTGTGAAAACTAAGCACATTATGCAATGATGAAACTTGTACTTCCCTTGCTGACACACTCCAAATGTGGAGTAATGAAGATTATTATCCCTGCTAAATTGTCACGTAAGATTATATGTACCTGGATTGCGCCAGTCGCACAACTGATAGATAAAGATATGCTATTTTTAAACCAATAGAAAATCATAAATTTTTTTCAATCGACTTACTGACACACTCTAAATGTGAAGTAATGTAGATTACTGCCCCTGCTAAATTGTCACATAAGATTATCACTACCCAGATTGAGCCAGTCGCACAACTGCTAGATACAGAGATGCTATTTTTTTTAAAACAATAGGAAATTATGATGTTTTTTCAACCGGCTTGCTGACACACTTCAAATGCGGAGTAATGAAGATTATTGCCCCTGCTAAATTGTCACGTACGATTATCTCTACCCAGATTGCGCCAGTTGCACAACTGCTAGACAAATATTAGGTATTTTAGGTGGAAAATAGCAGAGAGCTGCAAGATGTGCTTGCAATGTTGAGAACACCCAGGTGCCTGCCTTTCAGCCTCCTTCCTATTAAACCTCTCCCTACTTAAATTCCCACCTAGCAAACAAGTAATTGCTTCACAATCTTCAGCTCTAAAAGAGCTTTTTGGAAAAAATAACACTCACTATAACCTCCTATCACTCTCCCTACACTGAAATTATGCTCTCCTTATGCTATTTTCTGCTGCAATGGATGGAGCTGGCAGCCTTTAGATCGCCCCTATGATGCTGGAAGGCCAGCCAATCACAGTAGTGCCACGATAAAGATGGCTCCGGCATTTTTGTGATTGGCCAGCCATCCCAGCATGTTAATTGACTGCAAATAAAGCAACAAAAATGCTGGGTGGGTCACCCAAATATACCAAGGCAAATACCTAATTACTCGCCAAGTAATGAATAGCCCGAATGCTGTACGATTTGTGCGAGTAACGAATAGTGCCGAATTCATCACTAATCATTACTTTTTGCATCTAAAAGGCTTTATTGGCAAGGACAATGCTGCTTGCTAGATGGCTCATCCATTCATCAGGCAATCAAGCTGCAACTACACTGGAGTGTGAACAGACCTGCGCCAGCATTTAAACTTGACTGTAAACTGACATGTAGCAGTATTTACTCTAGACTGACTGAACTGCGGCCGCAATTACACTAACCTGTGGCCTTTTCAGCATAAGCGTTCACACAGGACTGTAAGTTGACTAGTCCCTGCATTTACACTAAATTATTGACTAAGGAAAGTTGGAGTGAGATGGGGCTTATTGTTGAATTTTTGGGTATGTAGCATGGGAGGTTGCTCGAGGGTGGGATAAGATTCTGGTTAGGGCACTAATTCAACTGCTGGGTAGCTGACAAGTGTAGATACATTTTTACATGCTACTTACTCCTCTGTCCAGAAAGCGAGTTTAATAGGTAATTTCATTTTGTGGTATAGCAGAAGCCCTGATAATCTGGCAGGGAATATGTTGTTTTCCTCTCTAATCTTTCACAGTTTACTAACAAATCTAGAAAAACAGTGTAACATATACTATGTTTGAATGTTATCATAGAATTTGCATGTGGTCAGGCTGATTATTTTTAATACACCACTGCAATATATTTTAGATATCTGCCTATCATTGTGTTTACTGCTATCAAATATTAATTTTGCGAGTGCTTGGAAGAAATGATACGCTTAGCGGATCTTCTGGAAGAAACAAAATATTTATTTTAGCAATCTGGTATTGGAAGGAATGTGTTGCCAACTAATCTAAACACGCACAAGACGATATCAAAATAAATACTAGTAGATATGCTCAGTAAGTTATAGCAAGCATCCACCTCCTGACAGAACAGTTTAGAGATGAAAGCTTAGCTTTGCTGAAGATAACATAAGTCCCGCAAAATGATGTCTGTATAATAAAATATAATGCAACAAGTAATATGTGCCACATGGTATAAGCAATGACTTCAACAGGCATTACATCTACTATATAATTGTCTAAGGGTCACTTCCGTCTTTCTGTCCTTCTGTCCTTCTGTCTGTCTGTCACGGATATTCATTGGTCGCGGCCTCTGTCTGTCATGGAATCCAAGTCGCTGATTGGTCGTGGCAAAACGCCCACGACCATTGCCACGACCAATCAGCGACACGCACAGTCCGGAAGAAAATGGCCGCTCCTTACTCCCCGCACTCACTGCCCGGCGCCCGCATACTCCCCTCCGGTCACCGCTCACACAGGGTTAATGCCGGCGGTAACGGACCACGTTATGCCGCAGGTAACGCACTCCGCTACCACCGCTATTAACCCTGTGTGACCAAGTTTTTTTACTATTGACGCAGCCTATGCAGCGTCAATAGTAAAAACATCTAATGTTAAAAATAATTAAAAAAGAAAAAAAATCATTATATACTCACCTACGCCGCCTTTCCCGCTCCTTGCGATGCTCCGGCCTGTCCATGCAAGCGGCACATTCCGGTGGCAAGGACGGTCTGGGAGAAGGACCTGCCATGACGTCACGGTCATGTGACCGTGACGTCATCACAAGTCCTGCGCACCTGCGCGGGAAGGACCTGCCGTGACGTCACGGTCATGTGACCGTGAAACGGTCATGTGACCGCGACGTCATCACACCCTGGGACCGGAAGCTGCCGCCTGCACCCCACACAGGCGACAGAGCTACAACGCGCCTGCGGAAGGTGAGTATATGTTTATTTTTTATTTTTTTAACCTGTGACATACGTGGCTGGGCAATATACTACGTAGCTGGGCAATATACTACATGGGCTGTGCAGTATACAACGTGGCTGGGCATTATACTACGTGGCTCTGTGCTGTATACTACGTCACTGGGCAATATACAATGTAACTGGGCAATATACTACGTCACTGGGCAATATACTACGTGACTGGGCAATATACAACGTAACTAGGCAATATACTACGTGACTGGGCAATATACAATGTAACTGGGCAATATACTACGTCAGTGGGCAATATACTACGTGACTGGGCAATATACTATGTGGCTCTGTGCTGTATACTATGTCACTGGGCAATATACTACGTCACTGGGCAATATACCATGTATCTAGGCAATATACAATTTAACTGGGCAATATACTACGTCACTGGGCAACATACTACGTGACTGGGCAATATACAATGTAACTGGGCAATATACTATGTGACTGGGCAATATACAATGTAACTGGGCAATATACTATGTCACTGGGCAATATACTACGTCACTGGGCAATATACTACGTGGCTCTGTGCTGCATACTACGTCACTGGGCAATATACTACGTGACTGGGCAATATACAACGTAACTAGGCAATATACTACATCACTGGGCAATATACTACGTCACTGGGCAATATACAATGTAACTGGGCAATATACTACATCACTGGGCAATATACTACGTGGCTCTGTGCTGTATACTACGTCATTGGGCAATATACTATGTGACTGGGCAATATACAACGTAACTAGGCAATATACTACTTCACTGGGCAATATACTACGTCACTGGGCAATATACAATGTAACTGGGCAATATACTACGTAACTGGGCAATATACTACGTGGCTGGGCAATATACTACGTCACTGGGCAATATACTACGTAACTGGGCAATATACTACATGGCTGGGCAATATACTACGTCACTGGGCAGTATACTACGTGGCTGGGCAATATACTACGTCACTGGGCAATATACTACGTGACTGGGCAATATACAACGTAACTAGGCAATATACTACATCACTGGGCAATATACTACGTCACTGGGCAATATACAATGTAACTGGGCAATATACTATGTCGCTGGGCAATATACTACGTAACTGGGCAACATACTACGTGGCTGGGCAATATACTACGTCACTGGGCAATATACTACGTAACTGGGCAATATACTACATGGCTGGGCAATATACTACGTAACTGGGCAATATACTATGTGGCTTTGCAATATACTACGTCACTGGGCAATATACTACGTCACTGGGCAATATACTACGTGGCTGTGCAGTATACTACGTCACTGGGCAATATACTACGTCGCTGGGCAATATACTACATGGCTGGGCAATATACTACGTCACTGGGCAATATACTACGTGGCTGGGCAATATACTACGTCACTGGGCAATATACTACGTGGCTGTGCAATATACTACGTCACTGGGCAATATACTACGTGGCTGGGCAATATACTACGTGGACATACATATTCTAGAATACCCGATGCGTTAGAATCGGGCCACCATCTAGTCACATTATAACTGGCTCTCTAACAGCAAAGTTATAGTTGGAAGCAATGTCTGTTTAATAGGTTAAAATGCAAGAATTAGAGACATCTCTGATCCCAGCACCAACAAGTGCAATGATACCAGCTACTAGGTCATCATAGCTCCCAGCCATCTTTGATAGAGTGGGACTGTCCCATTTTAGGGGTCAGTCCTGCTGTCACAGCACATCAGGGCTGTTTCCCGACTTCACTCACTCTTTTCGCTCCCGTCCTCATCACTCCATAGCCCCTTATCCCAGAGCTGGCTTCTCTGCACACATTTACATTAATTAACCAATTCTCATCTCTTCATCTGGTCTCTGCAGGAATCAAACCCACACTGTCACAGGTGTGTCACATCCTGATACAACCCCTGGGGGATCTGGGATCAGAAGGTCACAACGTTTATGAGATTGTTTATGAGATCGCAGGTCCTCTTTAGGATCTCGCTATCATTTACCTTGAAATGGAGTGGATTTACTTTCATTCGTTGCCGAAAGGGTTAAGGACCCTCTGTCTTCTGGCTGTGAACTTGGAGTTTTTATGAAATCACATCCACTCAGTTTGGACATTTTAGGCTGTGTTCACATGTAGCTTAAACGGAATCTCGCACATCATTTTTGCATACCATTCTAGTATCATGAAATAGAGCTCGGGCAGCCCTTTCAGCATATGTAACTTTTATTGCTGTGAGCTACCCTGTTGTGTTGCTGTAAGCCTTCGAAAATTTAGAGTTGCACATCGGCAAGTTAAGCGCATGTAAATGTGAAATAAATATTCAGCTACAGAATCAACGTTTTTTCTATACTATGAAAAAATATTTAAAATGCTGTTTCACATCTGCACAAAGCATCAAATAAGGAAAAAATGCAACAATCAGAGAATATTGATATTGAGTAGTTTCGTGTGGACATCTGCAGAAAACAAAAAGCATAGTATTTACATAACGTGTGTAATGGGTGTGGCTATGGGATGTCAAAATTTGCCTCAACACACGCCACATCATGTCCTGCTTTCTGCTCTTCAAAAGTTGGGAGGTATGGGTCACAATGATGAAAATGTACATCAGAGTGTGAACTGGCTTCCAATTACAACTATGTTGTTGGGACACAGTTAAATTGTCATGCAACGCTTGTGTAGGTCATTGCTTATACCATGTTCCATACATTAGTCTATAGAAACCACAACACAAAAGGTGTTTGATAGAGGGAATGGAATCCTTAAATCACACCATAGGCCTACACACAATGTTATCACATTGTTGCTGATAGGTTGCTATGGCAACTTAAAAAGGTTTCCCGATCAAATGATATTGATGAAATATCCTTATGTATTCTTATGATAAGTCCTAAAACCAGATCTTTAGCATAGGTCCTAAAGGCAGGTCCATAAGATATCTCATCAATTTTGAATCTGAGGGAAGAGAACACTGGTCCTTTCTACTATCCAGATGTTATTAGCTTTGGCAGTGACCAAATGCAAATGGTAAATTTAGCTGAACTACACAGGTCTGTTCAAAATGTAGCAGCCACTGCCGGGTACTGCAGATCAGAATCCAGACAGAACTCACAATCAGCAAGCGACTTCACTGGATTAGAGGGAAAGATCTTTATTATGCAATAAATATGACATTGCAAGTGCTGACATTTTCCCCATATAGTCTGAGTGTACTGTAAGGGAGCAATTAGTCACATAATGTATTCATTTATTATAGTAAAAATCTAGCACTCTGGCACAACCAGCAGCACCCCCTCAATGGGATCTGCCCTCAATATATTTTATCCTTCCCCCATGATAGCACCTCGGAGAGCGTGGATCCATCATTCACGGACAGGAAACCTACAGATAAAAAGGGTGGTACCTCTCTCCCACATCAGTTGTTTTCCTGTCCTTGACGAGGGACCTACATTACCTGTGAAGAGGCATACATGTGCCAGAAGAGAGTTGTCATGGGATGCCAGGCCCGGTCAGACTGATTCAGGCAGCGGGGTTCCCTGCCTCGGCTGGCATGGTATCCTGAAGCGCCACCGCTGGGGTCAGTGGGCCTTTAGGATGTGTGGGGAAAGGAAGCAGAAGAGGATCATGGCATGGCTGCCACTTCTTAGATCCTCACCGCCTGCTCTGCAGGCTTCCCGGACTGATGCTGGTGGGCGACTTATGGGATCCAGTACGCATATGTGGGGATGCTTCGCACACCTATGACGACGCCACAAGGCATGACTTTGAAATCCAGTTGGTGTGCATCCTCGTGGGTTAACACCTGTCACCGTGACCGGTGCACCCTCTCCCCTGCTGGGAGCATGCGGGCGTCTAGGAGAGAGATCCCACTGTGCCACGAAAAAGCTGCATGTGTGTCGGGGCGGTACAGGGGGGGGAATGGGGCACCGGGGCTTATTTGCCATCAGATAGCGCTAGGAGAGTGCTTCTGAGAGAGCTCTGGCAGTATCCCCTAAGTCATGAGTGAGCAGGAGCACCATAAGTTGCAGTCTCTGCATTTCCAGTCACCACAGCAGCAGCAGGGGCTGCCGCAGCAAAGGAAGAAACAAACGGGATACCGGGTGGACCCGTCCCATCATCACGAGCATGGTAACAGTGGGAATGGACTTTCTGGCAGATCGTCCAAGCTCAGCAAGGACTCCAGTGTGGCGTCAAAGCCAAGGGGGAACCCATCTATTGGAATAGTTCCTCCTCCTAACCCAGTACCCCTTCTTCCATCAGAGTGGTAAGTGAGCTACGTGAAAGTTCCCCTTGTAACTGGGGTCCCACCTTTTCTCTTCTCTTCTTCAGGGAAGGAAAAGTGCAGGCAAAACTACACACAGGGAAGACGGAAGAGTTACCCACTGCATGGAAGAAAAGACTGCAGCTCTTGTATTGAGCAAACAATCTGTGAGGAGACCCTGTAATTTGCCTCAAAACTGTGGTCATAATAAAATCACAGGTGGAAGATACCTTTAGGTCCCTTAAGGGTAAGGGGAAAAAACTGTGGAAGTCCAGGGATAGGTCCCCTGAGTCTGGGTCTAGCAACTTTATGGACGAGGAGCGAGTCTCGGACACATCCAACTCATCATCTTCATCCAGGGGAGGTCGCAGCTGTTTTCCCTTAGAGGAAACAGCCTCATTAGAGCAGTCAGGGCCACTATGGGGCTGGTAGACCCTAATCCAAAAAGATCAATTCAGGACATAATGTTCGGGATTGAACAAAAAAAAGAGAAGATCTTTCCCGCTTAATGAGAAAATCCAAGCCTTAATTAAGAAAGAATGGAAAAAACAGAGGAAGGGCCTCTTAACCAAAAAGAGGAAGTACCCATTTGATGACCCGACATGTTCATTCTGGGAGAAGGTGCCAAAATTAGATGTGGAGATTGCTAAAGCTTCCAAGAAGTTTTCCCTTCATTTCGATGAAATGGGGGTATTAACCCCTTAACCCTAGAAGGCATACCCATAGAAATCTACACATTCACGCACTTGGGGCCTTTTAGGCCTGTTTACAATTATCATGGAATAACTCAAATAAAAATACTTTTCAAAGTTTATTGCAAAGTAAGGATGCATTCCCACTAGCGCAGGGGTCCACCAGGATGGGATTCCGTAATGGATATGACCTCCTGGTGACCCCAGCTAAGGCTGGCGGACGCATACCTGGGGCCTCGCAGGCCTTTCAGGTTACTTGTTTTCTATTTTCTGTAAAATTACTTTAGTTAGAATTTTGAAACTCTAGGTATTCCTCAGGTATATAGTTGTTAGTAATTTCCAGTTGTTCATATATTTTTATGTTATAGGCATTTTGGTATAACAACCTTTTTTTGGGACTACCCCATATTCACGCACGTGGGGCCTTTTAGGCCTGTGTGCAAATAACACGGAATAACTCAAATAAAAATACTTTTCAAAATTTATTTTACAATTGCAAGGTAAGGATACATTCCAACTAGCGCTGGGGTCCGCTAGGAGGGGATCCGTAATGGATCTGACCTCCTGGTGACCCCAGCTACGGCTGGCGGAATCCCGCCATTGCGGCAGCCTTAGCTGGAGTTACCAGGAGGTCAGATGCATTATGGATCCCCTTCTGGCGAACCCCAGTGCTACTGGGAACACAGCCTAAGATGTGTATATTTCAAAACATAATTATGTGCATAAAACAACAAAAAAGTAAGTAAACGGGCACGCCAAATATAGGCATTCTATATGCAATTTTTTTATGGAAAAATTTTTTGGTTGTAGCAAACTTGGTGCAGGAATATTTATTTACATATTCCCCCAACAATTCTTGCATAATATTTTTTCGGCTGAATTTTCCTTGCATACATTTTGTCCGCAAGTAGAACAGAAACTCTCCGATTTTCTTTCCTTCTTTGCTGGACAAATATAGCAGCGCTTTCTTTTTTTTTCTCTTTGCTCTGGATGTTCCAGAAAGAGTATTCCACATCGGATCATTGCATCCGTAATTTGCCTTGATAAGCATATCATGCTGCTTCTCTCCATCATAGTAGGCATCAAAAGTTCATAACAAAGTTCTGTCAAAAATAGACGTCTCTTGTCTTTCCTGTTGGCATGGAATTCTGGATCAGTTTGACAATAAACAATGTAGCTATTGAGGGCTGACACATCAAGGATATTGGAAAAAAGGGCAACAGGCCAACGTTTAGTCTGCCTTTTGCACGAATACTCTCCAATAATTTCGTCCATCTTGTCGACACCTCCTTTTGTCTTATTATAATGCAGTATGATTTCAGGTTTTTTTTCCTGTCATTGGTGTCAATACTTCCATCATGATGCATTGTACTCAGTAATATCACGGATTTTTCTTTCTTGGCTTTATAAGACACCATTGTTTCTTGATTGCAGAAACCAAATACACTCTCGTAGATTGTTCGCTGTGCATTGTGCTTCATGATTGGAGGAATTTCGCGGCGGTTTGGCCTCATAGTACCAACAAGTGTAAGTTGCTTTTGAAGCAAAAAGTTGGCCATTTCAAAATTGGTAAAGTAATTATCCATTGTAATATTTTTTCCTGAATTGAAAATTGGTAGAGCAAGTGTTTTTACTATGTCGGAACATAGGTCTTTCTGGACTGGAGCATCAGCTTCTTTGCCACAGTAAATCAGACCATTCATCCCATAATAGCTTGCTGAATTGCACATCCAGAAAATTTTTATGCCATACTTAGCTGGCTTACTGGGCATATACTGAATGAATTTGCAACGTCCCCTAAAGGCTAGAAGTTGCTTGTCCACTGTCACATTATCACTAGAATGGTAAAGCTTTGTACAGTTCTTGATAAAAAGATTCCAGATATAGCTAATAGGGGCTAATTTATCGGTTGCCAACCTCACAGGGTGAGTTCTCTTTTCATCAAAACGAAGGCATCTCCGAATACCCTCAAATCTATTGGTGGACATAGTAGCTTTGTAGTGTGGATCTGCAAATGGGTTCTGAAATAACTCTTCCCAAAAATAGCAGAGTCATAAAAGTTCCTCCCCAGCAACAATACAGACAAAAAGACTGAGTATCACATGTAAACCTAGTACAGGCCTAAAAGGCCCCAGGTGCGTGAATATGGGGTAGTCCCAAAACAAGGTTGTTATACCGAAATGTCTGTAACATAAAAATATATGAATAACTGGAAATTACTAACAACTATATACCTGAGGATTACCTAGATTTTCAATATTCTAACTAAAGTACTTTTACAGAAAATAGAAAACAAGTAACCTGGCAGGCCTGCGAGGCCCCAGGTATGCGTTCTAGGGTTAATGACCGCCGAAACGCCTTTTAACGGCAGTAGTTAAGGGTACTTAAACCCTTAAAAGTGTATAGCGCCTCCAGAGTTGGATTTTCTCTGGGGTCTCAGCTGCTGGGGGTAGCCAAGACCCCAGAGAACATGATTCGGGTCGGTTTTTACCGACCCCCGGGTTGTGGTCGCCATTATTAACCGTATAACGGCGACCGCAAAAAAAAGCGTGATTTGCCATTTAATTTCTCTGTCCTCCGATGTGATCGCACATCAGAGGACAGAGAAATAGGATCTCTGATCGTCCCCCGATACATACCAGTGTCTCCCGGTGTCCCTGGATCCTCCTGCTTCTCCACACGGCCGCTGGTGGCTTCTTCTGGTAAGAATATGGCGGGCACATGTGCAGTGTGCCTGTCGAGATCTGCCAGCCGGCATCCGGCAACAATAGGAAGATTTTTCCTATTGGTTCATTTTGGGCACTGTGAAAGACTCTATCACAGTGATCAAAATAAAAAAAATAGTAAATAATCCCCCTCTTTATCACCCCCTTAGTTAGGGAAAAATAATAAAATAAAGAAAATGCATTTATTTCCATTTTCCCATTAGGGTTACAGTTGGGCTAAAATGAGTTGGGCTAAAGTTAGGGTTAGGATTGGGGCTAAAATTAGGGTTAGGTATGTTTCCACGTTAAGGATTCATTCAGGATTTCCTGTGGATGGGACACTGTGTACAGCCGCAGCATCCAATCCGCAGTGTCCAGATGTTACAGCATAGTGGAGGAGATTTTATAAAATCCCGTCACCACTATGTGTGCAGGGCTGCATCCGACGGCCCTGCGTAACCGGACATGCTGTGCATCTTTCCAGACCGCAGCATGTCTATTTATCTTGCGGAGACGCTCTGTCTCCGCAAGATAAATAATCCAGTCTATGAATACGATGCGGTGATTCCGCATGTGTTCAATGAACACATCCGGAATCACCGCGCGTGCAACAGGGGGTGGCGCTTTGGGCGGAGCGGGGTATCCGCTGCGTTCAAAGCGCAGAGATTAGGCCCTGTGGAAACTGTTGTGAACTCTGTTTTTGGGCTCCCTCTTGTGGTCACAAGTGGTACTGTGTGAGTGTCATTCTGCAGGTCTGAGGCTTGATCAGCTGTCTCGTTATCTGTTAGCTGGTTCCCTATTTAGTTCACTTGGACTCTTAGTTGTTGCCTGCTGTCGTTGTATTCAGTGCTATTCAGATTGCTCCTGTCTACATCCATTATCAGTCTCTCCAAGAGAAGCTAAGTTTTGTTTGCTTGTTTTTGCTCATCTATGTTCAAGATGTGTCCTAGTATATGATGTGTTTAGTCCAGCTTGCTAATATGTGATTTCCCTGCTTGCTGGTGCTCTGGGGTGCTGAGTTGCTCCCCCCACATCGTTAGTTGGTGTGGGGGTTCTCGCATTCTCTGCGTGGATATTTTTGCGTAGGGTTTTTTACTGACCGCACAGATCCCTTGCTATTTTCTTCTATCTAGTATTAGCGGGCCTCATTTGCTTAATCTGTTTCATCTCTGCGTTTGTCTTTTCCTCTTGACTCACCGTTATTATTTGTGGGGGGCTTCTACATCTTTGGGGTTATTTCTCTGAGGCAAGTGAGGTCTTTACTTTCTCTTTAGGGGTAGTCAGTTTCTCAGGCCGTGAAGAGACGTCTAGGATTTCAGGAAACGTTCCATGGCTATCTTTAGTGTGTTTGGTTAGGATCAGGTTTGCGGTCAGTCCAGTTACCACATCCCCAGAGCTTGTCCTATTATCTCTTACTTAGCTGGTTAGATTTGTGATGCTAAGCCACTGGGATCATAACAGTACAGCAGGCCTGAAAAGTGTTTGATGCATCGCAGAAGTGGGATAAGAGAAGTCCTGAGTACAATTTTTTTTTTTTCCTCTCCCTTTGCTGCAGTCTGTCCAGCTTCTCTCATCCCCTTAATCTCTGGGTGGCTTTGAGTTCAGCTGCAGACATGGATATTCAGAGTCTGACTTCTAGTGTGGATCGTCTTGCTGCAAGGGTGCAAAGCATTCAGGATTTTGTTGTTCACAGTCCTATGTCTGAGCCAAAAGTACCTATTCCTGAGTTGTTTTCTGGAGATAGATCTAGGTTTCTGAATTTTAAGAATAATTGTAGATTATTTCTTTCTTTGAGACCTCGTTCCTCTGGTGATTCCGCTCAGCAAGTTAGAATTGTTATCTCCCTGTTACATGGCGACCCTCAAGATTGGGCTTTCTCCCTGGCGCCGGGAGATCCTGCATTGCTGAATGTGGATGCGTTTTTTCTGGCGCTTGGATTGCTTTATGAGGAACCTAATCTTGAGAACCAAGCAGAAAAGGCCTTGCTGGCTCTCTCTCAGGGCCAGGATGAAGCTGAGGTGTATTGTCAAAAATTTCGGAAATGGTCGGTGCTTACTCAATGGAATGAGTGTGCCCTGGCTGCAAATTTCAGAGAAGGTCTTTCTGAAGCCATTAAGAATGTTATGGTGGGGTTCCCCACGCCTGCAAGTCTGAATGACAGATTGATCGGCGTTTGCGGGAGCGCAAATCTGCGCACCATCTGGCGGTGTTTTCTGAACAGAGACCTGAGTCTATGCAATGTGACCGAATTCTGACCAGAATTGAGCGGCAAAATCAGAGACGTCAAAACGGGTTGTGCTTTTACTGTGGTGATTCAACTCATGTTATCTCAGCATGCTCTAAGCGCGTAAAAAAAAAATCGCTAAATCTGTCACCGTTGGTACTATACAGCCTAAATTCATTTTGTCTGTTACTTTAATTTGTTCTTTGTCATCCTACTCGGTTATAGCTTTTGTGGATTCAGGTGCTGCCCTGAACCTGATGGATTTGTCGTTTGCCAAGCGCTGTGGATTTGTCCTGGAGCCTTTGGAATTCCCTATTCCACTGAGGGGTATTGATGCTACACCATTGGCTGAGAATAAGCCTCAGTATTGGACTCAAGTGACCATGTGCATGACTCCTGTACATCAGGAGGTGATTCGCTTTCTTGTGCTGCATAATCTGCATGATGTTGTCGTTTTGGGTCTGCCATGGCTGCAGGCCCATAATCCAGTTCTGGATTGGAAAGCTATGTCTGTTTCAAGTTGGGGTTGCCAGGGGATTCATGGCGATGCTTCTTTGGTGTCAATTGCTTCTTCCACTCCTTCTGAGGTCCCTGAGTTTTTGTCGGACTACCAGGATGTATCTGATGAGCCCAGATCCGGTGCCCTGCCTCCTCACAGGGATTGTGGTTGTGCTATAAATTTGATTCCTGGTAGTAAGTTCCCTAAGGGACGACTTTTTAATTTGTCTGTACCAGAACATGCCGCAATGCGGAGTTATATAAAGGAGTCTTTAGAGAAGGGACATATTCGCCCGTCCTCCTCCCCTCTTGGTGCAGGATTCTTTTTTGTGGCCAAGAAGGATGGTTCTCTGAGACCTTGTGTAGATTATCGTCTTCTAAATAAAATCACGGTCAAATTTCAGTATCCTTTGCCATTATTATCTGATCTGTTTGCTCGGATTAAGGGGTCCAGTTGGTTCACCAAGATAGATCTTCGTGGTGCGTATAACCTTGTGCGTATTAAGCAGGGGGATGAATGGAAAACAGCATTTAATACGCCCGAAGGCCATTTTGAGTACTTGGTGATGCCTTTTGGACTCTCTAATGCCCCTTCTGTGTTCCAGTCCTTCATGCATGACATCTTCCGAGAATATCTGGATAAATTTATGATTGTGTGTCTGGATGACATTTTGGTCTTTTCTGAGGACTGGGAGTCCCATGTGAAGCAGGTCAGGATGGTATTTCAGGTCCTGCGTGCTAATGCCTTATTTGTGAAGGGCTCAAAATGTCTCTTCGGAGTACAGAAGGTTTCCTTTTTGGGTTTTATTTTTTCTCCTTCTACTATTGAGATGGACCCAGTCAAGGTCCAGGCTATTCATGACTGGACTCAGCCTACATCTGTTAAGAGTCTTCAGAAGTTCTTGGGTTTTGCTAATTTTTACCGTCGCTTCATTGTTAATTTTTCTGGCGTGGTTAAACCCTTGACGGATTTGACCAAGAAGGGTTCTGATGTGACTAATTGGTCTCCTGCGGCCGTGGAAGCCTTTCGGGAGCTGAAGCGCCGGTTTTCTTCGGCTCCAGTTTTGTGTCAGCCTGATGTCTCTCTTCCTTTTCAGGTCGAGGTTGATGCTTCTGAGATTGGAGCAGGGGCTGTTTTGTCGCAGAGAAGCTCTGATTGCTCTGTGATGAAGCCTTGTGCTTTCTTTTCAAGAAAGTTTTCGCCTGCCGAGCGGAATTATGATGTTGGTAATCGGGAGTTGTTGGCTATGAAGTGGGCATTTGAGGAGTGGCGACATTGGCTCGAGGGAGCTAAGCATCGTGTGGTGGTCTTGACTGATCACAAAAATCTGATTTATCTCGAGTCTGCCAAGCGGCTGAATCCTAGACAGGCTCGTTGGTCGTTGTTTTTCTCCCGTTTCGATTTCATGGTCTCGTACCTGCCTGGTTCGAAGAACGTGAAGGCTGATGCTCTTTCTAGGAGTTTTGTGCCTGACTCTCCAGGAGTTTCAGAGCCGGCTGGTATCCTCAGAGAGGGAGTGATTTTGTCTGCCATTTCCCCAGATTTGCGACGAGTGCTGCAGAAATTTCAGGCGGATAGACCTGACCGTTGCCCACCAGAGAGACTGTTTGTCCCAGATAGATGGATAGAGTTATTTCCGAGGTTCATTCTTCGGTGTTGGCAGGCCATCCTGGGATTTTTGGTACCAGGGATTTGGTGGCTAGGTCCTTCTGGTGGCCTTCCTTGTCGCGGGATGTGCGTTCCTTTGTGCAGTCCTGTGAGATTTGTGTTCGGGCTAAGCCTTGCTGTTCTCGTGCCAGCGGTTTGCTTTTGCCTTTGCCTGTCCCGAAGAGGCCTTGGACGCACATTTCCATGGATTTTATTTCGGATCTTCCAGTCTCTCAGAGAATGTCTGTCATCTGGGTGGTGTGTGATCGTTTTTCCAAAATGGTCCATTTGGTGCCCTTGCCTAAGTTGCCTTCCTCCTCCGATTTGGTTCCTCTATTTTTTCAGAATGTGGTTCGCTTGCACGGCATCCCTGAAAATATTGTGTCTGACAGAGGATCCCAGTTTGTGTCCAGATTTTGGCGGATCTTTTGTGCTAAGATGGGCATTGATTTGTCTTTTTCGTCGGCCTTCCATCCTCAGAGGAATGGCCAAACCGAGCGAACTAATCAGACCTTGGAAACTTATTTAAGATGTTTTGTTTCTGCTGATCAGGATGATTGGGTGACTTTTTTGCCATTGGCTGAGTTTGCCCTTAATAATCGGGCTAGTTCTGCTACTTTGGTTTCGCCTTTTTTCTGCAATTCTGGTTTTCATCCTCGTTTTTCCTCGGGTCAGGTTGAGCCTTCTGACTGTCCTGGGGTGGATTCTGTGGTGGATAGGTTGCAGCAAATTTGGAACCATGTGGTGGACAATTTGAAGTTGTCACAGGAGAAGGCTCAGCGCTTTGCCAACCGCCGTCGCGGTGTGGGTCCCCGACTTCGTGTTGGGGATTTGGTATGGCTGTCTTCTCGGTATGTTCCTATGAAGGTTTCCTCTCCTAAATTCAAGCCTCGCTTCATCGGTCCTTATAAGATTTTGGAAATCCTTAACCCGGTGTCATTTCGTTTGGACCTCCCAGCGTCGTTTGCCATTCATAACGTGTTCCATAGGTCTTTGTTGCGGAGGTATGTGGTGCCTGTGGTTCCTTCTGTTGAGCCCCCTGCCCCGGTGCTGGTTGAGGGCGAATTGGAGTTCGTGGTGGAGAAGATCTTGGATTCTCGTATTTCGAGACGGAGGCTTCAGTATTTGGTTAAGTGGAAGGGCTATGGTCAGGAGGATAATTCCTGGGTTGTTGCCTCTGATGTTCATGTGGCTGATTTGGTTCATGCCTTCCATGTGGCTCATCCTGATCGCCCTGGGGGTTTTGATGAGGGTTCGGTGACCCCTCCTCAAGGGGGGGTACTGTTGTGAACTCTGTTTTTGGGCTCCCTCTTGTGGTCACAAGTGGTACTGTGTGAGTGTCATTCTGCAGGTCTGAGGCTGGATCAGCTGTCTCGTTATCTGTTAGCTGGTTCCCTATTTAGTTCACTTGGACTCTTAGTTGTTGCCTGCTGTCGTTGTATTCAGTGCTATTCAGATTGCTCCTGTCTACATCCATTATCAGTCTCTCCAAGAGAAGCTAAGTTTTGTTTGCTTGTTTTTGCTCATCTATGTTCAAGATGTGTCCTAGTATATGATGTGTTTAGTCCAGCTTGCTAATATGTGATTTCCCTGCTTGCTGGTGCTCTGGGGTGCTGAGTTGCTCCCTCCACATCGTTAGTTGGTGTGGGGGTTCTCGCATTCTCTGCGTGGATATTTTTGCATAGGGTTTTTTACTGACCGCACAGATCCCTTGCTATTTTCTTCTATCTAGTATTAGCGGGCCTCATTTGCTTAATCTGTTTCATCTCTGCGTTTGTCTTTTCCTCTTGACTCACCGTTATTATTTGTGGGGGGCTTCTATATCTTTGGGGTTATTTCTCTGAGGCAAGTGAGGTCTTTACTTTCTCTTTAGGGGTAGTCAGTTTCTCAGGCCGTGAAGAGACATCTAGGATTTCAGGAAACGTTCCACGGCTATCTTTAGTGTGTTTGGTTAGGATCAGGTTTGCGGTCAGTCCAGTTACCACATCCCCAGAGCTTGTCCTATTATCTCTTACTTAGCTGGTTAGATTTGTGATCCTAAGCCACTGGGATCATAACAGGAAACATAGCCTTAGGGTTGGGGCTAAAGTTAGGGTTAGAGTTGGGATTAGGTTTAGGGTTGGGATTAGGGTTTGGATTAGGGTTAGGGTTGAGATTAGGGTTAGGGTTGGGATTAGTGGGATTAGACTTAGGCTTGGGATTAGGGTTAGGTTTGTGGTTAGGGCTATGGTTAGGGTTGGGATTAGGGTTAGGGATGTGTTGGGATTAGGGTTGGGATTAGGGCTAGGGTTGGGATTAGGGTTAGGGGTGTTTTGGGGTTAGGGTTGTGATTAGGGCTATGGTTAGGGTTGGGATTATGGTTGGGGTGTGTTGGGGTTAGGGTTATGGTTAGGGTTGGAATTAGGGTTAGGGGTGTGTTGGGGGTAGGGTTGTGATTAGGGTTATGGTTAGGGTTGGGATTAGAGTTAGAGGTGTTTTGGGGTTAGGTCTTGAGTTAGAATTGGGGAGTTTCCACTGTTTAGGTACATCACAGGGTCTTCAAACTTGACATGGCGCCACCATTGATTCCAGCCGATTTTGCGTTCAAAAAGTCAAATGGTGCTCTCTCCTTTCTGAGCTCTGCTGTGTGCCCAAATAGTGGTTTACCCCAACATATGGGGCATCCATGTACAAGAAAAATTGGACAACCACTTTTGGGGTCCAATTTCTCCTGTTACCCTTGGGAAAATAAAAAATTGTGGGCTAAAAAATAATTTTTGTGGGAAAAGTTTTTTTATTTTCACGGCTCTGTTATAAACTTCTGTGAGGCACTTGGGTTTTCAAAGTGCTCACCACACATCTAGATAAGCTCCATGGTGGGTCTAGTTTCCAAAATGGGGTCACTTGTGGGGGGTTTCTTCTGTTTAGGCTGTCAAGGGCTCTACAAACGCAACATGACGCCCGCATACCATTCCATCAAAGTCTGCAAACCGAAATATCACTACTTCCCTTCCGAGCCCTGACGCGTGCCCAAACAGTTAGTTTTCTCATATGGGGTATTAGCGTACTCAAGACAAATTGGACAACAACTTTTGGGGTCCCATCTTTCCTGTTACCTATGGGAAATAAAAAATTGCGGGCTAAAAAATCTTTTTTGTGGAAAAAAAATGATTTTGTATTTTCATGGCTCTACGTTATAAAGTTTAGTGAAACACTTGGGTGTTCAAAGTTCACAAAACACATCTAGATAAGTTCCTTGGGGGAGTCTAGTTTCCAAAATGAGGTCACTTGTGGGTGGTTTCTACTGTATACGCACATCAGGGGCTCAGCAAATGCAACATGATGCCTGCAGACCATTCTATCAAAGTCTGCATTCAAAAATGGCGCTCCTTCCATTCCAATCTCTGCCATGCGCCCAAACAGTGGTCCCCCCACATATGGGGTATCAGAGTACTCAGGATAAATTGAACAACAACGTTGGTGGTCCAATGTTTCCTTTTACCCTTGTGAAAGTAAACATTTGGGGGTGAAAAGATAATTTTTGTGCAAAAAATATGATTTTTTATTTTCACAGCTCTACGTTATAAACTTCTGTGAAGCACTTGGGGTCCATAGTGCTCACCACACATCTGGATAAGTTCCTTGGGGGTCTAGTTTCCAAAATGGGGTCACTTGTGGGGGTTTCTACTGTTTAGGCACATCAGGGGCTCTCCAAACACAACATGACTCCCGCAGACCATTCTATGAGAGTCTGCATTCCAAAACGGCGCTCCTTCCCTTCTGAGCTCTGCCCTGAGCCCAAACAGTGCCCCCCCCATATATGGGGTATTAGCGTACTCAGAACAAACTGGACAAAAACTTTTGGGATCCAATTTTTCCTTTTACCCTTGTGAAAATAAAAAATTGCGTGCTAAAAAATCATTTTTAGGGAAAAATTTTTTTTCTATTTTCACGGCTTTGTGTTATAAACTTCTGTGCTCACCACACATCTAGATAAGTTTGTTAACCCCTTAAGCCCCGAGGGTGGTTTGCACGTTAATGACCAGGCCAATTTTTACAATTCTGACCACTGTCCCTTTATGAGGTTATAACTCTGGAACGCTTCAACGGATCTTGGCGATTCTGACATTGTTTTCTCGTGACATATTGTACTTCATGTTAGTGGTAAAATTTCTTCGATATAACTTGCGTTTATTTGTGAAAAAAACGAATATTTGGCGAAAATTTTGAAAATTTCACAATTTTCCAACTTGAATTTTTATGCCCTTAAATCACAGACATATGTCACACAAAATACTTAATAAATAACATTTCCCACATGTCTACTTTACATCAGCACAATTTTGGAACCAAAATTTTTTTTTGTGACGGAGTTATAAGGGTTAAAAGTTGACCAGCAATTTCTCATTTTTACAACACCATTTTTTTTTAGGGACCACATCTCATTTGAAGTCATTTTGACGGGTCTATATGATAGAAAATACCCAAGTGTGACACCATTCCAAAAACTGCACTCCTCAAGGTACTCAAAACCACTTTCAAGAAGTTTATTAACCCTTCAGGTGTTTCACAGGAATTTTTGGAATGTTTAAATAAAAATGAACATTTAACTTTTTTTCACACAAAATTTATTTCAGCTCCAATTTGTTTTATTTTACCAAGGGTAACAGGAGAAAATAGACCCCAAAAGTTGTTGTACAATTTGTCCTGAGTACGCTGATACCCCATATGTGGGGGTAAACCACAGTTTGGGCGCATGGCAGAGCTTGGAAGCAAAGGAGCGCCATTTGACTTTTCAATGCAAAATTGACTGGAATTGAGATGGGACGCCATGTTGCATTTGGAGAGCCCCTGATGTGCCTAAACATTGAAACCCCCCACAAGTGACACCATTTTGGAAAGTAGACCCCCTAAGGAACTTATCTAGATGTGTGGTGAGCACTTTGACCCAACAAGTGCTTTACAGAAGTTTATAATGCAGAGCCGTAAAAATAAAAAATCATATTTTTTCACAAAAATTATCTTTTCACCCACAATTTTTTATTTTCCCAAGGGTGAGAGAAGAAATTGGACCCCAAAAATTGTTGTGCAATTTGTCCTGAGTACGCTGATACCCCATATGTGGGTGTAAACCATTGTTTGGGCGCAGGGCAGAGCTCGGAAGGGAAGGAGCGCCATTTGACTTTTCAATGCAAAATTGACTGGAATTGAGATGGGACGCCATGTTGCATTTAGAGAGCCCTTGATGTGCCTAAACATTGAAACCCCTAACAAGTGACACCATTTTGGAAAGTAGACCCCCTAAGGAACTTATCTAGATGTGTGGTGAGCACTTTGACCCAACAAGTGCTTTACAGAAGTTTATAATGCAGAGCCGTAAAAATAAAGAATCATATTTTTTCACAAAAATGATCTTTTCACCCCCAATTTTTTATTTTCCCAAGGGTAAGAGAAGAAATTGGACCCCAAAAATTGTTGTGCAATTTGTCCTGAGTACACTGATACCCCATATGTGGGTGTAAACCATTGTTTGGGCGCAGGGCAGAGCTCAGAAGGGAAGGAGCGCCATTTGACTTTTCAATGCAAAATTGACTGGAATTGAGATGGGACGCCATGTTGCGTTTGGAGAGCCCCTAATGTGCCTAAACATTGAAACCCCCCACGAGTGACACCATTTTGGAAAGTAGACCCCTTAAGGAACTTATCTAGATGTGTGTTGAGCACTTTGACCCAACAAGTGCTTCACAGAAGTTTATAATGCAGAGCCGTAAAAATAAAAAATCATATTTTTTCACAAAAATGATCTTTTCACCCCCATTTTTTTATTTCCCCAAGGGTAAGAGAAGAAATTAGACCACAAAAGTTGTTGTGCAATTTGTCCTGAGTACGCCGATACCCCATATGTGGGTGTAAACCATTGTTTGGGCGCATAGCAGAGCTCAGAAGGGAAGAAGCGCTATTTTACTTTTCAATGCAAAATTGACTGGAATTAAGATGGGATGCCATGTTGCGTTTGGAGAGCCCCTGATGTGCCTAAACATTAAACCCCCCCACAAGTGACACCATTTTGGAAAGTAGACCCCCTAAGGAACTTATCTAGATGTGTTTTGAGAGCTTTGAACCCCCAAGTGTTTCACTACAGTTTATAACGCAGAGCCGTGAAAATAAAAATTATTTTTTTTTTCACAAAAATGATTTTTTAGCCCCCAGTTTTGTATTTTCACAAGGGTATCAGGATAAATTGGACCCCAAAAGTTGTTGTCCAATTTGTCTGGAGTACGCTGATACCCCATTTGTGGGGAGGGACCACTGTTTGGGCGCATGACAGAGCTCGGAAGGGAAGGAGCGCCATTTGGAATGCAGACTTAAATGGATTGGTCTGCAGGCGTCACGTTGCATTTGCAGAGCCCCTGATGTACCCAAACAGTACAAACCCCCCACAAGTGACCCCATATTGGAAACTAGACCCCCCAAGGAACTTATCTAGATGTGTTGTGAGAACTTTGAACCCCCAAGTGTTTCACTACAGTTTATAACGCAGAGCCGTGAAAATAAAAATTATTTTTCTTTTTCACAAAAATGATTTTTTAGCCCCCAGTTTTGTATTTTCACAAGGGTATCAGGATAAATTGGACCCTAAAAGTTGTTGTCCAATTTGTCCTGAGTACGCTGATACCCCCTATGTGGGGGGGAACCACTGTTTGGGCGCATGACAGAGCTCGGAAGGGAAGGAGCGCCATTTGGAATGCAGACTTAAATGGATTGGTCTGCAGGCGTCACGTTGCATTTGCAGAGCCCCTGATGTACCCAAATAGTACAAACCCCCCACAAGTGACCCCATATTGGAAACTAGACCTCCCAAGGAACTTATCTAGATGTGTTGTGAGAACTTTGAACCCCCAAGTGTTTCACTACAGTTTACAACGCAGAGCCGTGAAAATAAAACATATTTTTTTTCCCACAAAAATGATTTTTAGCCCCCCAAATTTTTATTTTCCCAAGGATAACAAGAGAACTTGGACCCCAGAAGTTGTTGTTCAATTTGTCCCCAGTACGCTGATACCCCATATGTTGGGGTAAACCCCTTTTTGGACGCACGGGAGAGCTCGGAAGGGAAGGAGCACTGTTTTACTTTTTCAACGCAGAATTGGCTGGAATTGAGATTGGACGCCATGTCGCGTTTGGAGAGCCCCTGATGTGCCTGAACAGTGGAAACACCCAATTCTACCTGAAACCCTACCCCTAACCGTTTACTGAACATTTTCTGACAGTCATAAGTGCCACGTATATAAGTGCCACGTATATAAGTGCCACGTATATAAGTGCCACGTATATAAGTGCCACGTATATAAGTGCCACGTATTTAAGTGCCACGTATTTAAGTGCCACGTATTTAAGTGCCACGTATTTCAGTGCCACGATATTTCAGTGCCACAATATTTCAGTGCCACGTATTTCAGTGCCACGTATTTCAGTGCCACGTATTTCAGGCACTGAAAAATAAGTGGCACGTAAATACTTCAGTGCCACGATATTTCAGTGCCACGATATTTCAGTGCCACGTATTTCAGTGCCACGTATTTCAGGCACTGAAAAATACGTGGCACGTAAATACTTCAGTGCCACGATATTTCAGTGCCACGATATTTCAGTGCCACGTATTTCAGTGCCACGTATTTCAGGCACTGAAAAATACGTGGCACGTAAATACGTGGCACGTAAATACGTGGCACTTAAATACGTGGCACTTAAATACGTGGCACTTAAATACGTGGCACTTAAATACGTAGCACTTATATACGTGGCCACTGAAATATCGTGGCACTTATATACGTATATACGTATATAAACGTATATTTCAGTGCCACGTATTTCAGTGCCACGTATTTCAGGTTAGGGGTAGGGTTAGGGGTAGGGTTAGGGTTTTTTGTTTTTTTCTTGTTTTCTTGTGTTTTTCTATAAAAACGCATGCGTTTTACCGCGTTTACATGCATTTTTTCACACATGCGGTTTTTTTTAAAAACGCATGCAGATAAAAACGCAAGTGTGAAACCAGACTAAAAGACGCTTTTTATAGCAAAAAAGTTTTTGCGTCTCCACATTTTGAGACCTATAATTTTTCCACATTTTGGTCCTCAGAGTCATGTGAGGTCTTGTTTTTTGCGGGACGAGTTGACGTTTTTATTGGTAACATTTTCGGACACGTGACCATTTTTTATCACTTTTTATTCCGATTTTTGTGAGGCAGAATAACTAAAAACCAGCTATTCATGAATTTCTTTTGGGAGAGGCGTTTATACCGTTCTGCGCTTGGTAAAATTGATAAAGCAGTTTTATTCGTCGGGTCAGTACGATTACAGCGATACCTCATTTATATCATTTTTTTATGTTTTGACGCTTTTATACGATAAAAACTATTTTATAGAAAAAATAATTATTTTGGCATCGCTTTATTCTGAGGACTATAACTTTTTTATTTTTTTGCTGATGATGCTGTATGGCGGCTCGTTTTTTGCGGGACAAGATGACGTTTTCAGCGGTAACATGGTTATTTATATCCGTCTTTTTGATCGCGTGTTATTCCACTTTTTGTTTGGCGGTATGGTAATAAAGCGTTGTTTTTTGCCTCGTTTTTTTTTTTTTTTTCTTGCGGTGTTTACTGAAGGGGTTAACTAGTGGGCCAGTTTTATAGGTTGGGTCGTTACGGACACGGCGATACTAAATATGTGTACTTTTATTGTTTTTGTTTGTTTTTTTTAGATAAAGAAATGTATTTATGGGAATAATATATATTTTTTTATTATTATTTATTTAGGAATTTTTTTTTTTTTTTTTTTACACATGTGGAAATTTTTTTTTTACTTTTTTACTTTGTCCCAGGGGGGGACATCACAGATCGCAGATCTGATAGTGTGCACAGCACTCTATCAGATCCGCGATCATACTTTCATCGGAGCAGGCTGCAGCTTTCATCTGCAGCCTGCTCCGACCCGGAAGTGCTCCCTGCAGGACCCGGATACAGCCCCTCGGCCATTTTGGATCCGGGGCCTGCAGGGAGAAGACGTTCGGTACGAGGTGAGTACATCACCTTGTACCGATCGTCTCAGGGAAGCCCGCAGGGAGCCCCCTCCCTGCGCAATGCTTCCCTGTACCGCCGGTACACCGCGATCATGTTTGATCGCGGTGTGCCGGGGGTTAATGTGCCGGGGGCGGTCCGTGACCGCTCCTGGCACATAGTGCCGGATGTCAGCTGCGATATGCAGCCGACACCCGGCCGCGATCGGCCGCGCTCCCCCCGTGAGCGCGGCCGATCGCGTATGACGTACTATACCGTCACCGGGAATTAAGGCCCACCCCACCTCGACGATATAGTACGTCATATGGGATTAAGGGGTTAAGGGGTCCAGTTTCCAAAATGGTGTCACTTGTGGGTGGTTTCCACTATTTAGGCACATCAAACGCGACATGGCGTCCGATCTCAATTCCAGCCAATTCTGCATTGAAAAAGTCAAATGGCACTCCTTCTCTTCCAAGCTCTGTTGTGCGCCCAAACAGTAGTTTACCCCCACATATGGGGTGTCAGCATATTCAGAAGAAATTGCACAACAAATTTTGTGGTTCATTTTCTCTTTGTACACTTGTAAAAATAAAAAACATTGTTTCTGAAATAAAATGTTTGTAAAAAAATTTAAGAGTTAATTTTTTCCTTCCACATTCCTTCAGTTCCTGTGAAGCACATAAAGGATTAATAAACTTCTTGAATGTGGTTTTGAGCACCTTGAGGTGCAGTTTTGAGAATGGTGTCACTTTGGGGTATTTTCTGTCATGTACACCTCTCAAAGTGACTTTAAATGTGAGATGGTCCCTAAAAAAATGGTTTTGTAATTTTTGTTGTAAAAATGAGAAATCGCTGGTCAACTTTAAACCCTTATAACTTCCTAACAAAAAAAAATTTTGTTTCCAAAATTGTGCTGATGTAAAGTAGACATGTGGGAAATGTTATTTGTTAACTATTTTGTGTGACATATCTCTATCATTTAAGGGCATACAAATTCAAAGTTGAAAATTGCTAAATTTTAAAAAATGTTGCTATATTTCCATTTTTTTCATAAATAAACGCAAGTAACATTGAAGATATTTTGCCACTAACATGAAGTACAATATGTCACAAAAAAAATCTCAGAATCAGGGGGATCCGTTAAAGCGTTCCAGAGTTATAACCTTATAAATTGACAGTGGTCAGAATTGTAAAAATTGGCCTCGTCATTAAGCTGCAAATTGGCTCTGTCACTAAGGGGTTAAAAGATCCCATGGACAAAAAAGTGGACTCCTTCTGAAGGATACATGGGAGGCCGCGGGGGAAACTAAAACGTGCGGCAGCCATCATTTGAACGTCCAGATCACCAATGATCTGGTTAGACCAACTGGAATTGCAGTGAAGGGAAAAAACATCTAGGGATGTTATACTAGACTCCATCCCAGTAATGAAGGGAGCAGCGGATTTGGTTAGGCTGGCAGCCAGAGAAGCAGGATTTTCTAATGCAGCCCGGCGAACCCTCCCAAACTAACTCAAGGTTATCCTCCATCCATTGTGAGGGCCAATTCTTATTCGGACCCACACTTGATGATATTCTGGATAAAATATGGGATAATAAAAAATGCTTCCGTGTCCTTTCCAGAACCTCGTATATAAAGTCTTTTAGGAGTAGGAAATTCATGTGAAGGAAGCTACCCAGGAACCAGGAGAGGGGGGAGAGGAAAGTCTAAGGGGTTCTTGTTCAACAGGCCCCCAACAATAACAAGAAGTTATCCCAATGATGGTCTTCTCCAGCTGGGGGGGGGGAAGATTATCTCTTTTTCTCCTGGCCTGGGAAAAAATATCCAACAACTTCTCCTGGATCTCGGACCTAATAAGATCAGGTCTAAAATTTAATTTCTACTAGTCCCCCCAAACAGATTTTGTGGTAACACCCCAGAGATCGTCAAGTGAAGAGGAACTAGCCTGAGAGCAGGAGTTTCTGATAGAGAAAGCAGTCCTTCAATAGGTCCCTTACAAGGAAAAAAGATGAAGGATTCTACTCCCCTCCTTTCCTGAGGTAGAAACCGGATGGAACTTTCAGGACAATTATAAATCTGAAAAGACTGAACAAGTCATTGAGGGTTCAGACCTTCAAAATGGAAACAATAAAAACATTGGTAAAAATGCTGTCTCTAGACTGTTTCATGACAGTTATCGACCTAAAGGACACCTATCACGTCCCCATCCAGGGAGACTATCAGAAATTCCTAAGGGCTGCAGTCCCAATGAAAGAGATAGTAAAACACTACCAATTTACGGCCCTCCCATTCGGTCTAGCCATAGTGCCACCAAGTTCACCAAGATAGTGGCAGAGGTCATAAAGACTTAGTTACTTACCGGTAACGGGATTTCTCTGAGCCCATGACGGCACCTGTACATTCCCTCCCTTCACATGTGCACACTTACTTTTGTTTTATGTATAGTCACATGGTGTTCCTGTTAAGCTTCATAGTAATGTTGAATATTGTATAATAAACCTGGAGGTCCTCTCATGCTCTGTAAACAACTGATGCAGGAGAGAGGTACAGCCCTTTTTATCTGTAGGTTTCCTGTCCTTGAAGGGTGGATCCCCTCTCTCCGTGGTGCCATCATGGGCTCTGAGAAATTCTGTTACCAGTAAGTAACTACGTTTTTTGTCACTAGACACTCACAATTGGCCAATGTTCCCAGATCGTGACCTGCATGATATCACCATTTAGAGCACACTGCTCTGATAGCTAACCCTCGCCTTTGCATGCAGCCCTGTGCTTGAATGATAAGCTATGTAATTATATATGTTTTATTTTATTGATGGAAATTATTTCAATATTCTTTGTTTTTCTATTTTAATTACTATTTAAATCTACTGCATGCGTCTCAAGAGTAGAGACATATTGCCTCTCCATTTCACAATCCTGCTTCTGGCCGTAAGACAGCTGACTGCAGGAGGGATTTTCCCCTATTTTCTGTCCATACATATATTTATGTTAGTAAAAAATATAGTGAAGACATTCTGTGTTAGAGATGTGAGTCGCCCCACCTGGGCCGTGGGGTCCTTGGTACCAGGTCCGGTGTTCACAGGGGGATGTCACAGAGGCTGTGACCTGGTCCGTGGCCCAGGGTGCCCATTAAAAAGGGAAAGGTCTTTAAAGGGAATAGAGTTTATGTTCGTGATGCCACCTGTGGTATTGGGTCAGGGTGACCGACGCTGCTTTAAGGGGTCCGCTGGGGTGATGTTATGGCAGCTAGATGGTATACCTTCCCACAGGTGAAGTATATCCCCAGGGCTTCCCAGTATGTAGATAGTAGAATGGTGAGAGGTGCAGTGAAGACTGAGGACACAGGATTGCAGTCTCTTTACCTTTTTTACTGTTGGTTTCAGCAGCCACAGTCCAGAGCACCAGATCACAGGGCAGGAAGGGTCCGGCCGGTTTGGAGGCAAGACCAGAGTCCCCTTGTCCAGGTGGAAATCAATAGCCTTCCCCTGCGCTGTAGTGGTGTAGTCTCTTACTGATAAGCCTCTCGTAAGGTCCTCACAGATGTGGTCTCTCTCTCTCCCTCTCTGTCCCCCGTATAGGATAGGACAAAACCCATATGACTGGTGACTTGAGCCTGTTTATAGGGTCTCTTAGATAACTCAGCTCTGTGGGGTGTCACTGTGCCTCCTGGGTGTAGGTGCAGACAAGTATCATGCAACTAGCTGTCCTGTCTGTCTCTGAAGTAAGGTGTAGAGGTCCTTACTACCTCGGTGTTCCGGCTTCCGGATTTCTGCGCCTCAGAAGGAGGCAGCCTGCTCAGGGCTGGTCCCCTTCTGGTATCCTATCCTATGCTTTGCTTTCCTGCATGCTCACTGCAACATATTTGGCTTCCTAATTGTCTCTTTCCTGGGAGCTGCAGCTCTTAGGGCATGCACAGCTCCGTGAACCCTCTATCCTCCTCAGACGGCTGTCTGGAACTTTCTAACTCTCCTTACAGACTACCAGTTATACACTCACCGGCCACTTTATTAGGTACACCTGTCCAACTTCTTGTTAACACTTAATTTCTAATCAGCCAATCACATGGCGGCAACTCAGTGCATTTAGGCATGTAGACATGGTCAAGACAATCTCCTGCAGTTCAAACCGAGCATCAGTATGGGGAAGAAAGGTGATTTGAGTGCCTTTGAACGTGGCATGGTTGTTGGTGCCAGAAGGGCTGGTCTGAGTATTTCAGAAACTGCTGATCTACTGGGATTTTCACGCACAACCATCTCTAGGGTTTACAGAGAATGGTCCGAAAAAGAAAAAAAATCCAGTGAGCGGCAGTTCTGTGGGCGGAAATGCCTTGTTGATGCCAGAGGTCAGAGGAAAATGGGCAGACTGGTTCGAGCTGATAGAAAGGCAACAGTGACTCAAATCGCCACCCGTTACAACCAAGGTAGGCCTAAGAGCATCTCTGAACACACAGTGCGTCGAACTTTGAGGCAGATGGGCTACAGCAGCAGAAGACCACACCGGGTACCACTCCTTTCAGCTAAGAACAGGAAACGGAGGCTACAATTTGTACAAGCTCATCGAAATTGGACAGTAGAAGATTGGAAAAACGTTGCTTGGTCTGATGAGTCTCGATTTCTGCTGCGACATTCGGATGGTAGGGTCAGAATTTGGCGTAAACAACATGAAAGCATGGATCCATCCTGCCTTGTATGGAGCATCTTTGGGATGTGCAGCCGACAAATCTGCGGCAACTGTGGGATGCCATCATGTCAATATGGACCAAAATCTCTGAGGAATGCTTCCAGCACCTTGTTGAATCTATGCCACGAAGAATTGAGGCAGTTCTGAAGGCAAAAGGGGGTCCAACCCGTTACTAGCATGGTGTACCTAATAAAGTGGCCGGTGAGTGTATACATGGGGAGTCACCTAGTAAATAGGATAAAAAGCTCCCCCTGGTGGCCTGGAGTGTGAATGTGTTGCATGTTTGTGGTACCTGGCGACAGTTATCCTTTCTTGCCTCCAAACGTAACATCACTCTCCCCGTGAGGAAAGCAACATTACTGTGGCGACAAGGGCCCTGGGGCGCCACAGATGGATACTCAAATAATATTCATGAGCCCAAGATTTACAATGCATAGATAAATATATGCTAAAGATATAAAAATAGAAAATAATGATAGGGAAGGCATAAATGGAATAAAGTGCAAACACAGTGGTAATGTGTGTTCATCTAGAGAAAGTATACCCGATTCACCTCTTGAATCAAGCTTCATCAGGGACTGATGTAACAGAATTATGTTTTGATGAACCTGTTTGGGTATGTGCAGGGCCGTATTTGCCACTAGGCAAGGTTCGGTTGTTTTTTTTTTTTGTTTGTTTTTTAAAGCTGGGTCACCTCCCGACAGACCCTGCCCCAATGCGACATGCCCCCCCGCCCCCCCCTGGCCACCCGCCTCCCACCCGCCCTCCTTGAAGACGATACTCACCCTGCTCCAGCAATGCCTGTCTCGGCTTCTGCAGCGCTCCTGAATGAGCGGTCACGTAATACCGCTCATTAAGGTCATGAATATGCGCATATTCATGACCTTAATGAGCGGTATCACCTGACCGCTCACGCAGGAAGAAGGTGCAGCGCCGGGAGTCGGGACAGCCAGAGGGACGTCGCGGCCGCGCGGTGAGGAACAGGTAAGTATGAGGGATGGGGGGACAGGGGAGGGGGGATGAAGGAGGACGGTAAGCCGCGCCATTCAAGATGGGGGGGTGGAGAGATGAGCCATGCATACAGGGAGGGGGGGAGTATGAGCCATGCATACAGGGGGGATATGAGCCATGCATACAGGGGGTGGAATATGAGCCATGCATACAGGGGGGGAATATGAGCCATGCATACAGGGGGGGAATATGAGCCATGCATACAGGAGGGGGGGTCATTATACAGTATGGATAACTGTGTGGCCATTATACAGTATTGAGCATCATGTGTGGCCGTTATACAGTATGGAGCATCATGTGTGGCCGTTATACAGTATGGAGCATCATGTGTGGCCAATGGCCATTATACAGTATGGAGCATCATGTGTGGCCATTATACAGTATTGAGCATCATGTGTGGCCGTTATACAGTATGGAGCATCATGTGTGGCTGTTATACAGTATGGAGCATCATGTGTGGCCGTTATACAGTATGGAGCATCATGTGTGGCCAATGGCCATTATACAGTATGGAGCATCATGTGTGGCCATTATACAGTATTGAGCATCATGTGTGGCCGTTATACAGTATGGAGCCTCATGTGTGGCCATTATACAGTATGGAGCATCATGTGTGGCCAATGGCCATTATACAGTATGGAGCATCGTGTGTGGCCATTATACAGTATTGTGTCATGAATCCCAATGGCTAGGGATAGCAAGGGACAAGCAAAGTAATACAAAATATCGGACGAGCTCTAGGGTGATGGAACCTGGGCTGACCGCTGCCCTACGCCTGACAAACGCAACTAGAGATAGCCAGGGAGCGTGCCTACGTTGGTTCTAGACGCCACGCACCAGCCTAAGAGCTAACTAGTACTGCAGAGAAAATAAAGACCTCACTTGCCTCCAGAGGAATGAACCCCAAAAGGTATAGTTGCCCCCCACATGTATTGACGGTGAAATGAGAGGAAGGCACACACATAGAGATGATATATATAGGTTCAGCAAATTGAGGCCCGCTGTAAACTAGAAAGCAGAACGATACAAAAGGGGTCTGAGCGGTCAGCAAAAAACCCTAATCAAAAAACCATCCTGAGATTACAAGAACCCATGTGCCAACTCATGGCACATGGGGAGAACCTCAGTCCACTAGAGCTACCAGCTAGCATAGAGACATAATAAGCAAGCTGGACAAAAAAACCAACAACTGAAAATCAGCACTTAGCTTATCCTGAAAGATCTGGGAGCAGGTAGGCAGGAACCAAACAGAGCACATCTGAATACATTGATAGCCGGCAAGGGAATGACAGAAAGGCCAGGTAAAATAGGAAACACCCAGCCTCTGATGGACAGGTGGAAACCAAAGGCCGCAACCCACCAAAGTCACCCAGTACCAGCAGTAACCACCAGAGGGAGCCCACAAACAGAATCCACAACAGTACCCCCCCCTTGAGGAGGGGTCACCGAACCCTCACGAGAACCCCCAGGGCGATCAGGGTGAGCTCTATGGAAGGCGCGGACCAAATCAGTCGCATGAACATCGGAGGCGACCACCCAGGAATTATCCTCCTGACCATAACCCTTCCACTTAACCAAATACTGGAGTTTGCGTCTGGAAACACGAGAATCCAAGATCTTCTCAACAACATACTCCAATTCTCCCTCCACCAGCACCGGAGCAGCAGGCTCAACCGAAGGAACAACGGGCACCTCATACCTCCGCAACAACGACCGATGGAACACATTATGAATAGCAAATGATGCTGGGAGATCCAAACGAAAAGATACAGGGTTAAGAATCTCCGAGATCCTATAAGGACCGATGAACCGAGGCTTGAACTTAGGAGAAGAGACCTTCATAGGGACAAAACGAGAAGACAACCACACCAAATCCCCAACAAGAAGTCGGGGACCCACGCGGCGACGGCGATTAGCAAACTGCTGAGTCTTCTCTTGAGATAACTTCAAATTGTCCACCACCTGGTTCCAAATCTGATGCAGCCTGTCCACCACCACGTCCACTCCAGGACAATCCGAAGACTCCACCTGACCAGAGGAAAAACGAGGATGAAACCCCGAATTACAAAAAAAAGGAGAGACCAACGTGGCAGAACTAGCCCGATTATTAAGAGCAAATTCGGCCAGTGGCAAAAAAGCAACCCAGTCATCTTGATCAGCAGAAACAAAACACCTCAAATAAGTTTCCAAGGTCTGATTAGTTCGCTCCGTCTGGCCATTCGTCTGAGGATGGAATGGAGACGAGAAAGACAAATCAATGCCCATCTTGGCACAAAACGTCCGCCAAAATCTAGACACAAACTGGGATCCCCTGTCAGAAACGATATTCTCTGGAATCCCATGCAAACGAACCACGTTCTGAAAAAATAAAGGGACCAACTCAGAGGAGGAAGGCAACTTAGGCAAGGGCACCAAATGAACCATCTTAGAAAAGCGGTCACACACAACCCAGATAACGGACATTTTCTGTGAAACCGGGAGATCAGAAATAAAATCCATGGAAATGTGCGTCCAAGGCCTCTTCAGGATGGGCAAGGATAACAACAACCCACTGGCCCGAGAACAGCAAGGCTTAGCTCGAGCACACACTTCACAAGACTGCACAAAGGTACGCACATCCCTAGACAAGGAAGGCCACCAAAAAGACCTGGCCACCAAGTCTCTAGTACCAAATATTCCAGGATGACCAGCCAACACAGAAGAATGGACCTCGGAGATGACTCTACTGGTCCAATCATCCGGAACAAACAGTCTTTCTGGTGGACAACGATCCGGTTTATCCACCTGAAACTCCTGCAATGCACGTTGCAAGTCTGGGGATACGGCGGACAATATTACCCCATCCCTAAGGATACCAGTAGGCCCAGAGTCTCCAGGAGAGTCAGGCACAAAACTCCTGGAAAGAGCATCTGCCTTCACATTCTTTGAACCTGGCAGGTATGAAACCACGAAATTGAAACGAGAAAAAAACAACGACCAACGAGCCTGTCTAGGATTCAAACGCCTGGCAGACTCAAGGTAAATGAGATTCTTGTGATCAGTCAAGACCACCACACGATGTTTAGCACCCTCAAGCCAATGACGCCACTCCTCAAATGCCCACTTCATGGCCAAAAGCTCCCGATTACCCACATCATAATTGCGCTCGGCGGGCGAGAATTTTCTAGAGAAGAATGCACATGGCTTCATCACCGAGCCATTAGAACTTCTCTGTGACAAAACTGCCCCCGCTCCAATCTCGGAAGCATCAACCTCAACCTGAAAAGGAAGTGAAACATCTGGTTGACACAACACAGGAGCAGAAGAAAACCGGCGCTTAAGTTCCTGAAAGGCCTCCACGGCCGCAGGAGACCAATCAGCAACATCAGCACCCTTTTTAGTCAAATCAGTCAAAGGTTTAACAATACTGGAAAAATTAGCAATGAACCGACGATAAAAATTAGCAAACCCCAAGAACTTCTGAAGGCTCTTAACAGATGTAGGTTGTGTCCAGTCACAAATCGCCTGAACCTTGACGGGATCCATCTCAATAGTAGAAGGAGAAAAAATGTACCCCAAAAAAGAAATCTTCTGGACTCCGAAGAGACACTTTGAGCCCTTCACAAACAGAGAATTGGCCCGCAGAACCTGAAACACCTTCCTGACCTGTAGAACATGAGACTCCCAGTCATCAGAAAACACCAAAATATCATCCAAATACACAATCATAAACTTATCCAGATATTCACGGAAAATATTGTGCATAAAGGACTGAAAGACTGACGGAGCATTGGAGAGTCCAAAAGGCATTACCAAATACTCAAAATGGCCCTCAGGCGTATTAAATGCGGTTTTCCACTCATCACCCTGTTTTATCCGCACCAGATTATACGCACCGCGAAGATCTATCTTAGTGAACCACCTAGCCCCCTTAATGCGAGCAAACAAATCAGTCAATAATGGCAATGGATACTGATACTTGACTGTAATCTTATTCAGAAGGCGATAATCTATACAAGGCCTCAGGGAACCATCTTTTTTTGCCACGAAAAAAAAAACCTGCTCCCAGAGGGGACGAAGATGGACGAATATGTCCCTTTTCCAAGGACTCCTTAATATAATTCCGCATAGCAGTATGCTCTGTGTCATGATCTCAATGGCAAGAGAACATAGCATAAGCATATATAGGAACTAGCTCTTGGAAGATGGGAACTGAGCTGACCATGAACTAAACCTAACGCACAACTAGCAGTGGCCGGGTAGCATGCCTACGTTGATTCTAGATGCCCAGCACCAGCCGGAGGACTAAATAAAACTAGCAGAGGAAAATATTAGTCCTAGCTCACCTCTAGAGAAATACCCCGAAAGGAGACAGAGGCCCCCCACATGTATTGGCGGTGAGTTGAGATGAAATAACAAACGTAGTATGAAAATAGGTTTAGCAAATTTGAGGTCCACTTACTACATAGCAGAAGACAGAAAGGACACTTTCATGGTCAGCTGAAAAGCCTATCAAAAACACCATCCAGAAATTACTTTAAAACTCTGGCATTAACTCATAACACCAGAGTGGCAATTCCTGTTCACAAGAGCTTTCCAGACACAGTAACGAAACTTCAGCTGTGAACTGGAACAAAAATGCAAAAACAAACATGGACAAGAGTCCAACTTATCTAGTAGTTGTCTAGGAGCAGGAACAAGCACAGAGAGGCTTCTGATAACATTGTTGACCGGCAAGCAACTAACAGAGCAGCAAGGTTATATAGCGACTCCCACATCTTGATGGGAACAGGTGAACAGAGAAGATGAAGACACCAGTTCAATTCCACCAGTAGCCACCGGGGGAGCCCAGAATCCAAATTCACAACAGTACCCCCCCCTCAAGGAGGGGGCACCGAACCCTCACCAGAACCACCAGGGCGATCAGGATGGGCCCTATGAAAGGCACGAACCAGATCGGAGGCATGAACATCAGATGCATTCACCCAAGAATTATCCTCCTGGCCGTATCCCTTCCACTTGACCAGATACTGGAGTCTCCGTCTGGAAACACGAGAGTCCAAGACCTTCTCCACAACGTACTCCAACTCACCCTCCACCAACACCGGAGCAGGAGGCTCAACGGAAGGCACAACCGGTACCTCATACCTGCGCAATAATGACCGATGAAAAACGTTATGAATAGAAAAGGATGCAGGGAGGTCCAAACGGAAGGAAACAGGGTTAAGAATCTCCAATATCTTATACGGGCCGATAAACCGAGGCTTAAACTTAGGAGAAGAGACCCTCATAGGGACAAAACGAGAAGACAACCACACCAAATCCCCAACAGAAAGCCGAGGACCAACACGACGGTGGCGGTTGGCAAAAAGCTGAGTCTTCTCCTGGGACAACCTCAAATTGTCCACGACCTGCCCCCAGATCTGATGCAATCTCTCCACCACAGCATCCACTCCAGGACAATCCGAAGATTCCACCTGACCAGAGGAAAATCGAGGATGAAACCCCGAATTACAGAAAAACGGGGACACCAAAGTGGCAGAGCTGGCCCGATTATTGAGAGCGAACTCCGCCAATGGCAAAAAAGCAACCCAATCATCCTGGTCAGCAGACACAAAACACCTCAGATATGTCTCCAGGGTCTGATTAATCCGCTCGGTCTGGCCATTCGTCTGAGGATGGAAAGCGGACGAAAAAGATAAATCTATGCCCATCCTAGCACAGAATGCCCGCCAAAATCTAGACACGAATTGGGTCCCTCTGTCAGAAACGATATTCTCAGGAATACCATGCAAACGAACAACATTTTGAAAAAACAGAGGAACCAACTCGGAAGAAGAAGGTAACTTGGGCAGAGGAACCAAATGGACCATCTTAGAAAAACGGTCACACACCACCCAGATGACAGACATCTTCTGAGAAACAGGCAGATCTGAAATAAAATCCATCGAGATGTGCGTCCAAGGCCTCTTAGGAATAGGCAAGGGCAACAATAATCCACTAGCCCGAGAACAACAAGGCTTGGCCCGAGCACAAACGTCACAAGACTGCACAAAGCCTCGCACATCTCGTGACAGGGAAGGCCACCAGAAGGACCTTGCCACCAAATCCCTGGTACCAAAAATGCCAGGATGACCTGCCAACGCAGAAGAATGAACCTCAGAGATGACTCTACTGGTCCAATCATCAGGAACAAACAGTTTATCAGGTGGGCAACGATCAGGTCTATCCGCCTGAAACTCCTGCAAGGCCCGCCGCAGGTCTGGAGAAACGGCTGACAATACCACTCCATCCTTAAGGATACCTGTGGGCTCAGAGTTACCAGGCGAGTCAGGCTCAAAACTCCTAGAAAGGGCATCCGCCTTAACATTCTTAGAACCCGGTAGGTACGACACCACAAAATTAAACCGAGAGAAAAATAATGACCAGCGCGCCTGTCTAGGATTCAGGCGCCTGGCGGTCTCAAGATAAATCAAATTTTTGTGGTCAGTCAATACCACCACCTGATGTCTGGCCCCCTCAAGCCAATGGCGCCACTCCTCAAAAGCCCACTTCATGGCCAAAAGCTCCCGATTCCCAACATCATAATTCCGCTCAGCGGGCGAAAATTTACGGGAAAAGAAGGCACAAGGCCTCATCACGGAGCAGTCAGAACTTTTCTGCGACAACACTGCCCCAGCTCCGATCTCAGAAGCGTCGACCTCAACCTGAAAAGGTAGAGCAACATCAGGCTGACGCAACACAGGGGCAGAGGAAAAACGGCGCTTAAGCTCCCGAAAGGCCTCCACAGCATCAGGGGACCAATCAGCAACATCAGCACCCTTCTTAGTCAAATCGGTCAATGGTTTAGCAATATCCGAAAAACCAGCAATAAATCGACGATAAAAGTTAGCAAAGCCCAAAAATTTCTGAAGACTCTTAAGAGAAGAGGGCTGCGTCCAATCACAAATAGCTTGAACCTTGACAGGATCCATTTCAATGGAAGAGGGGGAAAAAATATATCCCAAAAAGGAAATCCTCTGTACCCCAAAAACACACTTAGAACCCTTCACACACAAAGAATTAGACCGCAAAACCTGAAAAACCCTCCTGACTTGCTGGACATGAGAGTCCCAGTCATCCGAAAAAATCAGAATATCATCCAGATACACAATCATAAATTTATCCAAATAATCGCGAAAAATATCATGCATAAAGGACTGGAAAACTGACGGAGCATTAGAAAGACCAAAAGGCATCACTAAATACTCAAAGTGGCCCTCGGGCGTATTAAATGCGGTTTTCCACTCATCCCCCTGCCTGATTCGCACCAAATTATACGCCCCACGAAGGTCAATCTTAGAGAACCACTTGGCCCCCTTTATGCGAGCAAACAAATCAGTCAGCAACGGCAATGGGTATTGATATTTAACAGTGATTTTATTCAAAAGCCGATAATCAATACATGGTCTCAAAGAGCCGTCTTTTTTTGACACAAAGAAAAAAACGGCTCCTAAGGGAGATGACGATGGACGAATATGTCCCTTTTCCAAGGACTCCTTTATATATTCTCGCATAGCAGCATGTTCAGGCACAGACAGATTAAATAAACGACCCTTTGGGTATTTACTACCCGGGATTAAATCTATGGCACAATCGCACTCTCGGTGCGGAGGTAACGAACCAAGCTTGGATTCTTCAAAGACGTCACGATAGTCAGACAGGAACTCAGGAATTTCAGAGGGAATGGATGATGAAATGGAAACCACAGGTACATCCCCATGAGCCCCCTTACATCCCCAGCTCAACACAGACATAGCTCTCCAGTCGAGGACTGGGTTGTGAGATTGCAGCCAAGGCAATCCTAGTACCAAATCATCATGTAGATTATACAGCACCAGAAAGCGAATAATCTCCTGGTGATCCGGATTAATACGCATAGTTACTTGTGTCCAGTATTGTGGTTTATTATTAGCCAATGGGGTGGAGTCAATCCCCTTCAGAGGAATAGGAGTCTCCAAAGGCTCTAAATCATACCCACAGCGTTTGGCAAAGGACCAATCCATAAGACTCAAAGCGGCGCCAGAGTCGACATAGGCGTCCGTGGTAATAGATGACAAAGAGCAAATCAGGGTCACAGATAGAATAAATTTAGACGGTAAGGTGCAAATGGAAACAGATTTACCAAGCTTTTTAGTGCGCTTAGAGCATGCTGATATAACATGAGTAGAATCACCACAATAAAAACACAACCCATTTTTCCGTCTAAAATTCTGCCGCTCGCTTCGGGACAGAATTCTATCACACTGCATACTCTCTGGCGACTTCTCAGTGGACACTGCCAGATGGTGCACTGGTTTGCGCTCCCGCAAACGCCTATCGATCTGAATAGCCATTGTCATGGACTCATTCAGACCCGCAGGCACAGGGAACCCCACCATAACATCCTTAATGGCATCAGAGAGACCCTCTCTGAAAGTCGCCGCCAGGGCGCACTCATTCCACTGAGTAAGCACAGACCATTTACGGAATCTTTGGCAGTAAATTTCCGCTTCATCTTGCCCCTGAGATAGGGACATCAAAGTTTTTTCTGCCTGAAGCTCCAAATGAGGTTCGTCATAAAGCAACCCCAAGGCCAGAAAAAACGCATCCACATTGAGCAACGCAGGATCCCCTGGTGTCAATGAAAAAGCCCAGTCTTGAGGGTCGCCCCGGAGCAAGGAAATCACAATCCTGACCTGCTGTGCAGGGTCTCCGGCAGAGCGAGATTTCAGGGACAAAAATAATTTGCAATTATTTCGAAAATTCTGAAACCCGGATCTATTCCCCGAGAAAAATTCCGGCAAAGGAATTCTCGGCTCAGATACAGGTGCATGACAAACAAAATCTTGCAAATTTTGTACCTTCGTGGCGAGATTATTCAAACCTGCAGTTACACTCTGAAGATCCATTACAAACAGGTGGACACAGAGCCATTCAAGGGTTAAGAGGAGGTAAGAAGCAGCTGGACAGCAATTAAGGGCTAGGCAGCAAAACTCTGAGGGGGGGAAAAAAAAAAAAAAAAAAAAATTTCCCTTCAACACTTCTTTTTCTCCTGCTTCAGCCCAAACAATTAACACTTTGAAGGCCGGTCAAACTGTCATGATCTCAATGGCAAGAGAACATAGCATAAGCATATATAGGAACTAGCTCTTGGAAGATGGGAACTGAGCTGACCATGAACTAAACCTAACGCACAACTAGCAGTGGCCGGGTAGCATGCCTACGTTGATTCTAGATGCCCAGCACCAGCCGGAGGACTAAATAAAACTAGCAGAGGAAAATATTAGTCCTAGCTCACCTCTAGAGAAATACCCCGAAAGGAGACAGAGGCCCCCCACATGTATTGGCGGTGAGTTGAGATGAAATAACAAACGTAGTATGAAAATAGGTTTAGCAAATTTGAGGTCCACTTACTACATAGCAGAAGACAGAAAGGACACTTTCATGGTCAGCTGAAAAGCCTATCAAAAACACCATCCAGAAATTACTTTAAAACTCTGGCATTAACTCATAACACCAGAGTGGCAATTCCTGTTCACAAGAGCTTTCCAGACACAGTAACGAAACTTCAGCTGTGAACTGGAACAAAAATGCAAAAACAAACATGGACAAGAGTCCAACTTATCTAGTAGTTGTCTAGGAGCAGGAACAAGCACAGAGAGGCTTCTGATAACATTGTTGACCGGCAAGCAACTAACAGAGCAGCAAGGTTATATAGCGACTCCCACATCTTGATGGGAACAGGTGAACAGAGAAGATGAAGACACCAGTTCAATTCCACCAGTAGCCACCGGGGGAGCCCAGAATCCAAATTCACAACAGCTCTGGCAGTGACAGATTAAATAAACGAGCCTTAGGGAACTTACTGCCAGGAATCAATTCTATAGCACAGTCACAATCTCTATGCGGAGGGAGCGAATTGAGCTTAGGCTCCTCAAAAACATCCCTATAGTCAGACAAAAACGCAGGGATCTCAGAAGGAGTAGATGAAGCGATTGAAATCGGAGGTGCATAATCATGAACCCCCTGACATCCCCAGCTTAACACAGACATTGTTTTCCAGTCCAGGACAGGATTATGAGTTTGTAACCATGGCAGACCAAGCACTAGTACATCATGTAAATTATACAGTACAAGGAAGCGAATCACCTCCTGATGAACGGGAGTCATGCGCATGGTCACTTGTGTCCAATACTGCGGTTTATTCATAGCCAATGGTGTAGAGTCAATTCCCTTCAGAGGAATAGGAACTTCCAGAGGTTCCAGACTAAAACCGCAGTGTTTAGCAAATGACCAATCCATAAGACTCAGGGCAGCGCCCGAATCCACATAGGCATCGACGGAAATGGAAGACAGTGAAAAAATCAGAGTCACAGACAAAATGAACTTAGGCTGCAGAGTACCAATGGCAAAAGATTTATCAACCCTTTTTGTGCGTTTAGAGCATGCTGATATAACATGAGCTGAATCACCACAATAAAAACACAATCCATTTTTCCGCCTATAATTTTGCCGTTCACTTCTGGACTGAATTCTATCACATTGCATAGTCTCAGGTGCCTGTTCAAAAGACACCGCCAGTCCGCCCCCTGAGCTCATAGCATGAGGCTGTAAAGTGTGAAGCTCCAGGGGAAGACATCCAAATCCGGCAAAAACCCTACCAAATTCTAGCCATCCAACCCCAAAAACATTCAGGATAGATCCAGAATATAGCCCAACACATATCAAGACCTTTTTTTCTCATTTTGGTGGTCATTCGCAGTTGAGGCCTACCACTCACATCAGAGGCCTGGGCCTAAATTTCTACAGTCGGCCAGCCACAACGCCTTTACAGCGTCTTCACAACCCCATCGCATCTCCCCAGGAACAGCGAGGAACCTCCAGGGCCTAATCTTGGCCGAAGAGAGACTTATAATCTAATCCCCCACTGACACCGGGACCGTCGCGACCAGGTGAGGCCTACACGGTAGAGCCGCTATTGAAACTGCCCCCCTACCGCTCCTTCGGCACCCGGCGGCGGTGAGCGGGTGCCCAAGAGCCCGCGGCACCCTCCGCTGGGTGTAGAGAGGCGGCTCAGAAACTCTGGTCTCCGGGACCACTGCAGCGGAGCCCGGCGAGTGACAGCCGCTGCAGAGCCGCTGCTGAGGAGACATCTCCCCCGCCCTGTCGGCACCCGGCAACGGAGCGGGAGTCATAGCCTGCAGTCCGCTCCGAGACAGGGCACAGAAGAGCGAAAGCCGCAGTAGCGGCCAGCAGCCCTGCTGCTGGCGGACAGAGGAGGAGGCGACAGAAGAACCCGGACGGAGCAAGTGATCTGCCCGGTCCCCTGCCGCGCCGGTGCCCTCCACCGGCGGGGCGCTTAGCAGCGGCGGGGAAAGAGCCGCTCCCCCCTCCTTCTTCCCACACTCGCAGGAGCGTGTGTCAGCGAGGAGACCCGCACGCACAGCAGCGGGGATAAGCAGCCGTTCCCCCCTCCTGCTTCCCACACTCGCAGGAGCGAGTGTCAGCGAGGAGACACACACATACAGTAGCGACGATAAGCAGCCGCTCTCCTCCCCCTCTCCTCTCACTCGCAGGAGCGAGTGACAGAGGGGGTGAGACCCGCCGACGCCGTCCTATTCACCGGAGCAGAACGGCAACCCTGTTTTAAAGCCTGATACACCCTACAACTCCCGGTCTGGAGGATCAGGCAAAGAAACAATCAGGACTCAACTTACAGGCAACTGATAGGAGGTAAAAGACCCTCCCTCCTCCCCCTGCGCCCAGCTCCTGGCACTACACATTAAATAGGAAGCAGCTGCTGCACAGCACAAGTGACGGACTACAGGTCACAGCGCCCCTGCCAGCACAGCAACCAAAGTAGCTGCTCTCACAGGAGCAAGAGTAATATTAACAGGAAAGAGACTCATTCATTAACATTGACACAGATTAAAGGCACTCTAATACATAGCAGTGTATTGAAACACTGGAAATCTAAGACATTCTGACTGGAATACAATTACCTTAAGTTCTACAGACCTTCCCTTAAAACTCTAACGTCTCATCCTCACCGCCCCAGTATATTAACCATAACGCGCTAAGTGACTTATTAATATAATCACACGGATCCACCAGTGGCCTCTATCAGTCCCACGCAGACCAACATAAAGACCACTGAGCCGTATAATTTCCACTAAAGGGCATTCTAAAGCGGAGGCTCCCACACCGGGCCCCCCCCAGTTCTACCTTATTATTTCTCTACCAACCTAATCCAAATATCCAGCCACTATGAGCTTTTCTAGACTTAAAGGACTCTCACAAACCCCTCAATCGCTGAAATCGCAAAGCGTCGTTAAACAAAACAAAACAAATAATAGTCGTAATCCTCAGAGAGACCAGGTAAACACCAATAGCCCCATAAGAGCCAGATCCAGATCTCCCCCGAGAGACGTAATTCAGCAACCGGTAGTCAGAAGGAAAACAAAAACGGTTGAAAATTCACATCAATTGGAAAAAATGGACTCTTCCCTTTCCTCAAAAAGAAACATGCCAGGGGCCTCAAGCCAAAAATATGAAGACGTAAGAGACCTTAGTGAATCGGAGGAATCATATAATGATCAAAGCCCTAATCTTAGTCCCGAAAAACAAAGACTCAGAAGGGACAGTCCACAAAGAGCCCAGCGGGACACATATCCCCCAACTTTTGATAACCGAGCAGACTTCTGGAAAGAAATGGAGAGGGTGCTTGATGTAAAATTCCAAAAACATAGTCAGGAAATGGATGACAAATTTAAAAAATTTTGCAACCTAGTCAACAAAAAAATAGATGACCACGAAACGAGAATACAAAAGATTGAAAAAGGAGCCGCAGAATCATATACTGATCTAGAATACCTTTCCGCGGAAATCCAAAAACTGAAAATCAAAATGGCGGACATAGAAGATAGAGGGCGCCGAAACAATATAAAAATTAGAGGGCTCCCGGAAGCAATTAAGCAAGAAGATCTCACACAACATATTCAGGAGATTTTCAAAACGGCAATCCCAGAACTGTCCCCCTCTGATCTCATAATTGACAGAGCCCACAGACTTCCTAGACCCCCCAAAATAGCTTCTGATATCCCAAGAGACACCATCCTGAGGGTCCATTTCTTCCAAACGAAGGAAAAGATCATCAACTACTTGAGAGTTAACAAATTTTTCCCAGAACCCTATAAGGACCTGAAGATATTTCCAGATCTATCTAAGGAAACATTGGAGGGCCGCAGGGACTTCGGCAAGGTCACCGCCCTCCTAAGAGAGAAAAACATTCCCTACAAATGGGGTTTCCCACTGAAATTACTAGTGAGTTTTGGAGGGCGGACCATTCCAATCTTCTCACCTAAAGAAGGAATAGACTTCATTGGATCGATCAGGGACACCTACACCAAACCCAAAAATTGAAAATGTTATGTTTGTAAAGTCTAGAAAGCTCTGCTACTAGGATGCTCACCTGTTCTTGCTCCCTCTTCTTCCTTCCACAGGGGTATCCAATAGAGAAGCGGTAGTATCCCTTAGGATCTACCTGATCACCTATTCTACTTTGTTAAACAAGTCTAATATTTTTTCTTCCTTACAGGAGTGTACACTGTCCAAGAAACAGTATACTAGCGTAACAAAGTTGTAGTTGTGTTTTCTTTCACTTAAAATTCGTTCATCTGTTCGTTCTCATTGTTTTAACTATTTCCATCTTTAGATCACTCACCTAGAACTAAGAATGGAGTTAAACCTGATGTCTTACAACGTTAGAGGGCTTAACAACCCCAAGAAGAGAATTTTGCAACCTAGTCAACAAAAAAATAGATGACCACGAAACGAGAATACAAAAGATTGAAAAAGGAGCCGCAGAATCATATACTGATCTAGAATACCTTTCCGCGGAAATCCAAAAACTGAAAATCAAAATGGCGGACATAGAAGATAGAGGGCGCCGAAACAATATAAAAATTAGAGGGCTCCCGGAAGCAATTAAGCAAGAAGATCTCACACAACATATTCAGGAGATTTTCAAAACGGCAATCCCAGAACTGTCCCCCTCTGATCTCATAATTGACAGAGCCCACAGACTTCCTAGACCCCCCAAAATAGCTTCTGATATCCCAAGAGACACCATCCTGAGGGTCCATTTCTTCCAAACGAAGGAAAAGATCATCAACTACTTGAGAGTTAACAAATTTTTCCCAGAACCCTATAAGGACCTGAAGATATTTCCAGATCTATCTAAGGAAACATTGGAGGGCCGCAGGGACTTCGGCAAGGTCACCGCCCTCCTAAGAGAGAAAAACATTCCCTACAAATGGGGTTTCCCACTGAAATTACTAGTGAGTTTTGGAGGGCGGACCATTCCAATCTTCTCACCTAAAGAAGGAATAGACTTCATTGGATCGATCAGGGACACCTACACCAAACCCAAAAATTGAAAATGTTATGTTTGTAAAGTCTAGAAAGCTCTGCTACTAGGATGCTCACCTGTTCTTGCTCCCTCTTCTTCCTTCCACAGGGGTATCCAATAGAGAAGCGGTAGTATCCCTTAGGATCTACCTGATCACCTATTCTACTTTGTTAAACAAGTCTAATATTTTTTCTTCCTTACAGGAGTGTACACTGTCCAAGAAACAGTATACTAGCGTAACAAAGTTGTAGTTGTGTTTTCTTTCACTTAAAATTCGTTCATCTGTTCGTTCTCATTGTTTTAACTATTTCCATCTTTAGATCACTCACCTAGAACTAAGAATGGAGTTAAACCTGATGTCTTACAACGTTAGAGGGCTTAACAACCCCAAGAAGAGACACGCGTTGTGGAGAGAGCTGGCCGAGTCCAGGGCCAACGTCATTTGCCTGCAGGAGTCCAAATTCCTGGAGGGTAACCATCCTTATTTTACGCATCACAAATTTTCTCACATATTTGAGGCTTGTAACACTAAAAAAAGAGCAGGAGTACTGACACTAATTGAGAGCTCTACCCCATTTGAGCTTACAAGAGAAATCAAAGACAAAAATGGTCGTTTCCACATACTCATTTGCAAAATAAACGATCAAGACTACACAGTAGCCAACATCTATGCCCCAAACGTAGGCCAAATACAATTTTTAAACACAATCATAAAAAAGCTCGAAGAAGTCAGAAGGGGTAGACTACTCTTAATGGGTGACTTCAACGTCACTCCAGACAACAAATTAGACTCCTCCTCCAAAAATAGACCCACTGCAGATTGTCTTAATTCCTGGCTAGATAAAAACGAACTATACGACTGTTTTAGATGCCTTAATGCCGACTCCAGGGAATATACCCATTTTTCAGATGCACACCAAACGGCTTCAAGAATCGATCTAATTACCACTGACATCCACTCATTGACAAATGTCAAAGAAATTTCTATTGGGGCCAGAACGATCTCTGACCACGCCCCAGTCCTAGGGAAAATAATGATTGGCCCACCCCTCTTTAACACCAGACTATGGAGATGTAGCGCCAAAATTCTGCATAAACCAGCCAACAAAACCATAATCCAAAAGGCCATAAAAAACTACTTCGAGACCAATAAGCCAGAACTAACGAACCCATGCACCAATTGGTGCGCGCACAAAGCAGTTATCAGAGGTGTGATTTTGGGTATTGCTTCCAGAGAAAAAAAGAAATCCAGGGAAAAAATCAAAGATCTAACAAATAAAATTCGAATAATTGAAACCAACCTAATCAACAAAACTAAATCCCCCCAGAACACTGCAAATGAACTCTCCAAACTTAGAAAGGAACTAAGAGAGACTTTATTCTCACCGTATGATAACATAGTTAAAATGTCTAACTATAAATTCTATACTTCTCACAATAAACCAACAAAATATATGGCCAACAAAATAAAAAAAAACAGAACAATTAACAAAATCAACAGAATAAATAAACTAAATGGGCTGGGCAAAACCTCCCACCCGATAGAAATAGCCAACGAATTCGCATGTTTCTACTCCAAACTATATAACTTAGACCCTCTACAAAACAACCACACAAACAAGCAGAATAGAATAGACAAAATCAAAAAATACCTAAAACAAATAAACCTCCCCACCCTAACATCCGACGAACTAAACGCCCTCAAAACTCCCATCACCCCTGATGAAGTAGAAAGTGTTATCAAAAAATTTAATCTCCATAAATCACCAGGCCCAGATGGATTCACCAATGCATATTACAAAGCTTTTTCAAACACCCTTTCCCCACATTTGGCTGATACTTTCAACCATATTTTTCGAGGGGGCTCCTTTCCCTCTGAGATGTTAATGGCCATAGTTACAGTGATCCCAAAATCAAAAGGAGATCCAGAAACCTTGGAAAATTTCAGACCCATCTCATTAATAAACGTGGATGTAAAAATATACTCTAAAATATTAGCAGACAGAATTGGTCTGACATTACCAAAACTAATAGCCGGTGACCAGATGGGATTTGTGAGAGGTAGACAACCAACGGACGCCACTAGAAGAATTATCAATATCACTAGCTGGGCAAGGAGACGAAAAACCCCCACCACATTATTATCACTAGACGCAGAAAAAGCATTCGACAGAGTCAGCTGGGATTTTTTAAAAGAATGTCTAGCCAAATTTGGTTTCGATGAAGATATGACATCCCACATAATGGCCTTATATTCAGATCCTAAGGCCAGCGTCTATTGCAACTCTCAAATTTCAGACCCATTTAACATAAGAAATGGGACCAGGCAAGGTTGTCCCCTCTCACCAATTTTATTCAACATGGCTATCGAACCACTAGCAGAAACCATTAGAAATAACAACAAAATCACTGGTATTTCTACCCCCACTAAACATCACAAAATCACATTATTTGCGGACGATATCATACTATCCCTCACCGATCCAGAAATCTCAATCCCCGAAGCAATGGAAGATATAGATAAATTTTCCACACTATCAAATTTTAAAATCAACTTAGCTAAATCTAATATACTCCCACTAGAATTAAGTAAAGACCAAACCCAAACCATTAAAAACGCCACACCCTTAAACTGGTGCGATAAAGAATTTTCATACTTAGGAGTCACAATAAATAAAACAATTAAGGGCACAATAAAAGCTAACTTTAGCCTACTAAAAGAGATAATATCCAAAGCAACTCTAGCACACAGAGACAACACTTTGTCCTGGTGGGGCAGGGTACTAACTATGAGACTATTTATCCTTCCCAAACTCCTGTATATCCTCAGATGTGTCCCACTCCCATTCCCAGACATCAGCCTCACACACCTACAAACACAAATAAGTGACTTTATATGGAACTCAAAAAAAGCTAGAACGGCCACCCAAACTCTCTTCAAAAAGAAAATCAATGGAGGGATCAATATTCCAAACATTAAAGCCCACTATTATACTTTGCTCATTAAACAAAGTATACACTGGCTGCAAAGCTCTAACCCGCCAATTTGGTTGGACCTAGAGACAACACTAAATAACGACCGTCACCCGAAGTGGATCATCTATAAAACAATACTTGGTAATTACCCCGACTTGATAGCTCACCCAATTTTTCAGGCAATAGCTTCAGCATGGAAAAAACTCTCACTCCAAAAAGGCCTAAAAAAATCAGATATTAAAAAAAAGATTCCCATCTCCCTGGCGTACTCTATAATTGACCAACCCCTCCCTGAATTTTGGCCAAATCATAAAATAAGGATAATTGGAGATATACATACAGGAGAAACATTCCTAAGCTTTCTAACTCTAAAAGGTCAATACAATACATCCTCTTCTTCCTTCCTTGAGTTCTTGATACTCAAGAGAAATATAGAATCTTTCTTGGAGAAAAAACCCAAATTCTCTGAAGCCTCCATTAAACTTTTGAGTAATATTGGACATCCTATATTCTGGAGTCACAAATTCATCTATAATAACTATAATTCAGATCACAATCTATCTAAAACCCCCCCAATGGCAAAATGGGAACAAGACACAAAGAACACTTTTAACATAGAGGACTGGGAGGAGGCATTCACTGCCACTTATCAGTCCACCATCTCTATGTCATTACAAGAGACCCACTTCAAAACGGTTTCGAGATGGTACTATACCCCTAGTAGACTAGCTCATATGGACACCATTAATTCTGCTCAATGCTGGAGAGGATGCGGCCAGAAGGGCGACATAATGCACATTTTTTGGAGTTGCCCTTCAGTTAAACCCATTTGGAAGAAAACCTCAAAAGAGATAATAGATAAACTTACTGACGAACACTTTGAATTGAAGCCTCAGGGTGCTTTGTTGTCCCTTGGACTCGGTCAGCTCGAACATAATCTGAAATTACTGATATTGCATATATGTTTAGTAGTTAAAAATTATATTGCTTCCCTATGGAAAACACAGCAAACTCCCTCAATAAATGATATTATCACGAGAATCTCTTTACACAGATCCCACGAATTCCATTTTGCTATAGCCAATGACCAATGCAAAAAATTCACAAAGAAGTGGGCAAGATGGGATCATCAATTCCCTACTCCTATCACATGAGATAGTTGTCAAACCCTCACTCACCAACCAATCAAGTTAGACTCTCACTTACCTTACTCTCCCACGGACCTATCAAAACTTCCAGTGAGATACACCAATCAAACTGTGTTTTCCATCTCTATCCATGTTAAGCCATGTAATATTCATTATAGCTATAAATGTCATTACTATATGCAGAACTAACAAACTCTATATAATGTTGTACAAGAAAGCAATGTAGTCAGTCTCAACTGATCAAACTGTACATAGTTCCTGTTCAGTATCCCCAAATGTTATAGGGGATCTACCTACCCCTTGCTTCTTACCCCGTTCCCCCTCCCCCCCTCCCCACCCTAAATTACCCTACCCATGTTTAAAGATCAAAACCTAATAAATTATTTTGAAACCAAAAGACACCGCCAACTGGTGCACGGGTTTGCGCTCCCGTAAACGCCGATCAATCTGAATGGCCATAGCCATCGACTCATTCAGACCTGTAGGCGTAGGGAACCCCACCATAATATCCTTAATGGCCTCGGAAAGACCATTTCTGAAGTTTGCAGCCAGGGCGCACTCATTCCACTGAGTAAGCACCGACCATTTCCGAAATTTTTGACAATATATTTCCGCTTCATCATACCCCTGAGAGAGGGCTAATAAAGCCTTTTCAGCCTGAATCTCCAGGTTGGGTTCCTCATAGAGCAATCCCAATGCCAGAAAAAACGCATCCACATTGAGCAATGCAGGATCCCCTGGTGCCAATGCAAATGCCCAATTCTGAGGGTCGCCTCGCAGGAAAGATATTACAATCTTGACCTGTTGAGCAGGGTCTCCAGAGGAGCGAGATTTTAAAGAAAGAAACAATTTACAATTGTTCCTGAAATTCAGGAAGGTAGATCTATCTCCAGAAAAGAACTCTGGAATAGGAATTCTAGGTTCAGACATGGGAGTGTGAACAACAAAATCCTGTATGTTTTGAACTTTTGCCGCGAGATTACTCAGGCTGGAAGCCAAACTCTGGACATCCATGTTAAACAGCTAATATCAGAGCCATTCAAGGGTTAAGAGGAGGTAAGAAGCAGCTAGACAGCAATTAAGGGCTAGGCAGCAAAACTCTGAAGGAAAAAAAAAAAAAAAAAAAAAATTTCCCTTAAACACTTCTTTTTCTCCTGCTTCAGCCCAAACAATTAACACTTTGTGGGCCGGCTATACTGTCATGAATCCCAATGGCTAGGGATAGCAAGGGAAAAGCAAAGTAATACAAAATATCGGACGAGCTCTAGGGTGATGGAACCTGGGCTGACCGCTGCCCTACGCCTGACAAACGCAACTAGAGATAGCCAGGGAGCGTGCCTACGTTGGTTCTAGACGCCACGCACCAGCCTAAGAGCTAACTAGTACTGCAGAGAAAATAAAGACCTCACTTGCCTCCAGAGGAATGAACCCCAAAAGGTATAGTTTCCCCCCACATGTATTGACGGTGAAATGAGAGGAAGGCACACACATAGAGATGATATATATAGGTTCAGCAAATTGAGGCCCGCTGTAAACTAGAAAGCAGAACGATACAAAAGGGGTCTGAGCGGTCAGCAAAAAACCCTAATCAAAAAACCATCCTGAGATTACAAGAACCCATGTGCCAACTCATGGCACATGGGGAGTACCTCAGTCCACTAGAGCTACCAGCTAGCATAGAGACATAATAAGCAAGCTGGACAAAAAAACCAACAACTGAAAATCAGCACTTAGCTTATCCTGAAAGATCTGGGAGCAGGTAGGCAGGAACCAAACAGAGCACATCTGAATACATTGATAGCCGGCAAGGGAATGACAGAAAGGCCAGGTAAAATAGGAAACACCCAGCCTCTGATGGACAGGTGGAAACCAAAGGCCGCAACCCACCAAAGTCACCCAGTACCAGCAGTAACCACCAGAGGGAGCCCACAAACAGAATCCACAACAGTATTGAGCATCATGTGTGGCCATTATACAGTATGGAGCACTGTGGCCATATTTTTTCATTTATAATTATTGTATATAAAACAGTGTGATCAGCAGTGCTAAATGGCTGTGGTTGGGACGTGGATATGGGTGTGACTAGTTGTGAAATGGGTGTGGTCAGAGGCGTGGCCTAAAATTTGCTGCGGCGCGCTACGCGCGCCACACACTTTGTACCTCCTTCCCTTCTTCAAAACTTGAGAGGCATGGTACCGCATTTGCCAAATCATGGCAAGTGCCGCAAATCCCATACGGAATGAATGAGGCTGAACTGAGGCTGAACTGTTATGATCCTTAGTGGTTTGAGGATCACAAATTACTCCAGCTAAGTAACAAAACATAGGACAAGCTCTAGGGAGGTGGCAAACTGGACTGACCGCAAATCTGAACCTATCCAAACACACTAGAAGTAGCCGGTGAACATGCCTAAAAATCCTAGACATCTCTAGCCAGCCTGAGGAACTAACTACCTTTAGAGAGAAAGAAAGACCTCTCTTGCCTCCAGAGAAATAATCCCCAAAGATATAGAAGCCCCCAACAGATAATAACGGTGAGGTAAGAGGAAGGCACATACACAGGGGTGAAAGCAGATTCAGCAAAAGAGGCCCACTAATTCTAGATAGCAGAAAATAGCAAAGGGGTCTATGCGGTCAGTAAAAAACCATTACAAAATATCCACACTGAGATTTCAAGAACCCCCACACCAACTAACGGTGTGGGGGGAGAAAGTCAGTCCCCTAGAGCAACCAGCAAGTAAGAAATCACATTTTAGCAAGCTGGACAAAAAAACATGATGAACGCTGATAATCAGAAAATGAACAAACAAGGACTTAGCTTGTCTTGGAGAGACTGGGAGCAAGGTAGTCACAAGTAATCTGAAGAGCACTGAATACATTGATAGCAGGCAAGGAACTGGGTATCCAGGTGAGTTAAATAGGAAACCAACCAAGGATAACGAACCAGCTGATGAGGCCACCTGCAGAAAGACAACACTACACAGTACCACTTGTGACCACTAGAGGGAGCCCAAAAATAGAGTTCACAACAGTACCCCCCCCTTGAGGAGGGGTCACCGAACCCTCATCAAGACCCCCAGGGCGATCAGGACGAGCCGCGTGGAAGGCGCGAACCAAATCGGCCGCATGAACATCAGAGGCGACAACCCAGGAATTATCCTCCTGACCATAGCCCTTTCACTTAACCAGATACTGAAGTCTCCGTCTAGAGATACGAGAATCCAAAATCTTCTCCACCACGTACTCCAATTCGCCCTTGACCAGCACCGGAGCAGGAGGCTCAACAGAAGGAACCACAGGTACCACATACCTCCGCAACAAAGACCTATGGAACACATTATGGATGGCAAACGATGCCGGGAGATCCAAACGAAAAGACACCGGGTTAAGGATTTCCAAGATCTTATAAGGACCGATGAAGCGAGGCTTAAACTTAGGAGATGAGACCTTCATAGGAACATACCGAGAAGACAGCCACACCAAATCCCCAACACGTAGTCGGGGACCCACACCGCGGCGGCGGTTGGCAAAGCGCTGAGCCCTCTCCTGTGACAATTTCAGATTGTCCACCAAATCTGCTGCAACCTATCCACAATAGAATCCACCCCAGGACAGTCAGAAGACTCAACTTGACCCGAGGAAAAACGAGGATGGAAACCAGAATTGCAGAAAAAAGGCGAAACCAAGGTAGCAGAACTAGCCCGATTATTAAGGGCAAACTCGGCCAATGGCAAAAAAGTCACCCAATCATCCTGATCAGCAGAAACAAAACATTTCAAATAAGTCTCCAACGTCTGATTAGTTCGCTCGGTTTGGCCATTAGTCTGAGGATGGAAGGCCGACGAAAAAGACAAATCAATACCCATCTTAGCACAAAAAGTTCGCCAAAACCTGGACACAAACTGGGATCCTCTATCAGACACAATATTTTCAGGAATGCCGTGCAAGCGAACCACATTCTGAAAAAATAGAGGAACCAAATCGGAGGAGGAAGGCAGCTTAGGCAAGGGCACCAAATGGACCATCTTGGAAAAACGATCACACACCACCCAGATGACAGACATTTTCTGAGATACTGGAAGATCCGAAATAAAATCCATGGAAATGTGCGTCCAAGGCCTTTTCGGGACAGGCAAAGGCAAAAGCAAACCGCTGGCACGAGAACAGCAAGGCTTAGCCCGAGCACAAATCCCACAAGACTGCACAAAGGAACGCACATCCCGCGACAAGTAAGGCCACCAGAAGGACCTAGCCACCAAATCCCTGGTACCAAAAACCCCAGGATGACCCGCCAACACCGAAGAATGAACCTCGGAAATAACTCTGCTGGTCCATCTATCCGGGACAAACAGTCTCTCTGGTGGACAACGGTCAGGTCTATCCGCCTGAAATTTATGCAGCACTCGTCGCAAATCTGGAGAAATGGCAGACAAAATCACTCCCTCTCTGAGAATACCAGCCGGATCAGAAACTCCCGGAGAGTCAGGCACAAAGCTCCTAGAAAGTGCATCAGCTTTCACGTTCTTCGAACCAGGCAGATATGAAACCACGAAGTTGAAACGGGAGAAAAACAACGACCAACGAGCCTGTCTAGGATTCAGGCGCTTGGCAGACTCGAGGTAAATCAGATTTTTGTGATCAGTCAGGACCACCACACGATGTTTAGCTCCTTCGAGCCAATGACGCCACTCCTCAAATGCCCACTTCATAGCCAACAACTCCCGATTACCAACATCATAATTTCGCTCGGCAGGCAAAAACTTTCTTGAAAAGAAAGCACACGGCTTTATCACAGAGCCCTCAGAGCTTCTCTGCGACAAAACAGCCCCTGCTCCAATCTCGGAAGCATCAACCTCGAACTGGAAGGGGAGAGAGACATCTGGCTGACATAAGACTGGAGCTGAAGAAAACCGGTGCTTCAGCTCCCGAAAGGCCTCCACGGCCGCAAGAGACCAATTAGTCACATCAGAGCCCTTCTTGGTCAAATCCGTCAAAGGTTTAACCACGCTAGAAAAATTAGCGATGAAACGACGGTAAAAATTAGCAAAACTCAAGAACTTCTGAAGACTCTTAACAGACGTGGGCTGAGTCCAGTCATGAATAGCCTGGACCTTGACTGGGTCCATCTCCACAGAAGAAGGAGAAAAAATAAAACCCAAAAAGGAGACCTTCTGTACTCCGAAGAGGCATTTTGAGCCCTTCACAAATAAAGCATTAGAACGCAGGACCTGAAACACCATCCTGACCTGCTTCACATGGGACTCCCAATCATCAGAAAAGACCAAAATGTCATCCAGATAAACAATCATAAACTTATCCAGATATTCTCGGAAAATGTCATGCATGAAGGACTGAAACACAGAAGGAGCATTAGAGAGTCCAAAAGGCATCACCAAGTACTCAAAATGGCCTTCGGGCGTATTAAATGCTGTTTTCCATTCATCTCCCTGTTTAATGCGCACAAGATTATACGCACCATGGAGATCTATCTTGGTGAACCAACTGGCACCCTTAATCTGAGCAAACAAATCAGACAATAGTGGCAAAGGATATTGAAATTTGACTGTGATTTTATTCAGAAGGCGATAATCTATACACGGTCTCAAAGAACCGTCCTTCTTGGCCACAAAAAAGAATCCTGCACCAAGAGGGGAAGAGGATGGACGAATATGTCCCTTCTCCAAAGACTCCTTTATATAACTCCGCATCGCGGCATGCTCTGGTATAGACAAATTAAAAAGTCCCTTAGGGAATTTACTACCAGGAATTAAATTTATAGCACAGTCACAATCCCTATGAGGGGGCAGGGCACTGGACCTGGGCTCATCAAATACATCCTGGTAGTCAGACAAAAACTCAGGGACCTCAGTAGGAGTGGAAGAAGCAATAGACACCAATGGAGTATCGCCATGAATTCCCTGACAACCCCAACTAGACACAGACATAGCTTTCCAATCTAAAACTGGATTATGAGCCTGCAGCCATGGCAGACCCAAAACGACAACATCGTGTAGATTATGCAGAACAAGAAAGCGAATCACCTCCTGATGAACGGGAGTCATGCACATGGTCATTTGCGTCCAATACTGAGGTTTATTCTCAGCCAATGACGTAGCATCAATTCCCCTCAGAGGAATAGGAAATTCCAAAGGCTCCAGGACAAAACCACAGCGCCTGGCAAATGACAAATCCATCAGATTCAGGGCAGCACCCGAATCCACAAAGGCCATAACCGTGTAGGACGACAAAGAACAAATCAAAGTAACAGCCAAAATAAATTTAGGCTGTATAGTACCAATGGTGACAGGTTTAGCGACCTTTTTTAAGCGTTTAGAGCATGCTGAGATAACATGAGCAGAATCACCACAGTTAAAGCACAACCCATTTTGACGTCTATGACTTTGTCGCTCAATTCTGGTCAGAGTTCGATCACATTGCATAGACTCAGGTCTCTGTTCAGAAAATACCGCCAAAGGATGAGCAGATTTGCGCTCCCGCAAACGCCGATCAACCTGAATGGCTAAAGCCATAGAATCACTCAGACTTGTAGACCATAACATCCTTAATGGCTTCAGAAAGACCTTCTCTGAAATTTGCAGCCAAGGCACACTCATTCCATTGAGTAAGCACTGACCATTTCCGAAATTTTTGACAATACACCTCTGCTTCATCCTGCCCTTGAGAGAGGGCCAGCAACGCTTTTTCTGCCTGACTCTCAAGATTAGGCTCCTCATAAAGTAGTCCAAGAGCCAGAAAAAACGCATCCACATTAAGCAATGCAGGATCTCCTGGCACCAGAGAGAAAGCCCAATCCTGAGGGTCGCCACGCAACAAGGAGATAACAATTTTTACTTGCTGAGCGGAATCACCAGAGGAACGAGGTCTCAGAGATAGAAATAACTTACAATTATTCTTAAAATTCTGAAACCTAGATCTATCTCCAGAGAACAACTCAGGAATGGGTGTCTTTGGTTCTGACATAGGGCTATGAATAACAAAATCCTGAATACTTTGCACCCGTGCAGCAAGATGATCCACACTAGAAGTCAGAGTCTGAACATCCATGTCTGCAGCTGAGCTCAAAACCACTCAGAGTTCAAGGGGATGAAAGAAGCTAGACAGACTGCAGCAAGGAAAAGCGGGAGAGGGGGAAAAAAAAAAAAAATGTACTCAGGTCTTCTTTTAATCCCACTTCTGCGATGCATTAAACACTTTTTGGCCTGCTATACTGTTATGATTCTTAGTGGTTGAGGATCACAAATTACTCCAGCTAAGTAACAAAACATAGGACAAGCTCTAGGGAGGTGGCAAACTGGACTGACCGCAAATCTGAACCTATCCAAACACACTAGAAGTAGCCGGTGAACGTGCCTAAAAATCCTAGACGTCTCTAGCCAGCCTGAGGAACTAACTACCCCTAGAGAGAAAGAAAGACCTCTCTTGCCTCCAGAGAAATAATCCCCAAAGATATAGAAGCCCCCAACAGATAATAACGGTGAGGTAAGAGGAAGGCACATACACAGGGGTGAAAGCAGATTCAGCAAAAGAGGCCCACTAATTCTAGATAGCAGAAAATAGCAAAGGGGTCTATGCGGTCAGTAAAAAACCCTTACAAAATATCCTCACTGAGATTTCAAGAACCCCCACACCAACTAACGGTGTGGGGGGAGAAAGTCAGTCCCCTAGAGCAACCAGCAAGTAAGAAATCACATTTTAGCAAGCTGGACAAAAAAACATGATGAACGCTGATAATCAGAAAATGAACAAACAAGGACTTAGCTTGTCTTGGAGAGACTGTGAGCAAGGTAGTCACAAGGAATCTGAAGAGCACTGAATACATTGATAGCAGGCAAGGAACTGAGTATCCAGGTGAGTTAAATAGGAAACCAACCAAGGATAACGAACCAGCTGATGAGGCCACCTGCAGAAAGACAACACTACACAGTACCGCTTGTGACCACTAGAGGGAGACCAAAAATAGAGTTCACAACACTGAACGCAGTGTTGCTGTAAGTGATCCGTTACGCGACACATGCAGAAAAGCTGCTGGATCTGCTGCAAAAGGCGACTTTAACATCAGCGATTCTTGCTTAAGTCACTGCCAATAGTGTCATACTCACAAAAGGGAGAGGCAGCACTAAAAGTGCCTAGGGCAGCAGAAACCCTAAATACGGCCCTGGGTATGTGTACACGGTCAGTAAACGCTGTGGGTTGGACACTGCGTACTTATGCAGAGTCCAGATGTTACAGAATAGTGGAAGGGATTTCTAGAAATCCCATGTCCACTAAGCGTCCAGAGACTTGCGGAGATGGACAAACCGCAGCATGTCTATTTATCTTGCAGAGACAAAATAAATGCCACCCGTACAATGTATTGGACGTGGTGAATCCTCACGGTTCTGTGATCAGAGGATATACCTGCGTTCAATAGCCGGCAGCGCTTTGAACGCAGCGGACATGTTCTGCGTTCAAAGCACTGCCAATTACTTAACATGTGACAAACTGAGACAAACTGTTTATATTACTTATTTAGTATCTAAGTCAGTTAATCCCATCATGACCCCAAACCACTGCTTCAGCAATGCAAAATTGCATTTTGAGGTTCAGTATATACCAGTCTTGAAGTACATTGGAGTGTGATGACCTATAGCCACTAACCTGTCAATCAACCAAGGGAGGGAAGCACTAGATACGGAATATATCATGAGGTAGAAGACACAAGTCCATAGTCACACCCTAATATACTTTTAGACTGATGCATATTGAACTTCAAAAAACGATGCATATTGAACTTCAAAACTTCAGCAACGATGGGGGTCATACACCATGTTCCAAATTATTATGGAAATGATATTTTTCTCGTATTTTCCTAAATGGTCGGTGCAAATCACAGTCAGTTTAATAAAAGTCATCACCCGTTAGAGTATACATCGAATTTTATTGAAGAAACCTCCCAATGATAACAGTATAATCTCCAAAATGAATAAAAACTCAAAATGCACTGTTCCAAATTATTAGGCACAGTAGAATTTCTAAACATTTGATAGGTTTTAAAGAACTGAAAATGCTCATTTGTTGAGTTTGCAGCATTAGGAGGTCACATTCACTGAACAAAAAAGCTACTTACCTCCAAAACATCCTAACAGGCCAAGTTATATGTTAACATATGAACCCTTCTTTGATATCACCTTCACAATTCTTGCATTCATTGAACTTGTGAGTTTTTGGAGAGTTTATGCTTGTATTTCTTTGCATGAAGTCAGAATAGCCTCAGAGATGCTGTTTTGATGTGAACTGCCTTCCACCCGCATAGATCTTTTGCTTGATGAATATACTCCAAAGGTTCTCTATAGGGTTGAGGTCAGGGTAAGATGGTGGCCACACCATGAGTTTATCTCCTTTTATGCCCATAGCAGCCAATGACTCAGAGGTATTCTTTGCAGCATCAGATGGTGCATTGTCATGCATGAAGATGATTTTGCTCCTGAAGGCATGTTTCTGCTTTTTATACCATGGAAGAAAGTTGTCAGTCAGAAACTCTTTATACTTTGCAGAGGTTATTTTCACACCTTCAGGAATCTTAAAGGGCCCTACCAGCTGTTTCCCCATGATTCCAGCCCAAAAAATGACTCCTCCACCTCCTTGCTGACGTTGCAGCCTTGTTGGGACATGGTGGCCATCCACCAACCATCCACTACTCCATCCATCTGGACCATCCAGGGTTGCTCGACACTCATCAGTAAACAAGACTGTTTGAAAATTAGTCTTCATATATGTCTGGGCCCACTGCAACCATTTCTGCTTGTGAACACTGTTTAGGGGTGGCCGAATAGTAGGTTTATGAACCAAAGCAAGCCTTTGAAGGGCAGCATGGTGGCTCAGTGGTTAGCACTGCAGCCTTGCAGCGCTGGAGTCCTGGGTTCTAATCCCACCTTGGACAACATCTGCAAGGAGTTTGCATGTTCTCCCCCTGTTTGCTTGGGTTTCCTCCAGGTTCTCCGGTTTCCTCCCACATTCTAAAGACATAGTGATAGGGAATTTAGATTGTGAGCCCCAACGGGGACAGCGATATTAATGTGTGCAAACTGTAAAGCGCTGCGGAATAAGTTAGCGCTATATAAAAATAAAGATTATTATTATTATCTTACACCTTGAGGATCAAGGGACTCCAGAGGCACCAGCAGCTTCAAATATCTGTTTGCTGGTTTGTAATAGCTTTTTAGCAGCTGCTCTCTTAATCCGATGAACTTGCCTGGCAGAAACCTTCCTCATTATGCCTTTATCAGCACGAACACGTCTGTACTCAGATTCAGCCACAAATCTCATAACAGCACGATGATCATGCTTAAGTTTTCCGGAAATATTTAATGTTTTCAACCCTTGACCAAGGCATTGCACTATTTGATGTTTTTCGGCAGCAGAGAGATCCTTTTTCTTTCCCATGTTACTTGAAAACTGTGGCCTGCTTAATAATGTGGAACATCATTTTTAAGTAGTTTTTCTTTAACCCCTTCACCCCCAAGGGTGGTTTGCACGTTATGGACCGGGCCAATTTTTACAATTCTGACCACTGTCCTTTTATGAGGTTATAACTCTGGAACTCTTCAACGGATCCTGGTGATTCTGACACTGTTTTATCATGACATATTGTACTTCATGATAATGGTAAAATTTCTTTGATATTACATGCGTTTATTTGTGAAAAAAATGGAAATTTGGCAAAAATTTTAAAAATTTTGCAATTTTCCAACTTTGAATTTTTATGCAATTAAATGACAGTGATATGTCACACAAAATACTTAATAAGTAACATTTCCCACATGTCTGCTTTACATCAGCACAATTTTGGAACCAAATTTTTTTTTTGTTAAGGAGTTATAAGGGTTAAAATTTGACCAGCAATTTCTCATTTTCACAACACCATTTTTTTTTTAGGGACCACATCTCATTTGAAGTCATTTTGAGGGGTCTATATGATAGAAAATACCCAAGTGTGACACCATTCTAAAAACTGCACCCCTCAAGGTGCTCAAAACCACATTCAAGAAGTTTATTAACCCTTAAGGTGTTTCACAGGAATTTTTGGAATGTTTAAATAAAAATGAGCATTTAACTTGTTTTTTCACACAAAATTTACTTCAGCTCCAATTTGTTTTATTTTACCAAGGGTAACAGGAGAAAATGGACCCCAAAAGATGTTGTACAATTTGTCCTGAGTACGTCGATACCCCATATGTGGGGGTAAACCACTGTTTGGGCGCATGACAGAGCTCAGAAGCGAAGGAGCGCCATTTGACTTTTCAATGCAAAATTGACTGGAATTGAGATGGGATGCCATGTTGCGTTTGGAGAGCCCCTGATATGCCTAAACATTGAAACCCCCCACAAGTGACACCATTTTGGAAAGTAGACCCCCTAAGGAGCTTATCTAGAGGTGTGGTGAGCACTTTGACTCACCAAGTGCTTCACAGAAGTTTATAATGCAGAAGCGTAAAAATAAAAAATCATATTTTTTCACAAAAATGATCTTTTCGACCCTAATTTTTTATTTTCCCAAGGGTAAGAGAAGAAATTGGACCACAAAGGTTGTTGTACAATTTGTCTTGAGTACACTGATACCCCATATGTGGGGGTAAACCACTGTTTGGGCGCATGGGAGAGCTCGGAAGGGAAGGAGCGCCGTTTGACTTTTCAATGCAAAATTGACAGGAATTGAGGTGGGACGCCACGTTGCGTTTGGAGAGCCACTAATGTGCCTAAACATTGAAACCCCCCACAAGTGACACCATTTTGGAAAGTAGACCCCCTAAGGAACCTATCTAGAGGTGTGGTGAGCACTTTGACCCACCAAGTGCTTCACAGAAGTTTATAATGCAGAACCGTAAAAATAAAAAATCATATTTTTTCACAAAAATTATCTTTTCACCCCCAATTTTTTATTTTCCCAAAGGTAAGAGAAGAAATTGGACCCCAAAAGTTGTTGTACAATTTGTCCTGAGTACGCTGATACCCCATATGTGGGGGTAAACCACTGTTTGGGCGCATGGGAGAGCTCGGAAGGGAAGGAGCGCCGTTTGACTTTTCACTGCAAAATTGACAGGAATTGAGATGGGACCCCATGTTGCGTTTGGAGAGCCACTGATGTGCCTAAACATTGAAAACCCCCCACAAGTGACACCATTTTGGAAAGTAGACCCCCTAAGGAACTTATCTAGAGGTGTAGTGTGCACTTTGACTCACCAACTGCTTCACAGAAGTTTATAATGCAGAGCCGTAAAAATAAAACAAACATTTTTTTCCCACAAAAATTATTTTTTAGCCCCCAGTTTTGTATTTTCCCGAGGGTAACAGGAGAAATTGGACCCCAAAAGTTGTTGTCCAATTTGTCCTAAGTACGCTGATACCCCATATGTGGGGGGGAACCACTGTTTGGGCGCATGGGAGGGCTCGGAAGGGATGGAGCGCCATTTTGAATGCAGACTTAGATGGAATGGTCTGCAGGCGTCACATTGCGTTTGCAGAGCCCTAATGTACCTAAACAGTAAAAAAAAAGCACAAGTGACACCATTTTGGAAAATAGACCCCCTAAGCAACTCATCTAGATGTGTTGTGAGAGTTTTGAACCCTCAACTGTTTCACTACAGTTCATAACGCATAGCCATGAAAATAAAAAAAAAACATTTTCCACCCAAAATTATTTGTTAGCCCCCAGTTTAGTATTTTCCCAAGGGTAACAGGAGAAATTGGACCCCAAAAGTTGTTGTCCAATTTGTCTTGAGTACGCTGATACCCCACATGTGGAGGGGAACCACCGTTTGGGCGCATGGGAGGGCTCGGAAGGGAAGGAGCGCCATTTGGAATGCAGACTTAGATGGAATGGTCTGCAGGCGTCACATTGCGTTTGCAGAGGTCCTAATGTACCTAAACAGTAGAAACCCCCCACAAGTGACACCATTTTGTAAAGTAGACCCCCTATGGAACTCATCTAGATGTTTTGTGAGAGCTTTGAACCCCCAATTGTTTCACTACAGTTTATAACGCAGAGCCATGCAAATAAAAAATATTTTTTTTTCCACAAAAATTATTTTTTAGCCCCCAGTTTTGTATTTTCCCAAGGGTAACAGGAGAAATTGGACCCCAAAAGTTGTTCTCCAATGTGTTCCGAGTACGCTGATACCCCATATGTTGGGGTAAACCCCTGTTTGGGCGAACGGGAGAGCTCGGAAGGGAAGGAGCACTGTTTTACTTTTTCAACGCAGAATTGGCTGAAATTGAGATCGGACGCCATGTCGCGTTTGGAGAGCCCCTGATGTGCCTAAACAGTGGAAACCCCCCAATTATAACTGAAACCCCAATCCAAACACACCCCTAACCCTAATCCCAACGGTAACCCTAACCACACCTCTAATCCAGACACACCCCTAACCCAAATCCCAACCCTATTTCCAACCGTAGATGTAATCCAAACCCTAACCCTAACTTTAGCCCAACCCTAACCCTAACTTTAGCCCCAACCCTAACTGTAGCCTTAACCCTAACCCTAGCCCTAACCCTAGCCCCAACCCTAACCCTAGCCCCAATACCCAAGTGTGACACCATTCTAAAAACTGCACCCCTCAAGGTGCTCAAAACCACATTCAAGAAGTTTATTAACCCTTAAGGTGTTTCACAGGAATTTTTGGAATGTTTAAATAAAAATGAGCATTTAACTTGTTTTTTCACACAAAATTTACTTCAGCTCCAATTTGTTTTATTTTACCAAGGGTAACAGGAGAAAATGGACCCCAAAAGATGTTGTACAATTTGTCCTGAGCACGTCGATACCCCATATGTGGGGGTAAACCACTGTTTGGGCGCATGACAGAGCTCAGAAGCGAAGGAGCGCCATTTGACTTTTCAATGCAAAATTGACTGGAATTGAGATGGGACGCCATGTTGCGTTTGGAGAGCCCCTGATATGCCTAAACATTGAAACCCCCCACAAGTGACACCATTTTGGAAAGTAGACCCCCGAAGGAGCTTATCTAGAGGTGTGGTGAGCACTTTGACTCACCAAGTGCTTCACAGAAGTTTATAATGCAGAACCGTAAAAATAAAAAATCATATTTTTTCACAAAAATGATCTTTTCGACCCTAATTTTTTATTTTCCCAAGGGTAAGAGAAGAAATTGGACCACAAAGGTTGTTGTACAATTTGTCTTGAGTACGCTGATACCCCATATGTGGGGGTAAACCACTGTTTGGGCTCATGGGAGAGCTCGGAAGGGAAGGAGCGCCGTTTGACTTTTCAATGCAAAATTGACAGGAATTGAGGTGGGACGCCATGTTGCGTTTGGAGAGCCACTAATGTGCCTAAACATTGAAACCCCCCACAAGTGACACCATTTTGGAAAGTAGACCCCCTAAGGAACCTATCTAGAGGTGTGGTGAGCACTTTGACCCACCAAGTGCTTCACAGAAGTTTATAATGCAGAACCGTAAAAATAAAAAATCATATTTTTTCACAAAAATTATCTTTTCACCCCCAATTTTTTATTTTCCCAAAGGTAAGAGAAGAAATTGGACCCCAAAAGTTGTTGTACAATTTGTCCTGAGTACGCTGATACCCCATATGTGGGGGTAAACCACTGTTTGGGCGCATGGGAGAGCTCGGAAGGGAAGGAGCGCCGTTTGACTTTTCACTGCAAAATTGACAGGAATTGAGATGGGACCCCATGTTGCGTTTGGAGAGCCACTGATGTGCCTAAACATTGAAAACCCCCCACAAGTGACACCATTTTGGAAAGTAGACCCCCTAAGGAACTTATCTAGAGGTGTAGTGTGCACTTTGACTCACCAACTGCTTCACAGAAGTTTATAATGCAGAGCCGTAAAAATAAAACAAACATTTTTTTTCCCACAAAAATTATTTTTTAGCCCCCAGTTTTGTATTTTCCCGAGGGTAACAGGAGAAATTGGACCCCAAAAGTTGTTGTCCAATTTGTCCTAAGTACGCTGATACCCCATATGTGGGGGGGAACCACTGTTTGGGCGCATGGGAGGGCTCGGAAGGGATGGAGCGCCATTTTGAATGCAGACTTAGATGGAATGGTCTGCAGGCGTCACATTGCGTTTGCAGAGCCCTAATGTACCTAAACAGTAAAAAAAAAGCACAAGTGACACCATTTTGGAAAATAGACCCCCTAAGCAACTCATCTAGATGTGTTGTGAGAGTTTTGAACCCTCAACTGTTTCACTACAGTTCATAACGCATAGCCATGAAAATAAAAAAAAAACATTTTCCACCCAAAATTATTTGTTAGCCCCCAGTTTAGTATTTTCCCAAGGGTAACAGGAGAAATTGGACCCCAAAAGTTGTTGTCCAATTTGTCTTGAGTACGCTGATACCCCACATGTGGAGGGGAACCACCGTTTGGGCGCATGGGAGGGCTCGGAAGGGAAGGAGCGCCATTTGGAATGCAGACTTAGATGGAATGGTCTGCAGGCGTCACATTGCGTTTGCAGAGGTCCTAATGTACCTAAACAGTAGAAACCCCCCACAAGTGACACCATTTTGTAAAGTAGACCCCCTATGGAACTCATCTAGATGTTTTGTGAGAGCTTTGAACCCCCAATTGTTTCACTACAGTTTATAACGCAGAGCCATGGAAATAAAAAATATTTTTTTTTCCACAAAAATTATTTTTTAGCCCCCAGTTTTGTATTTTCCCAAGGGTAACAGGAGAAATTGGACCCCAAAAGTTGTTCTCCAATGTGTTCCGAGTACGCTGATACCCCATATGTTGGGGTAAACCCCTGTTTGGGCGAACGGGAGAGCTCGGAAGGGAAGGAGCACTGTTTTACTTTTTCAACGCAGAATTGGCTGAAATTGAGATCGGACGCCATGTCGCGTTTGGAGAGCCCCTGATGTGCCTAAACAGTGGAAACCCCCCAATTATAACTGAAACCCCAATCCAAACACACCCCTAACCCTAATCCCAACGGTAACCCTAACCACACCTCTAATCCAGACACACCCCTAACCCAAATCCCAACCCTATTTCCAACCGTAGATGTAATCCAAACCCTAACCCTAACTTTAGCCCAACCCTAACCCTAACTTTAGCCCCAACCCTAACTGTAGCCTTAACCCTAACCCTAGCCCTAACCCTAGCCCCAACCCTAACCCTAGCCCCAATACCCAAGTGTGACACCATTCTAAAAACTGCACCCCTCAAGGTGCTCAAAACCACATTCAAGAAGTTTATTAACCCTTAAGGTGTTTCACAGGAATTTTTGGAATGTTTAAATAAAAATGAGCATTTAACTTGTTTTTTTTTTCACACAAAATTTACTTCAGCTCCAATTTGTTTTATTTTACCAAGGGTAACAGGAGAAAATGGACCCCAAAAGATGTTGTACAATTTGTCCTGAGTACGTCGATACCCCATATGTGGGGGTAAACCACTGTTTGGGCGCATGACAGAGCTCAGAAGCGAAGGAGCGCCATTTGACTTTTCAATGCAAAATTGACTGGAATTGAGATGGGACGCCATGTTGCGTTTGGAGAGCCCCTGATATGCCTAAACATTGAAACCCCCCACAAGTGACACCATTTTGGAAAGTAGACCCCCGAAGGAGCTTATCTAGAGGTGTGGTGAGCACTTTGACTCACCAAGTGCTTCACAGAAGTTTATAATGCAGAACCGTAAAAATAAAAAATCATATTTTTTCACAAAAATGATCTTTTCGACCCTAATTTTTTATTTTCCCAAGGGTAAGAGAAGAAATTGGACCCCAAAGGTTGTTGTACAATTTGTCTTGAGTACGCTGATACCCCACATGTGGGGGTAAACCACTGTTTGGGCGCATGGGAGAGCTCGGAAGGGAAGGAGCACCGTTTGACTTTTCAATGCAAAATTGACAGGAATTGAGGTGGGACGCCATGTTGCGTTTGGAGAGCCACTAATGTGCCTAAACATTGAAACCAGCCACAAGTGACACCATTTTGGAAAGTAGACCCCCTAAGGAACTTATCTAGAGGTGTGGTGAGCACTTTGACCCACCAAGTGCTTCACAGAAGTTTATAATGCAGAACCGTAAAAATAAAAAATCATATTTTTTCACAAAAATTATCTTTTCACCCCCAATTTTTTATTTTCCCAAAGGTAAGAGAAGAAATTGGACCCCAAAAGTTGTTGTACAATTTGTCCTGAGTACGCTGATACCCCATATGTGGGGGTAAACCACTGTTTGGGCGCATGGGAGAGCTCGGAAGGGAAGGAGCGCCGTTTGACTTTTCACTGCAAAATTGACAGGAATTGAGATGGGACCCCATGTTGCGTTTGGAGAGCCACTGATGTGCCTAAACATTGAAAACCCCCCACAAGTGACACCATTTTGGAAAGTAGACCCCCTAAGGAACTTATCTAGAGGTGTAGTGAGCACTTTGACTCACCAACTGCTTCACAGAAGTTTATAATGCAGAGCCGTAAAAATAAAACAAACATTTTTTTCCCACAAAAATTATTTTTTAGCCCCCAGTTTTGTATTTTCCCGAGGGTAACAGGAGAAATTGGACCCCAAAAGTTGTTGTCCAATTTGTCCTAAGTACGCTGATACCCCATATGTGGGGGGGAACCACTGTTTGGGCGCATGGGAGGGCTCGGAAGGGATGGAGCGCCATTTTGAATGCAGACTTAGATGGAATGGTCTGCAGGCGTCACATTGCGTTTGCAGAGCCCTAATGTGCCTAAACAGTAAAAAAAACCACAAGTGACACCATTTTGGAAAATAGACCCCCTAAGCAACTCATCTAGATGTGTTGTGAGAGTTTTGAACCCTCAACTGTTTCACTACAGTTCATAACGCATAGCCATGAAAATAAAAAAAAAACATTTTCCACCCAAAATTATTTGTTAGCCCCCAGTTTAGTATTTTCCCAAGAGTAACAGGAGAAATTGGACCCCAAAAGTTGTTGTCCAATTTGTCTTGAGTACGCTGATGCCCCACATGTGGAGGGGAACCACCGTTTGGGCGCATGGGAGGGCTCGGAAGGGAAGGAGCGCCATTTGGAATGCAGACTTAGATGGAATGGTCTGCAGGCGTCACATTGCGTTTGCAGAGGTCCTAATGTACCTAAACAGTAGAAACCCCCCACAAGTGACACCATTTTGTAAAGTAGACCCCCTATGGAACTCATCTAGATGTTTTGTGAGAGCTTTGAACCCCCAATTGTTTCACTACAGTTTATAACGCAGAGCCATGCAAATAAAAAATATTTTTTTTTCCACAAAAATTATTTTTTAGCCCCTAGTTTTGTATTTTCCCAAGGGTAACAGGAGAAATTGGACCCCAAAAGTTGTTCTCCAATGTGTTCCGAGTACGCTGATACCCCATATGTTGGGGTAAACCCCTGTTTGGGCGAACGGGAGAGCTCGGAAGGGAAGGAGCACTGGTTTACTTTTTCAACGCAGAATTGGCTGAAATTGAGATCGGACGCCATGTCGCGTTTGGAGAGCCCCTGATGTGCCTAAACAGTGGAAACCCCCCAATTATAACTGAAACCCCAATCCAAACACACCCCTAACCCTAATCCCAACGGTAACCCTAACCACACCTCTAACCCAGACACACCCCTAACCCTAATCCCAACCCTATTCCCAACCGTAGATGTAATCCAAACCCTAACCCTAACTTTAGCCCAACCCTAACCCTAACTTTAGCCCCAACCCTAACTGTAGCCTTAACCCTAACCCTAGCCCTAACCCTAGCCCCAACCCTAACCCTAGCCCCAACCCTAACCCTAGCCCCAACCCTAGCTCCAACCCTAGCCCTAACCCTAGCCCCAACCCTAACCCTAACCCTAGCCCTAGCCCTAACCCTAGCCCTAGCCCCAACCCTAACCCTAGCCCTAACCCTAGCCCTAACCCTAGCCCTAGCCCTAACCCTAATGGTAAAATGGAAATAAATACATTTTTTAAATTTTTTTATTTTTCCCTAACTAAGGGGGTGATGAAGGGGGGTTTGATTTACTTTTATAGCGGGTTTTTTAGCGGATTTTTATGATTGGCAGCTGTCACACACTGAAAGAAGCTTTTTATTGCAAAAAATATTTTTTGCGTTACCACATTTTGAGAGCTATAATTTTTCCATATTTGAGTCCACAGAGTCATGTGAGGTCTTGTTTTTTGCGGAACGAGTTGACGTTTTTATTGGTAACATGCTCGGGCACGGGAGATTTTTTTTGATCACTTTTTATTCCGATTTTTGTGAGGCAGAATGACCAAAAACCAGCTATTCATGAATTTCTTTTGTGGGAGGCATTTATACCGTTCCGCGTTTGGTAAAATTGATAAAGCAGTTTTATTCTTCGGGTCAGTACGATTACAGCGACACCTCATTTCTATCATTTTTTTTATGTTTTGGCGCTTTTATACGATAAAAACTATTTTACAGAAAAAATAATTATTTTGGCATTGCTTTATTCTGAGGACTATAACTTTTTTATTTTTTCGCTGATGATGCTATATGGCGGCTCGTTTTTTGTGGGACAAGATGATGTTTGCAGCGGTACCATGGTTATTTATATCTGTCTTTTTGATCGCGTGTTATTCTACTTTTTGTTTGGCGGTATGAGAATAAAGCGTTGTTTTTAGCCTCGTTTTTTTTTTTTTTTACGGTGTTCACTGAAGGGGTTAACTAGTGATATAGTTTTATAGGTGGGGTCGTTACGGACGCGGCGATACTAAATATGTGTACTTTTATTGTTTGATTTTTTTTATTTAGATAAAGGAATGTATTTATGGGAATAATATATATATTTTTTTTTCTTTATTTAGGATTTTTTTTTTTTTTTTTTTTTACACATGTGGGAATTTTTTTTTTTACTTTTTTACTTTGTCTCAGGGGGGGACATTACAGATCGGTGATCTGACAGTGTGCACTTTCATCTCCAGCCTGCACGGCACCCGGAAGTAATCCCTGCAGGACCCGGATGCAGCCCCGCGGCCATTTTGGATCCGGGGCCTGCAGGGATAGGAGGTAGGAGACCCTCGCAGCAACGCGATCAAATCGCTTTGCTCCGGGGGTCTCAGGGAAGCCCGCAGGGAGCCCCCTCCCTGCGCGATGCTTCCCTGTACCGCCGGCACACCGCGATCATGTTTGATCGCGGTGTGCCGGGGGTTAATGTGCCGGGGGCGGTCCGTGACCGCTCCTGGCACATAGTGCCGGATGTCAGCTGCGATAGGCAGCTGATACCCGGCCGCGATCGGCTGCGCTCCCCCCGTGAGCGCGGCCGATCGTGCTGGACGTACTATTCCGTCCTTGGGAATTAGGGCCCACCCCACATGGACGGAATATTACGTCCAATGGCAGAAAGGGGTTAATAAGAATCACCTGGGAAACTAATTATCACATGTGCTTAAGATTGATTTCAGTGATCCATTGAGCCCTGAGACACAATACCATCCATGAGTTTATTTTAAAAACAAAACAATTAAATCTTTATGACACAAGTCAAATTTGCATAATAATTTGGAACACGTGTAAAGGGATCAATTGGCTTATTTATTAAAGGGCTACACAATCTTATAAATAGTTTTAGGGAGTAGAACTTTCTGACAGGTTCCCTTTAAAGTTACGTAAGCAATGGTCATACACTGTCATATATAGCAATTTCTAAAGTTCTAGGAAAAGACACTAAGAAACAGTGAATTCCATTCTTGTAGACCAAGTCTATATCATGCGAATAGATATAAGAACAGAATCGTGGCTCAATTGCTTGCTCTTGGAGAACTTGAATCCAACATTATATTAATATACCATCCTCTAGAATGTAACCCCCCAAGGGCAGGGTCCTCGCCCCTCTGTATCAGTCTGTAATTGTTTATTTGCTTACTGTAAGCAATATCTGTAATTTGTCTATCTATGATCTACATGTCATTATGCAACATTTATTAAATAAACTTTAGAATTTCTGAAAATGCGTTGTACATGCTGTTGCAATTTTGTCTGTATTTTGGCTTATATTTGTTGCCTGATGTGAACATTGTATTTCTACTAGTATAATGTAGTTCTATAGTTTGGACTATTAAACTGTTTAAATGTAATGTTACTCCTTGCTACGGTTTTTTCTTTAGAATCACCTTCATGTCACCCAACAGTCTTTAGAGCTGAAATCAGTACTGAACACATGCATTCACTAATGACTAGAGCAGGGGCAACCAAGACCTTCAAAATACTTTTACAGTCATTTTAAATAGTTTGGGTTAAGCACTCATTTCAAGGCCAGTAAAAATAATAAGTTCCAGTTCAGGCATTTTTCATTAGCTCATCATGATTCATTAACCACCATTCATTATTGCTGATTAATTTGCTCGTGCTCAGACAAACAGATGAGAACCCTTTAACTTCTCAGTCAGATACAAGAAATATACCTTGGCAGATGTGAGCATAAAATACATTGACTCATTTTATGGACTTTTTATGAGGAGGATCAATTCATCAAATGTATTGAAGTAAAGTTTTTTTTCAGCCGACAATGAAATAACAGACATTAATGTTAAATTCCAAAAACTATATATATATATATATACATATATATATAGGCTTACAGTTTAAAAAATGTTTTCATCATAACTGTTACGCACTTGTCTCATTTTCAGGGCCGAGATCGCCTCCCTTCCGCTAATGCAGACATCCTTTTTGTGTTCTACTTTGGGTCTTACAATTGGCCCGGCATTCCTCAGTAACATCATCTGCCAAAACATTTGAAAACCAGGATTACACTAGAGTATTTCTCAATCCATAAATGTACTGCAATGCCCAGTCTGGTCGTGGCTCTCCCACCCCGAACTTACAACCTCATATGTTTGTATATGGAGGTTTTTAAGTGGGGAGACCCAGAGTGAGTCCAGGAATTGCGGTCTGTGTATTGACCGTGAAATATACTCATGTGAACCAGGCCTAAGGCAGACTTTGACACACCTCTCTGTCTGAGTATTGACACTGCAATGTGATAAGCTGCCCTTTGTATGATGTTTACCCATATCCATTCTGATTAGTTGCTATCATCTCCTCAGACAACTGTGATTTCTACTATTTGCACATACTGTTTCACAATGCTTAACCAATCGTTTGTTATACAGTAGCACGTAAAAGTTTGGGAACCCCTGGTCTAAATGACTGTTATAGCAAACAGTTAAGTAAGTTGAAGATGAAATGATCTCTAAAAGTCCTAAAGTTAAAATATTATTATTATTACTATTATTATTATACATTTTTATAGCGCCATTTATTCCATAGCACTTTACATGTGAATACGGGGCAAATATAAACAAATACATTAAACATGAGCAAAAAAACAAGGCACACAGGTACATAAGGAGGGAGGACCCTGCCCGAGAGGGCTCACAGTTTGCAGGGGATGGGTGAGGATACACTAGGAGAGGGTAGAGCAGGTTGAGCGGCATTTCAGTAGGTTGAGGATCACTGCAGGCTCTAGGCTTGTCAGAAGAGGTGAGTCTTCAGGTTCGTTTTGAAGGTTTCTATGGTAGGCGAGAGTCTGATGTGTTGGGGTAGAGAATTCCAGAGTATGGGGGAAGCATGGGAGAAGTCTTGGATGCGGTTGTGGGAAGAAGAGATGAGGGGGGAGTAGAGAAGGAAGTCTTGAGAGGATTGGAGGTTGTGTGTAGGTAGGTACCGGGAGACCATGTCACAGATGTATGGAGGAGATAGGTTGTGGATGGCTTTGTATGTCATTGTGAGGGTTATAGACACATTTCATATGTAATAAACAGTTGTGCTCAAAAGTTTACATACCCGGCAGAATTTTTGCTTTCTTGGCCTTTTTTTCCAGAGTATATGAATGATAACACCAAAACTTTTTCTCCACTCATGGCTAGTGATTGGGTGAAGCCATTTATTGTCAAACTACTGTGTTTTCTCTTTTTAAATCAAAATGACAACCCTAAACATCCAAGTGACCATGGTCAAAAGTTCACATACCCTGGTGATTTTGGCCTGATAACATGCACAGAAGTTGAGACAAATGGGTTTGAATGGCTACTCAAGGTAACATCCTCACCTGTGACCTGTTTACTTGAAATCAGTGTGTGTGCATAAAAGCTGAGTGAGGTTCTGAGATCCAGACAGACTCTTCCATCTTTCATCCAGCCACTGACATTTCTGGATTGTGAGTCATAGGGAATGCAAAAGAATTTTCAAAGGATCTTTGTGAAAAGGTAGTTGAACTGTATAAAAAAAGGAAAGGGATACAAAAATATATCCAAGGAATTGATAATGCCAGTCAGCAGAGTTCCAACAGTGATTAACAAATGGAAAATCAGGGGCTTTGTAAAAAACAAAACCACGGTCAGGTAGACCAACAAAAATGTCATCCGCAACTTCCAGGAAAATAGTTCGGGATGCAAAGAAAAATCCACAAATAACATCAGCTGAAATACAGGACTCTCTGAAAACTAGCGGTGTGGCTGTTTCAAAATGCACATTAAGGAGGCACTTGAAGAAAAATGGGCTGCATGGTCAATTCACCAGAAGAAAGCCATTACTGTGGAAATGCCACAAAGTATATCACCTACAATACGCAAAACATAATAGAGACAAGCCTCAAAAATTCTGGAACAAGGTAATCTAGAGTGATGAGACCAAAATTAAACTTTTTGGCCACAGCCATAAACATTACATTTGGAGAGAGGTCAACAAGACCTATGATGAAAGGAACACCATTCCTACTGTAAAGCACGGAGGTGGATTGCTGATGTTTTGGGGGCTGTGTGAGCTACAAAGGCACAGAAAACTTGGTCAAAGTTGAAGGAGAGATGAATGCAGCACATTATCAGCAAATACTGTAGGAAAATTTCACCATCAGAAGTAATCCGGGGAACAGGGCAATCTAGGGCACCCCTAGCGTTAGGGATAGGGAAGGAGCCCTGGTCCCAGTCCAGAGTTGTGACATACTGCCTTGTGAGACCAACTAAGCAGGTGAGCTCTAAATGATGATCTATCATTGTAAAGTTTATTATAGACACTTAAATAATTCAACTAAAACTATTCTGCAATTTGATATGTGCAGCAAGAAAACGATTAAAAAAAATCCTCATTTCACATCAATATATCATCTAAAAATGACATTGTTATAATCAGGCAGCACAACCATTCTATCACAACTACTCAAGTAAAGTTGACAGTGCTAGTGTGTGTAAAAATTATATCAATCTAAGGCAATTAATGTAAAATATTCAGACATCAGGATGGACGTAAAGTACACCAAGCTGGCTTATAGCCGCCATTATAAGAGCCGACCCAAGTAGTCAGATACGAGTGCCCTGGATTTAGTCCTTCAATTTTCCAATCAGAGGCCAGAGACGAGATACCAGAGCCAAGGAGACCCCAGCCAAGTGGGCCAAGCCGAGGCCAGACACAAGAGACCAGACCAGGGAGATCCGAGCTGAGTGAGCAGAACCAAGAATAAAAAGAGACGAGAGACCACATGCAAGCCTAGTGATCCGAGCTGAGGCCACAAATGAGAGACCAGATCCAGAAGATCTGAGAGAGATTTGACTGCAGAGGAAGGACATTCATGTGAGCCATTACTTTCAGCGTAGACATATGGTACAGAGTGGGAATTGGAGTAGCACTTCAGGGAACAAAAGCGACCATTGTGACGACAGTACAGTACACCAAGCAACACACCTAATTTGGGACTTGCGGCCTAGTGGGTAGTATCATTGACTCCCGTTAGGGCCTGTGACAATATGAGCCATCTAGAGGAAAGACAGTGGTGATAGGTCCAGTAGTGAGGGTGACTCTTATTGGGTTGGAGCTCTAGAATTAGACAAGACTTACAATAACAGTCCCTTAACTGTAAACATAAAGAACAGTGTTCAAATATATATTGCAAATATATATGTATATATTGTGATGCAGTGACCCCTGTTACAGGTAGGGCACTGCATGGTCTCCACGGGATACACACGGAGGCATATTGAGGCCATAGGAATGCATGGCAGTCACAGGCATAACTGTGGTGATGAGACAACGTCCGGCTTTATTGTGAATGGCAGGTATATTTCTCAGAGCAAGATACTCTTGGCTGTAAGCCTGAAGTAAGGTTGTTCTGGGACCTGTAGTCCCACAAGTATTTGTGTAGTTTTAAAGGGTGGCTTGCAGGGTTAGTTTGAGAGTTGGGTGGGTCAAACTAACTACACACACCTCCCACCTATGGGAGTAGTTACAAGTATGTAATGTGACCAGGGTGTAAGTCATATGGTTCTTGGGTATGGGCCTAAATGGTTCCTTGGCTGTAAGGTCCTGTGAGAGGAAAGGCCTGGGTGTTGAGGGGACAGAGTGGGGACCGGATCCCTGAAGAGCACCTGGTGAGGCCGTGATCCTGAGTGGCCTCTGTGTTGAAAGGTCCTGTGTGTGGACCGGATCCCTGAGGATCACAAGGTGAGGGCGTGAACCGGAGTGGCCTCTGTGTTGGGAGGTCCTGTGTGCGGACTGGATACCTGAAGAGCACGAGGTGGGGCCATGGATCTGCAGAGCCGAAGACGGCTACTGTGTGGAGGAAGCTACCATCCTTCGGTGGGTCTGGAACCAACTGGTGTATGTCTGTCAGGCAAGTTGGTGATCCCCGTTAGGCAGTTTCTCCGGAGGATATAATGAACTGTTCGGCGTACGGTCACCCGTGATAACTGGACAAAGTGAGAGGTCCAACATGTTTAGTGACCGCAACTTAATGACATGTTGCGATACAGTGTGTATGGACTGTACGGTACGGTTTATGACTCTATAATAAACCACATAGACTGCTATGTACAAAAAGTGTTCCAGTGTGCATTTATCCCGTTGCCAAGCGAGTATTCCCCAACTCATTAGTGATCGCTATCTCACAATATATATATACATATATTACTGGGATATATATATATATATAAATATATATATATATATATATATATATATATATATATATGTATATATATACATATATATATATATATATATATATATATATGTATATACACTGTGTTCCAAATTATTATGCACATAGAGTTTAGGAGTGATAAGGTTAGAATTTTTTTGTTTGTCATTTAAACTCATTGATGGTGATGTGTGTCAGGGCTCTTTATATCACTGAAAGCAATTGCAGATACCTGTGCAAATTAGTTTGGCAGGTGTGTCCAAATAAAGGCAAGACTACTTAAGAAGGCTGTTCCACATTATTAAGCAGCCTACATTTTTTGCCAAAATGGGAAAGAAAAAGGATGTGTCGGCTGCTGAGAAGCAACAAATTGTGGAGTATTTAGGTCAAGGCATGACTACAATCAACATTGGCAAGACACTTCATCGTGATCATCGCACAATCAAGAAGTATGTAGCTGATTCCCAGCACACACGTGTGCGTGCTGATAAGGAAAAATTGAGGACTCTTTCCAACAGGCAACTGCGTAAGGTTAAAAGAGCAGCTGGAAAAAATGCCTTGTCATAGCAGCAGACAAGTTTTTGAAGCTGCTGGTGCCTCCAACGTCCCCAGAACAACAAGATGCAGGGTCCTTCAGAGGTTTGCAACTGTGCGTAAGCCATCCTGTCGACCACCTCTATCCACTGCAACAAGCAGAAACGGCTCCAGAAACGGCCAAACGATACATGAAGACTGACTTCCAAACTGTTTTGTTCACCGATGAGCGCCGTGCAACGCTCGATGGTCCAGATGGATGGAGTGGAGGATGGACACCCCATGAAAACACGGCTAAGGCGCCAACAAGGAGGAGGTGGAGTAATGTTTTGGGCTGGAATCATGGGGAGAGAGATTGTCGGCCCCTGAAGGGGTAAAGATGAACTCCATAATCTATGTGGAGTTTCTAAAACAACACTTCCTGCCATGGTTCAAGAGGAAGAACCGTGCTTTCCGCAGCAAGATCATTTTCATGCATGATAATGCACCGTCTCATGCTGCAAAAAACACATCTGCATCTCTGGCTGCTATGGGCATGAAAGAGGACAAACTTATGGTGTGGCCACCATCTTCCCCTGACCTCAACCCCATTGAGAACCTCTGGAGCATCATCAAAAGGAGTGTCTATGATGGCAGGAGGCAGTTCACGTTTAAGCAACAGCTCTGGGAGGGTATTCTGTCCACATGCAAAACAATTGAAGCACAAACCATCCAAAAACTGACAAATTCAATGGACGAGAGAGTTCATAAGCTTCTTTTGAACAAGGGGTCCTATGTGCAAATGTAACATCACCTAGAATAAAGTATTCACTTGAAAACTGTTTGATTTCATTTTGTAATAAGCTGATAATGCTTATAACTTCACAATTCACCATTTTTTTGATCAAAATAAAAAAAAAAGGTTGAAAACTCTGCTGTGCATAATAATTTGGAACATGCATTTTGAGCGTTTATTTTTTTTAAAAAGATACTGTTTTCATAGGCAGTTTTTTCCAAAACATTGCAATTATACTAGAATAGTAGATGACTGGAAAATAACAATGACTGCAATTCAGATAGGTAATTGAGAGAAAATATGAAGAAATATTATTTGCATAATAATTTGGAACACAGTGTATACAGTACAGACCAAAAGTTTGGACACATCTTCTCATTTAAAGATTTTTCTGTATTTTCATGACTAGGAAAATTGTACATTCACACTGAAGGCATCACAACTATGAATTAACATATGTGGAATTATATACTTAACAAAAAAGGGTGAAACAACTGAAATTATGTCTTATATTCTAGGTTCTTCAAACTAGCCACCTTTTGCTTTGATGACTGCTTTGCACACTCTTGGCATTCTCTTGATGAGCTTCAAGAGGTAGTCACCGGGAATGGTCTTCCAACAATCTTGAAGGAGTTCCCAGAGATGCTTAGCACTTGTTGGCCCTTTTGCCTTCACTCTGCGGTCCAGCTCACCCCAATTCATCTCGATTGGGTTCAGGTCTGGTGACTGTGGAGGCCAGGTCATCTGGCGTAGCACCTCATCACTCTCCTTGGTCAAATAGCCCTTACCTAGCCTGGAGGTGTGTTTGGGGTCATTGTCCTGTTGAAAAATAAATGATGGTCCAACTAGACGCAAACCGGATGGAATAGCATGCCGCTGCAATATGCTGTAGTAGCCATGCTGGTTCAGTATGCCTTCAATTTTGAATAAATCCCCAACAGTGTCACCAGCAAAGCACCCCCACACCATCCCACCTCCTCCTCCATGCTTCACGGTGGGAACCAGGCATGTAGAGTCCATCCGTTTACCTTTTCTGCATCGCACAAAGAGACGGTGGTTGGAACCAAAGTTCTCAAATTTGGACTCATCAGACCAAAGCACAAATTTCCACTGGTCTAGTGCCCATTCCTTGTGTTCTTTAGCCCAAACAAGTCTCTTCTGCTTGTTGCCTGTCCTTAGCAGTGGTTTCCTAGCAGCTATTTTACCATGAAGGCCTGCTGCACAAATTCTCCTCTTAACAGTTGTTGTAGAGATGTGTTATGATTGAACTGGTGGTTAGGAGCACTAGAAATGACCAGATGAGCAAACTAGTAATACAGGACGAGCTCTGGGAAGTGGGAGCTCTGCTGACCGCAACCCCTAATCCTATCACAACAACTAGAAATAGCCGTGGAGCGTTCCTGACTCTGCCTAGACGCCTCTTCACAGCCTAAGAGCTAACTACCCCTAAAGATAGAAAATACAGCCTACCTTGCCTCAGAGAAATTCCCCAAAGAAATAGGCAGCCCCCCACACATATTGACTGTGATTTAAGATGGAAGTCACAAACACAGGAATTAAATAGGTTTCAGCAAAGGGAGGCCAGACCTTACTAAACAGACTGAGGATAGAAAAGGTATCTTTTGGTCAGCATAAAAAACTAACAAAAAAACACGCAGAGTGTGCAAAAGAGAGCACCGCACCGACTCACGGCGCGGTGGTGCCACTCTGCATCCCAGAGCTTCCAGCTAACAAGACAAAATCATAATAGCAAGCTGGACAAAAACACAGTGGTAACAAATAAGCTAGCAGGGACTTAGCTTTTGCTGAAGTAGACAGGTCATCTGAAAGATCCAAGAGAACTGAACCAGTACTAGGACATTGACAGCTGGCATCAAGTCACGATCTGAGTGGAGTTAAATAGAGCAGCCAGCCAAGACCTAAATGAGGTCAGCTGGGGAAGGAACCTCAGAACCAGCAGCTCCACTCACAGCCACCATTGGGAGTCCATGGACAGAACTCGCCGAAGTACCATTCATAACCACAGGAGGGAGTTCGAGAACAGAATTCACAACAGAGATGTGTCTGCTGCTAGAACTCTGTGCGGCATTGACCTGATCTCTAATCTGAGCTACTGTTAACCTGCGATTTCTGAGGCTGGTGACTCGGATAAACTTATCCTCAGAAGCAGAGGTGACTCTTGGTCTTCCTTTCCTGGGGCGGTCCTCATGTGAGACAATTTCTTTGTAGCGCTTGATGGTTTTTGCCACTGCACTTGGGGACACTTTCAAAGTTTTCCCAATTTTTCGGACTGACTGACCTTCATTTCTTAAAATAATGATGGCCACTCGTTTTTCTTTACTTAACTGCTTTTTTCTTGCCATAATACAAATTCTAACAGTCTATTCAGTAGGACTATCAGCTGTGTATCCACCAGACTTCTGCACAACACAACTGATGGTCCCAACACCGTTTATAAGGCAAGAAATCCCATTGACAGGGCACACCCGTGAAGTGAAAACCATTCCCGGTGACTACCTCTTGAAGCTCATCAAGAGAATGCCAAGAGTGTGCAAAGCAGTCATCAAAGCAAAAGGTGGCTACTTTGAAGAACCTAGAATACAAGATATAATTTCAGTTGTTTCACACTTTTTTGTTAAGTATATAATTCCACATGTGTTAATTCATAGTTTTGATGCCTTCAGTGTGAATGTACAATTTTCATAGTCATGAAAATACAGAAAAAATCTTTAAATGAGAAGGTGTGTCCAAACTTTTGGTCTGTACTGTGTGTATATATACATATATATATATATATATATATATATATATATATATATATATATATATATATATATATATACTACAGTGGGGGAGATAAGTATTTGATCCCTTGCTGGTTTTGTAAGCTTGCCCACTGACAAAAACAAGAGCAGTCTATAATTTTAAGGGTAAGGTACTTTTAACATTGAGATATAGAGAAAAAACAGACAAAAAAGGGGAATGGTGCCTCACCGTCTATTATATGGTAGATAGCCTCTGATACTCCAGTAAGGATCCAGATTCCGCTTGACCATCGGAAAAGTTAGGGAAAAAAAAATTGGATCAACAAACTGAATTTCATTAAAAAAAATTCTTCTTTATTTCATTCTTTTAAAAAAATTAGTCCAGACAGATGATAAAATCATGTAGCATTCTTACGCATTTCTTGCCATGGCCCATAGTTGTAGAATATCAATTTTAACATTGAGAGATAGAATATCAAAAATAAAATCCAGAATATCACATTATATAAATTTATTTGCATTTTGCAATGAGAAATAAGTATTTGATCCCTCTGGCAAACAAGACTAACACTTGGTGGCAAAACACTTGTTGGCAAGCACAGCAGTCAGACGTTTTTTGTAGTTGATGATGAGGTTTGCGCACATGACAGGAGGAATTTTGGTTGCCTCCTCTCTGCAGATCTTCTCTAAATCATTAAGATTTTGAGGCTGTCGCTTGGCAACTCGTAGCTTCAACTACTTCCATAAGTTTTCTATGGGATTAAGGTCTAGAGACAGGCTAGGCCACTCCATGACCTTAATGTGCTTCTTTTTGATCTACTACTTTGTTGCCTTGGCTGTATGTTTTGGGTCATTGTCTTGCTGGAAGACCCAGCCATGACCCATTTTTAATGTCCTGGTGGAGGGAAGGAGATTGTCACTCAGGATTTTACAGTACATGGCTCCATCCTTTCTCCCATTGATGCGGTGAAGTACTCCAGTGACCTTGGCAGAGAAACACCCCCAAACCATAATGTTTCCACCTTCATGTTTGACAGTGGGGACAGTTTTCTTTGGGTCATAGGCAGCATTTCTCTTCCTCCAAATACGGCGAGTTGAGTTAATGCCAAAGAGCTCAATTTTTGTCACATTTGACCACAGCACCTTCTACCAATCACTCACAGAATCATCCAGGTGTTAATTGGCAAATTTCAGACAGGCCTGCACATGTGCCTTCTTGAGCAGGTGGACCTTGCAGGCACTGCAGGATTTTAAACCTTTACAGCGTAATGTGTTACCAAGGATTTTCTTGTTGACTGCGGTCACAGCTACCTTGAGATCATTAACAATTTCTCCCTGTGTAGTTTTAGGCTGATCTCTCACCTTCCTCATGATCAAGGATACCCCACGAGATGAGATTTTGCCTGATGCCCCAGATCGATGTCAATTGACAGTCATTTTGTATTTCTTCCATTTTCTTACTATTGCATCAACAGTTGTCTCCTTCTCACCTAACGTCTTACTTATGGTTTTGTAGTCCATTCCAGCTTTGTGCAGGTCTATGATCTTGTCCCTGACATCGCTATAAAGCTTTTTGGTAATGCCCATGTTATAGAGGTTACAGTCTGACTGATTAATTGAGTCTGTGGACAGGAGTCTTTTATAAAGGTGACTATGTAAGAAGCTGTCTTTAATGCAGGTAACAAGTTGATTAGGAGCAAATAACTGGTCTGTAGGAGCCAGAACTCTTAATGGTTGGTAGGGGATCACATACTTATTTCTCACTGCAAAATGCAAATAAATTTATATAATTTATAAAATGTGATTTTCTGGATTTTATTTTTTATATTCCAGCTCTCAATGTTAAAATTAACCTACCCTTAAAACTATAGACTGTTCATGTCTTTGTCAGTGGGCAAACTTACAAAATTAGCAAGTGATCAAATACTTATTCCCCCCACTGTATAGGAGGCTATTGAGGGGTCATATTGTATATAGAGGCTATATGATGGCTCACACTACATATAGAGGGGCTATGTAGGGGCTCATACTTTAGGGGGCTGTGTGGAGGCTTATTATTATGTTAGTATTAATATGGAGGATAATTAATTTCAGCCTATTGATTTGGCTGTCCACAACAGTCATGGTCTCACATATGACCCCTCAGGAAAATTAGTTGCACAAAGAAAAGTAATGTAGACAAAGAGAAAAAAAAAGTAACAAAAGAAAAAAAAGAGAAAAAGAAAGTAGGGGAGAGTTTTTTAATGGTAGGTTAATGAGAGACCCTATGGATCTATTGAAAACTTCAGCAAAGAAGCTTATGACCTAAAGTGAAATTCTTTAGTCGAAGCAGTATATTTAAAGTGTAACCATCACTTTAATTTTATTTCATAAATCAGTAGTACACTAGAAAATAAAAAACATTGTAATATATCTTATCAGAGAGATCAGCTTCTTCCTTCAACAAAATGGATTATTCATTTTCAAAATTTTTAATTGTGAGATAAAATCTGTATTCAGTGAAGAGACAGACTTTCCCATTACTGAGGTAGGAGATGGCAGTTGGTTTTTAAAAGATTCTATGTAGAAGTGAGGAAGGAGCAGGGAGGAGTTCTGCCTCTAGCTGTCACGGTGTGACAGCTGGATAGAAAGAGCGCTCCTAGTCTGATCCTAAGGTTAGGGGTTCCTAGCTATCCCTGTTACTGACATTACTCCTGACGGTGGAGATGCAAGAACCTTACCATGTTCCTAAGCAGCACTAGTCTGAAACATGTATTAGGAAATACAAAACCAGACCAAAGCAGAACTGAAACACAGTCACACAACACGCTCTCAGGGAAACACACAAAGAGACTTAAAGTGTATGCCCGAGGGGCAACAAAGCATTATAAAGATATCTAGGGGAAAATGAAAGGGTTAACAAAACACTGCGCATGGCAACTTTGGAAATAACCAGTACACCAGAACGTGTCCACCTCACCAAGACCAGTACAGAGAAAACTACTGCTGGCATCCCCTGATCTGTGGAGTCAGCTTAAATAGGGAAAAATCAGACATGACTGGCTCTCCTGCAGATTGTCGTCATAGGCAATCAGCAAGATAAGTACAGCAAAGAATTAACTTAGAAGCAGTAATTACTAATGCAATGGCCAGGTTTCTCTGGGCAGGCTTCACAATGGTAAATTGTGTCTTTTCGTATTCCCATCTTGTAGCATACTCACAAAATGCACCTTTTTTGTGATCTTCTCTTCTGTTTTGGGAAACTCTCCTGGAAAACGTTGACCTGGTATAATAGAGGTATCATCAGTTTATAAAATACTGTGACACTCACCTTCCTGAGTGCCAAACATAATTGCCTTGATCACTACCTCCTGAAACTGAAAGAAGGTACCTGTATTGCCTGCAGATTGAAACAGTATATAAGCATTGTACAGTGCCATCTGTACAATGTGCACAACCAATTTTTTGTACCATACTTTAGCTTTTCGCATGGCACTGTATGGTTTGAGAAACTGATATGAGAAATGTGAGTCGCCCACCAGGGCCGTGTGATACCCGGTACAGGGTCCGGTGTTCGCAGGGGGATGTCACGGTGGTGACCCGGTCTGTGGCCCTGGGCGCCCATGTAAAAAGGGGAAATTGAATAAAGTTTATGTTCTTGACGCCACCTGGGGTATTTGGTCAGTGGGGACCGACGCTGCTTTAAGGGGTCCTCTGGGGTGATGTTATGGCAACTAGATGGTATAACTTCCCACAGGTTAAGTGTATCACCAGGGCTCCTGGTGTGTAGATGGAAGATGGTGAATGGCGCAGTAAAGAATGAGGACACAGGTTTGCAGTCTCTTTACCTGGTTTACTGAAGACTTCAGGCAGCCACAGTCCAGGGTACCAGATCACAGGGCAGGCAGGGTCCGGCTGGCTTGGAAGCGAATCCAGAGTTCCCTTTACAAGGTGGTGTTTAAAGCCTTCCTCTAGCACGGTGGTGTTGTAGTCTCTTACTGCCTATGGCTTCAGATAAGGTCCTCACAGTTCTTCTCCCTGTCCTCCATATAGGATAGGAAAATACCTGTATCACAGGTAACTCAAGCCTTTTTACAGGGACTCTATCACGGCCTGGGGCTCTATGTGTTACTGTGTCTTCAGGTGTGTGTGGGGGACAGGTAACTTGCAATTCAGCTGTCCTGCCGGTTTCTGATGTAAGTCCTAGAGTCCCTTATAACCTCGGTGTGCTGGCTACCAGTTATCTGCACTTTGCCAGGGAGACAGTCTCCTCGCTGCTGTCCTCCCCCTGGTGTCCCTCTCCTGTGCTGCGCTCTCCTGCACGCTCACAAAACAATGTTCCTTCCTTCTGGATGTCCCTTTCTTCAGGAGCTGTAGTACTTCAGACTACACAGCCCCTTCAGACGTTCTGACACTCTATGTCAGTCTGCTCTCTTCTGTCTCTCTGACAATCTGACTCTCTTTTTCCCTCCAAACCACAATATATATAGGGGAGTCACCTAGAAATAGGATCCAAAGCTCCCCCTTGTGGCCTGGAGTGTGAACATATTGTGTGTATGGTGGTTACCTGATAAAAGATATCCTTCATCGCTTCCAAATGTAACATCACTCTCCCTGTGAGGAAAGCAATGCTACTGTGACGACCAGGACCCTGGGGCACCACAAATCTATCCCCCATGTACTTATTATTATCCAAGATACAATCTGGCTTTGGTACTTGTGTTGTAATACTTTGGACAGTGACAAGGGAGCTGTTGTCACAGTGTATGATGGTCAAGATTAGGACATCCCTCTCGTCCATATACTCAACCACCAGCATGTTGTGGCTGCATAAGGCTCTGCTTTTGCCCTTTCTCAGCACATGCCCAATTGGCGGTTTAAGGAGGCATCTCTGATCTTTTTGCATGGTGCCGAATGCAACTGTACCTCTGACAGAGAGGGTCTTGAAGAGTGGGATGCTGGTGTAAAAGTTATCTATGTAGAGGTGATAACCATTATCCAGCACTGGGTGCAGCAATTCCCACACAATTTCCCACTCACCCCTAGGACAGGGGAGCATTCAGGGAGGTCAATCTGCATGTCCTTCCTTTTATAGACCCTAAATCTGTGGGTGTACCCTGTGGTACTCTCACATAGCTTGCACAGTTTAATTCCGGACCTGGTCCTCTTACTGGGCCGGTTTTGTCTGAATTTTAGCCTCCATTTAAAATGAAGCAGAAATTCATCTATACAGATGTCCCTCTGGGGCTTGTACGCCTAAGCTAATTTTCTGCTGAAGTATTCAACTACTGGATAAATTATACATAGGCGATCAAAGTTAGGATTGTCTCAGGGAGGACATGGCGCATTATCAGTATAATGCAAAATCCTGTGTGCTGTAGCGTATATCAGTACTCCAGTATTGGTGAAGCTCTGATTTTCTGTCCATGCCCATATGAAGGTACACAGGAAGACTGTCCTCAGACTACTCCCTCCTTTTCCCTCTTCCCGGTGGTCCAGATATCTTTGACAATGTGTGTCAGGACATCCAGAAACTCGGACTCGACAACTTAGGACTAGTGTTGAGCGATACTTTCCGATATCGGAAAGTATCGGTATCGGAAAGTATCGGCCGATACCGTCACAGTATCGGAATCCAATCCGATACCGATACCCGATCCCAATGCAAGTCAATGGGACGAAAATATCGGAATTAAAATAAACCCTTTCTTTCCTTGTAGGTTAATTCTACATGAAGGAAAACAACTAAGAATAATGTAGGATGTATTGGGGGAGGTGGCGGAGACATTAAAGGCACAGGGGTTTATCCCAATCAAATAGAATAGCAGTATTTTTAATTTTTTTATGACGTTCGGCGTTAGAAAGAATTTGACTATGTTAATTTTTTATTTATTTTGTCAGATATTGATGTTTCACTACTTCCACGCCCTTCACCCTATTTTTTACTTCTCCCACACTTTCTTCTTCATTATCCTCATCATCAGCTTCTGTGACATCAACTTCTTCACCTTATTCATCTTCTTCTTTTCTACGTATATATATATATTTTTTTTTACATTGTTCATATTCTTTTTATTTAACTATTATCTTTTTTATATTCAACTTCTTCATCATATTCTTATTTGTGACAGGCATTCCCGTAGTTGTTATCTATAAAAGTTTGAAGATTACACCTTCCGTTCTGCCTGTCACAAAACAGTTACATTTGTCCGCGTTCAGTTTGGCCTGCAGCATCAGGCTTTATCCAGGGGCACCACGAGGAGGAACGGACTCACCCCCATACACTGCTTAGTCTTCTTCTGCTTATAATTTAGATAATATCTTTTGCTCTGATATTTAGTCTTATGCTTAATGTTCTTCTGCTCTTTGTTCTGCAGCCTCTTGTTCTTCTGCTTCTCGGTCTTCCAGGTTGTCGTCGTCATCTCCAGGGTCGTCATCTCCAGGGTCGTCGTCATCGGGGTCGTCGTCATCGGGGTCGTCGTCATCGGGGTCGTCTTCAGGGTCATCGTCTCCAGGGTCGTCGTCATCTTGGTGGTTGTCGTCTCTGGTGTCGTCATCATCTTAGGGGTGGTCTTCCGGGTCATCGTCTTTCGGGTCTTGAACTTGGAAATGTAGCAGAAGGTACAAGAAGGCTGAGAAAATGCCGAGAAACAGCTGATGGAACTGGAACTCGGATGGCTACCCGAAGGTCCAAGAGCCAATGGAACTACCGAGGACCAGCTGACGTTACTGGAACCCGGTTACTAAGCAGGAGGTACCCGTGCCTGAAAGCACTACCAAGGACCACCTGACGTTGGTGGAACTCGGATACCCAGAGGGAGGCACCTAAGCCAAAGGCTCTGCCCGGAACCAGCTGACGGTACTGGAACCAGGATGGGGAGCAGAAGGTACAAGAGCAAAAGACACTGCCGAGAACCAGCTGACGGTACTGGAACCCGGATGGGTAGCCGAAGGTCCAAGAGCCAATGGAACTACCGAGGACCAGCTGACGTTACTGGAACCCGGTTACTAAGCAGGAGGTACCCGTGCCTGAAAGCACTACCAAGGACCACCTGACGTTGGTGGAACTCGGATACCCAGAGGGAGGCACCTAAGCCAAAGGCTCTGCCCGGAACCAGCTGACGGTACTGGAACCAGGATGGGGAGCAGAAGGTACAAGAGCAAAAGACACTGCCGAGAACCAGCTGACGGTACTGGAACCCGGATGGGGACCTATTCAAGCTTGTCTTCCTAGGGCCCCAACTGGCGGTGTGTTAGAGCCCAGGGACAGCAGGAGGAGGAGCAGGGGGAGGGGAGTGTAGGCCGAAGCCTGCACAGGCGGCAGCTTTGGGTGTGTTGTGTCTGCGTGGCTTTTGCAGGACACGTTGCCGGCTACACAGCAGGGGAACAGCTGGCGGTGCTGGACCCCACTGACACATTGGCGAGGTGTTTGGCTCTGTGCAGCCAGCACTTCCGGACAGCAACTAGCGTTGTTGGAGCCCGGGCTCTGCAGGTGGAGCAGAGTGTAGGCCGAAGCCTAATTGAACCGATTTCAAAAGTCACCTTTAACCCCCCCTCAGGGGTTACAAAGTAGAAGAGCCACAGCTTATGCAGCAGCAGTGCTGCGCAAGTCAAAGGTTGCTCTTGTAATTTTTCTCCTTGCACACGCTGAATGGAACACGTATAACATTTAGCCCTTTATACAGTCAAACTGTGTAATGGAGGCGAGAGTTCCCTTTGTAATGAGACGCAGCACAGGTGTCAAGAATCCCACCTTGGTGCTGGGTGCAGCCTCCCGAGCGTTGTTATTTGCTGTACAGGAGTCTGCGCTGTCGTGTTATCCCCTGGCCTAGCGCCGTTAGCGCTGCCCATCTTCTGGCATCATGTAATGTCGGCCGGTGCGGTTCGCGATGCCCATGAATCCCAGCCCCGCAGTGTCTTAACATTGTTAAAACACTGCGGGGCTGGGATTCAGGGCCTGGCGCAGCACATATGTTCGCCTCTCACACTCGGGTCCTTACACCCGCTTCAGACTGTGCGGCGTCATCTGATCCCTTATCGCATGCCACGGCCATGAAGCCGCACAGTCCGAAGAAGGCGGAAGGAGAGGAGGGACAGGCGAACTGATGCACTGATCCTGCCCATCAATCACACCCTCGCAGTCCCAATAAATAAGACACCGAGGGGCGTTGTGTGGGTCAGGGCGGCCGCAGAGGCGCAGCCAGCCAAACAATGATGCCAGAAGACGGGCAGCGCTACCAAGGGGGTTGCAGCGTGTCATTACAAAGGAAAGTCACACCACCGGGACGGTTAAATGGTCACACAGAGGACACATTTCAGACGTGTTTTCAGTTCCACATGTGCGAGGAGAATACGTTTCTGAGCCACCTTGCACACATGCAGCATTACCGCTGTACAAGGTGGCTGGATAACGTAAAAACGCCTGGGGGAGGGGGGACAGGTTCCCTTCAATTTCAGTTCTTGTGTCTGCGTGGCTTTTGCAGGACACGTTGCCAGCTGCACAGCAGGGGAACAGCTGGCGGTGCTGGACCCCACTGACACATTGGCTGGTGTTTTTCTCTGTGCAGCTAGCACATCTGGGCCCCAACTGGCGGTGTGTTAGAGCCCAGGGACAGCAGGAGGAGGAGCAGGAGGAGGAGGAGCAGGGGGAGGGGAGTGTAGGCCGAAGCCTGCACAGGCGGCAGCTTTGGGTGTGTTGTGTCTGCGTGGCTTTTGCAGGACACGTTGCCGGCTACACAGCAGGGGAACAGCTGGCGGTGCTGGACCCCACTGACACATTGGCGAGGTGTTTGGCTCTGTGCAGCCAGCACTTCCGGACAGCAACTAGCGTTGTTGGAGCCCGGGCTCTGCAGGTGGAGCAGAGTGTAGGCCGAAGCCTAATTGAACCGATTTCAAAAGTCACCTTTAACCCCCCCTCAGGGGTTACAAAGTAGAAGAGCCACAGCTTATGCAGCAGCAGTGCTGCGCAAGTCAAAGGTTGCTCTTGTAATTTTTCTCCTTGCACACGCTGAATGGAACACGTATAACATTTAGCCCTTTATACAGTCAAACTGTGTAATGGAGGCGAGAGTTCCCTTTGTAATGAGACGCAGCACAGGTGTCAAGAATCCCACCTTGGTGCTGGGTGCAGCCTCCCGAGCGTTGTTATTTGCTGTACAGGAGTCTGCGCTGTCGTGTTATCCCCTGGCCTAGCGCCGTTAGCGCTGCCCATCTTCTGGCATCATGTAATGTCGGCCGGTGCGGTTCGCGATGCCCATGAATCCCAGCCCCGCAGTGTCTTAACATTGTTAAAACACTGCGGGGCTGGGATTCAGGGCCTGGCGCAGCACATATGTTCGCCTCTCACACTCGGGTCCTTACACCCGCTTCAGACTGTGCGGCGTCATCTGATCCCTTATCGCATGCCACGGCCATGAAGCCGCACAGTCCGAAGAAGGCGGAAGGAGAGGAGGGACAGGCGAACTGATGCACTGATCCTGCCCATCAATCACACCCTCGCAGTCCCAATAAATAAGACACCGAGGGGCGTTGTGTGGGTCAGGGCGGCCGCAGAGGCGCAGCCAGCCAAACAATGATGCCAGAAGACGGGCAGCGCTACCAAGGGGGTTGCAGCGTGTCATTACAAAGGAAAGTCACACCACCGGGACGGTTAAATGGTCACACAGAGGACACATTTCAGACGTGTTTTCAGTTCCACATGTGCGAGGAGAATACGTTTCTGAGCCACCTTGCACACATGCAGCATTACCGCTGTACAAGGTGGCTGGATAACGTAAAAACGCCTGGGGGAGGGGGGACAGGTTCCCTTCAATTTCAGTTCTTGTGTCTGCGTGGCTTTTGCAGGACACGTTGCCAGCTGCACAGCAGGGGAACAGCTGGCGGTGCTGGACCCCACTGACACATTGGCTGGTGTTTTTCTCTGTGCAGCTAGCACATCTGGGCCCCAACTGGCGGTGTGTTAGAGCCCAGGGACAGCAGGAGGAGGAGCAGGAGGAGGAGGAGCAGGGGGAGGGGAGTGTAGGCCGAAGCCTGCACAGGCGGCAGCTTTGGGTGTGTTGTGTCTGCGTGGCTTTTGCAGGACACGTTGCCGGCTACACAGCAGGGGAACAGCTGGCGGTGCTGGACCCCACTGACACATTGGCGAGGTGTTTGGCTCTGTGCAGCCAGCACTTCCGGACAGCAACTAGCGTTGTTGGAGCCCGGGCTCTGCAGGTGGAGCAGAGTGTAGGCCGAAGCCTAATTGAACCGATTTCAAAAGTCACCTTTAACCCCCCCTCAGGGGTTACAAAGTAGAAGAGCCACAGCTTATGCAGCAGCAGTGCTGCGCAAGTCAAAGGTTGCTCTTGTAATTTTTCTCCTTGCACACGCTGAATGGAACACGTATAACATTTAGCCCTTTATACAGTCAAACTGTGTAATGGAGGCGAGAGTTCCCTTTGTAATGAGACGCAGCACAGGTGTCAAGAATCCCACCTTGGTGCTGGGTGCAGCCTCCCGAGCGTTGTTATTTGCTGTACAGGAGTCTGCGCTGTCGTGTTATCCCCTGGCCTAGCGCCGTTAGCGCTGCCCATCTTCTGGCATCATGTAATGTCGGCCGGTGCGGTTCGCGATGCCCATGAATCCCAGCCCCGCAGTGTCTTAACATTGTTAAAACACTGCGGGGCTGGGATTCAGGGCCTGGCGCAGCACATATGTTCGCCTCTCACACTCGGGTCCTTACACCCGCTTCAGACTGTGCGGCGTCATCTGATCCCTTATCGCATGCCACGGCCATGAAGCCGCACAGTCCGAAGAAGGCGGAAGGAGAGGAGGGACAGGCGAACTGATGCACTGATCCTGCCCATCAATCACACCCTCGCAGTCCCAATAAATAAGACACCGAGGGGCGTTGTGTGGGTCAGGGCGGCCGCAGAGGCGCAGCCAGCCAAACAATGATGCCAGAAGACGGGCAGCGCTACCAAGGGGGTTGCAGCGTGTCATTACACAGGAAAGTCACACCACCGGGACGGTTAAATGGTCACACAGAGGACACATTTCAGACGTGTTTTCAGTTCCACATGTGCGAGGAGAATACGTTTCTGAGCCACCTTGCACACATGCAGCATTACCGCTGTACAAGGTGGCTGGATAACGTAAAAACGCCTGGGGGAGGGGGGACAGGTTCCCTTCAATTTCAGTTCTTGTGTCTGCGTGGCTTTTGCAGGACACGTTGCCGGCTGCACAGCAGGGGAACAGCTGGCGGTGCTGGACCCCACTGACACATTGGCTGGTGTTTTTCTCTGTGCAGCTAGCACATCTGGGCCCCAACTGGCGGTGTGTTAGAGCCCAGGGACAGCAGGAGGAGGAGCAGGAGGAGGAGGAGCAGGGGGAGGGGAGTGTAGGCCGAAGCCTGCACAGGCGGCAGCTTTGGGTGTGTTGTGTCTGCGTGGCTTTTGCAGGACACGTTGCCGGCTACACAGCAGGGGAACAGCTGGCGGTGCTGGACCCCACTGACACATTGGCGAGGTGTTTGGCTCTGTGCAGCCAGCACTTCCGGACAGCAACTAGCGTTGTTGGAGCCCGGGCTCTGCAGGTGGAGCAGAGTGTAGGCCGAAGCCTAATTGAACCGATTTCAAAAGTCACCTTTAACCCCCCCTCAGGGGTTACAAAGTAGAAGAGCCACAGCTTATGCAGCAGCAGTGCTGCGCAAGTCAAAGGTTGCTCTTGTAATTTTTCTCCTTGCACACGCTGAATGGAACACGTATAACATTTAGCCCTTTATACAGTCAAACTGTGTAATGGAGGCGAGAGTTCCCTTTGTAATGAGACGCAGCACAGGTGTCAAGAATCCCACCTTGGTGCTGGGTGCAGCCTCCCGAGCGTTGTTATTTGCTGTACAGGAGTCTGCGCTGTCGTGTTATCCCCTGGCCTAGCGCCGTTAGCGCTGCCCATCTTCTGGCATCATGTAATGTCGGCCGGTGCGGTTCGCGATGCCCATGAATCCCAGCCCCGCAGTGTCTTAACATTGTTAAAACACTGCGGGGCTGGGATTCAGGGCCTGGCGCAGCACATATGTTCGCCTCTCACACTCGGGTCCTTACACCCGCTTCAGACTGTGCGGCGTCATCTGATCCCTTATCGCATGCCACGGCCATGAAGCCGCACAGTCCGAAGAAGGCGGAAGGAGAGGAGGGACAGGCGAACTGATGCACTGATCCTGCCCATCAATCACACCCTCGCAGTCCCAATAAATAAGACACCGAGGGGCGTTGTGTGGGTCAGGGCGGCCGCAGAGGCGCAGCCAGCCAAACAATGATGCCAGAAGACGGGCAGCGCTACCAAGGGGGTTGCAGCGTGTCATTACAAAGGAAAGTCACACCACCGGGACGGTTAAATGGTCACACAGAGGACACATTTCAGACGTGTTTTCAGTTCCACATGTGCGAGGAGAATACGTTTCTGAGCCACCTTGCACACATGCAGCATTACCGCTGTACAAGGTGGCTGGATAACGTAAAAACGCCTGGGGGAGGGGGGACAGGTTCCCTTCAATTTCAGTTCTTGTGTCTGCGTGGCTTTTGCAGGACACGTTGCCGGCTGCACAGCAGGGGAACAGCTGGCGGTGCTGGACCCCACTGACACATTGGCTGGTGTTTTTCTCTGTGCAGCTAGCACATCTGGGCCCCAACTGGCGGTGTGTTAGAGCCCAGGGACAGCAGGAGGAGGAGCAGGAGGAGGAGGAGCAGGGGGAGGGGAGTGTAGGCCGAAGCCTGCACAGGCGGCAGCTTTGGGTGTGTTGTGTCTGCGTGGCTTTTGCAGGACACGTTGCCGGCTACACAGCAGGGGAACAGCTGGCGGTGCTGGACCCCACTGACACATTGGCGAGGTGTTTGGCTCTGTGCAGCCAGCACTTCCGGACAGCAACTAGCGTTGTTGGAGCCTGGGCTCTGCAGGTGGAGCAGAGTGTAGGCCGAAGCCTAATTGAACCGATTTCAAAAGTCACCTTTAACCCCCCCTCAGGGGTTACAAAGTAGAAGAGCCACAGCTTATGCAGCAGCAGTGCTGCGCAAGTCAAAGGTTGCTCTTGTAATTTTTCTCCTTGCACACGCTGAATGGAACACGTATAACATTTAGCCCTTTATACAGTCAAACTGTGTAATGGAGGCGAGAGTTCCCTTTGTAATGAGACGCAGCACAGGTGTCAAGAATCCCACCTTGGTGCTGGGTGCAGCCTCCCGAGCGTTGTTATTTGCTGTACAGGAGTCTGCGCTGTCGTGTTATCCCCTGGCCTAGCGCCGTTAGCGCTGCCCATCTTCTGGCATCATGTAATGTCGGCCGGTGCGGTTCGCGATGCCCATGAATCCCAGCCCCGCAGTGTCTTAACATTGTTAAAACACTGCGGGGCTGGGATTCAGGGCCTGGCGCAGCACATATGTTCGCCTCTCACACTCGGGTCCTTACACCCGCTTCAGACTGTGCGGCGTCATCTGATCCCTTATCGCATGCCACGGCCATGAAGCCGCACAGTCCGAAGAAGGCGGAAGGAGAGGAGGGACAGGCGAACTGATGCACTGATCCTGCCCATCAATCACACCCTCGCAGTCCCAATAAATAAGACACCGAGGGGCGTTGTGTGGGTCAGGGCGGCCGCAGAGGCGCAGCCAGCCAAACAATGATGCCAGAAGACGGGCAGCGCTACCAAGGGGGTTGCAGCGTGTCATTACAAAGGAAAGTCACACCACCGGGACGGTTAAATGGTCACACAGAGGACACATTTCAGACGTGTTTTCAGTTCCACATGTGCGAGGAGAATACGTTTCTGAGCCACCTTGCACACATGCAGCATTACCGCTGTACAAGGTGGCTGGATAACGTAAAAACGCCTGGGGGAGGGGGGACAGGTTCCCTTCAATTTCAGTTCTTGTGTCTGCGTGGCTTTTGCAGGACACGTTGCCGGCTGCACAGCAGGGGAACAGCTGGCGGTGCTGGACCCCACTGACACATTGGCTGGTGTTTTTCTCTGTGCAGCTAGCACATCTGGGCCCCAACTGGCGGTGTGTTAGAGCCCAGGGACAGCAGGAGGAGGAGCAGGAGGAGGAGGAGCAGGGGGAGGGGAGTGTAGGCCGAAGCCTGCACAGGCGGCAGCTTTGGGTGTGTTGTGTCTGCGTGGCTTTTGCAGGACACGTTGCCGGCTACACAGCAGGGGAACAGCTGGCGGTGCTGGACCCCACTGACACATTGGCGAGGTGTTTGGCTCTGTGCAGCCAGCACTTCCGGACAGCAACTAGCGTTGTTGGAGCCCGGGCTCTGCAGGTGGAGCAGAGTGTAGGCCGAAGCCTAATTGAACCGATTTCAAAAGTCACCTTTAACCCCCCCTCAGGGGTTACAAAGTAGAAGAGCCACAGCTTATGCAGCAGCAGTGCTGCGCAAGTCAAAGGTTGCTCTTGTAATTTTTCTCCTTGCACACGCTGAATGGAACACGTATAACATTTAGCCCTTTATACAGTCAAACTGTGTAATGGAGGCGAGAGTTCCCTTTGTAATGAGACGCAGCACAGGTGTCAAGAATCCCACCTTGGTGCTGGGTGCAGCCTCCCGAGCGTTGTTATTTGCTGTACAGGAGTCTGCGCTGTCGTGTTATCCCCTGGCCTAGCGCCGTTAGCGCTGCCCATCTTCTGGCATCATGTAATGTCGGCCGGTGCGGTTCGCGATGCCCATGAATCCCAGCCCCGCAGTGTCTTAACATTGTTAAAACACTGCGGGGCTGGGATTCAGGGCCTGGCGCAGCACATATGTTCGCCTCTCACACTCGGGTCCTTACACCCGCTTCAGACTGTGCGGCGTCATCTGATCCCTTATCGCATGCCACGGCCATGAAGCCGCACAGTCCGAAGAAGGCGGAAGGAGAGGAGGGACAGGCGAACTGATGCACTGATCCTGCCCATCAATCACACCCTCGCAGTCCCAATAAATAAGACACCGAGGGGCGTTGTGTGGGTCAGGGCGGCCGCAGAGGCGCAGCCAGCCAAACAATGATGCCAGAAGATGGGCAGCGCTACCAAGGGGGTTGCAGCGTGTCATTACAAAGGAAAGTCACACCACCGGGACGGTTAAATGGTCACACAGAGGACACATTTCAGACGTGTTTTCAGTTCCACATGTGCGAGGAGAATACGTTTCTGAGCCACCTTGCACACATGCAGCATTACCGCTGTACAAGGTGGCTGGATAACGTAAAAACGCCTGGGTGAGGGGGGACAGGTTCCCTTCAATTTCAGTTCTTGTGTCTGCGTGGCTTTTGCAGGACACGTTGCCGGCTGCACAGCAGGGGAACAGCTGGCGGTGCTGGACCCCACTGACACATTGGCTGGTGTTTTTCTCTGTGCAGCTAGCACATCTGGGCCCCAACTGGCGGTGTGTTAGAGCCCAGGGACAGCAGGAGGAGGAGCAGGAGGAGGAGGAGCAGGGGGAGGGGAGTGTAGGCCGAAGCCTGCACAGGCGGCAGCTTTGGGTGTGTTGTGTCTGCGTGGCTTTTGCAGGACACGTTGCCGGCTACACAGCAGGGGAACAGCTGGCGGTGCTGGACCCCACTGACACATTGGCGAGGTGTTTGGCTCTGTGCAGCCAGCACTTCCGGACAGCAACTAGCGTTGTTGGAGCCCGGGCTCTGCAGGTGGAGCAGAGTGTAGGCCGAAGCCTAATTGAACCGATTTCAAAAGTCACCTTTAACCCCCCCTCAGGGGTTACAAAGTAGAAGAGCCACAGCTTATGCAGCAGCAGTGCTGCGCAAGTCAAAGGTTGCTCTTGTAATTTTTCTCCTTGCACACGCTGAATGGAACACGTATAACATTTAGCCCTTTATACAGTCAAACTGTGTAATGGAGGCGAGAGTTCCCTTTGTAATGAGACGCAGCACAGGTGTCAAGAATCCCACCTTGGTGCTGGGTGCAGCCTCCCGAGCGTTGTTATTTGCTGTACAGGAGTCTGCGCTGTCGTGTTATCCCCTGGCCTAGCGCCGTTAGCGCTGCCCATCTTCTGGCATCATGTAATGTCGGCCGGTGCGGTTCGCGATGCCCATGAATCCCAGCCCCGCAGTGTCTTAACATTGTTAAAACACTGCGGGGCTGGGATTCAGGGCCTGGCGCAGCACATATGTTCGCCTCTCACACTCGGGTCCTTACACCCGCTTCAGACTGTGCGGCGTCATCTGATCCCTTATCGCATGCCACGGCCATGAAGCCGCACAGTCCGAAGAAGGCGGAAGGAGAGGAGGGACAGGCGAACTGATGCACTGATCCTGCCCATCAATCGCACCCTCGCAGTCCCATTAAATAAGACAACGAGGGCTGTTGTGTGGGTCAGGGCGGCCGCAGAGGCGCAGCCAGCCAAACAATGATGCCAGAAGACGGGCAGCGTTACCAAGGAGCTTGTTGCGTGTGTCAATACAAAGTCAAATCACACCTGAGGGACGTTTTAATGGTCACAGAGGACACATTTTAGACGTGTTCACTTCAACATGGGCAAGGAGAATAAGTTTCTGAGCCACCTTGAACACATGCAGCATTACTGCTGTTCAAGGTAGCTGTAAAACATAGAAACACCTGGGGGAGGGGGGACAGGTTCCCTTCAATTTCAGTTCTTGTGTCTGCGTGGCGGTCGCAGGACACGTTGCCGGCTACACAGCAGGGGAACAGCTGGCGGTGCTGAACCCCACTGACACATTGGCGAGGTGTTTTTCTCTGTGCAGCTAGCACATCTGGGCCCCAACTGGCGGTGTTAGAGCCCAGGGTCAGCAGGAGGAGCAGGGGGAGCGGAGTGTAGGCCGAAGCCTGCACTCGAGCAAGTTGAAAGGAAACCTTTAACCCCCCCCCCCCCCAGGCGTTTGTAGCTGAAAGAGCCATTGTGTACAGCACTAATGCTGGAAAAGGTAAACTTAGCTCTTTTAATTATGGTCCTTGTACATGCGGAACCTAACATTTATGAAATGTGTCTCCTCACAGCGTTAAACCGTCCGGTAGGTGGAACTTTCCTTTGTCGTGTGACGCAGCACAGCCATCATTTTTACCCCCTTGGCGCCGTGCGCCGCCTCCTCAGCGTTGTTTTAATCTGTCCCGGAGCCTGCGCTGTTAGGTTAGCCCTTGGCCATGCACACATGTTGCGCTGCCCGTCTTCTGACCTCATTTGGTGTCAGGCTGGCTGCGCCTGTGCGGGTGCGCTGGCCGAGATCCCGCCTCGCAGTGTCGTCTAATGTAATCCCACCGCGGGCCTGTGATCCGTGCCCGTGCGCAGTGCATATCCTCTCCTCTCACTCCCCTCCCTACGGCTTTTTCAGACTGTGCGGTGTCACGGCCGTGGCATGCTATTAGGGACCAGCTGACATCGCACAGTCTGAAGAAGCCGTAGGGAGGGGAGTGAGAGGAGAGGATATGCACTGCGCACGGGCACGGATCACAGGCCCGCGGTGGGATTACATTAGACGACACTGCGAGGCGGGATCTCGGCCAGCGCACCCGCACAGGCGCAGCCAGCCTGACACCAAATGAGGTCAGAAGACGGGCAGCGCAACATGTGTGCATGGCCAAGGGCTAACCTAACAGCGCAGGCTCCGGGACAGATTAAAACAACGCTGAGGAGGCGGCGCACGGCGCCAAGGGGGTAAAAATGATGGCTGTGCTGCGTCACACGACAAAGGAAAGTTCCACCTACCGGACGGTTTAACGCTGTGTGGGGACACATTTCATAAGTGTTTGGTTCAGCATGTGCAAGGAGCATCACGAAAAGAGGCACTTTTTCCCTTTGCATCATTACTGCTGCACAAGGTGGCTCCTTCAGTAACAAACGCCTGGGGGGGGGGGGGTCAGGTTCCCTTACATTTAACTTGTTGTGCCTGCGTGGCGGTCGCAGTACACGTTGCCGTATACACAGCAGGGGAACAGCTGGCGGTGCTGAACCCCACTAACACATTGGCGAGGTGTTTGGCTCTGTGCGTACAGCACTTCTGGACGGCAACTAGCGGTGTTGGAGCCCAGGGACAGGTGGAGGAGGAGGAGGTTGGAGGAGGTTGGAGGGATTGCCACACACACAGCAGGGGAACAGCTGACGTTACTGAACCCCAATAACAGAGGAGGGACTGTTGACTGTGCGTACAGCACTTCTGGACGGCAACTGGCGGTGTTGGAGCCCAGGGACAGGTGGAGGAGGAGGAGGTTGGAGGAGGTTGGAGGAGGTAGGAGGGATTGCCACACACACAGCAGGGGAACAGCTGACGTTACTGAACCCCAATAACAGAGGAGGGACTGTTGACTGTGCGTACAGCACTTCTGGACGGCAACTGGCGGTGTTGGAGCCCAGGGACAGGTGGAGGAGGAGGAGGTTGGAGGGGGTAGGAGGGATTGCCACACACACAGCAGGGGAACAGCTGACGTTACTGAACCCCAATAACAGAGGAGGGACTGTTGACTGTGCGTACAGCACTTCTGGACGGCAACTGGCGGTGTTGGAGCCCAGGGACAGGTGGAGGAGGAGGAGGTTGGAGGAGGTTGGAGGAGGTAGGAGGGATTGCCACACACACAGCAGGGGAACAGCTGACGTTACTGAACCCCAATAACAGAGGAGGGACTGTTGACTGTGCGTACAGCACTTCTGGACGGCAACTGGCGGTGTTGGAGCCCAGGGACAGGTGGAGGAGGAGGAGGTTGGAGGGGGTAGGAGGGATTGCCACACACACAGCAGGGGAACAGCTGACGTTACTGAACCCCAATAACAGAGGAGGGACTGTTGACTGTGCGTACAGCACTTCTGGACGGCAACTGGCGGTGTTGGAGCCCAGGGACAGGTGGAGGAGGAGGAGGTTGGAGGAGGTTGGAGGAGGTAGGAGGGATTGCCACACACACAGCAGGGGAACAGCTGACGTTACTGAACCCCAATAACAGAGGAGGGACTGTTGACTGTGCGTACAGCACTTCTGGACGGCAACTGGCGGTGTTGGAGCCCAGGGACAGGTGGAGGAGGAGGAGGTTGGAGGAGGTTGGAGGAGGTAGGAGGGATTGCCACACACACAGCAGGGGAACAGCTGACGTTACTGAACCCCAATAACAGAGGAGGGACTGTTGACTGTGCGTACAGCACTTCTGGACGGCAACTGGCGGTGTTGGAGCCCAGGGACAGGTGGAGGAGGAGGAGGTTGGAGGAGGTTGGAGGAGGTAGGAGGGATTGCCACACACACAGCAGGGGAACAGCTGACGTTACTGAACCCCAATAACAGAGGAGGGACTGTTGACTGTGCGTACAGCACTTCTGGACGGCAACTGGCGGTGTTGGAGCCCAGGGACAGGTGGAGGAGGAGGAGGTTGGAGGAGGTTGGAGGAGGTAGGAGGGATTGCCACACACACAGCAGGGGAACAGCTGACGTTACTGAACCCCAATAACAGAGGAGGGACTGTTGACTGTGCGTACAGCACTTCTGGACGGCAACTGGCGGTGTTGGAGCCCAGGGACAGGTGGAGGAGGAGGAGGTTGGAGGAGGTTGGAGGAGGTAGGAGGGATTGCCACACACACAGCAGGGGAACAGCTGACGTTACTGAACCCCAATAACAGAGGAGGGACTGTTGACTGTGCGTACAGCACTTCTGGACGGCAACTGGCGGTGTTGGAGCCCAGGGACAGGTGGAGGAGGAGGAGGTTGGAGGAGGTTGGAGGGGGTAGGAGGGATTGCCACACACACAGCAGGGGAACAGCTGACGTTACTGAACCCCAATAACAGAGGAGGGACTGTTGACTGTGCGTACAGCACTTCTGGACGGCAACTGGCGGTGTTGGAGCCCAGGGACAGGTGGAGGAGGAGGAGGTTGGAGGAGGTAGGAGGGATTGCCACACACACAGCAGGGGAACAGCTGACGTTACTGAACCCCAATAACAGAGGAGGGACTGTTGACTGTGCGTACAGCACTTCTGGACGGCAACTGGCGGTGTTGGAGCCCAGGGACAGGTGGAGGAGGAGGAGGTTGGAGGAGGTTGGAGGAGGTAGGAGGGATTGCCACACACACAGCAGGGGAACAGCTGACGTTACTGAACCCCAATAACAGAGGAGGGACTGTTGACTGTGCGTACAGCACTTCTGGACGGCAACTGGCGGTGTTGGAGCCCAGGGACAGGTGGAGGAGGAGGAGGTTGGAGGAGGTTGGAGGAGGTAGGAGGGATTGCCACACACACAGCAGGGGAACAGCTGACGTTACTGAACCCCAATAACAGAGGAGGGACTGTTGACTGTGCGTACAGCACTTCTGGACGGCAACTGGCGGTGTTGGAGCCCAGGGACAGGTGGAGGAGGAGGAGGTTGGAGGAGGTAGGAGGGATTGCCACACACACAGCAGGGGACCAGCTGACGTTACTGAACCCCAATAACAGAGGAGGGACTGTTGACTGTGCGTACAGCACTTCTGGACGGCAACTGGCGGTGTTGGAGCCCAGGGACAGGTGGAGGAGGAGGAGGTTGGAGGAGGTTGGAGGAGGTAGGAGGGATTGCCACACACACAGCAGGGGAACAGCTGACGTTACTGAACCCCAATAACAGAGGAGGGACTGTTGACTGTGCGTACAGCACTTCTGGACGGCAACTGGCGGTGTTGGAGCCCAGGGACAGGTGGAGGAGGAGGAGGTTGGAGGAGGTTGGAGGGGGTAGGAGGGATTGCCACACACACAGCAGGGGAACAGCTGACGTTACTGAACCCCAATAACAGAGGAGGGACTGTTGACTGTGCGTACAGCACTTCTGGACGGCAACTGGCGGTGTTGGAGCCCAGGGACAGGTGGAGGAGGAGGAGGTTGGAGGAGGTAGGAGGGATTGCCACACACACAGCAGGGGAACAGCTGACGTTACTGAACCCCAATAACAGAGGAGGGACTGTTGACTGTGCGTACAGCACTTCTGGACGGCAACTGGCGGTGTTGGAGCCCAGGGACAGGTGGAGGAGGAGGAGGTTGGAGGAGGTAGGAGGGATTGCCACACACACAGCAGGGGAACAGCTGACGTTACTGAACCCCAATAACAGAGGAGGGACTGTTGACTGTGCGTACAGCACTTCTGGACGGCAACTGGCGGTGTTGGAGCCCAGGGACAGGTGGAGGAGGAGGAGGTTGGAGGAGGTTGGAGGAGGTAGGAGGGATTGCCACACACACAGCAGGGGAACAGCTGACGTTACTGAACCCCAATAACAGAGGAGCGACTGTTGACTGTGCGTACAGCACTTCTGGACGGCAACTAGCGGTGTTGGAGCCCAGGGGCAGGTGGAAAAGCAGAGGAACACAATGTAGGCCGAAGCCTGAGAAAGTCGAAAGGGAACCTTTAACCCCCCCCCCCAAGGCGTTTGTAGCTGAAAGAGCCAGCTTGTGCAGCACAAAAGATGCAAAAGGAAAAGGTGGCTCTTTTCATCATGCTCCTTGCAAACACAGAACTAAACACTTTTAAAATGTGTCCCCTGAAGCCGTGAAACCGTCCCGGAGGTGGGACTTTCCTTCGTAATATGACGCAGCACAGCCATCATTACTACCCCCCCGCCGCCGTGCCCCGGCTCCTCAGCGTTGTTTGATTCCGTCCCGGAGCCTGCGCTGTTATGTTATCCCGTGGCCAGGCACACTTAGCGCTGCCCATCTTCTGACATCATTTGGTGTCAGGCTGGCTGCGCCTGTGCGGCCGCGCTGGCCGAGAGCCCGCCTCGCAGTGTCTTTTGATGTAATCCCACTGGGGGCCTGGGATCCATGGCCATGCGCAGTGCATATCCTCGCCTCTCACTCCCCTCCCTACGGCTTCTTTTTCAGACTGTGCGGTGTCACGGCCGTGGCATGCTATTAGGGACCAGCTGACACCGAACAGTCTGAAGAAGCCATAGGGAGATGAGTGAGAGGTGGAGGTTCAGATATGCACTGCGCATGTCCATAGATCCCAGGCCCCCAGTGGGATTAAATCAGAAGACACTGCGAGGCGGGCTCTCGGCCAGCGTGGCCGCACAGGCGCAGCCAGCCTGACACCAAATGATGCCAGAAGACGGGCAGCGCTAAGTGTGCCTGGCCACGGGATAACATAACAGCGCAGGCTCCGGGACGGAATCAAACAACGCTGAGGAGCCGGGGCGCGGCGCCGGGGGGGTAGGAATGACGGCTGTGCTGCGTCATATTACGAAGGAAAGTCCCACCTCCGGGACGGTTTTACGGTATCAGTGGACACATTTTATAAGTGTTAAGTTTTGCGTGTGCAAGGAGCAAAACCAAAATAGCTACCTTTTTCCTTGTGCAGCATTACTGCTGCACAAGGTGGCTCTTTCAGTAACAAACGCCTTGGGGGGGGGGGACAGATTCCCTTACATTTCAGTTGTTGTGTCAGCGTGGCGGTCGCATGACACATTGCCGGCTACACAGCTGGGGATCAGCTGACGTTACTGAAACCCAATAACACTGGGTCGTATGTTTTGACTGTGCAGACGGCACATCTGAGCCTCAACTGGCGGTGTTGGAGCCCAGGAATTTAAGTTCAGGTGGTAGAAAGATGAACACAACAGGAGACCTGGATAACGTATACAGTGACCTAATTATTTAATCAGGAGGAGGAGTGGCAAATTCCTGCGAGATCCAGGCCTTGTTCATTTTCAGGAAAGTAAGCCGGTCAACGTTATCGGAGGATAGTCGCATGCGACGGTCAGTTAGTACACCACCTGCAGCACTAAAGACACGTTCCGATAATACACTGGCTGCAGGGCAAGACAGCACCTCCAATGCATACTGGCTTAGCTCTGGCCATGTATCCAGCTTTGAGACCCAAAACTTGAAAGGGGAAGAGCCGTCTGGGAGTACAGCAAGAGGGCAAGACATGTAGTCTGTCACCATCTGACGGAACCGTTGCCTCCTGCTGACTGGAGCCGTCTGTGATGGTGTAGACTTTTGTGGCGGGCACAGAAAACTGTGCCACAGTTCGGCCATACTGGTCTTGCCTTGGGCAGAGGCACTGCTTCTGCTCCCTCTTTGTGCAGAGCCTCCACCACTGCCTGGACGCACTGAGCTGCTTTGGAATGCACTAGCAGCACTTCTCTCAGTTGGAATGGAGAAGATGATGGAACTGACCAGTGTGTCTTGGTACTCCCGCATTTTTCGCTCCCGGTTCAACGGTGTGATGAGGCTTTCTACGTTGTCCCGGTAGCGAGGATCGAGGAGGGTGAACACCCAATAATCAGACATGTTGAGAATGTGGTCGATGCGGCGGTCGTTTCTCAGGCACTGCAGCATGTAATCCACCATGTGCTGCAGACTGCCAACTGCCCAAGAAACGCTGTCCCCAGCTGGAGGCGTGATCTCTGCCCGCTCGTCATCACCCCACCCTCGCTGTACACACTGAGTACTGGACAATTCGGGAACTCCCTCCTCTGGACGGATGTCTTCCTCCTCCATTGACTCCTCCTCATCCTCCTCACAAACTGTCCCCTGCCTACGCGTTTGTGAGGAACCACGTGGCGCTGACTGTCCAGAAGATGATGGAAGTGGTGAATCCTCATCCTCCACCTCTTCCACAACATCATCCCTTAGCGCTTGCAGTGATTTTTCAAGCAGGCAGATAAGGGGGACAGTCATGCTGACTAGTGCATCATCTGCACTCGCCATCCGCGTGGAATAATCAAAGGGACGCAAAACCTGGCAGACATCCTTCATAGTGGCCCACTCTGTGGTTGTGAAGTCTGTACGGCGCTGACTGCGACTTTTTTGCGCCTGATACAGCTGGTACTCCATTACAGCTTGCTGCTGCTCACACAACCGCTCCAACATATGTAACGTGGAATTCCACCTGGTAGGTAGGTCACATATGATGCGATGTTCCGGCAGGCGGTGTCGGCGCTGCAGAGCCGCAATGCGCGCTTTTGCCGTGCTGGAACGCCGCAAGTGAGCACACTCTAGGCGGACCTTGTGCAGCAGTGCATCAAGATCCGGATAGTCCCTCAAAAAACTCTGCACGACCAAATTGAGCACATGTGCCAGACATGGGATGTGAGTGAGGTTGCCGAGGCCCAGGGCTGCCACCAGATTTCGGCCATTATCACACACTACCATGCCTGGCTGGAGATTCGCTGGCTCAAACCACACATCGCTCTCCTGCTTGATGGCATTCCAGAGCTCCTGCGCTGTGTGGCTACGATTCCCCAAAAAAATTAATTTCAACACGGCCTGTTGACGTTTGGCCACGGCTGTGCTCATGTCGGTCGTAACAGGTACACGTTCATCACGGGTCCATGTGGAGGTGGACTGTGACGGCTCCTGCAGCGATGATTCTGAGGAACTGGTGTAAGAGGAGGAGTCAATGCGTACAGAATGGATTCCTGCAATCCTTGGAGTGGGCAGGACACGTCCTGCGCCACTCGCACGGTCTGTACCCGGCTCAACGACATTAACCCAATGGGCAGTGAGGGAAAGGTATCGCCCCTGTCCATGTTGACTGGTCCACGCATCGGTGGTGAGGTGGACCTTGCTACTGACGGCGTTCAGTAGCGCGTGTTTTATGTGTCCCTCCACATGCTTGTGCAGGGCAGGGACGGCTTGCCTGCTGAAGTAAAAGCGGCTGGGCACACTGTACTGTGGGACTGCCAATGACATCAAGTCACGGAAGCTGTCAGTCTCCACCAGCCTGAATGACAGCATTTCCAGTGACAGAAGTTTGGCAATGCCTGCAGTCAGAGCCTGTGCTCGTGGGTGGTTTGACGAGAAAGGCCGCCTTTTCTCCCATGCCTGTACTACCGATGGCTGTAGACTGGGCTGGGAGTGTGTGGTTGACTGGGAAAGTGGTGCTGTGGGTGGAATGACAGCGGGTCTCTGGACAACAGGGCCAGAGGTTCTTCCACGGCGATCCTGGGAGGAAGCCGAACCAGCTGCGTGTGAGCTAGAGGAAGAGGCAACACGAGCTGAAGAGGTGGTAGCTGCCGCTGTTGGTTGGCCTAGCTCTTCAGTGTGTTTGTCTAACTCCGCCGGGTGCCTGTTGCGCACATGTTTCCACATGTTGGAGGTATTGAGGTTGGCGACTTTTTGACCTCTTTTGATTTTTTGATGACACACCTTGCATCTGACATAGCAAATGTCATCTGCAACTGTGTCAAAAAAGGACCAGGCACTGCAAGTCTTGGGAGCCCCCCTTTTGACTTTTGGAAGAGACATGCTCCTTACGGGTGCCAAAGCGGAGGCTGCAGGATCCGCAGTCTTCCCCCTCCCTCTCCCTCTTTGGGCCGTACGGGGAATCTCTTCCTCAGAGCTGCTCCCACCACCTTCCTGTCCCTGACGCCAAGATGGGTCAAGGACCTCATCATCTACACTACCCTCTGCCCCCAACTGCTCCTCCTGGGTAGTCTCAGCAGCAGAGCACGCACCAGTAAGTGGCACCTGAGTGTCATCATCAGCTGATGCGGCCTGCGAGGTGGTGACCGGAGCCACTGGCCCACCCGCCTCTTCAGAGGAAGACAGAAAAAGCTGTTGGGCATCACTGCACCCTGCCTCTTCTTCCATTTCTCCAATGCTGCTTGGCTGGCCCCCTGTTTCCAAGCCAAGAGATGATTCAGAGAACAGAAGTAGAGACTGCTCCTGTCCTGGGATCTCTGTCTGCCTGGGCAATTTTGCAGGTGGTGAAGAGACAGATGGCTGCTCTCCAGTGCTCTGTGTCTGAGAGGATGTGGCACTAATGGAAGTTGATGCATTAGCTGCCATCCATCCCACAACGGCTTCAATTTGGTCTTCACGCAGCAGCGGTGTACGGCGCTCGGCGACAAAGCTGCGCATGAACGACTGTTCCCTTGTGAAAGTGGGTGCTGATGACTCACCGGTGCCCGCAGCAGGCACAGAATCCCCACGTCCCCTCCCTGCTCCGCGCCCACGCCCACGCCCACGTGCCTTACTCACTGCCTTCTTCATCTTGGTTGACTGATAAAGATAAGCAGAAAAGTACTAACGGCTTTGTGTGCTTATTCCTGAGCAACTCCTCCTAACAGGTATAAGACACACTAATTTTCTAAAGTGTGGACTAGACTTGAATATGAGCTAATGTGGCCTACACAAATGTAAAGTGGTGTGTAACTGGTGTGTTTGGTGAACTTTATTATTTATTTATTTTTTTGGGGCTGAACTGACAACGGATAGAGCTGCAATCACACGGAGACCGTGCAGACAGCCGTAAACGGCGCTGCAAGGCCCAAAAACCCTCCTCTACTTTATCCTATGTAGTGTTTTTCCACAAATTAGCTGGAGACGGGTGGAAAGACACTAATAGGATTTTTTAAAATAAATTAGCAGCAGACTACACTACTTTGAAAAAAAAGAAAATTGATTTGGCGGTATGACGCAGTGAAAAACCCTGAGCTGCAGACAACCAGGCTACGGCTGCTCACAGACTACAGGGCGAGCTGCAGTCACACGGAGACCGTGCAGACAGCCGTAAACGGCGCTGCAAGGCCCAAAAACCCTCCTCTACTTTATCCTATGTAGTGTTTTTCCACAAATTAGCTGGAGACGGGTGGAAAGACACTAATAGGATTTTTTAAAATAAATTAGCAGCAGACTACACTACTTTGAAAAAAAAGAAAATTGATTTGGCGGTATGACGCAGTGAAAAACCCTGAGCTGGAGACAACCAGGCTATAGCTGCTCACAGATTACAGGGCGAGCTGCAGTCACACGGAGACCGTGCAGACAGCCGTAAACGGCGCTGCAAGGCCCAAAAACCCTCCTCTACTTTATCCTATGTAGTGTTTTTCCACAAATTAGCTGGAGACGGGTGGAAAGACACTAATAGGAATTTTTGGAAAAAATGTGCAGCAGCCTGCACTACTTCAAAAAAAAAAAAAAAAAGGACAGTATGAGGCAATGAACCACCCTCCCTGAACTGAATACAACCAGCTATGGATGGCCTATGTGGCTGCACTCAGACTAGAGAGTGGGCTGCACTCACACACACACACACAGAGAGACCTTGCAGATCGCTGTGAAAACAGCGCTACAAGGCAAAAGGAAGGTGAATAGTAGGTGAACACAGCGGTTGCTAAATTAGCCTTTGGAAAGCACAAAGAAGCAAATCGCTATCTCTAAACTGTCCCTCAGTCAGCAAACAGCGTCCTGTCACTAACTGAATTCACAGCAGAGTGATCGCAAAATGGCGCCAGCGACTTTTAAACTGCATCATGACATCATTTCAGCAGCCAATCACAGCCTTGCCAGTAGTTTCATGCCCTCCATGCTAAACAGGATGTGCCCACACTTGGAATCTTTCTCATTGGCTGAATTTCTGAATTTTGAATCATTGAACTTCCGATTCCGGTATCCGATACGCGCCAAGTATCGGAATCCCGGTATCGGAATTCCGATACCGCTAGTATCGGCCGATACCCGATACTTGCGGTATCGGAATGCTCAACACTACTTAGGACAGAACAACTTAAATATGGGAGAAAAGAGAGCCCTTTATAAACTACAAAGCAACCAGGACTTCCTAATCCGAGAGGCCGACAAGGGAGGTAATATTGTGCTGTGCCTAGCTCCTTATATAACAGGGAATCTATGCAACAGCTGCAAACCACCTCTTGCTATCGTGTCTTACCCACTGACCCACCTTCTTTTTTCAAGGATCGATTGGACACCTTGATCCGACAAGCTGCACAGAACAATATCTTGAACAACAAAGAGGAAGATCTCCTCTCTGCTCATCATCCAGTTGTACCAACCTTTTATCTTCTTCCTAAAATGCACAAGTCTCTATCGGACACACCAGGTAGGCCCATTGTGTCTGGGATTGGCAGTCTTTTTGAACGTCATTACATCTATCTGAATTTCTTTCTTCAGCTCTTGCGTCCTCTTTACGCTTGTTTATCATGGACTCTACTCACCTTATTCAACATCTTGACGGACTTTTAATCCCAAATAATACCATCTTGATAACTTTAGATGAAGAGTCCCTTTATACGAGAATTAATCATGACCTGGGCATTGAGGATGCCTCCTTCTTTCTTTACTCCAATTCCACGGGAGATAGGAGACATGATTCTTTTATCTTGGACCTTATACATTTTGTGCTTGATAAAAACTACTTCACATTTGACAATTTCAATAAACAAATCACTGGGACTGCAATGGGTGCCATCTGTGCACCTTCATATGCAAACATCTTTTTGGGTTGGTGGAAGGAAACGGTCATCTACAGACACAACAAGTATGTCACCAAGGTGTTGACATGGCTCCGCTTTACTGTCTTTTATGGTCAGGGACCATGGAACAGTGCAACTCATTGATTACAGAACTCAATGACAACAATTTAAACATTGAGCTCGCTTCTACAACATCCTGCACGACTGTGGATTTCCTTGATCTGAGGCTCACCGTTGCTGATTTGTACATTTCTACAACTCTTTTACGTAAACCCACAACCACTAACAACTTATTACACTACACTAGTTTTCATCCTTACCAGCTAAAAAATGGAATTCCTAAGGGACAATTTTTCCACCTCAAGAGAACTTGTAGTACTCTATTGGAGTTTCAGACATGGGCAAAGAATTTGACCACACGCTTTAAACAACGTGGCTATCCCAAAGGAGTTATTTCTGATGCATTCCAACAAGCAAGATAGACCACATGCCAAAATCTACTCCAGAGAAGACCACGTGAGTCAGCTAGACATCTTAGTATTATTACGACCTTTAACAATCAGTGGCAAGATATACGTAGAATACTGGGAAAAAATTGTGAAATCCTACTAAGTGAGCCAAAATTGGCTCCACATATTGCAACAGCACCAAGTGTGGTAGCTATACCAACAAGAAACCTCAAAGACATTCTTTGTCATAGCCACTATACTCATTCAACAACGAAACAAAATAGGGGTGTCAGAACATTTGGGACGTATCCATGTGGCAATTGCAACATTGCTAACATACTATCGCACAAGAAGACTTTTCCATCTCAATTTTTCCATTCAAGATCTCCCCTAAAAAACATGTTTTCAATTGCAAATCGCGTAATGTGGTATACGCTCTGGTTTGTAATTGTCCGAAAATGTATGTTGGTCAGACAACACAGGAGATTGCCCACAACAACACCTGTCCAACATATCTATGTCAAAGAATAATCAAGATAAAGGAAAAACTCTCACCTCAATTGCCCCACACTTCCTGGAATCACATGGAAGCTCCATAGTTGGGCTGAAGGTAATGGGCCTTGAGGAGATACCAGCTAACATCAGGGCTGGAGACACCACTAACAAGCTCTTAAGATGTTAATCCAAATGGATTCACAACTTACCAAGCTTAGCACCCCACAGACTAAATGAGGAATTGTTGTTCACAGGCTTCTATAAATAACACCTGTATTATTATCTGACCTGTTCTATTTTCTTTCTCTCTTTAAAGCCCGGCAATACATGAGGGACAGACAGGAAAATTGCAAGAACCCAACAGCATCCTATTCTTCTCCTAGTGAATTTGTGTTTTTGTAATTGTCCAATTCAAGGCGTCACTAAGGACACCAATTAAAGAAAATGTTGATCACCTCCTTCATAATACCCTCCTACCTTTTCTCTTCCCACCCCCTCCATTTTCTTTACAATATTATATGTCAATTATTTTTTGCAGGACCCTTATACTCCTTATTACAGACTATTCTGTTAATGAGCATGAATAGCACTGAATAATTGGACTGAAAAGTTGATTTTGCACTGTATATATATATAGGCTTTTTTCTACATACATCAGCCGAACATTTGGGGCATTTTTTAACATCTATTCTACCAACCATTCTACTTATGGAGCGTTTGAGGTTCATTCACCAACCCTTTGCTTTGATATAGCATATGGCTTCATTTCATCATAGTGCTCATGTACCCCTTTTCTTCTTTATCCTGGCCCTGGGTCTTTGTCTTGCTGTATCTTAGACCTTTGTCATTAATGCATTTAATAAATCTTATACTTCTGAGACTTAAAGTCTTCTTTCCACTGCTTCATTATAATATATTTAATTTTCACTTTTACAAATATTCATTATATATATTCTCTCTTTATATTTTTTCTTTATATTCTTTAATACTCTTAGTATTCTATTTTTATTTATTTTTATCTGTATTCGTATCTGTATTTTTATTTTTACATCTCATCAGATGGATCATCATTATTTTTCTACATATATTGTTATTTTTCCTCAGACAACAATGCATTTGAATTTTTTCAATATTAAAACTTTTTCCTCTCATTTTTCTAACCAACATTTCATTATGTACAAACTAAACCAGCAGATGAATTGGGTTCTATCTGCAATAGACCATGGTCTCCCTCATGCATTATACAATTATGAGTCCAAAGTTCCAACTCTTGTAAAAACATTACCTCCATGTCTCTACATTCTCCTCTGGTTTGTCTATTTGCAGCCTGGCTATGCCACTTGCTTGTGCTACATACCGCTCTGGTCTCCTCACGCATGCATGATTCTTATGCTGCCTTGGTAACCGATACACATAGTGGCGTTATGTCACTTCCTGTCCGATGTGACCATGGCTCAAAGTAAGTTACCCAGCTTTGCCTAACTGAAATCTATTATGAACTGTATTTATATTGAACCCTTGCCACCGCATCTTCAGGCCCTGAAGATGCCAGCAAAGTCTGGAGGCATGCATTGTGCAATTTCTGTTCTGCCCTGTTCCATTCTCCACTGCTCTGATATTAAGGATCTCCCAGCATACAGGTCTCCTTTTCTGCTATCAGGTTTGTCTCGAACTCCACAGGTTGTTTTATTACTTACATTCCTAAAGGTACCTTCACACGAAGCGACGCTGCAGCGATAGCGACAACGATGCCGATCGCTGCAGCGTCGCTGTTTGATTGCTGGAGAGCTGTCACACAGACCGCTCTCCAGCGACCAACGATGCCGAGGTCCCCGGGTAACCAGGGTAAACATCGGGTTGCTAAGCGCAGGGCCGCGCTTAGTAACCCGATGTTTATCCTGGTTACCAGCGTAAAAGTAAAAAAAACAAACAGCACATACTTACATGCGTCCCCCGGCGTCTGCTTCCTGACACTGACTGAGCTCCGGCCCTAACAGCACAGCGGTGACGTCACCGCTGTGCTTTCACTTTCACTTTTAGGGCCGGCGCTCAGTAAGTGTCAGGAAGCAGACGCTGGGGGACGCATGTAAGTATGTGCTGTTTGTTTTTTTTACTTTTACGCTGGTAACCAGGGTAAACATTGGGTTACTAAGCGCGGCCCTGCGCTTGGTAACCCGATGTTTACCCTGGTTACCAGTGTAAAACATCGCTGGTATCGTTGCTTTTGCTTTCAAACACAACGATACACGGCGATCGGACGACCAAATAAAGTTCTGGACTTTATTCAGCGACCAGCGACATCACAGCAGGATCCTGATCGCTGCTGCGTGTCAAACGAAATGATATCGCTAGCCAGGACGCTGCAACGTCACGGATCGCTAGCGATGTCGTTTCGTGTGAAGGTACCTTTACTTGGGCACTTCTTATCCACAGAATCTCTTTGCCCTGTGACATGTGCTTACATTGCTTCACTGACTGTTATCTGTTAAAGAGTCTCCTGGGCTAGCAATATGCAACTACACTCATACCAGAGTAGTTGTGTATTAGCACTACCTCACTAAGCATCATGTTGAATCATCCTGTATTGAAAATGTTTTGTGAGGCTATTAGGCCAAGCCATGAGTCAGAATTTTCAAAGAGTCCAAAGGCAGAAGCCAGGAGGGTACGTCACAAACAGAAGGAAGAGACAAAGGCGTGGTCAGGTAACGTTCCAAGGTCAGAATACCAGGAGGATAATGGATCAAGCAGAAGGGGTTAAATAGTTGGATGGTCAGAACAAAGTCCAAGGTCAGGCAGCAAATGATCAAGCATACAGAACTCAGGGCACAGGGAGCACAAACCTTCAAAGCTGAATGTACATCTGGCAAAGGTCTGGGGGAAACAGCTCAATTAAATAGCATAGCAATCACCCAGGATAGTGAACTCTTGGAGACAGCGGATTCCTCACAGTCTCAGAATGGATAGTGGAGCTGTCAATCAACACACTGACAGCTCATCACGCCCCTGTATCAGATTGGATGGCCAACCTGTCAATCAAAGTACTGATAGCTTCAGCATGCCCCTGTACCGGCCGATCTGTCTGTGACTGCATCCCAGACATACTGAGGGTGGAATCCTGACAGTGGCTATATCTCAGATATAGATAGTACTCTTAGAGAAAGGAGGGGCAGGTCCTTGCCTTATCATGGGCTTATTGTGTTTGGTTGCTTTAAAATGTTTTAAATATTTGTAGTGGTGTGTGTTCAAATAAAATCAATATATAAAGTTACTCTGCACTACTATTTGTTTTTTTCTAAAAGAAAATCGGACGTCACTATAACGGTGATATCCACTTCTCTAATACATTACCTTGCTACCTATAAGGCTTCTCTGTACTATCTACCATTATTTTTTTTATTTATTTTTTTTAATTGGACGTCACTTATACTGCAACATCCGCTATTCTAATTTGCTAAAAAAAAAGTCCCTTGGCATAGACTCTGATCAGCAGCAATACTGCTCAGAGCGCTGCGGTCACAAGAACAGCATGAATGAAAAAAGCGCAAAAAAGTGCTAAAAAATACAATTGGAAGAGGGGGAAATTAGGGGTGTGGGGAAGGGGGGGCTGGAACAGGGATTGTGGAACTGCTGCTGCTGCTGTAATCACATATCAGTCACACATCAGCCAGCACAGGGCATAGATCGCAGGAGGATAGCAATGGCCACCAATGTTTTTTTATTTCTCACGGGTAACATAGGGTATAGAATCACTCTGCATGCCAACTCTGAGGTGAAGCTGAGGTAAAGATGGTGTGCAGAGTGTGATCGCCATTTAAGATGAACCCCTTTGGCGATGCAATGTGGTGACCAGAAGATAGCTGCGCCGTATATATACTTCGTTTAGAGGGAACGCAGCTCCTGCAGCACCATATATATGGCACATGTCATGAAGGGGTTAAGCACCTGTCCCTATAAAATAATATATACCATGTTTATGTCACACTCCCACAGGATTTACCCTGCACCCCCACTGAACAGAGTGGTACTACAAATACAATCCTGTGCAAATGTTACCTGAACCTGAAGGTCCCAACATGCCCAATGGCACCATGTACTCGGCCAGCACTGAACACTTTCTCCCCCCAAAATAGCAGAAATAGTGCAAGTTATCGTAAGGTCCCACTGAGGGCGAAAAGCGAGAGAGAACAGTATAAGGCAATGAAAGCTGCTATTTTAAATAATGCTGAGGCAGACACAGACAGAAGAGGGCCGTTTGACTCTAATTCTTCCTAGTGCACCCCCTTATGTGTCTGCTTTGGAGGTGTTAGTGGTCCCCCTTAACTGTTCAGCTATAATTGTTGCTTCTGTGTTGCACTCTGCTCCACTGTAAATCTTCTAAAGACTAGAGAGCTCTTTTTGCCCTAGACAGTGTGATTTTGCCAGATTATGTCTTCTCATGTGTTAAATGAAATTACAGTATCATCCTGTTTTCAGCAAGTTTTTAATTGTGCTGTTTCCTTGACCCAATCGATGCCCTTTTGTCATGAACGATATAACTATAAATTATTCATAATATCAGCAATTCAAGCACTTCATTTCTTCCTCTAGTAAAAAGAACATTAGAAGTATTTTGCCTGTTTTATGTAATAGATATCGCCAAGTTCACCATTTCTTCAGTTATTTTTCAAGTGCACTTCTGAATTCATTTTCTCAACTCCTCTTTTCTAAAACGTTTTCAACAGTCTTATAAAAATATCTTATGTTTCTCTGTTTTTAAATCCTCAATACTTACTATATTTTCCAAAATTGCCTAATTACCTTATATACTTGAGTATAAGGCGAGATTTTCAGACCATTTTTCTTAGTTCAAAAGTGCCCCTCTTGGCTTTTAATCGAGTCATTGTCCCAGGGGGTCGGCGGGGGAGGGGGAGCGGCAGGAGAGGTGGCTGTCACATCATACTCACCTGCTCCTGGCGCGGTCTCTGCCCTACCCTGCTTCTCCACTGGTCTCCGGCGCGGGCAGCTCTTCCTGTGTTCAGCGGTCACGTGGTACTGCTCATTAAAGTAATGAACATGGACGCGACTCCACTCCCATAGGAACACAGGAACAAGCTGCCAGTGCCAGAGACCATCGGAGAAGCAGGGACCACTCCACTCCAAGATGGGGTGAGTATGACGGGGAGAGTGAGCCATGCGATATTCACCTGTCTCGTTCCACAGCCGGGATCTGTCTTCCGCATCCTCTGGCTGTGACGTTCAGGTCAGAGGGCGCGATGACGTGGTTAGTACGAGCCCCCTGCCTGAACAGTCACTGCAGAGACTCAGAAGACACAGCGGCGCGTGGTGGTGGAATGGGGATAGGTGAATATCGCAAGTGCCGGGGCCTGAGCCAGCGGCGACTCCCGCACCTGGCCAACATAGTGCGCCGATGTTCCTGCCTGCTCAGGACACCGGCACCAGACCCCCAGCGACGAGAGGTGAGTATGTCATTTTTTTTTTTTAATCACAGCAGCAGCATATGGGGCATAATATTCTCTGGAGCATCTTATGGGGCCATTATTAACCTTTGTGCAGCATTATATGGGGCATATTATTCTATTGAGCTTCTTATGGGACCATCAACCTTTATGCATCACCATATGGGGCAAATTATTCTACAGAGCATCTTATGGGGCCATTATTAACCTTTTTGCAGCATTATATGGGGCATAATATTCTATGGAGCATCTTATGGGGCCATCAACCTTTGTGCAGCATTATATTGGGCATAATATTCTAAGGAGCATCTTATAGGGCCATCAACCTTTGTGCAGCATATGGGGCATATTATTCTATGGAGCATCTCATGGGGCCATCATTAACCTTTTATGCAGCAACCTTTTATGCAGGAAAGAAGGTTTAAGCATAATAATAGACGCGGATTCTTTACTGTAAGAGCAGTGAGACCATGGAACTCTCTGCCGTATGATGTTGTAATGACGAAGCTGCCTAGCGCGGCGATACGCGTGGGATTCTCCCACACCTTCTCCTTGACTGCCCACAGAGCCGTCAGCACTGGGGTCTTCTCCATGACAGCCGTTAGACATGTAACTATTTCGGCTCCTCCTTCTCTGCTGTGAGCCGGTTGTTGTCGTTGGCTGTGTCTCTGGCTGCATTACCGCCCAGCCACACTTGCAGCATTCTTTTCTTTATAGCCGTGATTGGTGCATACATCCATAGTGGCTTGCTTTCATGTGTCCCATTGCTGATATAGCCTAAACACCTCTTATTCCCTCATTTTTTCCTAGTGATATATGGTTCATCTTAGTCACAGGATTTTATTTATACAGTGATTATTTCACATGTTTGGGGTTTGATTTGCGGTGTGATAACTTTGGGGACGCCCATTGGTTATCGGTATCTGTGGTGCTATAATTGTACAAGTTATAAGTAGGGTTGAGCGACCTTTACTTTTATAGGATCGGGTCGGGTTTCACGAAACCCGACTTTTTCAAAAGTCGGGTAGAGTGAAATCGGCCGATCCTATAAAAAAGTCGGGGTCGGGGTCGGCCGAAACTCGAAACCCAATGCAATGCATTGGGTTTCCAATGGTTCCCAGGGTCTGAAGGAGCGGAAACTCTCCTTCAGGCCCTGGGATCCATATTTAAGTGTAAAATAAAGAATTAAAATAAAAAATATCGCTATACTTACCCTCTGACGGGCCCTGGTACTAACTGGGAACCTTCCTTCCTTAGAATCAGCCTTCCAGGACCTTGCGGTGACGTCGCGGTGACGTCGCGGCTTGTGATTGGTCACGCGGCCGCCCATGTGACCGCTCGCGCGACCAATCACAAGCCGCGATGTCACCGTGACGTCACCGAAGGTCCTGGAAGGGCTGATTCTTAGGAAGGAAGGCTGCCGGAAAGAAGCAGGGCGTGTCCGAGGGTGAGTATATACCTAATAGGAATATACTCACCCTCGGCTTCGTTTTCCCATTGAGGGAGGTGTAAACATGTCGTAGGCTGGACAAACAGCTGCTGCAAATTAGGAGATTGGAACACTCAGTAAGACCACTCCACAAGCAAGACCTTTTTATAGGAAAGCTAGGTGTCAGCCGGGAAAGGTGGGGCAAAATAATTTGAAATCCAGGAGTGGTTCATTTTAATGAAGGTGAGATCATCCACATTTGGGGTAGCCAGACGAGTCCTTTTTTTGGTTAATATTGAACCAGCAGCACTGAATACTCTTTCTGATAGCACACTAGCTGCTGGGCAAGCAAGCTCCTGCAATGCATATTCTGCCAATTCAGGCCAGGTGTCTAATTTGGATGCCCAGTAATCAAATGGGAATGACGCTTGAGGGAGAACATCGATAAGGGATGAAAAATAGTTAGTAACCATACTGGACAAATGTTGTCTCCTGTCACTTTGAATAGATGCTACAGTACCTGTCCTGTCTGCGGTCATAGCAAAATCACTCCACAACCTGGTCAGAAAACCCCTCTGTCCAACGCCACTTCTGATTTGTGCACCTCTAACACCTCTGCCCTGTAGCCCCCTGCAGCTCGTGTGAGAACCATCACCGGCGCTGTGTGCTGGGAATGCCTGAATCAAACGGTCTACAAGAGTTGCTTGTTTGGTTGCTAATATTTGTTCGAGGTTCTCATGTGGCATAATATTTTGCAATTTGCCTTTATAGCGAGGGTCAAGGATGCAGGCCAACCAGTAATCGTCATCGGTCATCATTTTAATAATGCGTGGGTCCCTTTTGAGGATACGTAAGGCATAATCCGCCATGTGGGCCAAAGTTCCAGTTGTCAAATCTGCGGTTGTGCTGGTTTGAGGGGCAGTTACAGGCAAATCTACGTCACTTGTCTCCCTTAAAAAAACAGAACCCGGCCTTGCAACGCCACTAATTTCTGTTGGCCCAGGAGAAGCTTCCTCATTAAAAAAGTACTCATCCCCATCATCCTCCTCATCCTCCTGATCCTCTTCGCCCGCTACCGCGTCCTCTACACGGCCCTGACCAGACAATGGCTGACTGTCATCAAGGTTTTCCTCTTCCTCGGCTGCAGACGCCTGCTCCTTTATGTGCGTCAAACTTTGCATCAGCAGACGCATTAGGAGGATGCTCATGCTTATTATGGCGTTGTCTGCACTAACCAGCCGTGTGCATTCCTCAAAACACTGAAGGACTTGACACAGGTCTTGTAGCTTCGACCACTGCACACCTGACAACTCCATGTCTGCCATCCAACTGCCTGCCCGTGTATCCTCCCACAAATACATAACAGCACGCCTCTGTTCGCACAGTCTCTGAAGCATGTGCAGTGTGGAGTTCCACCTTGTTGCAACGTCGATGATTAGGCGATGCTGGGGAAGGTTCAAAGACCGCTGATAGTTCTGCATACGGCTGGAGTGTACGGGCGAACGGCGGATATGCGAGCAAAGTCTGCGCACTTTGAGGAGCAGGTCGGGTAACCCCGGATAACTTTTCAGGAAGCACTGCACCACCAGGTTTAAGGTGTGAGACAGGCAAGGAATGTGTTTCAGTTGGGAAAGGGCTATGGCAGCCATGAAATTCCTTCCGTTATCACTCACTACCTTGCCTGCCTCAAGATGTACAGTGCCCAGCCATGACTGAGTTTCTTTCTGCAAGAGCTCGGACAGAACTTCCGCGGTGTGTCTGTTGTCGCCCAAACACTTCATTGCCAATACAGCCTGCTGACGCTTGCCACTAGCTGTCCCATAATGGCACACCTGGTGTGCAACAGTGGCAGCTGCGGATGGAGTGGATGTGCGACTGCGGTCTGTGGACGAGCTCTCGCTTCTGCAGGAGGATGAGGAAGAGGAGGAGGGGGGGGCGAACGCCTACAGCCAACTCTTTCCTTGACCGTGGGCTGGGCAGAACTGTCCCAATATTGCTGTCCCCTGTGGACCCTGCATCCACCACATTCACCCAGTGTGCCGTGATGGACACGTAACGTCCCTGGCCATGCCTACTGGCCAATGCATCTGTTGTCAGGTGCACCTTTGTAGTCACAGACTGCCTGAGTGCATGGACGATGCGGTCTTTAACATGCTGTTGGAGGGCTGGGATGGCTTTTCTAGAAAAGAAGTGTCGACTGGGTAGCTCGTAGCGTGGTACAGCATAGTCCATCAGCGCTTTGAAAGCTTCGCTTTCAACTAACCGGTAGGGCATCATCTCTAATGAGATTAGTCTAGCAATGTGGGCGTTCAAACCCTGTGTACGCGGATGCGAGGATGAGTACTTCCTTTTCCTAACAAGAGTCTCATGTAGTGTGAGCTGGACTGGAGAGCTGGAGATCGTGGAAATAGCGGTGGTGCCGGTGGACATGGCAGACTGAGAGAGGGTTGGAGATGGTATTCTTGCCGGTGCCCTACATGCAGTGTTTCCTACTACGAACCTGGTGATTCCCTGACTGCTTTGGCCTGGAGACAAAAGCTGCACAGATACTGCAGGTGTTGCAGGAAATGGTGGGCTTACAGTGAGGGAAGGGATGTAGTGTTGCTGACTAGCTTCACTGGCCGAGGGTGCTGCAACCTTTAGGCACGTTTGGTAGTTAGTCCAGGCTTGCAAATGCATGGTGGATAAATGTCTATGCATGCAACTTGTATTTAGACTTTTAAGATTCTGACCTCTGCTTAAGGTAGTTGAACATTTTTGACAGATGACTTTGCGCTGATCATTTGGATGTTGTTTAAAAAAATGCCAGACTGCACTCTTTCTACTATCGGATACCTTTTCAGGCATTGCAGACTGAGCTTCTTTAACCGGATGGCCACGCTGTCCTCCAACTGGTTTTGGTTTTGCCACGCGTTTTTGGCCAGATACGGGCCTGGCAGATGGAACCTGTTGTGATGTTGATGCCTGCTGCGGCTCCTCCTCCTCCTCCACTTCAGAACTACTGCCGCCTGCACCCTGTTCCCCCAATGGCTGCCAATCGGGGTCAACAACTGGGTCATCTATGACCTCCTCTTCTATCTCGTGTGCAACTTCGTCTGTGTCACCGTGTAAGCCGGTGGTATAGCGTTCGTTCGTGACGGGGCACCATAGTCTCAGCTGGGTTTGATTCTGGCTCAGTACACTGCGAGGGCAATGTTCTGGTCTGAGTCAAAGGAACAGCATAGTAATCTGGCTGTGGCTGTGCATCAGTGCACTCCATGTCCGATTCAACTTCTAATGGGCATGGCCTGTTAACTGTTTCACTGTCTAACCCAGGAACGGTATGTGTAAAGAGCTCCATGGAGTAACCCATTGTGACTCCTGACGCATCCTTCTCTCTTGTTCTGGGTGAAGAAGACAAGGAAGCGACTTGTCCCTGACCGTGAACATCCACTAACGATGCGCTGCTTTTACAGTTTGCACTTTCAGAAGAGGAGGCAAAAGAGCTAGAGGCTGAGTCAGCAAGGAAAGCCAAAAATTGTTCTTGCTGCTCCGGCTTTAAAAGCGGTTTTCCTACTCCCAGAAAAGGGAGCGTTCGAGGCCTTGTGTAGCCAGACGACAAACCTGGCTCATCAACTCGAGACTTAGGTGCTGTACTGCTTTTACCACGACCACCTGATGCTCCACCACCACTACCATCATTACCAGCTGACAATGACCGCCCACGGCCACGACCTCTTCCACCAGACTTCCTCATTGTTTGCAAAACATAACCAAAGTAACGGTATTTGTTACTGTAAAACAACTTATAAGGTGAACTCTAACTTCTGTAGGATTTATATACACCTTTATAGGTGGCTGACACTGAAAGGAAAACCAGGCCCAATGTTACACACTAGGTTTTCTGTGCCCCAATAATTTGAGACAGATGGCACACACACGACCGGCACTCAAGCAGAAATGCCAATCTTAATCTCCCACTATTTATTTATTTTTTTCAGGGAGAATTTACAAAAAAAAAAAAATGGCCCAGTATTACACACTGGTTTTCTGTGGCACACAATGAGAGACAGATGCCACACACAGCAATGGCACAGAGGCAGACTTGCCAATCTTTATCTCCCACTATTTATTTTTATTTTCAGGGAGAATTTACAAAAAAAAAAAATGGCCCAGTATTACACACTGGTTTTCTGTGGCGCACAATGAGAGACAGATGCCACACACAGCAATGGCACAGAGGCAGATTTGCCAATCTTTATCTCCCACTATTTTTTTTTTTTTCAGGGATAATAAAAAAAAAAAATGGCCCAGTATTACACACTAGGTTTTCTGTGGCACACAATGAGAGACAGATGCCACACACAGCACTGGCACAGAGGCAGACTAGCCAATCTTTATCTCCCACTATTTTTTTTTTTTTCAGGGAGAATAAAAAAAATAAAAAAAAAATGGCCAAGTATTACACACTGGTTTTCTGTGGCACACAATGAGAGACAGATGCCACACACAGCAATGGCACAGAGGCAGACTTGCCAATCTTTATCTCCCTGCAGTAATCTCAGAAAAGTATGGCAGGCAGCTATAAAAAGGACTGCTGCACACAAAAGTGTGGACAAACAAACAAGATAGCTGTGCAGAAAGGAAGGAACAACAGGATTTGTGCTTTGAAAAAAGCAGTGGGTTTGCACAGCGGCGTACACACACAGCAACGCAGCTATCAGGGAGCCTTCTAGGGCAGCCCAATGAGCTACAGCGCTGAGGAAAAAAAAATGTAGCTTCCACTGTCCCTGCAAACAAAAGGTGGTGTTGGACAGTGGAAATCGCTACAGCACAAGCGGTTTGGGGGTGAATGTACCCTGCCTAACACTATCCCTGCTTCTGACGAAGCAGCAGCAACCTCTCCCTATGCTCAGATCAGCAGCAGTAAGATGGCGGTCGGCGGGAACGCCCCTTTATAGCCCCTGTGACGCCGCAGAAAGCAAGCCAATCACTGCAATGCCCTTCTCTAAGATGGTGGGGACTGAGATCTATGTCATCACGCTGCCCACACTCTGCGTCCACCTTCATTGGCTGAGAAATGGCGCTTTTAGCGTCATTGAAACGTGACTTTGGCGCGAAAGTTGCGTACCGCACACAGGGATCGGGTCGGGTTTCATGAGACGCCGACTTTGCCAAAAGTTGGCGACTTATGAAAATGACCGATCCGTTTCGCTCAACCCTATTGATGAAGAGATATTTTGGAGACCTGCATTTTGAAGCTACCCTCATCTATTTAGATGACATCATTGTCTATGCCACCACCTTTGAGGAACACCTGCAACGGCTGGAACAGGTGTTTAGTCGGCTGCAGAAGCGCGGCCTGAAAGTAAAACCTTGGAAGTGTCATCTGTTTTGCAAGCAGATTGAATATCTGGGACATGTCGTATCCACCGATAGGGTGAGACCGGCATGTGAGAAGATAGCAGCAGTGCAGGACTGGCCCACTCTGAAGACCTTGAAGGATGTCTGGGCCTTTCTGGGACTTACCGGATATTATCGACGGTTTGTGAAAAACTTAACTCGAATTGTTAATGCGCTGCTGGAATTGTTGAAGGGAGTACCATCTGGTGCCAAGAATCAGGCCATCCAGTGAGGAAATAGCCAAGAAGAAGCTTTCCGAGCCCTAAAAATGGCCCTGACCGAAGCACCCGTACTGGCCTACGTCTCTCAACATTTCATCCTGCACACCGATGGGAGTCTACATGGATTAGGAGCTGTATTGTCGCAGATGCAGGACAGGAAAGAGCGAGTGATTGCTTATGCGAGCCGGTCTCTTCACGACTCTGAACAAAATCCAGATAATTACAGCTCTTTTAAGCTGGAACTGCTGGCTTTAGTGTGGGCAATTACCGAGAAATTCGCTGAGTATCTGTCTGGGTCTGAAGTCTTGGTACACACCGATAACAATCTTCTTGTCCACCTGGAAAATGCAAAACTGGGGGCTCTGGAGCAGAGATGGGTGGCCCGAATGGCAAAGTACAGATACAAGAATGCATATTGGAGAGGAGCTGAGAATTTGCATGCTGATGCTCTATCCAGAGTGACTCACGAGCGACCCGGGCGTAATTGGGACAAAGAGCTGGAGGCTGAAGAGATCCCTGGGTGTTGGAACCCAGCCAGGACATTGGCAGCAATGCAGGGACAGATTGGGGAGGCTTCCAGAGAACACACCCTGGGATGACCCCGTGATGACTGGGTCTGACATCACCAAGAGGATGGAGAACGTGCTCGGTTGAGGCAGTGGGTGGCCTTGTAGCAACTTCCCAGCTGAGAAGAGAGAGAGGCCCTGTCTCTGGGAACATTGCAGATCCTCCGGCAATGGGAGAGGCTCCAGTTGGAAGATGGCTTATTGTACTGGAAAGTGCAGCTAGCACGAGACTTGGGAAATACCTGGCAAGTGGTGCTTCCCAAAAAATTGATCAGTGAGGTGGCTGTTGTGAAATTGGATTTTGGGCTCCCCCGGTGGCCACTGGTGGAATTGAACTGGTGTGCATCATCCCCTCTGTTCACCTGTTTCCATCAGGATGTGGGAGTCGCTATTTAACCTTGCTCCTCTGTCACTTCCATGCCGGTCAACATTGTAATCAGAAGCCTTTCTGTGCATGTTCCTGCTGCTAGACAACTCCCAGCTAAGTTGGACTTTAGTCCTCGTTTGTTTTTGCATTTTGTTCCAGTTCACAGCTGTAGTTTCGTTTCTGTGTCTGGAAAGCTCTTGTGATCTGAAATTGCCACTCTGATGTTATGAGTTAATACTAGAGTCTTAAAGTAATTTCAGGATGGTATTTTGATAGGGTTTTCAGCTGACCATGAAAGTACCCTTTCTGTCTTCCTGCTATCTAGTAAGCGGACCTCAATTTTGCTAAACCTATTTTCATACTACGTTTGTCATTTCATCTAAAATCACCGCCAATATATGTGGGGGCCTCTGTCTGCCTATCGGGGAAATTTCTCTAGAGGTGAGCCAGGACTATATTTTCCTCTGCCAGGATTAGTTAGTCCTCCGGCCGGCGCTGGGCGTCTAGGGATAAAAACGTAGGCAACGCTACCCAGCTACTGTTAGTTGTGCGGCAGGTTTAGTTCATGGTCAGTTAGTTTCCATCCTTCCAAGAGCTAGTACTTATGTTTGCTGGGCTATGTTCTCTTGCCATTGAGAACCATAACAGTTTGACCGGCCCAAAAAGGGTTAAATTAATTGACAGAGAAAGGAGAGAAAAGAGAAGTCTGCTGAAGATTTTTTTTTTTTTTTTTTTCCCTTCAGTTCTGAGTGTGCTTGTAATTGAATCCCTTGCAAGTCTGCCTATATTGCAGCCTTTCTCTCTCTCTCTCTCCTTCTAATCCTGGAATGGCTCTGTGTTCACCTGTTTAAAATGGATATTCAGAGTTTAGCTGCAGGTTTGAATAATCTCACCACGAAAGTTCAAAATTTACAAGATTTTGTTGTTCATGTTCCTATATCTGAACCTAGAATTCCTTTGCCTGAATTTTTCTCGGGGAATAGATCTTGCTTTCAAAATTTCAAAAATAATTGCAAGTTGTTTTTGTCCCTGAAATCTCGCTCTGCTGGAGATCCTGCTCAGCAGGTCAGGATTGTGATTTCCTTGCTCCGGGGCGACCCTCAGGATTGGGCTTTTGCATTGGCTCCAGGGGATCCTGCGTTGCTCAATGTGGATGCGTTTTTTCTGGCCTTGGGGTTCCCTGTGCCTGCGGGTCTGAATGAGTCCATGACAATGGCTATCCAGATCGATAGGCGTCTGCGGGAGCGCAAACCTGTGCACCATTTGGCGGTGTCTACTGAGAAGACGCCAGAGAATATGCAATGTGATAGAATTCTGTCCAGAAGTGAACGGCAGAATTTAAGACGAAAAAATGGGTTGTGCTTCTATTGCGGTGATTCAACTCATGTTATATCAGCATGCTCTAAGCGTACTAAGAAGCTTGATAAGTCTGTTTCAATTGGCACTTTACAGTCAAAGTTTATTCTATCTGTGACCCTGATTTGTTCTTTATCATCTATTACCGCGGATGCCTATGTCGACTCTGGCGCCGCTTTGAGTCTTATGGATTGGTCCTTTGCCAAACGCTGTGGGTATGATTTGGAACCTCTTGAAACTCCTATACCCCTGAAGGGGATTGACTCCACCCCATTGGCTAGCAATAAACCACAATACTGGACACAAGTAACTATGCGGATTAATCCGGATCATCAGGAGATTATTCGCTTTCTTGTGCTGTATAACCTACATGATGTGTTGGTGCTTGGATTGCCATGGCTGCAATCTCATAACCCAGTCCTTGACTGGAAAGCTATGTCTGTGTTAAGCTGGGGATGTAAGGGGACGCATGGGGACGTACCTGTGGTTTCCATTTTATCATCTATTCCCTCTGAGATTCCTGAATTCTTGACTGAATATCGTGACGTTTTTGAAGAACCTAAGCTTGGTTCATTACCTCCGCACCGGGAGTGCGATTGTGCCATAGATTTGATTCCGGGTAGTAAATACCCTAAGGGTCGTTTATTTAATCTGTCTGTGCCTGAACATGCTGCTATGCGAGAATATATAAAGGAGTCCTTGGAAAAGGGACATATTCGTCCTTCGTCATCTCCCTTAGGAGCCGGTTTTTTCTTTGTGGCTAAGAAAGATGGCTCTTTGAGACCGTGTATTGATTATCGGCTTTTGAATAAAATCACGGTTAAATATCAATATCCGTTGCCACTGCTGACTGATTTGTTTGCTCGCATAAAGGGGGCCAAGTGGTTCTCTAAGATAGATCTCCGTGGGGCGTATAATTTGGTGCGAATTAAGCAGGGGGATGAGTGGAAGACCGCATTTAATACGCCCGAGGGCCACTTTGAGTATTTGGTCATGCCTTTTGGTCTTTCAAATGCCCCTTCAGTCTTTCAGTCCTTTAGGCATGACATTTTCCGTGATTATTTGGATAAATTTATGATTGTGTATCTGGATGATATTTTGATTTTTTCGGATGACTGGGACTCTCATGTCCAGCAGGTCAGGAGGGTTTTTCAGGTTTTGCGGTCTAATTCCTTGTGTGTGAAGGGTTCTAAGTGCGTTTTTGGGGTTCAAAAGATTTCCTTTTTGGGATATATTTTTTCCCCCTCTTCCATCGAGATGGATCCTGTCAAGGTTCAGGCTATTTGTGATTGGACGCAACCCTCTTCTCTTAAGAGTCTTCAGAAATTTTTGGGCTTTGCTAACTTTTATCGTCGATTTATTGCTGGTTTTTCTGATGTTGTTAAACCATTGACTGATTTGACTAAGAAGGGTGCTGATGTTGCTGATTGGTCCCCTGCTGCTGTGGAGGCCTTTCGGGAGCTTAAGCGCCGCTTTTCTTCCGCCCCTGTGTTGCGTCAGCCTGATGTTGCTCTTCCTTTTCAGGTTGAGGTCGACGCTTCTGAAATCGGAGCTGGGGCAGTTTTGTCGCAGAGAAGTTCCGATTGTTCCGTGATGAGACCTTGTGCCTTTTTCTCGCGTAAATTTTCGCCCGCCGAGCGGAATTATGATGTTGGGAATCGGGAGCTTTTGGCCATGAAGTGGGCTTTTGAGGAGTGGCGTCATTGGCTTGAGGGGGCTAGACATCAGGTGGTGGTATTGACTGACCACAAAAATCTAATTTATCTTGAGTCCGCCAGACGCCTGAATCCTAGACAGGCGCGCTGGTCGTTGTTTTTCTCTCGGTTTAATTTTGTGGTGTCCTACCTGCCGGGTTCTAAGAATGTTAAGGCGGATGCCCTTTCTAGGAGTTTTGAGCCTGACTCCCCTGGTAACTCTGAACCTACAGGTATCCTTAAGGATGGAGTGATATTGTCTGCCGTTTCTCCAGACCTGCGGCGGGCCTTGCAGGAGTTTCAGGCGGATAGACCTGATCGTTGCCCACCTGGTAGACTGTTTGTTCCTGATGATTGGACCAGTAAAGTCATTTCTGAGGTTCATTCTTCTGCGTTGACAGGTCATCCTGGAATCTTTGGTACCAGGGATTTGGTGGCAAGGTCCTTCTGGTGGCCTTCCCTGTCTCGAGATGTGCGAGGCTTTGTGCAGTCTTGTGACGTTTGTGCTCGGGCCAAGCCTTGTTGTTCTCGGGCTAGTGGATTGTTGTTGCCCTTGCCTATCCCGAAGAGGCCCTGGACGCACATCTCGATGGATTTTATTTCGGATCTTCCTGTTTCTCAGAAGATGTCTGTCATCTGGGTGGTGTGTGACCGTTTCTCTAAGATGGTCCATTTGGTTCCCCTGCCTAAGTTGCCTTCTTCTTCCGAGTTGGTTCCTCTGTTTTTTCAAAATGTGGTCCGTTTGCATGGTATTCCGGAGAATATCGTTTCTGACAGAGGAACCCAATTCGTGTCTAGATTTTGGCGAGCATTCTGTGCTAGGATGGGCATAGATTTGTCTTTCTCGTCTGCTTTCCATCCTCAGACAAATGGCCAGACCGAGCGGACGAATCAGACCTTGGAGACATATTTGAGGTGTTTTGTGTCTGCAGATCAGGATGATTGGGTTGCTTTTTTGCCTTTAGCGGAGTTTGCCCTCAATAATCGGGCCAGCTCTGCCACCCTGGTGTCTCCTTTTTTCTGTAATTCGGGGTTTCATCCTCGATTTTCTTCTGGTCAGGTGGAATCTTCGGATTGTCCTGGAGTGGATGCTGTGGTGGAGAGGTTGCATCAGATTTGGGGGCAGGTAGTGGACAATTTGAAGTTGTCCCAGGAGAAGACTCAGCTTTTTACCAACCGCCGGCATCGGGTTGGTCCTCGGCTTTGTGTTGGGGACTTGGTGTGGTTGTCTTCTCGTTTTGTCCCTATGAGGGTTTCTTCTCCTAAGTTTAAGCCTCGGTTCATCGGCCCGTACAAGATATTGGAGATTCTTAACCCTGTGTCCTTCCGTTTGGACCTCCCTGCATCTTTTTCTATTCATAATGTTTTTCATCGGTCATTGTTGCGCAGGTATGAGGTACCGGTTGTGCCTTCCGTTGAGCCTCCTGCTCCGGTGTTGGTTGAGGGCGAGTTGGAGTACGTTGTGGAAAAAATCTTGGACTCCCGTGTTTCCAGACGGAAACTCCAGTATCTGGTCAAATGGAAGGGATACGGTCAGGAGGATAATTCTTGGGTGACTGCCTCTGATGTTCATGCCTCCGATCTGGTCCGTGCCTTTCATAGGGCTCATCCTGATCGCCCTGGTGGTTCTGGTGAGGGTTCGGCGCCCCCTCCTTGAGGGGGGGGTACTGTTGTGAAATTGGATTTTGGGCTCCCCCGGTGGCCACTGGTGGAATTGAACTGGTGTGCATCATCCCCTCTGTTCACCTGTTTCCATCAGGATGTGGGAGTCGCTATTTAACCTTGCTCCTCTGTCACTTCCATGCCGGTCAACATTGTAATCAGAAGCCTTTCTGTGCATGTTCCTGCTGCTAGACAACTCCCAGCTAAGTTGGACTTTAGTCCTCGTTTGTTTTTGCATTTTGTTCCAGTTCACAGCTGTAGTTTCGTTTCTGTGTCTGGAAAGCTCTTGTGATCTGAAATTGCCACTCTGATGTTATGAGTTAATACTAGAGTCTTAAAGTAATTTCAGGATGGTATTTTGATAGGGTTTTCAGCTGACCATGAAAGTACCCTTTCTGTCTTCCTGCTATCTAGTAAGCGGACCTCAATTTTGCTAAACCTATTTTCATACTACGTTTGTCATTTCATCTAAAATCACCGCCAATATATGTGGGGGCCTCTGTCTGCCTATCGGGGAAATTTCTCTAGAGGTGAGCCAGGACTATATTTTCCTCTGCCAGGATTAGTTAGTCCTCCGGCCGGCGCTGGGCGTCTAGGGATAAAAACGTAGGCAACGCTACCCGGCTACTGTTAGTTGTGCGGCAGGTTTAGTTCATGGTCAGTTTAGTTTCCATCCTTCCAAGAGCTAGTACTTATGTTTGCTGGGCTATGTTCTCTTGCCATTGAGAACCATAACAGGTGGCCACCGAAGCTCATGAGAGAGGGGCCCACTTTGGCCCGGAGAAGACATTCCAGTGGCTGCAGAAGTTGGTCTACCATCCTCGGCTTAAGATTGCAGTAGATTAAGCTTGTCACATGTGCAGGAACTGTGAACTGGCCAAGCCTCCAGAACAGTTGGTGGCCCCTACACAGATCATCGTGACTTCTGCTCCCCTAGAGATATTGATGATCGATTACTTGACTGTGGGCCCAGCTCACCTAGAATAAGAACACTATCTGGTGATGACCGATCATTTTACCAAATTTGCTGTGGTAACTCCGACCCGGGATCAGACTGACGAATTGGCGGCACAGGCCATTTGCAGAGACTTCATCCGATTATACGGTTGTCTGAAGAGAATCCATTCTGACTAAGGTGCCTGTTTCCAAGGAAGAGTAATGGAAGAACTGCATCACCTGTATCAGATTGACAAATTTAGAACGACGCCCTAACATCCGCAAGGAAATGGAGCCTGTGAGCGTTTCAATCGGACGCTGATTCAAATGCTGAGGACGCTAGAGGAGGACCAGAAAGTCTGTTGGCCTGAGTATGTGGCCAAATTAGTTTGGGTGTACAACAACAGGGTACACGGCACGACTGGATACACGCCATACACCCTGCTGTTCGGCCGAAAAGGGCGAGAGATCACTGAGTTGGAGTTGGACCCTGAGGAGGACAACTGCGGATGGGGGTGCCCCCTGGGTCCATGAACATCGACATCATTTACAGACTCTGCATTGATTGATCCACATGAAGTATCGGGAGCTTGAACATCATGAGATGATGCCCCTGCGAGGGACAGCTCTCTAGGCCAGAGACCGAGTACTGGTTCGAGACAAGCGGCCTCGGGGCAAGTTGGAATATTGGTTGGAGAAAACCCCTACTGGGTGAAACGCCAGATTGGATCCGAAGGTCCTGTCTATGAGTTTCAACCTGAAGGGGAAGAAGACACCCCCACTCGAGTAGTCCATCAGAACATGGTATATCCTTGTTTGTCACGAGACCCAGATCACTTAGAGAGAACGTGAAACTTTCCTGAAACATTCCATTCTACAAATGTGGACTGTGAGGAAGAAGAATTTTCTGGCCCGTCAAGAGCCTGAAACTTCTGAGGTGGCTGCTCCACTGAATCTGGGCACATCTCCGCCCTCGCCCGTTCAACCTGACTCCACTACCCAACCTGATTTACGCCGAACAGAATGAACAACAGCTGGAATACCACCCAGTCGTTATGAACAAGACCAATTTATTTGGCAGTGGATCATCCGAGAAATAGAGGAGTGTCAATGTTTAATGCAGGAACTCTTGCCCGTGGAATGGCGAGCTAAAGGAGAGGGTGAGTGTAGGGAGGAGAACCGGGCCATGGGTACCTGTCCTATGCCGGGTCTGGAACTGTCAAGGCTGTCTCTTCTGTTGTCCGGGAAAAGAAGTAAGAGACCGGACAGACCATTGCAATTGGAAATAGGGGTATGGAAAAGCAGCATCAGCCTCAGCGTGCGTGGAAGCAGTCAGTCTTGGCGTGAAACAGGCAGCATGCAGCACAATGAGAGAAGTGCTCCGTCCATTGAGCATCGGGGCTGCGCCGGCCGATGTCCGTGTACTCCCACTGTGACCATCAGGGATTGTAGAGAGAGAAGCGCAGCACGCCAGGTAACTGGCAGATGGCAGGGTGCTGTGCACTTCGTGGCCGTGAGTACAGCGCATGTGCCGCAAAGAGAGAACAGGGTACTGGGCAGACGTTTTGCAGCCCACCTTGCCAGCATATACTTTCCCACCCACAGGGGTCTATGATCGAGCTGCGGCCTTGTTTGCTTCATCCGCGTATGTTCATGGACTAGGCCTCACTGGAAGGTACCGGAGACCGACTGCTGCCGCCGGAAGATGGACAAACACCGCGCCAGTTGTTGTTGGCGCTACTAACCCCCAAGTGGTAACTGCATTCTGAAGAACTCCTGACATAAGTGCACAACAGAACTATCATCAATTTGTTTATTAACCCTATGTATCCTTCTCAATTGGACTGCTATTCCCCCATTTAACCCTTCATCTCCCTGCAAGGAGTTAATCCCCTGTTAAATTAGCTAACCCTTGCTCTGCCTTCTGTCTGACAATGCATCCCGCTTTCACAGGCACTGAAGGATTTTAAACCTTTACAGAGTAATGTATTAGCAATAGTTTTCTTTTCAAGATGCCTTGAGATCATTAACAAGTTCCCCCCGTGTATTTTTAAGCTGATCTCTCACCTTCCTCATGGTCAAGGATAACCCACAAGGTGAGATTTTGCAAGGTGCCCCAAATCGATGTTGATTGACAGTCTGTTACGTGTCGAGATCCTGCCTCTGCACAGGGGGAATCTCAAACCATCTCTGCTGCGGTCTCCCATTCTTCTCCAGCCGCAGTGGAGTCTGCTCAGCGGAGACGTCGGGCCCAGCGTCTAGCTCAGGCTGATGCTGGATGACTGGTTACTGCTTCCTTTCCAGCTTCTGCCATTGTAGCCAGTACTGGGCAGTGGCGAGCAGACGTGTTTGGGACTAAGTCCTGCTCTTCCCTTTCTGAGCATGCCCAGGGCAAGATGTCTCGTTGGAGATCAAGGGTCACATGCTTAGATACTGCAGCAAATCCCATTGGTCCTTTAGGAAGGTCCTGAAGGTGTTCTTCTTCTGTGGCTGACTCCCATTGGTCCTTCTGGGAAGGTCCTGTTCTTGCTGCAGCTATAAAAGGTTTGCATGGCCATGCACTAGTGTACATTTGGAATCGTGTGTGTGTTGATGAGTGCAAGTCGTTTTTTAAAATCCCCTCCCTTGTGTATGACTGTTCGCAAAAGGTGGATGCTTGCTGTCTAGCGCCCGACTAAGCTGTCAACATAAAGACACACGATACAGCGTCTATTGCTGTAACCGCCAGTGCGGCGCCGTGCGCTTATAGAGCGCTTTCCTATCCCAAGTCTGGGTGGTTAGTGGCGTCTGCCAAAGCGGCACAGCACACACTGTTGTGCTTTAACTTATATTTTCTGTTACTTTGACACCCCAGTTGCGGTGTCGAGCGCAAGTGGCCTGAACGTACTCTAATCCTGTGTCTTGGGATAGAGTCCTGAGACTCCTTGCTTGCGCTCTTGGTGCGGTACCGCTGCCCTGTGATGCAACAGGGTTTGCTTCCTTCACACAGGGTGAAGTTAGCCCGTGTGTGTATCCACATTGTACCGCTATATAGTCCGTCATTACTCAGCAGCAGGTTCCATCTCTGCACGGTGGACCCCGGGCTGCGAACGCACCTTATACCATCTCTCTTATAATTTGGTGCATTCCGCTAGCCCTAACACAGTCAGTTTGTATTTCTTCCATTTTCTTACTATTGCACCAACATTTGTCTCCTTTTCACCAAGCGTCTTACTTATGGTTCTGCAGCCCATTCCAGCTTTGTCCAGGTCTATGATCTTGTCCCTGACATCCTTATAAAGCTCTTTGGTCTTGCTCATGCTGTAAAGGTTAGAGTCTGACTGATTAATTGAGTCTGTGGACAGGAGTCTTTTATAAAGGTGACTATGTAAGACAGCTGTCTTTAATGCAGGTAACGAGTTGATTAGGAGCATCTAACTGGTCTGTAGGAGCAAGAACTCTTAATGGTTGGTAGGGGATCCAATACTTATTTCTCACTGCAAAATGCCAATAAATTTATAGACGGTAATTCATACAATGTGATTGACTCAATTTTATTTATGATATTCTATCTCTCAATGTTAAAATTAACCTACCCTTAAAGTTATAGACTGTTCATGTCTTTGTCAGTGGGCACATTTCCAAAATCAGCAAGGGATCAAATACTTATTTCCCCCATTGTATCTACCAGTGCCAGACTGGCCATCTGGCCATCCTGGCAAATGCCAGATGGCTGCCTCTGGTCGTGGGCTGCCTTGTCTGCTACGTTGTTAACAGCATCGGTGTTCTCATGACACCCATACTGTTAAGAGTTGTGATGGAGCACCAAGTTGCTGACGCTTACCTTAGCACGCTACAGGTATCATTAGAAATATTGGTATTGTAGTAAATCTTACTTTCCTCCATCCAGGGTAATATTAGTAATATATCCCCATCTGCTACTTGGGGATGGGGACAACATGGGCCTGTGTGATTTCAAATGTCAGGGCTGAATTTCGGCCCCAGCCCGTACCTGGTATCTACTAACACAAATTTTTTAAAATTTACTGTTGTATATAAACAGCGTTCTATCAACCCCTGTTTTCACCTCATGATCTCTGTTGCATCCAGACACCTGCGTTACATATTGCCAACCATGGAAGAGAACACCCAGGGCCGGACTGGGACTAAAATTCAGCCCTGGCGTTTGAAGTTACACAGGCCCACTTGTCACATGGTGACTGTATAATATCTTTGTACACTTGTAGACAGGGCCGGTTTTCGGCAAAGTGGGACCCTACGCCTAGGCAAAGTTTAAAATGGGGCCCCAAATGCTAACATATTGCACATCACACAAAAGCATTTCAGTTGTATTTACAAGCGCTGAGTTCAGGCCGCTAAATGAGTTTCATCAACAATACTGAAGTTGTTCAACACTTGTTTCCTGGTCTTTTTCCACCAGCTGAGGAATAATGATGGGACAGAACGATCACTAACAGATCACTAACAGATCACCATACAGTATCATGTTATCAGCAGCACATCTACAGTTTACACCGGCGATGTGCTGCTGAGAACAAGGATTTTTGTCCATCAAAAACAATCTGAATATGCAGCATTTTACTTGTTTAGTAAAATACACCCCATAGTCCTCCATATATTATAATGTGCACCACAGTCCTCCATATAGAATAATACACTCCCTATAGTCCTCCTTATATTAAAATACACTGCTCAGTCCTCCATATAGCACAATACACTCCTCATGGTCCTTCATATAGCATAATACACTCCTCATAGTGCTCCATATAGTATAATGCACCACCATAGTCATCCATGTAGTACAATTCACTTCCCATAGTATAATTGACCCCATAGTTCTTCATATAGTATAATGTATTCCCCATAGTCCTCGATACAGTATAATGCAGCCCACACATAGTATAATGCAGTCACTACCCTACAGAATATAATGCAGCCACCCCAGAGTATAATGCAGCCACCCCAGTATATAATGCAGCCAACCCATAGAATATAATACAGCCCACCTCCCCATAATATATAATGTAGCCCCATAGAATATAATATACCCCCACAATAGTATATAACGTGTATGGACCCGACTCCACTCCCATAGGGGTGGAGCAGCATATTAATTACTGTAATGAGCGGTACCATGTTACCGCTCAATACAGGAAGAAGCTGCCAGTTTCCGGAGAACCAGGGACATGCAGGGACAGCGCCAGGAGCAGGTGAGTATAACGGGGGCATTGCGCGATATTCACCTATCCGCGTTCCAGCCGAGCTCCGTCTTCCGCATCCTCTGCAGTGATGCTCAGGTCAGAGAGTGCAATGATGCGATTAGTGTGTGCGCAGCCCTCTGCCTGAACTTCAGTGCAGAGGATGCAGAAGACACAGCGGCACCCAGTGGTGGAACGGAGAAAGGTGACTATAGAAAGTGCCGGGGTCCTGAGCGACGAGAGGTGAGAATGTGATTTTTTATTTTTTTTTAATCACAGCAACAGCATATGGGGCAAATGTGTCTATGGAGCATCTTATGTTGCCATAATCAGCATTTGTGGAGCATTATATGGGGCAAATGTGTCTATGGAGCATCTTATGGGGCCATAATCAGCATTTGTGCAGCATTATATGGGGCAAATGTCTGTATGGAGCATGTTATGGGGCCATAATCAGCATTTGTGGAGCATTATATGGGGCAAATGTCTGTATGGAGCATCTTATGGGGCCATAATCATCATTCGTGCAGCATTATATGGGTCAAATGTCTGTATGGAGCATGTTATGGGGCCATAATCAGCATTTGTGGAGCATTATATGGGGCAAATGTCTGTATGGAGCATCTTATGGGGCCATAATCAGCATTTGTGCAGCATTGTATGGGACAAATGTCTGTATGGAGCATCTTATGGGGCCATAATCAGCATTTGTGCAGCATTATATGGGGCAAATGTGCCTATGGAGCATGTTATGGGGCCATAATCAGCATTTGTGGAGCATTATATGGGGCAAATGTCTGTATGGAGCATCTTATGGGGCCATAATCAGCATTTGTGCAGCATTATATGGGGCAAATGTGCCTATGGAGCATCTTATGGGGCCATAATCAGCATTTGTGCAGCATTATATGGGGCATATTTTAATATGGAGCAACTTATGGGGCCCATCATGAACTGTATGGAGCATTATATGGGGCTCCTGATTCAATATGGATATTCAAAAACACTTAACCTACTGATGTCTCAATTAATTTTACTTTTATTGGTATCTATTTTTATTTTTGACATTTACTGGTAGCTGCTGCATTTTCCACCCTAGGCTTATACTCGAGCCATTAAGTTTTCCCAGTTTTTGGTGGCAAAATTAGGGGTCTCGGCTTATACTCGAGTATATGTGGTATATTTTAATACTCTCTGACCTTTCCTCTATTATTTGATTAATAGAAAGGGTTATATGTGGTTATTCTATAATTGAGAGATGTTCATTACCAGTAGATGATGCCATTGTTTTGGGAAAACTTTATCTAGTTGGCTAAAAAAGTAGAAACTTTAGATACAATAGGTTAATATTATCAGATAATTGGTGAGCCTTCTGCCAGCATTCCCACTACTAACTGATTGAAAGTGCCACTACTCTCTGGCAAGTGTGGTGGCTGACTCATTTTACCAGTCACAGCTCTGTTTTTTATAGTGCTGTCTGGTGATGCAGCTTTCAACAACTCAGTCCCATTCAAATAAATAGGACTGAGCGGCAATACTACAAAGACATCATACTGGGAGCAGGGAAGGGGATTAGTGGTGCCTCACCGGAATCCAGATGAACACAGGTGCCAGGAATGCTGGATACTACTCATAAGCGATAGCAAAGGAATGAAAAAAGTTCCAGCACCAGGCGTCTCTTCGTTAAAATCTTCAATATTTTATTTTTATGTCAAGAATAACATCATCCAGGGACGTAGCCCCTAAACGCCTGACGCATTTCGAGCAAAGTTCTTACTCATAGGCATAAAATATAGACCCCCACTAATCTAACATTATTGACCTCTTACAAGAATAACTACAGTGTGAGAAAACCCTTTTAAATGCTATGTTCACCACTGCAATTCATATTTTTTTTATTATTCTAATGCATATAAAATAAACAAATATTTAATTTCGCAAATAGTCTTCATTAAAAATTTCCAACAAGCTACAAAGATCTGTGCCTCTACGTTTCCAGATTCTCTACGTTTCTTTCCCTCTTGTCTCGGTACCTCTACGTTCAATGCTTGCTTCTGTACAATATTGCTAATTTTAACATTTAAACGCTTTCAGCAAAAGAAACATTTGCTTTTGGAATTCTCTACAGTCCACATTATGCAGCAATAGCATGACAGTAAAACTATAGTTGGAATCATTAAAAGATTTAATTTTTACTTTTCAGAATCTTTCAAAGAAACAAACTTTGAAGGCACGAATAATGTGAGACTCCAGGGTATTTTATGTCTCATAGCAGAAGGGTTCTTCACATTTCATGTTGGTACTCTTGAGAGGACATCCTACCTAAGGGATCAGATTGTTTTTGTCATTTGAATTTTTATGGTGCGATTCCTCAAAATGTTTGAAAATGAAGCATAAAACATGTCCTTGTTTTAACAACCTCCTGAAAGCAAAGGGATTATGATGTAGGTCTGTTCTGTGAATTACAACCCTACTCTTCAGCCAGTGGACTTTGGCATATAACAGCTGTGATTTATAGAGACCATGTGTCACAGAAGTTAATGTTTTCAATGCTTTAAAAAGAGGATGCCATAAGCTATGGTAACCATTCATTTTTCTTGATTCAAAAATGTTATTCCATTCTCCAAAAATGCAGATGAGCATAAAATTGCTTTTGTGAATATTTCAGCTTTGCGTATTTGACTGTTGATTCTTTTTTAAAATGCTGCCTAACGGAGCTGGTAAATGAAATGTTACTGTTTAAAGTGGGATTAAAGGGTCTTAATGTTCTTTTTTTCTCCAGACCTGGGGTGCAGATTAGCTGCATGTTTTGTGAACAAATGTAGTAAATCCAAATAAATGTTTGCTAGCGGCGAGAGATCCAAATAGAATCTCACCATGTGCTCAGGAATCCACAGAGACTCATTATAATCCCCGCACCTTTAGAGCACAGTGTTTTTCAGGCCAGACAAGACTTTCCACCATTTGCCTTTATCTTTGTGCTACATAATACACACTTGTTTGTCCTCTGACCTAGTATGTTCAAGAACCTTTCTTTCCCAGATCTTACACGCCATGCCAGGTTACATTATCATTTCAAGAGGGCTCCTAGAGCTTGATTAATGGGAATAACATCACTCTTTGTTGTACTGCGCCTACAATAACTTCACACCAAGGCTAGTTAAACCAATTCATAACAACCAACTTTCATTGGCAGAAATACAGCAAAAATGGTCACTTTGTTGACCTCTTTATTTTTGCTTCAGTGAAAACAAAGTTCTATGCGCACCATGCAATAAACAACATTTAAAGGAAAGCTAGGCGGTACCTATGTTTACATAAATGGCTTTCATAAAAGCAATACATTTTCCACGAGCGTAGCTGTCATCTCAGTAATGTCCTTTCATAAGGCAAAAGTGCATTTACCTTGGTTGCCAGGATACTACCTTGCTTTTAAAATGTAAAGTTCACACCGCTCTTGAGGGCTCATATTAGGAAGGCTCCAAAGTGCAAAGAGGAATAATAAAATTTAAAGTCAATTCATACTTAGGACCTGATTTGTCAACCTTGACGAAGTAAAGCTTGAGAAACACTCATTTGGGACTCAATTATTTCTTGTGCAAGTTATGTGAAAAATTTAACTCAACAGTGTTCATGTGCAAGCAAAAGTAAAAGTGGGTCTTAGTGTACGTAGAGTGCGGAGCAATTATTATTTAGATTTCCTGCACAATATGGCATCTGAAAAGGCTTTTGACTCAAAGATGGTGTGTTACAGTGATTGACAGATTTGGATGATATAAAGGGTGACCATTTTTATCATGTGCCTGAGGTGTGGATATGGTGTTTGGATAATTTTCAGCCGATATCAGCTATCTATTCACATTTTTACATTGGCTTTATCGATAAGCAAAGGTGAAAGTGAGAGGTTTACATACCTGTATAATCACGTTAGAAATTGCTCAAATTGGCACAATAAAAGTTAAAGGAAAGTTATTATTGTTCCTTTTTCTGTGTTTCAGTTCTTTCTGATACTCACAACTAAAAAATTGCAAATTCAGTGATCTAACTTGAAGCCATGAGGCTGTATTCAACTGTCTTGTGATCAGTGTCAAGCAGTAGGTCGATTACTGCATCGTATTCTCATTAGCTGGCATCAGTGTTTGATTGTTTGACTGTTGCATACTCCATCACTGCTGTTTTCTCCTGTATCCTGCTGTTCATTTATGCCGGCATTTGTTGGTCCAGATAGGTGTCTAATACAGCTTAATTCCTTAGAATCTACCACATCATTAAAGGGTCTTTTGCAGAAAATAATTGAACAATTACTGCATAGCACTAGACGGCGAACAGTAAGCAGTTAAGATGGACCTTTTAGACACAACAGCAGATACAAAATTATTATAGAGATGTTACAGCCCAAGTACACTGACGAGAATAAGGTAACAATGTTTTGAACTTTTACTTTTCGGGCTCCATATCTCACCATCCACTACTACGTTGAACGTGACACTACCATCATTTTATAGACAATCATCTTGACTATCTCATACATAAATTTGACTTGCAACTATTTAATATATTATTAGTTACTAGATGGCAGCCCGATTCTAAAGAATCGGGAGTCTAGAATCCATATATACTTTATTTATTCAAATGTAAGAATAATACAATTAATAAATAATAGTAAGAAAGAACAAAAAATGGCTGCACTCACCAGCTCTTGACAATTCTTGACAGTACGGCACATTTCTGATTGGTCGCTCGCGGCAGGCGGCAACCAATCAGAAAAGTGCCGCGCACCACGAAGGCATATATCTTTGTCCACCCTGAGCGGGTGTAGGACGCTGGTGACGTCACTTATCTCCGGACATTATCTCCGGACAAAGCCACGGAAGTTGGCACAAATTGCCGGAAGTAGTATTCTAGGCAATTATATATTAGATTTTAATGTTATCAGTGTTTACCTTTGAACGTTTATATTGTATTGTCCTGTCACCAGCCATGTGTACGATTATCGGCCGAAAGCCTCTCTGGAACCAATAATCACCCCATGTAAAGGTATCTTTATAAGTTAAAGGTTCAGAATACTATGACTTTTATCATATCCTGAACAGTCAAGTTTTTTATGAACCGTTAAGGTTTTCTGGTTGAAGTAAAAAAAACTCTGAGTGTTTACAGTTTGAAACCATAAAATGTTGAAAAATTATGTCATTCTTGAGTATATCACTCAATGGTGCTCATAAACATGTCAAATTTGATCTATAATATACTTTAATATACGTTACTTTAATCTTTAATATACTTAAGAACAGGGCCCCAGACATCACACAGGGGGTCTGAAACACCGCACAGTGGTCCAAAATATCGCTGTGTGCAATATATAATTGCCTAGAATACTACTTCCGGCAATTTGTGCCAACTTCCGTGGCTTTGTCCGGAGATAATGTCCGGAGATAAGTGACGTCACCAGCGTCCTACACCCGCTCAGGGTGGACAAAGATATATGCCTTCGTGGTGCGCGGCACTTTTCTGATTGGTTGCCGCCTGCCGCGAGCGACCAATCAGAAATGTGCCGTACTGTCAAGAATTGTCAAGAGCTGGTGAGTGCAGCCATTTTTTGTTCTTTCTTACTATTATTTATTAATTGTATTATTCTTACATTTGAATAAATAAAGTATATATGGATTCTAGACTCCCGATTCTTTAGAATCGGGCTGCCATCTAGTATATATATAAATGGCCCACCCTATATATATATATATATATATATATATATACTAGATGGCAGCCCGATTCTAAAGAATCGGGAGTCTAGAATCCATATATACTTTATTTATTCAAATGTAAGAATAATACAATTAATAAATAATAGTAAGAAAGAACAAAAAATGGCTGCACTCACCAGCTCTTGACAATTCTTGTTATTTAAGGTACAGTTACACAGGATCCATGAACATGCTTATGAGGGGAGTGATGAAAGACATCAGACAACAACTTTGCGTGTTGTGGCAAATGCCACAACAACGGTTCTTTGCTTAAGAACAATAATGTAAATAATAAATAATATGTATCAATAACTATGTATATTGGTATGTTCTTTCTTGGCACAAATTGCAGGAAGTAGTATTCTAGGCAATTATATATTAGATGGGCATTTCCTGAAGGAAATACATGGTGCTTGAACAGCGCTACCAGCTTTACAGCAGCACTTTTCACACATGGGACTGGGGGGCGCGCTTACTTTTGCACCCGGGGCCGGGGGCGCGCTTACTTTTGCACCCGGGGGCGCACTTACTTTTGCACCCGGAGGCGCACTTACTTTTGCACCCGGGGGTGCACTTACTTTTGCACCCGGGGGCGCACTTACTTTTGCACCCGGGGGCGCACTTACTTTTGCACCCGGGGGCGCACTTACTTTTGCACCCGGGGGCGCACTTACTTTTGCACCTGGGGGCGCACTTACTTTTGGGGCCGCACTTACTTTTGGTGGGCGGGGCTCCTCGTCCTCCGATTTGGTTGGTGGGGCCCCTCGTCCTCCGATTTGGTGGGTGGGGACCCTTGGCCTCCGATTTGGTGGGCGGGGACCGGCCTCCGATTTGGTGGGCGGGGACCCTCGGCCTCCGATTTGGTGGGCGGGGACCCTCGACCTCCGATTTGGTGGGCGGGGACCCTCGGCCTCCGCTTTGGTGGGCGGGGCCCCTCGGCCTCCGATTTGGTGGGCGGGGTCCCTCTGCCTCCGATTTGGTGGGCGGGGACCCTCGGCCTCCGCTTTGGTTGGCGGGGCCCCACGGCCTCCGATTTGGTGGGCGGGGTCCCTCTGCCTCCGCTTTGGTGGGCGGGGACCCTCGGCCTTCGATTTGGTGGGCGGGGCTCCTCGGCCTCCGATTTGGTTGCTGGGGCCCCTCGGCCTCCGATTTGGTGGGCGGGGCCCCTTATCCTCCGATTTGGTGGGCGGGGACCCTCGGCCTCTGATTTGGTGGGCGGGGCCCCTCGGCCTCCGATTTGGTGGGCGGGGCCCCTCGGCCTCCGATTTGGTTGGCGGGGCCCCTCGGCCTCCGATTTGGTGGGCAGGGACCCTCGGCCTCCGATTTGGTGGGCGGGGCCCCTCGGCCTCCGATTTGGTTGGTGGGGCCCCTCGGCCTCCGATTTGGTGGGCGGGGACCCTCGGCCTCCGATTTGGTGGGCGGGGACCCTCGGCCTCCAATTTGGTGGGCGGGGACCCTCGGCCTCCGATTTGGTGGGTGGGGACACTCGGCCTCCGATTTGGTGGGCGGGGCCCCTCGGCCTCCGATTTGGTGGGCGGGGCCCCTCGGCCTCCGATTTGGTTGGTGGGGCCCCTCGGCCTCTGATTTGGTGGGCGGGGACCCTCGGCCTCCGATTTGGTGGGCGGGGACCCTCGGCCTCCAATTTGGTGGGCGGGGACCCTCGGCCTCCGATTTGGTGGGTGGGGCCCCTCGGCCTCCGATGTGGTGGGCGGGGCCCCTTGGCCTCCGATTTGGTGGGCGGGGCCCCTCGGCCTCCGATTTGGTGGTCGGGGACCCTCGGCCTCCGCTTTGGTGGGTGGGGCCCCTCGGCCTCCGATTTGGTGGGCGGGGTCCCTCTGCCTCCGATTTGGTGTGCAGGGACCCTCGGCCTCCGCTTTGGTGGGCGGGGTCCCTCTGCCTCCGATTTGGTGTGCAGGGACCCTCGGCCTTCGATTTGGTGGGCGGGGCCCCTCGGCCTCCGATTTGGTTGATGTGGACCCTCGGCCTCCGGTTTGGTGGGCGGGGACCCTCGGCCTCCGATTTGGTGGGCGGGGACCCTCGGCCTCCGATTTGGTGGGCGGGGACCCTCGGCCTCCGATTTGGTGGGCGGGGCCCATCGGCCTCCGATGTGGTGGGCGGGGCCCCTCGGCCTCCGATTTGGTGGGCAGGGCCCCCCGGCCTCCGATTTGGTGGGCGGGGCCCCTCGGCCTCCGATTTGGTGGGCGGGGACCCTCGGCCTCCAATTTGGTGGGCGGGGACCCTCGGCCTCCGATTTGGTAGGCGGGGACCCTCGGACTCCGATTTGGTGGGCGGGGACCCTCGGCCTCCAATTTGGTGGGCGGGGACCCTCGGCCTCCGATTTGGTGGGTGGGGACCCTCGGCCTCCGATTTGGTGGGCGGGGCCCCTCGGCCTCCGATTTGGTGGGCGGGGCCCCTCGGCCTTCGATGTGGTGGTCGGGGCCCCTCGGCCTCCGCTTTGGTGGGTGGGGCCGGGCCCCTCGGCCTCCACTTTGGTGGGCGGGGCCGCTCGGCCTTTGATTTGTTGGGTGGGGCTCCTCGGCCTCCGATTTGGTGGGCGGGGCCCCCCGGCCTCCGATTTGGTGGGCGGGGCCCCTCGGCCTCCGATTTGGTGGGCGGGGACCCTCGGCCTCCAATTTGGTGGGCGGGGACCCTCGGCCTCCGATTTGGTGGGTGGGGACCCTCGGCCTCCGATTTGGTGGGCGGGGCCCCTCGGCCTCCGATTTGGTGGGCGGGGCCCCTCGGCCTTCGATGTGGTGGTCGGGGCCCCTCGGCCTCCGCTTTGGTGGGTGGGGCCGGGCCCCTCGGCCTCCACTTTGGTGGGCGGGGCCGCTCGGCCTTTGATTTGTTGGGCGGGGCTCCTCGGCCTCCGATTTGGTTGGCGGGGCCCCTCGGCCTCCGATTTGGTTGGCGGGGCCCCTTATCCTCCGATTTGGTGGGCGGGGACTCTCGGCCTCCGATTTGGTGGGCGGGGACCCTCGGCCTCCGATTTGGTGGGCGGGGCCCCTCGGCCTCCGATTTGGTTGGCGGGGCCCCTCGGCCTCCGATTTGGTGGGCGGGGACCCTCGGCCTCCGATTTGGTGGGCGGGGCCCCTTGGCCTCCGATTTGGTTGGTGGGGCCCCTCGGCCTCCGATTTGGTGGGCGGACACCCTCGGCCTCCGATTTGGTGGGCGGGGACCCTCGGCCTCCAATTTGGTGGGCGGGGACCCTCGGCCTCCGATTTGGTGGGCGGGGACCCTCGGCCTCCGATTTGGTGGGCGGGGACCCTCGGCCTCCGATTTGGTGGGCGGGGCCCCTCGGCCTCCGATGTTGTGGGCGGGGCCCCTCGGCCTCCGCTTTGGTGGGCGGGGCCGCTCGGCCTTCGATTTGGTGGGCGGGGCTTCTCGGCCTCCGATTTGGTGGGCGGAGACCCTCGGCCTCCGATTTGGTGGGCGGGGACCCTCGGCCTCCAATTTGGTGGGCGGGGACCCTCGGCCTCCGATTTGGTGGGCGGGGACCCTCGGCCTCCGATTTGGTGGGCGGGGACCCTCGGCCTCCGATTTGGTGGGCGGGGCCCCTCGGCCTCCGATGTTGTGGGCGGGGCCCCTCGGCCTCCGCTTTGGTGGGCGGGGCCGCTCGGCCTTCGATTTGGTGGGCGGGGCTTCTCGGCCTCCGATTTGGTTGGCGAAGCCCCTCGGCCTCCGATTTGGTTGGCGGGGCCCCTCGGCCTCCGATTTGGTGGGCGGGGACTCTTGGCCTCCGATTTGGTGGGCGGGGACCCTCGGCCTCCGATTTGGTGGGCGGGGACCCTCGGCCTCCGATTTGGTGGGCGGGGACCCTCAGCCTCCGATTTGGTGGTCGGGAACCCTCGGCCTCCGCTTTGGTGGGCGGGGTCCCTCTGCCTCCGATTTGGTGTGCGGGGACCCTCGGCCTCCGCTTTCGTGGGCGGGGCCCCTCGACCTTCTATTTGGTGGGCGGGGCTCCTCGGCCTCCGATTTGGTTGGTGGGGCCCCTCGGCCTCCAATTTGGTGGGCGGGGACCCTCGGCCTCCGATTTGGTGGGCGGGGACCCTCGGCCTCCGATTTGGTGGGCGGGGACCCTCGGCCTCCGCTTTGGTGGGTGGGGCCCGTCGGCCTCAGATTTGTTGGGCGGGGCCCCTCGGCCTCCGATTTGGATGGTGTGGACCCTCGGCCTCCGATTTGGTGGGCGGGGCCCCTCGGCCTCCGATTTGGTTGGCGGGGCCCCTCGGCCTCCGATTTGGTGGGCGGGGACTCTCGGCCTCCGATTTGGTGGGCGGGGACCCTCGGCCTCCGATTTGGTGGGCGGGGACCCTCGGCCTCCGATTTGGTGGGCTGGGACCCTCGGCCTCCGATTTGGTGGGCGGGGCTCCTCGGCCTCCGATTTGGTTGGCGAAGCCCCTCGGCCTCCGATTTGGTTGGTGGGGCCCCTCGGCCTCCGATTTGGTGGGCGGGGACTCTCGGCCTCCGATTTGGTGGGCGGGGACCCTCGGCCTCCGATTTGGTGGGCGGGGACCCTCGGCCTCCGATTTGGTGGGCAGGGACCCTCGGCCTCCGATTTGGTGGTCGGGGACCCTCGGCCTCCGCTTTGGTGGGCGGGGCCCCTCGGCCTCCGATTTGGTGGGCGGGGTCCCTCTGCCTCCGATTTGGTGTGCGAGGACCCTCGGCCTCCGCTTTCGTGGGCGGGGCCCCTCGACCTTCGATTTGGTGGGCGGGGACCCTCGGCCTCCGATTTGGTGGGCGGGGACCCTCGGCCTCCGATTTGGTGGGCGGGGACCCTCGGCCTCCGATTTGGTGGTCGGGAACCCTCGGCCTCCGCTTTGGTGGGCGGGGTCCCTCTGCCTCCGATTTGGTGTGCGGGGACCCTCGGCCTCCGCTTTCGTGGGCGGGGCCCCTCGACCTTCTATTTGGTGGGCGGGGCTCCTCGGCCTCCGATTTGGTTGGTGGGGCCCCTCGGCCTCCAATTTGGTGGGCGGGGACCCTCGGCCTCCGATTTGGTGGGCGGGGACCCTCGGCCTCCGATTTGGTGGGCGGGGACCCTCGGCCTCCGCTTTGGTGGGTGGGGCCCGTCGGCCTCAGATTTGTTGGGCGGGGCCCCTCGGCCTCCGATTTGGATGGTGTGGACCCTCGGCCTCCGATTTGGTGGGCGGGGCCCCTCGGCCTCCGATTTGGTTGGCGGGGCCCCTCGGCCTCCGATTTGGTGGGCGGGGACTCTCGGCCTCCGATTTGGTGGGCGGGGACCCTCGGCCTCCGATTTGGTGGGCGGGGACCCTCGGCCTCCGATTTGGTGGGCTGGGACCCTCGGCCTCCGATTTGGTGGGCGGGGCTCCTCGGCCTCCGATTTGGTTGGCGAAGCCCCTCGGCCTCCGATTTGGTTGGTGGGGCCCCTCGGCCTCCGATTTGGTGGGCGGGGACTCTCGGCCTCCGATTTGGTGGGCGGGGACCCTCGGCCTCCGATTTGGTGGGCGGGGACCCTCGGCCTCCGATTTAGTGGGCAGGGACCCTCGGCCTCCGATTTGGTGGTCGGGGACCCTCGGCCTCCGCTTTGGTGGGCGGGGCCCCTCGGCCTCCGATTTGGTGGGCGGGGTCCCTCTGCCTCCGATTTGGTGTGCGAGGACCCTCGGCCTCCGCTTTCGTGGGCGGGGCCCCTCGACCTTCGATTTGGTGGGCGGGGACCCTCGGCCTCCGATTTGGTGGGCGGGGACCCTCGGCCTCCGATTTGGTGGGCGGGGCCCCTCGGCCTCCGATGTGGTGGGTGGGGCCCCTCGGCCTCCGATTTGGAGGGCGGGGACCCCCGGCCTCCGATTTGGTGGGCGGGGCCCCTCGGCCTCCGATTTGGTGGCCGGGGACCCTCGGCCTCCGATTTGGTGGGCGGGGACCCTCAGCCTCCGATTTGGTAGGCGGGGCCCCTCGGCCTCCGATTTGGTGGGCGGGGACCCTCGGCCTCCAATTTGGTGGGCAGGGACCCTCGGCCTCCGAATTGGTGGGCGGGGACCCTCGGCCTCCGATTTGGTGGGCGGGGCCCCTCGGCCTCCGATGTGGTGGTCGGGGCCCCTCGGCCTTTGCTTTGGTGGGCGGGGCCGGGCCCCTCGGCCTCCGCTTTAGTGGGCGGGGCCGCTCGGCCTTCGATTTGGTGGGCGGGGCTCCTCGGCCTCCGATTTGGTTGGCGGGGCCCCTCGGCCTCCGATTTGGTTGGCGGGGCCCCTCGGCCTCCGATTTGGTGTGTGCTCTGCCTGGGGCCACTGTGCTCTGCCTGGGGCCCCATATGCTGCCTGGGGCCTCTGTGCTCTGCCTGGGGCCCCATATGCTGCCTGGGGCCCCTGTGCTCTGCCTGGGGCCACTGTGCTCTGCCTGGGGCCCCATATGCTGCCTGGGGCCACTGTGCTCTGCCTGGGGCCCCATATGCTGCCTGGGGCCCCTGTGCTCTGCCTGGGGCCCCATATGCTGCCTGGGGCCCCTGTGCTCTGCCTGGGGCCCCTGTGCTCTGCCTGGGGCCCCATGTTCTGCCTGGGGCCCCTGTGCTCTGCCTGGGGCCACTGTGCTCTGCCTGGGGCCCCATATGCTGTCTGGGGCCCCTGTGCTCTGCCTGGGGCCCCATATGCTGCCTGTGGCCCCTGTGCTCTGCCTGGGGCCCCTGTGCTCTGCCTGGGGCCCCATATGCTGCCTGGGGCCCCTGTGCTCTGCCTGGGGCCCCATGTTCTGCCTGGGGCCCCTGTGCTCTGCCTGGGGCCACTGTGCTCTGCCTGGGGCCCCATATGCTGCCTGGGGCCCCTGTGCTCTGCCTGGGGCCCCATATGCTGCCTGGGGCCCCTGTGCTCTGCCTGGGGCCCCTGTGCTCTGCCTGGGGCCCCATGTTCTGCCTGGGGCCCCTGTGCTCTGCCTGGGGCCACTGTGCTCTGCCTTGGGCCCCATATGCTGCCTGGGGCCCCTGTGCTCTGCCTGGGGCCCCATATGCTGCCTGGGGCCCCTGTGCTCTGCTTGGGGCCCCTGTGCTCTGCCTGGGGCCCCATATGCTGCCTGGGGCCCCTGTGCTCTGCCTGGGGCCCCTGTGCTCTGCCTGGGGCCCCATGTTCTGCCTGGGGCCCCTGTGCTCTGCCTGGGGCCACTGTGCTCTGCCTGGGGCCCCATATGCTGCCTGGGGCCCCTGTGCTCTGCCTGGGGCCCCATATGCTGCCTGGGGCCCCTGTGCTCTGCCTGGGGCCACTGTGCTCTGCCTGGGGCCCCATAGGCTGCATGGGGCCCCTGTGCTCTGCCTGGGACCACTGTGCTCTGCCTGGGGCCCCATATGCTGCCTGGGGCCCCTGTGCTCTGCCTGGGGCCACTGTGCTCTGCCTGGGGCCCCATATGCTGCCTGGGGCCCCTGTGCTCTGCCCGGGTGTAGGACACTGGTGACGTCACTTATCTCCGGACATTAGCTCCGGACATTAGCTCCGGACATTAGCTCCGGACATTATCTCAGGACATTAGCTCCGGACAAAGCCACGGAAGTTGGCACAAATTGCAGGAAGTAGTATTCTAGGCAATTATATATTAGATCAGCGATGCATCGGCATGACAACCAGAGGTCTATTGTTGATGCCAGATTGCTGTGAGCGCCAACCTGTGGACGGCGCTCATAGCAATGCAGCAATTCAACTACATAGGAGTGATCTGAGCATCGCTCCTATGTAGCAGAGGCGATCAAGTTGTGCCAGCTTCTAGCCTCCCATGGAGGCTATTGAAGCATGGCAAAGGTAAAAAAAAAATGTTTTAAAAAATATGAAAAAAATACAAAAATAAAAGTTTAAATCACCCCCCTTTCGCCCCATTCAAAATAAAAAATAAAAAAAATCAAATATACACATATTTGGTATAGCCCGTGTTCAGAATCGCCCGATCTGTCAATAAAAAAAGGATTAACTTGATCGCTAAATGGCGTAGCGAGAAAAAAATTAGAAACACCAGAATTACATTTTTTGGGTCGCCGCGATATTGCATTAAAATGCAATAACGGGTGATCAAAAGAACGTATCTGCACCAAAATGGGATCATTAAAAACGTCAGCTCGGCACGCAAAAATAAGCCTTCACCCGACCCTGGATCATGAAAAATGGAGATGCTACGAGTATCAGAAAATTGTGCAATTTTTTTTAGCAAACTTTGGAATTTTTTACCACTTAGATAAAAAATAACTTAGACATGTTTAGTATCCATGAACTCGTAATGACCTGGAGAATCACAATGACAGGTCAGTTTTAGCATTTAGTGAACCTAGCAAAAAAGCCAAACAAAAAACAAATGTGGGATTGCACTTTTTTTGCAAATTCACCGCACTTGGATTTTTTTCCCCGTTTTCTCGTACATGACATGGTAAAACCAATGGTGTCGTTCAAAAATAAAAAAGTTATGGCTCTGGGAAGGAGGGGAGTGAAAAACGCAAAACCGAAAAAAGCTGGGGTCATGAAGGGGTTAAAAAGACTGATAATAAAAAAGGGGGGGAGGGTACATTACATATATGAACATATAATCCCTTTAAACATATTAATGATTCTCAAAATGTAAAAAGACCCCAATATAGTTAAGTTTGTAGGGATCTATAAGATTTTTTTTGTAAGGTCTATAATATTTTATACATAATAAATAGTAGGGACTAATTATTATTATTTTTTGACTAATACCATCTAATTAATGGTCCCTTACTACACGAATTTTTAACACTGTATGTTACACAGGTATACTGGTGTCTTTTAACATTTTGAAATGAAGCTTATTTTAAAAGGCATGATATGTTTGCATAAGTTTCTGCTGCTAGTTGGTCCGTGGTGTGACATTATTTAATAATGTATCACTGATCATTCTCCCTGGTTCTTTCTTTCCAATGTCCCTTTCTGAAAAGGACGATGCTTCATACTGATTACTGCTGGGATGCAGAAGCCCATCTTCAACAGGGGATGACTTCAACTCATGAATAGTGATGAGTGAGTATACTCGTTGCTCGGGTTTTCCCGAGCATGCTCGGGTGGCCTCCAAGTATTAGTTTTCATTGCCGCAGCTGAATGATTTACAGCTACTAGCCAGGCTGAGTACATGTGGGGATTGCCTGGTTGCTAGGGAATCCCCACATGTAATCAAGCTGGCTAGTAGCTGTAAATCATTCAGCTGCAGCGATGAAAACTTAATCTCTGAACACTAGCAAATACTCGGAGGTCACCCAAACGTACTCGGGAAAACCCGAGCAACGAGTACACTTGCTCATCACTACTCATGAACACAATTAGAATGCTGGCCAAAACCTTCTATTTGGGCAGGAGTTGCTACTGGATATGATCAGATTTTTTGAAATATTAATTTGCCAGGTTCAGCCAGTTTTTCACAAAAATTTGATTTGTGGCAAAAGAAATTTGTGACTAATTGTAGATACTCCAATTGCCCTGAAAAATGTGTATAACACTCTGAGAGCTCCTAGGTTCATGCAGTGCCTTTCAATTTCTTTAATGCAAACATGGCATTAGTGCTGTCAAAGTGACTTCACCATAGATATGGATGGTAACCTGGTAATAAGCAACAGCTCATTTAACAACACAGTGCATTAACAGACGTTTCGTGTTTTTTTTCAAACATTCTTAGTCATTTGTAGTGTTGAGCGATACCGTCCGATACTTGAAAGTATCGGTATCGGAAAGTATCGGCCGATACCGGCAAAGTACCGGATCCAATCCGATACCGATACCCGATACCAATACAAGTCAATGGGACTCAAGTATCGGACGGTATCCCTGATGGTTCCCAGGGTCTGAAGGAGAGGAAACTCTCCTTCAGGCCCTGGGAACCATATTAATGTGTAAAAGAAAGAATTAAAATAAAAAATATTGCTATACTCACCTCTCCGAGGGAACCGGCAGCGTTGTTTGCTTAAAATTCGCGCTTTTCTTTCCTTACGTGAAGTCCCGGCTTTGTGATTGGTTGCGTCGCAGTCACATGGGCGACGCAACCAATCACAGCAAGCCGTGACGTAATTTCAGGTCCTTAAGGATTTTAAAATTACGTCCCGGCTTTGTGATTGGTTGCGTCGCAGTCACATGGGTGACGCAACCAATCACAGCAAGCCGTGACGTAATTTCAGGCCCTTAAGGATTTTAAAATTACGTCCCGGCTTTGTGATTGGTTGCGTCGCAGTCACATGGGCGACGCAATCAATCACAAGCCGTGACATCACGGGAGGCTGGACACGCGCGCATTTTAAAATGCGCGCGTGTCCAGCCTCCCGGCTTGTGATTGGTTGACCGCGACGCAACCAATCACAAGCCGGGACGTCACGGGAGGCTGGACAAGCGCGCATTTTAAAATGCGCGCGTGTCCAGCCTCCCGGCTTGTGATTGGTTGACCGCGACGCAACCAATCACAAGCCGGGACGTCACGGGAGGCTGGACAAGCGCGCATTTTAAAATGCGCGCGTGTCCAGCCTCCCGTGACGTCACGGCTTGTGATTGGTTGCGTCGCCCATGTGACTGCGACGCAACCAATCACAAAGCCGGGACGTAATTTTAAAATCCTTAAGGACCTGAAATTACGTCACGGCTTGCTGTGATTGGTTGCGTCGCCCATGTGACTGCGACGCAACCAATCACAAGCCGGGACTTCACGTAAAGGAAAGAAAAGCGCAAATTTTAAACAAAGAACGCTGCCGCTTCCCTCGGTAAGGTGCAGGCTGCGTCGGAGAGGTGAGTATAGCAATATTTTTTATTTTAATTCTCTCTTTTACACATTTTTACATTAATGTTGTTTCGATACCGATACCCGATACCACAAAAGTATCGGATCTCGGTATCGGAATTCCGTTACCCGCAAGTATCGGCCGATACCCGATACTTGCGGTATCGGAATGCTCAACACTAGTCATTTGTGATCAGGCGGACCTGCCTGTGCAGACCACTGACTCTAGCTAACAGTTTCACTCTCAGAGGTAACATTATCCTGCTATGCCTATGCCTGAGACAAGTCATGTCCCATATATTCCATAATGACCCCACAGCACAGTACACCATCAATTTCCACTGCCACAATTTCTCTTAACATAACCAAACTCCATTAAAACAATATATATTTATTAACCCCTTCATGACCCAGCCTATTTTGACCTTAATGACCTGGCCGTTTTTTTGCAATTCTGACCAATGTCTCTTTATGAGGTAATAACTCAGGAACGCTTCAACGGATCCTAGCGATTCTGAGATTGTTTTTTCGTGACATATTGGGCTTCACGTTAGTGGTAAATTTAAGGCGATAATTTTTGCATTTATTTGTGAAAAAAATGGAAATTTGGCGAAAATTTTGAAAATTTTTTTTGCTAGGAAGTTATAAGGGTTAAAATTTGACCAGCGATTTCTCATTTTTACAATGAAATTTACAAAACCATTTTTTTTAGGGACCACCTTACATTTGAAGTCAGTTTGAGGGGTCTATATGGCTGAAAATACCCAAAAGTGACACCATTCTAAAAACTGCACCCCTCACGGTGCTCAAAACCACATTCAAGAAGTTTATTAACCCTTCAGGTGTTTCACAGCAGCAGAAGCAACATGGAAGGAAAAAATGAACATATAACTTTTTAGCCATAAAAATGAACTTTTATCAACAATTTTTTTATTTTCCCAAGGGTGAAAGGAGAAATTGGACACCAAAAGTTATTGTACAACTTGTCCTGAGTACGCCGATACCACTTTTTGAGTGCACGACAGGGCTCGGAAGGGAAGGAGCGCCATTTGACTTTTTCAATGAAAAATTAGCTCCAATCATTAGCGGACACCATGTCGCGTTTGGAGAGCCCCTATGTGCCTAAACATTGGAGCTCCCCCACAAGTGACCCCATTTTGGAAACTAGACCCCCCAATGAGCTTATCTAGATGCATAGTGAGCACTTTGAACCTCCAGGTGCTTCACAAATTGATCCATAAATATGAAAAAGTACTTTTTTTTCACAAAAAAATTTCTTTTAGCCTCAATCTTTTCATTTTTACATGGGCAACAGGATAAAATGGATCCTAAAATGTGTTGGGCAATTTCTCCTGAGTACACCGATACCTCATATGTGGTCACAAACCACTGTTTGTTCACACGGCAAGGCTCGGAATGGAAGGAGCGCCATTTGACTTTTTGAATTAAAAATTAGCTCCAATCATTAGCGGACACCATGTCGCGTTTGGAGAGCCCGTTTACCTAAAGATTGGAGCTCCCCCACAAGTGACCCCATTTTAGAAACTAGACCCCCCAAGGAACTTATCTAGATGCATAGTGATCACTTTGAACCCCCAGGTGCTTCACAAATTGATCCGTAAATATGAAAAAGTACTTTTTTTTCACAAACAATTTATTTTAGCCTCAATTTGTTCATTTCCACATGGGCAACAGGATAAAATGGATCCTGAAATTTATTGCACAATTTCTCCTGAGTACACTGATACCTCACATGTGGGGGTAAACCACTGTTTGGGCACACAGCAGGGCTCGGAAGGGAAGGAGCGCCATTTGACTTTTTGAATGAAAAATTATCTCCAATCGTTAGCGGACACCATGTGGCATTTGGAGAGCCCCTGTGTGCCTAAACATTGGAGCTCCCCCACAAGTGACCCCATTTTGGAAACTAGACCTCCCATGGAACTAATCTAGATGTGTGGTGAGCCCTTTAAACCCGCAAGTGCTTCACAGGAGTTTATAACGCAGAGCTGTGAAAATAAAAAATCATTTTTCTTTCCTCAAAAATTAATTTTTAGCAAGCAATTGTTTATTTTCACAAGAGTGACAGGAGAAATTGGACCCCAAAAGTTATTATCTAGTTTGTCCTGAGTACACCGATACCCCATATGTGGGGGGGAACCACTGTTTGGGCACAAGTCGGGGCTCGGAAGGGAAGTAGTGACGTTTTGAAAGGCAGACTTTGATGGAATGGTCTGCGGGTGTCACGTTGCATTTGCAGAGCCCCTGATGTGCCTAAACAGTAGAACCCCCCCACAAATGACCACATTTTGGAAACTAGACCCCCAAGGATCTTATCTAGATGTGTGGTGAGCACTTTTTACCCCCAAATGCTTCACAGAAGTTTATAACGCAGAGCCGTGAAAATAAAAAAATCTTTTTTTTCTTCAAAAATGATTTTTAGCCCTCAATTTTTTATTTTCACAAGGGTAACAGGAGAAATTGGTCCCCAAAAGCTGTTGACCAATGTGTCCTGAGTACGCTGATACCCTATATGTGAGAGGGAACCACCGTTTGGGCGCATGGCAGAGCTCGGAAGGGAATGAACACCATTTGGAATGCAGACCTAGATGGATTGGTCTGCAGGCATCACATTGCATTTGCATAGCCCCTAATGTACCTAAACAGTAGAAACCCCCCACAAGTGACCCCATATTGGAAACTAGACCCCCAAGGAACTTATCTAGATGTGTTGAGAGAACTTTGAACCCCTAAGTGTTTCACTACAGTTTATAACGCAGAGCCGTGAAAACAAAAAATCATTTTTTTCCCACAAAAAGGGTTTTTTAGCCCCCCAAATTTTTATTTTGCCAAGGGTAACAAAGAAATTGGACCAAAAACGTTGTTGTCCAATTTGTCCTGAGTACGCGGATACCCCAAATGTTGGGGTAAACCCCTGTTTGGGTGCATGGGAGAGCTCGGAAGGGAAGGAGCACTGTTTTACTTTTTCAACGCAGAATTGGCTGGAATGGAGATCGGACGCCATGTCGCGTTTGGAGAGCCCTGATGTGCCTAAACAGTGGAAACCCCCAATTCTATCTCCAACCCTAACCCCAACACACCCCTACCCCTAATCCCAACCCTACCCCTAATCCTAACCCTACCCCTAATCCCAACCCTAATGGGAAAACTGGGGCAGGGGGGGACATCAGCGGGGCAGGGGGGAGATCTGCGGGGAAAGGGAGGACATCAGCGGGGAAGGGGAGGACATCAGCGGGGAAGGGGAGGCCATCAGCGGGGCAGGGGGCGATCCACAAGGCAGGGGGGAGATCTGTGGGGCAGGGGGGACATCAGCGGGGCAGGGGGGACATCAGCGGGGCAGGGGGGACATCAGCGGGGCAGGGAGCAATCCACAGGGCAGGGGGAGATCTGCAGGGCAGGGGGGACATCAGCAGGGCAGGGGGCAATCCACAAGGCAGGGGGGAGATCTGAGGGGCAGGGGGGACATCAGCGGGGCAGGGGAGGACATCAGCGAGGCAGGGGGTGATCCACAGGGCAGGGGGGAGATCAGGGGGGTGATCAGAGGAGAGATCAGGGGGATCACTGGGGCGGGGGCTATCAGATGCGATGCAGCAGAAGGTGGAAATGGAGCCGGCAGCAGCAGGGGGGTGATCTCCGGGGCAGGGGGGAGGGGGCGATCACCGGGGGCAGGGGGAGGGAGCAAAGGTCGGGGGGCATGGAATCGCAAGGGGGGGAAGAGAAGCTGAGGGGAGCACCTGGCGGTGGCGGCCACTGCAGCGGTGGCGGTGACTGCAGCGGCGGCGATCGCTGTATGTGGCAGGGCAGTATGCAGGCACCTCGCTGTTCAGCTTCCAAGGAAGGCATGAAGCTGGACAGCGAGGCAGCCATGGTTTTCTCCGCCCCCCCACATCTGAATGGAGAGCTAGCATCACATGGACGCTAGCTCCAATCAGATCTGGGGGGTGGTGACAAAGTGGTCACCAGGGCGATCGTAGCCAAGTGGGGGCTGAGCCATCCCCCCTGGGCTAAAGTACAAGTTCCCCTGTACCTGCAGGTCGGGTGAAATTTCAGTTAACCCTTTCACGCGACCTGCAGGAACGCGATTCCGTCATGACGCATACGCTGCGTCACAGGTCGGATTGGCACCGACTTTCATGACGCAGCGTATGCGTCATAGGTCGGGAAGGGGTTAAATATGCATTAAAAAAAAGCACCAAACATATAATAAAGAGGTAGCAATAAAAACGTCGGCAGGGTAATTGGGGATAGAATTACATATTAGGACAAAAGCAATCAAAAATATTTTATACTGTCTCTGTTGGTCCTGGTCAGCACTTCTTAACCGCAGAGGGTTGCAAACCCCAACTACAACGAAATGGCGTCACCCCATCTATGTAGACTGGTCCTAAAATGGCCCTATTGCATGATCTACTGAGACACAAATACCCATAACATTGGCAGTGCCCTCCACTGAAGCTTACACTCATGTAATCCAGCAAAACAAAGTAGAAAAGGCTTTGTCTTTATATTTCTAATAAAATTAAACATCAATTTAGAAAGACAAGTTGTTTCCTTATAAAAAAACGACAATACAGACAATACATGATTTTTTTATTCATTTTTTTAAATATTGTTATGTCTATTGTTTCTGTATCAGACAGCCAAAAGAAAAGAATAATAGTGCACGCAAATTCATGGCAGAAAGCTCATGTTAGATGCCGAGTGACAATAACTGAATGACGATTTTTTACCAGAAGGAAGTGTTTTTGATTTGTGTTGAGTTATGATCAGTAGAACCTTATTATCCATCTAACGCTGCATTTGTCTGTGATAGAAGAGAGTTCAAAGACAAAATGGATAAAAGAATGCTGTTTGGTTGAAATGCTGCCAACATGATATTTATGTTATATGCGAATTTATATTTTTACAAAGAAGAACAGACAATAGCGCATAGACAATCATTATAAAATTAACATCTTAGCAAATAATGGACCACAGATAGTGAGTCAGTAAACGCTGAATTAATTTGTATACCAAGTAACGTTTTCTTTTCTATCTAATTTTTACTTTCCCTGCCAAGACTGATATATTTAACAGTAGGTTATCATAAAAATGATTCAACACAAGAAAGCATGCATCATTAAAAGAACTTTGATGGCAAATAAATTTTATGCCTGGATGAAGATGCAAAATTTTGGGTGATATAAAACATTTAAAGGGAACCTGTGGCGTGAAACAATGCTGCTAACCTCCAGATATGGGGTTAATCTGCAGGTTAATAGTGTTCTGAATCTGCATTGTGCCAGCACTGAGACCCTCACTGCCAAGAGGAAATTAAATTTATTCCTCCCAGTAGTGATCGGGTTTTAGTCATGGGGGCGGCATCTGCGAGGGTTCAGTCGATGCTCTGTGTATAGAGAGTGGTGGTAGTAACCACGCCACCCAGTACTTACTGAACTGACAACCGGCCCTAATGCTGGGCTGCTGTCAGTCAGTAGCTATATGGGCAACACGGTGGCTCAGTGTTTAGCACTGTTCCTTTGCAGCTCTGAGGTCCTGGGTTAAAATCCCACCTAAGGCAACATCTGCAAGGAGTTTGTATGTTCTCCACACATCTGCGTGGGTTTCCTCCGGGTTCTCCGATTTCATCCTACATTTCAAAGATTTGCAGGAAATATAAATTGTGAATGGAACGCCTGCCAGGGCCGTGGGGTACTCGGCACCGGGTCCGGTGCTTAAAGGGATGTGTCACGGCGGCAACCCGGTCCGTGGCCCTGGGCGCCCAGGTTAAAGAAAATGTCTTTAAAGGGGTTTGTGACATAATAAAAGTTTGTGATGCCACCTGTGGTACTCGGTCAGGGATGACCGATGCTGCTTAAAAGGGGTCCTCTGGGGTGATGTTATGGCAGCTGGGATGGTATGGTTTCTCACAGGTGATGCTAGGTCCCCAGGGCTCCCGGTGTGGTGCCGGAAAATATATGGAGGACACAGGGTTGCAGTCTCTTTACCTGGTTTACTGATGAATTCAGGCAGCCACAGTCAGGGTGCCTGATCACAGATACAGGTAGGGACGGCAAATCTGGAATCCCCTTTACCAGGTGCTGTTGGAAGCCTTCCTACTAGCTTGGTGTAATTCCTTGCTGCCTTAGGTCTCACACAAGGTCCTCATGTTTTCTCTCTGTCCCCCTTGTTGGTAGGAAACTACCTGTATGACAGGTAACTCAAGCCTTTTTACAGGATCTCTATCACTGTGTCCTCAGGTGTTAATGGTGGACAGGTAACTTGCAATATGCTGTCCACCGGTTTCTGCCGTGGGGCATAGAGTTACCCCCACAACCTAGGTCTTCCGGCTACCGGTATCTGTGTTCAGCGTGGAAGAAGCCCAGTCACAGCTTCTCTCCAGCTCTCATCTCTCCTTTACAACTTGTTCTGTCATTTTCTCTCTCCTTTCCAGGAGCTGCAGCACCTCACATGACTGCACGGCGCCTCTGTCTTTCTGACTCTCTCTGTCTCTTCCTCTCCCCTCACTCCTCTGTGACAGACTACTCACTATCTTCCCCTCCAGCCAGAATATATATGGGGAGCCACCCACAAACTGGATCAGAGCTCCCCCTTCTGGCCTGGAGTAAGAACATATTGCATGTTTGTGATACCTGATAAAGGGATCCTTCCTCGCTTCCAGCATGACATCACTCTCCCCGTGAGGAAAGCAATTCCACTATAACAACCAGGAACCTGGGGTGTTACATGAGCCCAGATGGGGATCGTGATAATAATGTCTGTAAGCGCTATGGAACATGATGGCACTATATAAGCAATGTATAATTAAATATATGGGGGTGCAGGCTATAAGTGGGGGTACATATGGGGGGTGCAGGCTGTATGTGGGGGGGTACATTGGAGTGCAGGCTGTATGTATGGGAGACATGGGAATGCAGACTGAATGTAGGAGGTACATGGAGTGCAAGATGTATGTGGGGGTTACATTGGGGTGCAGGCTGTATGCAGTGGTTACATGTGGGTGCAGGCTGTATCTGCATGGTGCATCAGGTGTGGGGGTGTGGACTGAATGTACGGTCATACATGGCGGTGCAGGCTGCATCTGTGTGGTGCATAGAATGGAGACTATATGCGATAGAGCATCACTAAAGAGGTGAAAGTAAGCACTCCTTAGTGGACCTGAAGATACAAGGAATTGTTACTGAAGACAGTGAGGGGGAATGGGTTTTTATTGAGGGCACAGTATGGAGGGAGTACAGTGTGTAGAGGGGGCACAGTATGGAGAGTGTGCATTGAGAGTAGTAGCATTGAAGATCAGGACAGTAGGCGAGTATTCCCTTTCATCTATCATGGGTAAGCACTGGCAGTGATCACTTTTTTATATTATATGCTATGTGCTCTGATTATAACTTTACACATACTTAATCTCTGTTTGTGATTTCTGTGAGTTACTTCTTTTGGGGATTTCCTGTGAATGCTACATTGGCAAACATTGCACTTGCAGGTTAACTAATACTATAAATGTAATTGATTGATTTTTTTGCAATATATGTATAACATGTTTTTCAACATTGCTTATGTTACCAATTTTACTTTTCCAGCTTGTCATTAACCTTGGCCAAACTTTTTTGAGATATGTTGCTGTCATCAAATCTTAAATGAGTTATGTTTTTCAAGTGAAATGGAAAAATGTTTCACTTTTTATGTGTGTTCTATGTTCTGTTGTGAATAAAATATGGCTATAAGAGACTTCCAAATAATTGCATTATTGTTTTCTTTACCTTTTACACAGCATCCCATGTTTTTTTTTAAATGGGTGTTGTATTATTCCATGTATTTTCTGTATATCGCAGCACACAAATTGTGTTTGGTAACTCATCTACTTATTGTGCACTAAAAAGCATAAGAGATATAAAATTTCTACTTAGCATACAATGAATGTGCAGCCTATAATTTTGTACTTGTGGTTGATAAAGGCTAAAAACCTAATACCTTCACACCTACTTTTTTGGTATTACAATGTGATACTCTTACGGTTTTACTGACAACATCCTGGAAAAGGATGTGGGTTATGTGCTTTTTTTATCCCAGCCAACCTCGCTACATTTCTTCTGAAAGAGGTCTGCAAACTTCGTTCATTTCGTAGTATCTTTAAAATCTACTATTAACATCAGGACACGGTCAAACTGGTACATGAATTTAACTGACACAAAAGAGACAGATAACGAGTTCTAGATAGCTTTCCACTGTATTGCTCCTTGACTGATATAGTTTACATTTACTCTTTGCAATATTTCCACCCTGTATAATACCATACAGTGCACGTTGTCATTTTAAAATATATATATATATATATATATACACACACACACATATATATATATATATATATATATATATATATATATATTCACCAAAAATTGGAACAGCACAATTTCTATACTTAGCTTCGGGTGCAATGCCCATAGACCACCCGTCCACCGGTCGTCTCCAGTCAATATGATCAAAAAAACAGGCAGCACTCCATATAGAAAAATATGTAGGATTTTAATGAACCCACATGTCTCAGCGACGTTTCGGCTCAACTGAGCCTTTCTCAAGCCTTGGCTTGAGAAAGGCTCAGTTGAGCCGAAACGTCGCTGAGACATGTGGGTTCATTAAAATCCTACATATTTTTCTATATGGAGTGCTGCCTGTTTTTTTGATCATATATACACTCACCGGCCACTTTATTAGGTACACCTGTCCAACTTCTTGTTAACACTTAATTTCTAATCAGCCAATCACATGGCGGCAACTCAGTGCATTTAGGCATGTAGACATGGTCAAGACAATCTCCTGCAGTTCAAACCGAGCATCAGTATGGGGAAGAAAGGTGATTTGAGTGCCTTTGAATGTGGCATGGTTGTTGGTGCCAGAAGGGTTGGTCTGAGTATTTCAGAAACTGCTGATCTACTGGGATTTTCACGCACAACCATCTCTAGGGTTTACAGAGAATGGTCCGAAAAAGAAAAAAAATCCAGTGAGTGGCAGTTCTGTGGGCGGAAATGCCTTGTTGATGCCAGAGGTCAGAGGAGAATGGGCAGACTGGTTCGAGCTGATAGAAAGGCAACAGTGACTCAAATCGCCACCCGTTACAACCAAGGTAGGCCTAAGAGCATCTCTGAACGCACAGTGCGTCGAACTTTGAGGCAGATGGGCTACAGCAGCAGAAGACCACACCGGGTACCACTCCTTTCAGCTAAGAACAGGAAACTGAGGCTACAATTTGTACAAGCTCATCGAAATTGGACAGTAGAAGATTGGAAAAACGTTGCTTGGTCTGATGAGTCTCGATTTCTGCTGCGACATTCGGATGGTAGGGTCAGAATTTGGCGTAAACAACATGAAAGCATGGATCCATCCTGCCTTGTATGGAGCATCTTTGGGATGTGCAGCCGACAAATCTGCGGCAACTGTGTGATGCCATCATGTCAATATGGACCAAAATCTCTGAGGAATGCTTCCAGCACCTTGTTGAATCTATGCCACGAAGAATTGAGGCAGTTCTGAAGGCAAAAGGGGGTCCAACCCGTTACTAGCATGGTGTACCTAATAAAGTGGCCGGTGAGTGTATATATATATATATATATATATATATATATATATATATACAGTATACAGTGGGGTAAAAAAGTATTTAGTCAGCCACCAATTGTGCAAGTTCTCCCACTTAAAAAGATGAGACAGGCCTGTATTGGCATCATAGGTAGACCAGAACTGTGAGAGTCAAACTGAGAAAACAAATCCAGAGAACCACCTTGTCTGATGTGGCAAGATTTACTGTATTTTGCAAATTATGGTGGAAAATAAGAATTTGGTCATTAACAAAAGTTCATCTCAAAATTTTGTTCTATATCCTTTTTTGGCAATGACAGAGGTCAAACGTTTTCTGTAAGTCTTCACAAATTTGGCACACACTTTTGGTGGTATGTTGGCCCATTCCTTCATGCATATCTCCTCTAGAGTAGTGATGTTTTGGGCCTGTGACTGGGCAACACAGACTTTCAACTCCCTCAAAAGGTTTTCTATGGGGTTGAGATCTGGAGACTGGCTAGGCCACTCCAGGACCTTCATATGCTTCTTACGAAGCCACTCCTTCTTTACCCTTGCAGTGTGTTTGGGATCATTATCAGGCTGAAAGACCCATCCACATTTCATCTTCAATGCCCTTGCTGATGGAAGGAGGTTTGCTCTCAAAATCTCATGATATATGGCCATTTATTCTTTCATGTACATGGATCAGTCGTCCTGGTCCCTTTACAGAGACACAGCCCCAAAGCATGATGATGCCACCCCCATGCTTCACAGTAGGTATGGTGTTCTTTGGATGCCACTCAGCATTCTGTCTCCTTCAAACACGACGCGTTTTGTTTCTACGAAACAGTTCTACTTTAGTTTCATCAGACCATATGACATTCTCCCAAAGCTCTTCTGGATAATCCAAATGCTCTCTAGCAATCTTCAGACGGGCCAGGACATGTACTGGCTTAAGCAAGGGGATACGTCTGGCACGGCAGGATCTGAGTCCCTGGCAGCGTAGTGTGTTACTGATGGAGGCCTTTGTAATCGTGGTCCCAGCTCTATGCAGGTCATTCACTAGGTACCCCAGTGTGGTTCTGGGATTTTTGCTCACCCTTCTTGTGATCATTTTGACCCCACGGGGTGAGATCTTGCGTGGAGCCCCCCCGATCGAGGGAGATTAACAGAGGTCTTGTATGTCTTCCATTTTCTTATTATTGCTCTCACAGTTGATTTCATCACATCAAGCTGCTTGATACTGCAGATTCAGTCTTCCCAGCCTGGTGCGGGGCTACAATTCTGTTTCTGGTGTCCTTCGGCAGCTTTTTGGTCTTCACCATAGTGGAGTTTGGAGTGTGACTGTTTGAGGTTGTGAACAGGTATCTTTTATACCGATAACAAGTTCAAATAGGTGCCATTACTACAGGTAATGAGTGGAGGACAGAAGAGCCTCTTAAAGAAGAAGTTACAGGTCTGTGAGAGCCAGAAATCTTGCATGTTTTTAGGTGACCAAATACTTATTTTCTACCATAATTTGCAAAATAAATCTTACCAAATCAGACAAGGTTTTTCAGATTTTCTGGATTTGTTTTCTCATTTTGACTCTCATAGTTGTGGTATAACCTATGATGTCAATTACAGCCCTCTCTCATCCTTTTAAGTGGGTGAACTTGCACACTTGGTGGCTGACTAAATACTTTTTTCCCCCAGAATTTAATCAGTATTGCATTGAACACAAGATCAATTTCCAATATTTTAACAAGAATGAGTTTTAAAGAACATTTTTTTTAAAATTCACAACATGAAAGTAGGGTTAATAATATTTCTCAATATAAAATATTGAGTTTTACTCAAATTAGTTAATTAAAGAGATGACTACACCCTATGTAAAAGACAACTACATCTAGAATTTATAATGACCTCCATGATTTTTAAAGACAGCACCAAGTCTTCCAGGCATAGAATGAACAACATGGCGACATATTGCAACATCTATCTTTTTTCCATTCTACAACAACAACCTCTTACATATATGACCAAAATCAAAAAGCCCCAATACAAGCACAACTTGAGAGTATAAAACTCTCCCCAGATGCCCCAAGGGCCTCCACCCAACTGGACGACTCCAGAAATATTGCGACACAAAGAAATGGAGTATAACAGTCCAAAGCAGCATTATAGTACAATTTATTAATAAATAGTCAATTTACAAACATAAATGTATATCTGCTGTATGCAGAAATATACCGAACAGGACAGGTAATACAAAAAGGATATGACGGTACATCAGGTAGGGTGTGGTACTAATGGGCAACATCCCTAACTTGTGCACATGATATAAAACTATGTCAGCATATAGCAGGGAAACAATCACCAAGAGGCACCACAAGTAAATCAGCGATCCCTGCACCGATGAACATACAAATGAGGTTGCTGTTATTAATCATGTGCACTTACCCATGGAACAGAGGGAACCCGACCACACACCACCTGAAGGCCCTGGACGCGCGTTTTGCGGTGAGCTTTTTCAACAGGGATTTTTTTTAAATTCACAACATGAAAGTAGGGTTAATAATATTTCTCAATATAAAATATTGAGTTTTACTCAAATTAGTTAATTAAAGAGATGACTACACCCTATGTAAAAGACAACTACATCTAGAATTTATAATGACCTCCATGATTTTTAAAGACAGCACCAAGTCTTCCAGGCATATAATGAACAACATGGCGACATATTGCAACATCTATCTTTTTTCCATTCTACAACAACAACCTCTTACAACCTGGATGCTGGAAGGAAAATGATGCTCAACTTGTCTCTTCAGAATTCCCCATAGGTGTTCGATTGATGTTCAATTTTTTGAAGTTCCATTTTTGTTCAATATTTTCATACTTTTGCTACAGTATTCTGACTGATAAGTAAAGCTATGCTGATCTTCTTGTAGCCTTTGTTTTTTGTGTAAAGAAACTATTCTCTTTCTCAGGTCTTGTGGCATTTCTCTTCCATGTGGTGCCATTGCTGAAAGTATGAAATATGAAGGAGTTTTCTTTGTTAAGTAACATAACTAACTGCATGCTGGACAATTGTCTAGTGAATAATTAGACTTAATTGTGGTTATATTCTTGTTAGTTAGAATTTTGTAGTCTAAATTTTAGCATTGCTCCTATAACTTTCATTAGGTTGTACTCATTTGTGCAGCAAGATCTTGAATTAATTTGTTAGAACAATTATTTTTTTGGGTGTGAAAAATAAATCTTATTTGCAATCAATGGCCCGCAGTTGTGGGAGTATTTTATAATATGGTGTCCTATACAACATTTTTATTCTGGAAGGAAACTAAAAAGTTTTGTGACAAATCTGTTGGGGTGTACTGATTTATGCTGAGCATTGTGTCTGTACATAATCAAACAAAATGAGTTGTGGATAATACATAGCAAATATTGTGGCAATGGGTAAGGGTGGTTGGAAGAATAAAAATGTTCTAGTATGAAAGCACATTTACCTCATGAACTCTAAAGAAGATATGTTAGTAGATTTCACAATTCAAAGTGTATACATTATTAAATATATCTTAGACCTCATGAGTTTGATGTCCTTACAATGAATATTAATGTCAGTATCAATGTACAATCCTACTATTAAAATAAGTATTTTATAAGTTCTGGGATTTTTGGTAGGAAAAACTTTGAAAAGCAATAATGCAACCATTCTCTCATTGATTTTTTTTAAAGTGAGTACATCATCAGGTCTAATTTTTTAAAGTAAATACACCATCTCTTAACTAATGCATGCAGTTTTATATCGTGGAGAATCTGGTGGCAAATCTTTAACTATTGCATACATTTTACACCTCAGTTTCTTCATATGAAGTTGAGATGATGCTTTCAAATATTTCAAACTTATTATATATTTATTTATGCAAACCAACATAGTTGAGTTATAAGAAATAATATCTTTGAGCACCAAGGGGTCCTCTTTCAAGGGATTGTAGGCATTAAAAATGTTGAGAAAGCACAAGTAAAACGTTACAGGAAATAATTTAGAGAAACTTAGTCATAATGTGTATTTAGCTACCTGTGCAACAGCCATTGTCACAACATCCTGACCACAAAGCACTGGGTAAAAACGAAAACAACCTGTCATTAGATTAGGTGTTACTATGTAAGGACAGTATAATATAGAGACAAGTCTGCCTAACTTAGCCACAATTCCAGAAAATATTGTGCTGTTTAACTAAAAGGAGTGATCAAAAACTTGCCTGAATCCAATGTTTATGGGTCTAGTGTATTTATGCTGTCTTTGCCAAGGAAACCGGTCATAAGATTCATTCTGCCTGAATCATAGGCGGCATGGATCAGACACTGGTTGTGCCATTGCAGCCAGGGGTGTTTCACTCTGAAACACAGAGAAAACATACTCTGCCTAGCACAAGTTGACTGTCAGGTCTCTCCCTATGATTGCACATAGTGAGACCTGTGAGTCAAATGGATAGGGATAAGGAGAATCCAGCCACGGATCTATCTTAGACTAGCTAGTGGGGACACATAGATTCTGACCAGCTTTTCATAGCATGTTTACTCTGAAACACGGCAGCGTTTCAGAATCAAACATTGGCCAGTGTCCGATTCATTGTGCTATGGGTTTGTGCTTTGTGGTTTGGGCATCATGAATCGGGTGATAGTTTCAAAGTGTCACGTGAAGCATCCTCTTCCTGAATTCACTAAACTCAGACTGTATTCTTTGATCACTGCTTTTAGCTAAATGGCAAAATCTTTTTCTAAACTGTATGTGGTGTAATTACTAGCCATTTTAGATAATAGGAGTGACATCTTGTTTGCATACTATACTGTTCTTGAAGATACTACTCTGATTGACATTAGCTATATAGTTAACATATGATATATTTTTAGTACGTCTTTATTGCTGTTCTTACTATTTTCTGTGCACTTTACTGTGTAATATAGGGAAGTCTCTTGATGCCACCTACAAGCCATAAACGAGTTACTATTGGACTATTGCTGTTGGACTAAGTGGTTTATTCAAACATTTTGAATTCTGCAAATACATTTTGTACGTTGCATGTTGGAATCATCAATGGTTAGTTTATATGTTGAACATTCATTTTATGGTCACACAGGAGCCTGGATTGTTACAGTTTTAGTAATATCATTATAGTTCTACCCTGCAATGGGCATCACAAAAGCAAGAATGATTTTCAACTTCTGTATTTAACTTTCTGATTAATTATAGCAAGCAGAGATATTGAAATCATACGAAGTGATACATAAAGTTAATTGGAAAGTTAAATAAGTTTTCCATTTACTGATATCTGACTGACTATCCCTTTAATAACTTACAGTGGTTTGTGAAAGTACTCAATCCCCTTGGCATTTTTCATGTTTTGCTACAACACAACCTGGAATTTAATTTATTTTTTTTGAGGGTTTGCATCAATTCATGTACTGAACATGTCTACAACTGTGAACATTTAGTTTTCTTTTTATTGTGAAGCAAACAACAAATAGGACAAAATAACTGAAAACGTCAGCATGCATAACTATTCACCCCCCTAAAGTCAGTACTTTGTAGAGCCTCCTTTTGTAGCAATTACAGCTGCAAGTCACTTCTTTCCCCAACTTTCCACTGGGATTTTTGCTCATTCATCAAGTCAAAGCTGCTCTTTCAAGTTAGATGGTTTACTCTGGTGAACAGAAATCTTCAAGTTTGACCATAGATTCTCAGTTGGATTAAGGTCTGGGCTTTGACTGGGCCACTCCAAAAACATTTTACACCTTTTCCCTTAAGCAACTCAAGTGTCACCTTAGCAGTATGCTTTGCGTCATTGTCTTGTTGGAAGGTGAACCTCCATCACAGGCTCAAATAACTGACAGATTGAAACAGGTTTTGCTCAAGACAATCCCTGTATTTTGTGCCATCCATTTCCCTTGACTCGGACCATTTTTCCTGTCCCTGCTGACAAAAAACATCCCATGTTTCACTGTGTGGGATGGTGTTTTGGGGTGAGGAGTTGTGTTGCTTTAGCACCAGACATAGCATTTACCTTGGCAGCCAAAAGTTCAATTTTGGTCTCATTTCACCACAGCAAATTCCTCCATACATTTGCGGAGTCTCTCACATATCATTTGGCAAACTCAAAATGAGCCTTACAATTTTTGTGTGTAGGTAAAGGCTTTTTCTGCTCACTCTTCATAAAGGCCACCTCTATGGAGAGTATGGCTTATTGTGGTCGGATGGACAGAAGCTCCAGCAGGATTGTTGTGGTAGCATGTTCTCTTTATTTGATAATAATGGATTTGATGGTACTCTGGGGGATCATCAGAGATTGGGATTTTTTTTATAACCCAACCCTGACTTGTACTTCTCAGCAACTTTGTCCCTGACTTGTTTGGAGATCTCCTTGGTCTTCATGGTGTTTGGTTACAAAAATCTTGCCACACATGTTGTTATGTAACAAAATAGGTAAAAAGACAAGGAGGTGAATACTTTTGCAACCCACTCTAATTCCCTGTTATTTTGCTCACACACAGCAATAATTTTTCCTCATTAGCTGAAATAAAAAATGTAAATATATAAACAGCAGAAAAAGTAATGAAGATAAATGGTGAATGTACACTCTAGATAGTCAATGTTAATAAACCACATCAAAACCCGTCATTCCATGCTACCTTCAAGCTATCTTTGGCCCTGATTCATTAAGATTGGAATCTTGTTTGCCAGTTTTAATAATGGAAGCTAAATAAAGGGGGTAAGATGCGCCCAATACATTGCCTGTTAATGAATTTAGCGCATTATACAACTGCTGAGTGCCTCCGTCAGCAATGTCATTTTTGCTAAGGTCTGCTATACACTTTTGGAGGTATAACTTTTTAGGTGTAAATGATGATGAATTTGTTTCATGTGCTTCAACATGTCCGATCCCAATTCTTCTCACTTTGACAGAGCCGTCCAGGATTGGGGTAAAAATGCCAAAAATCGCAACATTTACAGCAACTCAGAGTTGCACAAAAATTTTGAAACATTTCAAGGAGTTTTATGCCAGGATTCTGGCAAAAGCACCATGAGGGATTGGGGCTACTTTTCCCTTTCCCTATTCTCCATACTCTCAGTTCTGGCCCTTACTATTAGTTAGGAATCATTTATAAGTCTGAGAATCCCTTTTCTGGAAAAATAAGTATTTCTATAATTCTGTCACAGTCCATGCTGATTTCTTAGAAGCAAGCTATTTTAACTATTCTATGTGAGTAGTGGGAAACCTACAAGCTGATGAATTATGTCCTTGTATAATGCTACTTGCATGATTGTTTATTCCTGATTCCAATGCCCTGTGATTGCAAAGGCAACCAGCTCTGGCTGCCGCGTTCCTCGCCATTAGTTATAAACAGCAGGTGAACATTATATTTGGTAAAACTGCACAAAAAAAAGCTTATCTTTTATTTATATAACAGAATAATCTCACATATTTAATTTACTATTCAGAGCAATAGACATGTATTATCACTGTGGTATACAGAGTTGTGTGAAGACTGCAGAAAACTGTATGGAACTCATGCATGGACATTGGGCGTTCCAGTTGTAGAAATACTATCTGTGCAGGTGCTTGGTTATACCTAAATATGGCGCATGATTGCACTAAAAGCAACGATCCTTATTATGAATCCATTTCTAGGTAAGCTAATAGAATGTACCTGAGAATACAACAGGGGTGGTCCAAAACTAAATCTGATTTTAATCCTAAAATGTCTATGCTATTACATATAAAACATATATATATATTTATATATTTATTCCATGAAAGATGCACTTGAAAATTGAATTATTGGATTAACTGCAGCTGTTCCTGTCTGATGAATTCTTTACAGCCTGTGACCACATGTGAAAACACTCTATTCCACTTTATCCACATTTATCTCTTTTATGACATTTAATAGGTAAAGGGAATACATATAATGTATTTAGGAAAAATAAATAGGAGTTCTCCAAAGCCTTCTTGAGCTACTTTACATGCCAATTTCCCCATGCTTTCTTTATGGCATGAGTCTTGCCCTGAGGCTTTACAGGTACTGTGATAGTATTCACAGAATTTACATAGTAGCCATCAATACAAAGCAGAGTTCTGGTTTGCGGATGCTTTTAAGATATTCGATTTCTAAAATTATTGTTATTTAAATTAGTGATTATACTAACAGGTGTAATCAGATAATCTGGAGGGGTGCAGGATACATCCAGCGAGTCAACAGCTATGTACGGCAATTATAAAATACAGACTTACTAATATAGAACCAAAATTATTACTCAATTGAACCCACTGTTAACATAATTCTTACGATACATTTTTGAAATACAGACAAGTTGCCTATCGAAGGAACGTAAATGGAAACCAATGACGGAGTCATGGGTGCCCAAGGCAAATTGATAGTGCAAAAGCTGGTTTGTCTGGTCCAAATCCACAGATAAGCTACTGTAGCACAATTAGCTGAAAAAGCATCATGCTAACTTTTGTCACTATAGAAAAAAACTACAGTGAGCATTAGCACACCAGTACTTGACCACAAAGAAAAGGAAAAAAATGCCCTGCCATTCGTGTGATGTTACTTTGACAAGTTCTACATGCTACATATAACAGGAAAAGATAAGTCCAGCTCACCTAATCCACTTAGGTGTGATACACTATCATAGACAGAAGAAATTCAATACCCAGCATCCAAAAGCAGAATCATAGCAGTTACTAATTTATTGAATGTTCCCAGGGGAATCTTAGACAAACGTCTCCTGTGCATTCCAAGCCAACAATCTTCTTCATCGTAGCATGCTTGACTTTGTAAGACTTGCTGTGGAGCTTCACACCACTGCGTTATAATGTACATTTTGGCCAATGGCTTTATTTTAAAGCCCAAATTTAACAGGACTAGGATCTAATACAGGGATAATGCATTATTATGTGTTTGCTATATTATTTTGGATTCCTATTTGAAAGAAGGGGTATTTGGTGGCAGCTTTAAATCTCATATTAATGACTTATAGCTTAGCTACTAAAAAACTGAGCAGCACAGCACATACTCTCTTTCAGAGTACACGTTCACTAACGTATAAAAAAAAATAAGTCCCATTCTCATGCAAGAGAGTAGGACAATTATTTTCTCGCATGTCATATGTCTTCTGTCCGTGTGCTGTCTGTATACAATTCATTTTTTTTTTAACTCAGCAGCTATTAATCTTTTACAGGACCATTTACAGTTTCCCATCTTACAGAATTGTAAGGCATCAGTAAAAATCAGATACCATACTGATGGTCCATATGGCATCCGATTTGTTTCCTCACATCCATCAGATTTCGGAGTGAAATCGCAGCATGCTGCAATTTTTCTATCATGCCAAATACATTTGAGAAAAATTACACAAATCTACACTGCCTCATTGAATAACATTTATCTGAGTGCAATCTGATTTTTTATTGGATTGCACCCGTCCGAGTTATACGCTGGCTAAAGGGAACCTATGAGCAGCTTCATGGTCCCAAAGCCACGGGTAGCATTAAGAAAGGCCAAGCTGCATGATTGCAGCCAGATATATTTTCTATGAAATGCTTAGGTGTTACAGATAAAATATATAGTAAGATCTGGGTGGCAACTATAGCCAGAGACAAGATTGGTATGGTACCACCCCAGCTGGCTTCTTCCAGAACTGCTAAAGGTGATTGACAGGTAACAGGAAAGGTAGGATTTGATTTCAGCATTTCATCCAGGTAAAATCAAAGTTTATTTAGTCCATGATTAAAAGAAAAATACATAAAACAAACCTGACGCATTTCTGGCACGATGAGAGATCTGTCAATCACTTGGAGCAGTGCTGAGAAAAGTTGGCTGAGGGTGTACCCAGACTATTCTCATTTACGACAAACCCCTGATAAAGCAATACGTGAAACACACATCAGGCTGTTGACTGCTGCCCAATCTTCATCAGCTGTTTGATTAAACTTCCTTCTTTATGTCTTAGTTTGCACCCAGAATTTAAATTATAGAAGGCTGTGACCACCAATCAAATATAGTATGAAAAGCAGGATGTGATTATTTGATTAAAAATTAACCTTTAATAAACTTGTTAAAATAGAGTGCCCGAAATAAACACACATAAAGGACAAACAGTATATCACCTTTCAAGAAGGGAAATGCCAAAATATAGAAATACCAATCAACCGAACTGCTAAAGACCTCACAATCATGAGATTCCTATAAACAGGACTGCCGCACACCTCAAGATGTACGGTCCTAGACCTCCTGGCAGTACAGAATAATATCAACTTTCATCTCAAAAATCATTTAGCCAAACAAAAAATAGATTAAACCACATATGTCCTATATGTAAACAACTATTGCTGGCTAAATAAAATAACTACTTAAATAATACGTGAAAGAATAGCAGAAAGATCTCACCCTGTTGTCATAATGGGTAAGATAATAACCGTTTTTTATATATATACAGTACAGACCAAAAGTTTGGACACACCTTCTCATTTAAAGATTTTTCTGTATTTTCATGACTATGAAAATTGTACATTCACACTGAAGGCATCAAAACTATGAATGAACACATGTGGAATTATATACTTAACAAAAAAGTGTGAAACAACTGAAATTATGTCTTACATTCTAGGTTCTTCAAAGTAGCCACCTTTTGCTTTGATGACTGCTTTGCACACTCTTGGCATTCTCTTGATGAGTTTCAAGAGGTAGTCACCGGGAATTTTCTTCCAACAATCTTGAAGGAGTTCCTAGAGATGCTTAGCACTTGTTGGCCCTTTTGCCTTCACTCTGCGGTCCAGCTCACCCCGACCATCTCGATTGGGTTCAGGTCTGGTGACTGTGGAGGCCAGGTCATCTGGTGTAGCGCCCCATCACTCTCCTTCTTGGTGAAATAGCCCTTACACAGCCTGGAGGTGTGTTTGGGGTCATTGTCCTGTTGAAAAATAAACGCAAACCGGATGGAATAGCATGCCGCTGCAAGATGCTGTGGTAGCCATGCTGGTTCAGTATGCCTTCAATTTTGAATAAATCCCCAACAGTGTCACCAGCAAAGCACCCCCACACCATCACACCTCCTCCTCCATGCTTCATGGTGGGAACCAGGCATGTAGAGTCCATCCGTTCACCTTTTCTGCGTCGCACAAAGACACAGTGGTTGGAACCAAAGATCTCAAATTTGGACTCATCAGACCAAAGTACAGATTTCCACTGGTCTAATGTCCATTCCTTGTGTTCTTTAGCCCAAACAAGTCTCTTATGCTTGTTGCCCATCCTTAGCAGTGGTTTTCTAGCTGCTATTTTACCATGAAGGACTGCTGCACAAAGTCTCCTCTTAACAATTGTTGTAGAGATGTGTGCTGCTAGAACTCTGTGTGGCATTGACCTGGTCTCTAATCTGAGCTGCTGTTAACCTGCGATTTCTGAGACTGGTGACTCGGATAAACTTATCCTCAGAAGCAGAGGTGACTCTTGGTCTTCCTTTCCTGGGGCGGTCCTCATGTGAGCCAGTTTCTTTGTAGTGCTTGATGGTTTTTGCCACTGCACTTGGGGACACTTTGAAAGTTTGCCCAATTTTTCGGACTGACTGACCTTCATTTCTTAAAGTAATGATGGCCACTCATTTTTCTTTACTTAGCTGCTTTTTTCTTGCCATAATACAAATTCTAACAGTCTATTCAGTAGGACTATCAGCTGTGTATCCATCAGACTTCTGCACAACACAACTGATGGTCCCAACCCCATTTCTAAGGCATAAAATCCCACTTATTAAACCTGACAGGGCACACCTGTGAAGTGAAGACCATTCCCGGTGACTACCTCTTGAAGCTCATCAAGAGAATGCCAAGAGTGTACAAAGCAGTCATCAAAGCAAAAGGTGGCTACTTTGAAGAACCTAGAATGTAAGACATAATTTCAGTTGTTTCACACTTTTTTGTTAAGTATATAATTCCACATGTGTTCATTCATAGTTTTGATGCCTTCAGTGTGAATGTACAATTTTCATAGTCATGAAAATACAGAAAAATCTTTAAATGAGAAGGTGTGTCCAAACTTTTGGTCTGTACTGTATATATAAAAAAAGGTTATTATCTTACCCATTATGACAACAGGGTGAGATCTTTCTGCTATTCTTTCACGTATTATTTAAGTAGTTATTTTATTTAGCCAGCAATAGTTGTTTACCTATAGGACATATGTGGTTTAATCTATTTTTTGTTTGGCTAAATGATTTTTGAGGTGAAAGTTGATATTATTCCGTACTGCCAGGAGGTCTAGGACCGTACATCTTGAGGTGTGCGGCAGTCCTGTTTATAGGAATCTCATGATTGTGAGGTCTTTAGCAGTTCGGTTGATTGGTATTTCTATATTTTGGCATTTCCCTTCTTGAAAGGTGATATACTGTTTGTCCTTTATGTGTGTTTATTTCGGGCACTCTATTTTAACAAGTTTATTAAAGGTTAATTTTTAATCAAATAATCACATCCTGCTTTTCATACAGAATTTAAATTACTTTAGTACCTCTTTGGTTTAAACTATGTGTGCTTACTACAAAAATGTATATTTCTCTTGCTAATGATACGTTATGGTTAGGATGCCCCTTCCTTTTTCTAATCCTTGTGCAGGGTCACTTCATAATTGTATTTTTTTTTTTCATTCTAATTAAGATTTTTACATTACATTAATTCTATTGATCTTGTGTCTTATACCATTTTTGCATTGTTATGCATATTGGGGATGTTGGTCTTATCGCCGGCTAAAGTCCACGATTGACTATATGCAAGAGCCTGTCAGCTCGGCCTTGATTCATGCATCCCTTAGTTTGGGAAGCATAATAGGTGGTAGTTTCACTTTAAAAGGGCTTGTAGTACCTTTTGTTTCTGCATTGGACAGTATGGCTGCCAAGGCAATTATCAGATGCTCAGCAAGTATTCTGTGAGCATCCTATTCTAACAAATATGACACATGTAAGATACCTGCTAGGAGTGAGGTGGTTTCTTTGGTAGCCATTTCGCTGCCTTGGGGAAACAATTCTTGCAACATAATTAAGAAAAAAAATGCAAATTATGTGTCATAAAATAATTATGCCTATGTTTTTGAAAATGTATGGTGTTGGAAAATGAAAGAAATGCACAGGCTGAAAGATCTATTTCTGCCACATTCCATGTAAAATCCCATTATTTCTTGACATGTAAAATAAATTCAGAATCAAAAGTCAAGTATTTCTCAGTAACTTTAAATGTATAATTGACATGTCATCTACGATCTGTGATTTCCAGAAGTCCTAAATCAAGAAGAATTAACATATTTTCCGATAAATGTATTCCCTTCCTTGCATCTTTTGTGACACAGTGAAACTTTGAAAACTCCAGACGAATGATGAGAAATAATCCATAAAACCTAACTGCCTCTAACACAGCTCAATAGAATTGAAGAAAGTGTCTGCGTTTACTAAGTGAAGTGTTTACTTGCAGTAGTTTTTGGATTATAAGACTCACTTTTTTCCCACAAAAGAGGGGTGCGTTTTATAATCTGAGTGTAGTTTACCGGGAAGGGGGGGGGGAAGGCTGTGGTGGAGGGGGGTCACAGGAGGCAGGGTCTTTGCTCCAGGAGGACAGCAGCGGCAGGAGTCAGGCGATGCTTTGGGAGCCAGACTAAGAGGCAGAGGTGTCCCACTGCTGCGGGCCCCGGGTTGTCAGAAAATGTCACAGTTAAGCAGAATCCCCACATTTCCCCATTGATTTCTCTGCAGTGGGCTTCAGGAAATTGGCCGCCGGAGGCTCCACTCAACGCTAACATTTTGTTACAGCCTCACAGCACGCAGCCTCACATCACTGAGAAATCCCCTCTGCACTCCTGCCACCACCACCACCAGATTCCTGCAACAACGACTCTGCCTCCTGTGACAGCGCAGCTGCTCCCCCCGGAAAGCTACCATAAAATCAGATTATAAGATACACCACCATTTTATTTTAAAACGCCATTCATTCAACAGCGCTTTACAGACCTAAGGATCACGGTTCCCATTGGTGTCAACAATCTAAATTCCCTATCAATATATCTGTGGAGAGTATGGGGGGAATACGGAGAACCCAGACGACACCCACTCAAGCACGTGGAGAACATACAAACTACTTGCAGATGTTGTCCTTGGTAGCATTTGAACCCAGGACTCCAGCGCTGCAAAGCAACAGTGCTAACCAGAGTGTTAGGTGTCGAGTTCCGGCCTCTACACAGGGGGAATCCCAAACCATCTCCGCTGCAGTCTCCCATTCTTCTCCAGCCGCAGTGGAGTCTGCTCAGTGGAGACGTCAATCCCAACGTCTAGCTAAGGCTGATACTGGATGACAGGCTCTGTCCTTGTAGCCAGCAATGTTCAGCAGCGAGCAGGTCTTTCTGGGACTAAGTCCTGCTTTTCCCTTACTGAGCATGCCCACAGGACGACCTCGCATTGGAGGTCGGGGGACACATGCTCAGGTCCTGTTGCGGCTCCTATTGGTCCATCTGGAAGGTCTTGTAGCACTGCCGCTATAAAAGGTTCGCATGGCCGAGCGGCCATGCGCTAGTGTACACTTGTAAACGTGTGTATGTTGATGTGTGAAAGTCGTTCATTAATTATTCCCTCCCTTGTGTACGACTGCTCGCGTAAGGTGGATGATTGCTATCTAGAGCCTGACTTAGTTATCAGCACGTGACACACAAAACACCGTCAAATTGCTCTGACCGCCAGTGCAGCGCCGTGCGCTTTCCCAGCGCTTTCCTTACCCAAGCCTGGGTGGTTAGTGGCATCCGCCAGAGCGGCACTGCACGCACACCCATGCATCTAAATTATTATTTCAGTTACGCTGACACCCCAGTTGTGGTGTCGAGCGCAAGAGGTCTAGTTGTACTCTAATCCTGAGTCTAGGGGTAGAGTTCTGTGACTCCTTGCTTGCGCTCTTTGTGCGGTACCGCGGCCCTGTGACGCAACAGGGTTCGCTTTCTTCATACTGGGTGAAGTTAACCCATGTGTGAATCCATATTGTACCGCCATATACTCTGTCATTACTTAGCAGCAGGTTCCATCTCTGCACGGCTGCGAACGCACCTTACTCTTTCTCATTATTTGGTGCGTTCCGACTAGCCCTAACATTACACTAGCTCCAGGGTCTGGCTAGTGATGATTTTAAAATGCGCGCGTGTCCAGCCTCCCGTGACGTCACGGCTTGTGATTGGTCGCGTCGCCCATGTGACCGCGACGCGACCAATCACAAAGCCGGAACGTAATTTTAAAATCCTGAAGGACCTGAAATTACGTCACGGCTTGCTGTGATTGGTCGCGTCGCGGCCACATGGGCGGCACGCGACCAATCACAAGCCGGGACTTCACGTAAGGAAGGAAACGCGCAAATTTTAAGCAAACAACGCTGCCGGTTCCCTCGGTGAGGTCCAGGCTGCGTCGAAGAGGTGAGTATAGCAATATTTTTTATTTTAATTCTTTCTTTTACACATTAATATGGATCCCAGGGCCTGAAGGAGAGTTTCCTCTCCTTCAGACCCTGGGAACCATCAGGAATACCGTCCGATACTTGAGTCCCATTGACTTGTATTGGTATCGGGTATCGGTATCGGATTGGATCCGATACTTTGCCGGTATCGGCCGATACTTTCCGATACCGATACTTTCAAGTATCGGACGGTATCGCTCAACACTAGTTATGAGTTTTGCGCCAATGTGGTCATAAATGTGTGTATTCAGGGCTCGGCTGAAATAAGCCACTAGAATACCGGCACCTCCGGTGAGGAGATTGTGTGTGTGCATTCAGGGCCCTGGCTGAAATAAGCCACTGGAATACCGGCACCTCCGGTGAGGAGATTGTATGTGTGCCTCTTGACTGCGTGACCACAGTCTGCTATCAGCTCAGCAGTTGCTGTGTACTCCTGTGAGCTAAACAGGACACAGCGCTTTCTTTGTGGGCGACTCTGTGAAGTAAGAGAGTTCGCTTCTACCACCATATCATGCCGCCATTTGCCAGCAGCAGGTTTCTCTCCTGCACGGTGGACCCCGGGCTGCGAACGCACCAAATATCATCTCACTATTTACTCGGTGCGTTCCGCCAGCCCTTTACAACCAGTAACTGTACGAGTGGCAAATGGGTCGACACTGCCCTCACAGATAACACACCAGACCATCCCTTTTTCTCTGTCCATGTCACCATCTCATCAGGAAATTATATCTCTGCTCATCATTCCTGAGGGAATTGATGAGGTCCTGTTGGGGATACCTTGGCTATGGTACCACTGTCCTCATATTGAGTGGTCCACAGGCAGAATTTTGGGATGGGGTGAATCTTGTGGAGGTAGATGTCAGAGGGAATGTGTTCAGGTTGCTATTACTGAGGTACCCGCAGATTTATCCTCTCTCTCCAAGCAATATTGGCCCTATGTGGACGTGTTCTCCAGAAAGGCTGCGGAGACCCTTCCGCCTCATCGCCCCTATGACTGTTCTATTGACCTCTTGCCTGGTGCTGAGCCTCCCCGGGGTCGAGTCTATCCGCTATCTCTCCCGGAGACGGAGGCAATGTCACAGTACATCCAGGAAAAAAGAGGATTCATTAGGAAGTCAGTGTCACCTGCAGGGGCTGGGTTCTTCTTCGTGCAGAAGAAGAACGGGGAACTACGTCCATGCATAGATTACAGGGGTCTTAACGCCATCAACGTTAAGAATAAGTATCCTCTGCCCCTGATATCTGAGCTCTTTGATAGGCTTTGGTGTTGTGAATTTACTTTTTGCTCCCTCTAGTGGTTACTAGTTTTTTGACTCTGGTTTTTCTGTCATTCCTTTTATCCGCACCTGGGTCGTTAGTTAAGGGTGTTGCTATTTAAGCTCCCTGGACCTTCAGTTCAATGCCTGGCAACGTAGTTATCAGAGCTAGTCTGCTGTGCTCTTGTCTACTGATCCTGGTTCCAGTTATATCAGCTAAGTCCGCTTTTTGCTTTTTGCTATTTTGTTTTGGTTTTGTATTTTTGTCCAACTTGTTCCAAATATATATCCTGACCTTTGCTGGAAGCTCTAGGGGGCTGGTGTTCTCCCCCCGGACCGTTAGACGGTTCGGGGGTTCTTGAATTTCCAGTGTGGATTTTGATAGGGTTTTTGTTGACCATATAAGTTACCTTTCTTTATTCTGCTATCAGTTAGCGGGCCTCTCTGTGCTAAACCTGGTTCATTTCTGTGTTTGTCATTTCCTCTTACCTCACCGTTATTATTTGTGGGGGGCTTCTATCCAGCTTTGGGGTCCCCTTCTCTGGAGGCAAGAAAGGTCTTTTGTTTTCCTCTACTAGGGGTAGCTAGATTCTCCGGCTGGAGCGTGTCATCTAGAATCAACGTAGGAATGATCCCCGGCTACTTCTAGTGTTGGCGTTAGGAGTAGATATATGGTCAACCCAGCTACCACTGCCCTATGAGCTGGATTTTTGTATTCTGCAGACTTCCACGTTCCTCTGAGACCCTCGCCATTGGGGTCATAACAGTTTGCCAGGCCAGTATTAAATGTTTAATGCATTGCAGAAGAGGGATTATAAGAAAGAAGATTCTGAGTTTTTTTTTTTTTTTTTTCCTTCTTCCCCTTTACCTCAGAGTGGCTATGCTTGCTGCAGACATGAATGTCCAGACCTTGATTACAAGTGTGGACCAGCTGGCTACTCGTGTGCAGGGCATACAAGACTATGTTATCAGTAATCCTAGGTCAGAACCTAAAATACCGATTCCTGAACTGTTTTCCGGAGACAGGTTTAAGTTTAGGAATTTTGTGAATAATTGTAAATTGTTTTTGTCCCTGAGACCCTGTTCATCTGGAGACTCTGCTCAGCAAGTAAAAATTGTTATTTCGTTCTTACGGGGCGACCCTCAGGATTGGGCTTTTTCGCTGGCGCCAGGAGATCCGGCATTGGCTGATATTAATGCGTTTTTTCTGGCGCTCGGTTTACTTTATGAGGAACCCAATCTTGAGATTCAGGCAGAAAAGGCCTTGCTGGCTATGTCTCAGGGGCAGGACGAGGCTGAAGTGTACTGCCAAAAATTTCGGAAATGGTCCGTGCTGACACATTGGAACGAGTGTGCACTGGCCGCTAATTTTAGAAATGGCCTTTCTGAAGCCATTAAGAATGTTATGGTGGGTTTTCCCATTCCCACAGGTCTGAATGATACTATGGCACTGGCTATTCAAATTGACCGGCGGTTGCGGGAGCGCAAAACCGCAAATTCCCTCATGGTGTTGTCTGAACAGACACCTAATTCGGTGCAATGTGATAGAAAAATCGCAAATTCCCTCATGGTGTTGTCTGAACAGACACCTGATTTAATGCAATGTGATAGAATCCTGACTAGAAATGAGCGGAAAATTCATAGACGCCGGAATGGCTTGTGCTACTACTGTGGTGATTCTACACATATTATCTCAGCATGCTCTAAACGTATAGCTAAGGTTGTTAGTCCTGTCACCGTTGGTAATTTGCAACCTAAATTTATTCTGTCTGTAACTTTGATTTGCTCACTGTCGTCTTTTCCTGTCATGGCGTTTGTAGATTCAGGTGCTGCCCTGAGTCTTATGGATCTGTCATTTGCTAAGCACTGTGGTTTTACTCTTGAACCATTAGAAAATCCTATTCCTCTTAGGGGTATTGATGCTACGCCATTGGCAGCAAATAAACCGCAGTATTGGACTCAGGTTACCATGTGCATGACTCCTGAACACCGCGAGGTGATACGTTTCCTGGTTTTACATAAAATGCATGATTTGGTTGTTTTAGGGCTGCCATGGTTACAGACCCATAATCCAGTCCTGGACTGGAAGGCTATGTCAGTCTCAAGTTGGGGCTGTCGGGGTATTCATGGGGATTCCCTGCCTGTGTCTATTGCTTCTTCTACGCCTTCGGAAGTTCCGGAGTATTTGTCTGATTATCAGGATGTCTTCAGTGAGTCTGAGTCCAGTGCACTGCCTCCTCATAGGGACTGTGACTGTGCTATAGATTTGATCCCAGGCAGTAAATTTCCTAAGGGAAGACTGTTTAATCTGTCGGTACCTGAACATACCGCTATGCGTTCATATATCAAGGAGTCTCTAGAGAAAGGACATATTCGTCCGTCTTCTTCCCCTCTTGGTGCGGGATTCTTTTTTGTGGCAAAAAAGGACGGATCTTTGAGACCTTGTATTGATTATCGGCTTTTAAATAAGATCACTGTCAAATTTCAGTATCCTTTACCGCTGTTGTCTGACTTGTTTGCCCGGATTAAAGGTGCCAAGTGGTTCACCAAGATAGATCTTCGTGGTGCGTACAACCTTGTGCGCATTAAGCAAGGTGATGAATGGAAAACCGCATTCAATACGCCCGAAGGTCATTTTGAGTACTTGGTGATGCCTTTTGGGCTCTCCAATGCGCCTTCAGTTTTTCAGTCCTTTATGCATGACATTTTCCGGAAGTATCTGGATAAATTTTTGATTGTTTATCTGGATGATATTTTGGTTTTTTCTGATAATTGGGATTCGCATGTGGAGCAGGTCAGGTTGGTCTTTAAAATTTTGCGTGAAAATTCTTTGTTTGTCAAGGGCTCAAAGTGTCTCTTTGGTGTACAGAAGGTTCCCTTTTTGGGGTTCATTTTTTCCCCTTCTGCTGTGGAGATGGACCCAGTCAAGGTCCGAGCTATTCTTGATTGGACTCAGCCCTCGTCAGTTAAGAGTCTACAGAAGTTCTTGGGTTTCGCTAACTTCTACCGTCGTTTTATCGCTAATTTTTCTAGCATTGTGAAACCTTTGACGGATATGACCAAGAAGGGCTCCGATGTAGCTAACTGGGCTCCTGCTGCCGTGGAGGCTTTCCAGGAGTTGAAACGCCGGTTTACTTCGGCGCCTGTTTTGTGCCAGCCCGATGTCTCACTTCCCTTTCAGGTTGAGGTGGATGCTTCAGAGATTGGAGCAGGGGCCGTTTTGTCGCAGAGAGGCCCTGGTTGCTCTGTTATGAAACCTTGTGCCTTTTTCTCTAGGAAGTTTTCGCCTGCCGAGCGAAATTATGATGTGGGCAATCGGGAGTTGTTGGCCATGAAATGGGCATTTGAGGAGTGGCGTCATTGGCTCGAGGGTGCTAAGCATCGTGTGGTGGTCTTGACTGATCACAAAAATCTGATGTATCTCGAGTCTGCTAAACGCCTTAATCCGAGACAGGCCCGCTGGTCATTGTTTTTCTCCCGCTTTGATTTTGTTGTCTCGTATTTACCAGGTTCAAAGAATGTGAAGGCCGATGCTCTTTCTAGGAGCTTTGTGCCTGATGCTCCTGGAGTCGCTGATCCTGTTGGTATTCTTAAAGATGGAGTTATCTTGTCAGCTATTTCTCCGGATCTGCCACGTGTGTTGCAGAGATTTCAGGCTGATAGGCCTGAGTCTTGTCCACCTGACAGACTGTTTGTCCCAGATAAGTGGACCAGCAGAGTCATTTCCGAGGTTCATTCCTCGGTGTTGGCAGGTCACCCGGGAATTTTTGGCACCAGAGATCTGGTGGCCAGGTCCTTTTGGTGGCCTTCCTTGTCAAGGGATGTGCGGTCATTTGTGCAGTCCTGTGGGACTTGTGCTCGAGCTAAGCCTTGCTGTTCTCGTGCCAGCGGTTTGCTCTTGCCCTTGCCTGTCCCGAAGAGACCTTGGACACATATCTCCATGGATTTCATTTCTGATCTTCCGCTATCCCAGGGCATGTCCGTTATCTGGGTGATATGTGATCGCTTCTCTAAGATGGTCCATTTGGTTCCTTTGCCTAAGCTGCCTTCCTCTTCCGATCTGGTTCCTGTGTTTTTCCAGAACGTGGTTCGTTTGCACGGCATCCCTGAGAATATTGTGTCAGACAGAGGATCCCAGTTCGTTTCCAGATTCTGGCGATCCTTTTGTAGTAGGATGGGCATTGATTTGTCGTTTTCGTCTGCTTTCCATCCTCAGACTAATGGACAGACGGAGCGAACCAATCAGACTTTGGAGGCTTATTTGAGGTGTTTTGTCTCTGCTGATCAGGACGATTGGGTGACATTCTTGCCGTTGGCTGAGTTTGCCCTTAATAATCGGGCTAGTTCCGCCACCTTGGTTTCGCCTTTTTTCTGCAACTCTGGTTTCCATCCTCGCTTTTCTTCGGGTCATGTGGAGCCTTCTGACTGTCCTGGGGTGGATTCTGTGGTGGATAGGTTGCAGCGGATCTGGGATCATGTGGTGGACAACTTGAAGTTGTCACAGGAGAGGGCTCAGCGCTTTGCCAACCGCCGCCGCGGTGTGGGTCCCCGACTACGCGTTGGGGATTTGGTATGGCTTTCTTCCCGCTTTGTTCCTATGAAGGTCTCCTCTCCCAAATTTAAACCTCGTTTTATTGGGCCTTACAAGATATTGGAAATCCTTAATCCTGTATCTTTTTGTCTGGATCTTCCTGTGTCGTTTGCTATTCACAATGTATTTCATAGGTCCTTGTTGCGGCGGTACATTGTGCCTATAGTTCCTTCTGCTGAGCCTCCTGCTCCGGTGTTGGTTGAGGGCGAGTTGGAGTACGTGGTGGAGAAGATCTTGGATTCTCGCCTCTCCAGGCGGAGGCTTCAGTACCTGGTCAAGTGGAAGGGCTATGGTCAGGAGGATAATTCCTGGGTGGTCGCCTCTGATGTTCATGCGGCCGATTTAGTTCGTGCCTTTCATGCCGCTCATCCTGATCGCCCTGGTGGTCGTGGTGAGGGTTCGGTGACCCCTCACTAAGGGGGGGTACTGTTGTGAATTTACTTTTTGCTCCCTCTAGTGGTTACTAGTTTTTTGACTCTGGTTTTTCTGTCATTCCTTTTATCCGCACCTGGGTCGTTAGTTAAGGGTGTTGCTATTTAAGCTCCCTGGACCTTCAGTTCAATGCCTGGCAACGTAGTTATCAGAGCTAGTCTGCTGTGCTCTTGTCTACTGATCCTGGTTCCAGTTATATCAGCTAAGTCCGCTTTTTGCTTTTTGCTATTTTGTTTTGGTTTTGTATTTTTGTCCAACTTGTTCCAAATATATATCCTGACCTTTGCTGGAAGCTCTAGGGGGCTGGTGTTCTCCCCCCGGACCGTTAGACGGTTCGGGGGTTCTTGAATTTCCAGTGTGGATTTTGATAGGGTTTTTGTTGACCATATAAGTTACCTTTCTTTATTCTGCTATCAGTTAGCGGGCCTCTCTGTGCTAAACCTGGTTCATTTCTGTGTTTGTCATTTCCTCTTACCTCACCGTTATTATTTGTGGGGGGCTTCTATCCAGCTTTGGGGTCCCCTTCTCTGGAGGCAAGAAAGGTCTTTTGTTTTCCTCTACTAGGGGTAGCTAGATTCTCCGGCTGGAGCGTGTCATCTAGAATCAACGTAGGAATGATCCCCGGCTACTTCTAGTGTTGGCGTTAGGAGTAGATATATGGTCAACCCAGCTACCACTGCCCTATGAGCTGGATTTTTGTATTCTGCAGACTTCCACGTTCCTCTGAGACCCTCGCCATTGGGGTCATAACACTTTGGGGAGCAAGGGTATTTACAAAATTAGATCTGCGGGGTGCTTACAACCTGATTCGCATCGGTGAGGGGGACGAATGGAAGACAGCTTTTAATACCACGGATGGGCACTATGAATATCTGGTGATGCCCTTCGGGCTCTGTAATGCCCCAGCCATTTTCCAAGACTTTGTGAATGACATCTTCCGGGATATGCTCTCCACCTCGGTCGTAGTCTATCTGGATGATATTCTCATCTACTCTCCAGATATTGACTCCCACCGGAGAGATGTTTGCAGAGTCTTCGACCACTTATGGGCAAATTCCCTGTGCGCAAAGTTGGAGATATGTGTGTTTGAGCAGGAGTCCTTACCTTTCCTGGGCTATATCATCTCCACCCAGGGATTGGCTATGGATCCTGCCAAACTACAGGCTGTGATGGACTGGCAGGAACCCCATACTCTTAAAGCGGTGCAGCACTTTTTGGGGTTCATTAATTACTATCGCCAGTTCATTCCACACTTCTCAACTTTGGAAGCTCCCTTGGTTGCCCTCACTAAGAAGGGAGCAAATCCCAAATTGTGGTCTGAGGAGGTCTCCAAGGCCTTTCACTCCATTAAGTCACACTTCGCTAGTGCTCCTATCCTACATCGCCCCGATGTAGATAAGCCATTTATAATGGAGGTGGATGCCTCATCAGTTGGTGCTGGAGCTGTCCTTTTCCAAAAGGATGCTCAAGGTCGGAAGCATCCTTGCTTCTTCTTTTCTAAGACCTTCTCACCAGCGGAGAGGAATTATTCTATCAGGGACAGGGAGTTGCTAGCCATTAAGTTGGCCTTCTCAGACATGGAAGTGGAGACATCACTTGGAGGGGGTTCATTTTCCCTTCCAAGTCTTCACAGACCACAAGAATTTGGTGTACTTGCAAACAGCCCAGCGGTTAAATTCTTGCCAGGCCAGATGGTCCTCGTTCTTCTCCCGGTTTCATTTCACCCTCCATTTTCTTTCTGGGGAGAAGAAGATTCGTGCCGACGCTCTCTCTCGCTCCGTTGTATCATCTGAGGATGAGGAAGAGGAGCCTCAGCTTATTGTCCCCACCGAGAGCCTGAGAACTGTGGCCCCAGTTTTACTAGAGTCTATGCCTTCCGGGCAAGTCTTTTGTACCATCCAGCCTGCATCCGGAGGTTCTCTCTTGGGCTCACTTGTCCGGGGTTGGTGGACATTTTGGGTCCAAAAGGACATCTGAGCTACTGGCGAGGACATACTGGTGGCCGCATATGGCTCGTGATGTCGCAGACTATGTTCGGGCGTGTGTCTCTTGCGCCAAGAACAAGTCTCCTCGGCAATGACCAGCTGGGTTGCTTTACCCCCTGCTGGTGGCAGACAGGCCCTGGGAAATGGTCGGGATGGATTTTCTTGTGGGCTTACCCAAGTCTCATAGCTGCACCATTATCTGGGTGATCACCGACCATTTTTCCAAAATGGGGCACTTGGTGCTTCTTCCACGGCTACCTTCTGCACGGGCTCTGGCAGCGTTGTTCATCAAGCATATCTTTCGCCTACATGGTATGCCAGACAAAATTGTCAGTGACCGGGGTCCCCAGTTTGCGTCTCGATTCTGGAGGGAGCTTTGTCGTCTACTCAGTATTGAGTTGAATCTCTCCTCAGCATATCATCCCGAGACAAATGGGTTGGCTGAGAGGGCCAACCAGACCCTGGTCACATATTTACGAAATTTTGCTTCTGCCAGGCAGGATGACTGGGCATCCTTGCTACCATGGGCGGAGTTTGCACTTAACAATGCCGTAGCCGACTCCATCGGTCAGACTCCATTCCTCCTAAATTACGGCCAGCATCCGCGTGTCCCTGTGCCCATTTGGGACCGCACTCAGGATGGCATTCGGGCCTCCAAGGAGAGAATGAGAACCTCCACAGATGCACATCGGCACCCCGCTCCGACCTTTGCTCCTGGCGACTTGGTGTGGCTCTCCGCCCTTAACATCAGGCTGTGAGTTGAATCCACTAAGTTTGCACCTCGCTACTTGGGTCCCTTCAAGTTCCTCGAACAGGTTAACCCTGTGGTCTACCGTCTGGCCCTTCCTCCACGCCTAGGTATCACTGACACCTTTCATGTGTCCCTCTTGAAGCCCGTATACATGTCTTGGTTTTTCTGAGTCATCTGCCGGGACATCAGGTTCGTCTACGGACGATTACGAGGTGAACACTATTTTGGGGTGCAAGGTGGTACGTGGCAAAAAATTCTATTTGGTGGATTGGAAGGGTTATGGTCCAGAGAGCCTGCTGAGCACATTCGGGCTCCACAGCTCATTGCTGCCTTCGAGTGTAGCGAAGTCCAAGGAGGGGGGGTAACATTAGGTGTTGAGCTCTTGCCTATGCACAGGGGGTATCTCGAACCATCTCTGCTGCGGCCTCCCATTCTTCTCCAGCCGCAGTAGAGTCTGCTCAGCGGAGACGTCGGTCCCAGCATCTAGCTCAGGCTGATACTGGACGACTGGTTACTACTGCCCTGCCAGGCTCTGTCCTTGTAGCCAGCAATGTTCAGCAGCGAGCAGGTCTTTCTGGGACTAAGTCCTGCTTTTCCCTTACTGAGCATGCCCATGGGACGACCTCCCATTGGAGGTCGGGGGTCACATGCTCAGGTCCTGTTGCAGCTCCTATTGGTCCATCTGGAAGGTCTTGTAGACTGCCGCTATAAAAGGTTGTAAACGTGTGTGTGTTGATGTGTGAAAGTCATTCATTAATTATTCCCTCCCTTGTGTATGACTGCTCACGTAAGGTGGATGATTGCTATCTAGCGATCGACTTAGCTATCAGCACGTGACACACAAAACAGTGTCAAATTGCTGTGACCGCCAGTGCGGCACCGTGCGCTTTCACAGCGTTTTCCTTACCCAAGCCTGGGTGGTTAGTGGCGTCCACCAGAGTGGCACCGCACGCACTCCCATGCATCTAAATTATTATTTCAGTTACGCTGACACCCCAGTTGCGGTGTGGCGTGCAAGAGGTGTAGTTGTACTCTAATCCCGAGACAAGGGGTAGAGTTCTGTGACTCCTAGCTTGCGCTCTTTGTGCGGTACTGCGGCCCTGTGACGCAACAGGGTTTGCTTTTTTCATACTGGGTGAAGTTAACCCGTGTGTGAATCCATATTGTACCACCATATAGTCCGTCATTACTTAGCAGCAGGTTCCATCTCTGTACGGTGGACCCCGGGCTGCGAACGCACCTTACTCTATCTTTCTAATTATTTGGTGCATTCTGCTAGCCCTAACACTGAGTCACTGTGCCTAACATTTACTGTGTTTGCATAGGGGATTGCTGGTACAGTAGAGAGTATTAAATATTAATTATGGAGCTATTTACTCTAGTTTATAGATGAGCGGAATGGTGGATGCTCAGGTTTGTTGGGTTCCGCCAAACTGTAACTGAAAGTTCAGTTTACTATACAAACTTGACCCCGATCCCAATAGAAGTAATTTGGGACCCTAACTTTGGAGATTTAAAATGGCTTTAAAATGATCATAGTAACAGCTAGTGTGTTGCAAAAAGACGCAAAATGGGGGTAAAGGCAGGACAATTGCCCTGCAAACAAATGTGGATAGGAAAATTACTTAAAATAACAAAAAAAATAACAATCTAGAACCAGGAGGTGGAGGTCCAAGTGGAGGAGGAGGTGGACTTGGCAGTGTAGATGGAATAGGCAGGGACGGAGATATCCAACACTGTTTTTTTTTTTTTTTTGCTTTAAGGGACTTAAAGGAACATAGAATAAAAAAACAACAATCTAAAACAAGGAGGAGGTCCAAGTGGAGGAAGAGGCGGAGAAGGTGCATGTGGACATGAAGGTGGAAGAGGTAGCCAACACTGTTTTTGTGTTTTTTTGTTTTTAGTTTTGTTTTTTGCTTTTCCCATTTTTTTTTAGTTGTGGATGCCCCCAAATCAAGCGAGTGGCAAATAGAGCATAACAATGGCTGGGTGTGGCCCTAAGGTACAGACAAGTTCTGTGGGATGCAGGCCTGGTTTATTTTAATGAATGGTAGGTTTACCACATTCAACCAGTGGAGGAAAATATGTGTCAAACCTGCACTGCTGAAAGATCCAGTATGTCGGCCTTCAGGTTTTTGTCCTGAAGAAGTGTGTGACCTTGAAACGCGTTGACTGCTAAACCTGTTCAGAATAAATTATTTAAAAAAAGAAAAGCCGACATCAAGGATCATTCAGCAGGGCATTTTTGACACGTATTTTCCTCCCATGGTTGAATCTCTTCCTTAGTCCATGGACCCATGTTCTGCTGCAGCTGATTTAAGTTGTTTTCCATGTTGCTATTTTGCAACCCCATCAGGTTAGCACCCCATTCGTTTCTCATTGTTTTTAACAGTTAAGACAATATTGCGCTTGTGTTTGGTCCCCAATTTTCTACGCTACATCTTCCCCACATTGGGTGTGCCGCTCTGAGATCACACCCCCTGCCGTGCTAAACATACGTTTCAACAGTACACTTCTGCAGGGCAGGCCATCACTTCCAAGGCATAAAGGGCAAACTCAAGCCATATGTCCAAACCCATAAGTTAGTACGTGTGGACTTGAATTCTTCCACCATGTTGTTGCAAGGCTAGTTCCTGCTAATGCAGACCGTATCAGATGGTGGTGCCGGATGTTTTAGCATGCCGAGAAAATTTTGCCACACATCAACCATGCTAACCCTGCCCTCCAATGGTGGTGGTGCCCCATCTACGTTGGCAACTTCCTTCCCCTATGCCTTGTCCTTCTACTGAGCTCCCATTGTCAGGTAGGAATGCAGTCAGAAGGGCCTCTACCAGAGTGCGCTTGTATTCATGCAATTTGCGATCCCGCACCAGTGAGGGAAGCAATGATGGTACATTGTCCTTGTAGTGGGAATCCAGCAGGGTGGCCACACAGTAATCATCAGTGATAACAATTTAACCAACTTTGCAGTTGTTGCACAGGCACAGCAGTGTTGTGAAATTGGATTCTGGGCTCCCCCGGTGGCCACTTGTGGAATTGTACTTGTGTGCATCATCCCCTCTGTTCACCTGCTCCTATCAGGATGTGGGAGTCCCAGTCATCCGAAAAAATCAGAATATCATCCAGATACACAATCATAAATTTGTCCAAATAATCGCGGAAAATGTCATGCATAAAGGACTGGAAGACTGAAGGGGCATTTGAAAGACCAAAAGGCATCACCAAATACTCAAAATGGCCCTCGGGCGTATTAAATGCGGTTTTCCACTCATCCCCCTGCTTGATTCGCACCAAATTATACGCCCCACGGAGATCAATCTTAGAGAACCACTTGGCCCCCTTTATACGAGCAAACAAATCAGTAAGCAGTGGTAACGGATATTGATATTTAACCGTCGGTTAAATATCAATATCCGTTACCACTGCTTACTGATTTGTTTGCTCGTATAAAGGGGGCCAAGTGGTTCTCTAAGATTGATCTCCGTGGGGCGTATAATTTGGTGCGAATCAAGCAGGGGGATGAGTGGAAAACCGCATTTAATACGCCCGAGGGCCATTTTGAGTATTTGGTGATGCCTTTTGGTCTTTCAAATGCCCCTTCAGTCTTCCAGTCCTTTATGCATGACATTTTCCGCGATTATTTGGACAAATTTATGATTGTGTATCTGGATGATATTCTGATTTTTTCGGATGACTGGGACTCCCACATCCTGATAGGAGCAGGTGAACAGAGGGGATGATGCACACAAGTACAATTCCACAAGTGGCCACCGGGGGAGCCCAGAATCCAATTTCACAACACAGCAGCATGTATAGGCTCATGTGAACCAGGCTGCCCAGAGGCAACGACAAGCTGCCCTCGGTTACAGGTGTATCAATTTGGTCCTTTGTATCCTCCCAAGCCACGTTCGAGTGATGGCTGAGAGCTGCTTTGAGTGCCACCCTGCTGTGTACATGGTTCTTCTTCCTTCAAAACTATCCCCTGGCTGGACACGTCATCATCTCGTGAGACCGCAAAGCATGGACCGGAGTGTCGCGAGGAGAAGCGGGAAAGGCGACGGAAGGTGAAAATATAATGATTTTTTATTTTGTTTATTAATTTTAACATTAGATCTTTTTACTACTGATGCTGCATAGGCAACATCAATAGTAAAAAGTTGGTCACACAGGGTTAATAGCAGCGTTAACGGACTGCGTTACACCGCGGCATAACGCGGTGTAACGCAGCCACCAACCCTGTGTGAGCGCTGACTGGAGGGGGCACTGACAGAGAGTAGGAAGGGGCGAATTTGCGTCCAGACTGTGCCCAATCAGCGATGCGGGATTTCCGTGACAGACAGACAAACAGACAGACAAGCAGAGGGAAGTGACCCGTAGACGATTATATAGTAAATAAATATATATATATATATATATATATATATATATATATATATATATATATATAGTTGTTATGTGTAATAATGAGAAATGACACAGGGAAAAAGTATTGAACACATGGAGAAAGATAGGTACAAAAAGCCATGGAAAGGCATAATACCAGCCGAAATCTATCAGTAATTGGAAAACAATCCTGCCATTTAGTGAAAAATAATAGCTGGTTCGACTGATGACCTATAAAAAGGTGTCTTATTTTTTTCTTAAACAGTTTTTATTGAACATTTTCATATATAACATACAAAAAGTAGAAAAGTATCCATGCAAGGACAAGGAAAAGCAAAACAAATAGCAAAACAGTCAAGTTAAACAGCAAGACAATCAGGTAAAGCATAACCATCTTACATGAGTCGGATTCACTCAATAACCAAATTAAATGATTGTCCAGAGCATTGCCATAATGCTGTCTTGAGTATCATATTTCTTATCATCATAAACATACGATAAACAAAATAGAATGAAAAGAAGAAAACAGTCTAGAGTAGGTAGTTGAAAGTATGGAAAAAAGAGAAAGGATTAAATAGGGGGAGTCTGATTAAGAGGAGGGAAGAAAGTGGAGGGTAGGGGGAGAAGAGATGGGAACTGAGGGGTGAAGTATGAGGAGAGTTGAATCACTACCGTTTGTGTTAACTGCCTCTCTGTTCTACCCTACTCCACTAATTTGTGTCCAAGAGTGCTAGGAATTCCGGCGATTCGCGAAACATAATCCATTCCTGCCATGTTTTGTAAACTGTATCCTCACAATGTGTCATAACGGTGTTTAGCCTCTCCAGCCTACATAGGAAATCCATTTCAACTATCCAATCCCCGATACTTGGGGCTGTCTTAGAATGCCACTTCCTAGGAATGATAGTATGCGTGGCCGTTATGCCATGTTTTAGGAGTCCTACCTTGATGCTCCTGAAGGAGCCTGCTATCATTGACAGTGGGCTCAGCTGTGAGTTACTTTGAATGATGTCACCAGAAACCTTTGAATACATTTCAAAGACCTTATTTCAAAGTATTTTAATTGGTGGGAAATCCCACCAGATGTGGAGCATGTTAACCTCAGATGCCTCACATCTCCAGCAGAGATCAGATACCAGTGGATATATCTTGTGCTGGTGGGCTGGACATCTATACCACCTAGTTAAAAGTTAAAAGTTTGTTTCCTGAGCCCTACAAGCCAAAGGGAGCCTGTGTGCACAAAAGAAAGCTTTTTTCCATTGCTCAAAAGAAAACTCTAGCCCAGTCTCTCATTCCCAATCCAAGGCAAACCATGACTTATTCTCAGCTCTCTCTGACATAAGAATTGAGTATACTTGTGAGACTGAGTGTGCAGGGCTTGTTTTTTGTATCATTAATGATTCCAGTGGCATCAGATCAGTTTCGTTTAAAGGACCCGGCTGGAGGGATGACATGAAAAACCGTAGTTGCAAATATGCAAACCATGAGATGTGGAGATCTGGAAATTCCTCCTTCAGTTTCGCCAGTGATTGCCATCTCTCTAACGTCCTAGAGATTTGCATACCTGTCAGCTGAGGTGATGTTATGGCAGCTGGGATGGTATTGCTTCCCACAGGTGAAGCTGGGTCCCCAGGGTTCCCGGTGTAGTAGATAAAGATGGTAGGTAGCGTAGAAAGAAATAGAGGACACAAGGTTGCTCTTTACCTTTTTACTGTAGAGTTCAGGTAGCCACAGTCCAGGGTACCGGATCACAGGTACTGGTATGGTACGGCCAGCTTGGAAGTGAATTTGGAATCCCCCTAACAAGGTGGGGTTGAAAGCCTTCCCTCTAGCGCTCTGTTCTATTCCCTTGCTGCCTTAGGCCTCACACAAGGTCCTCATGTTCTCTCTGTCTCCCTTTAGGTAGGACACTACCCGCATGACAGGTAACTCAAGCCTTTTTACAGGACCTCTATCATGAACCGGGCTCTATCTGCTACTGTGTCTTCGGGTGTAAATGGTGGACAGGTGACTTGAAGTCCAGCTGTCTGCCGGTTTCTGCCGTGGGGCATGAAGTTACCCCCACAATATCGGTCTTCTGGCTACTGGTATCTGCGCTTCAGCGTGGAGGAAGCTCAGTCTCAGCTTCCCTCCAGCTCTTGACTCTCCTTTGCTCCTTTTCCTCCTTCACGCTCTCTACAGCTTGTTCCATCCTTTTCTCTCTCCTTTCCAAGAGCTGTAGCACCTCCCGTGGCTGCACAGCCCCCCTGTCTTCCTGACTCTCTCTGTCTCTTCCTCACTCTTCTGTGACAAACTACCCTGACTCTCCCTCCAGCCAGAATATATAAAGGAGCCACCCACAAACTGGATCAGAGTTCCCCCTTCTGGCCTGGAGTAAGAACATGTTGCATGTTTGTGAATACCTGCTAAAGGGATCCTTTCTCACTTCCAAGCATGGCATCACCCTCCTTGGGAGGAGGGCATTACCACTGTAACAACCAGGAACCTGGGGTGTTACACTTCCCCCCCATTAAATCCAGTACTTCTGGACTGGGAAAACAAAAACAACAATACGTGGTTAAAGACTAGTGATGAGCGAATATACTCATTACTCGAGATTTCCCGAGCACGCTCGCGTGTCCTCTGAGTATTTTTTAGTGCTCGGAGACTTAGTTTTCATCGCCGCAGCTGAATGATTTACATCTGTTTGCCCGCATAAGTACATGTGGGGGTTGCCTGGTTGCTAGGGAATCCCCACATGTAATCAAAATGGTTAAGAGATGTAAATCATTCAGCTGCGGCGATGAAAACTAAATCTCCAAGCACTAAAAAAATACTCGGAGGACACCCGAGTGTACTCAGGAAATCTTGAGTAATGAGTATATTCGCTCATCACTATTAAATACATATGCAAAACATTTTTGAAATATGCATACAACAGGTTATGAAAACTTTTGCTTCCCTTTATGGGAGGTTATTATGCTTTAAACATTACATAACTTTAATACAAGGTAGTAAATAACTTTTTCAAAAATAGAACTTTCCTATGACACTAAATATTAAATGACTATCACCCTATATGGGTATATTATCATTAGAACTCTTCTTACGCTAAAGTGCAAAACATTAGCTTCACCAAAAAGATATGAAACTCTCTATACAAAATATTATTTATGCATATTTTATCTATCTGATATATAGACTATTATTCAGTCCCCTTCAGGGCTAACTCATCTATCAATATTAAACACTAATACTTACACAGTGTAATAAGTTCAACATTTTTCTGCTCTGAGGTAGTGCATTTAAAAAGGTACAACCATTCAAATATCATTAATATTATAACAGCTTCAGTCAGCAAATGGTGAGATCTTTCTCACTAACGAAAGTGATTCATTGATGCGGGGGACCCGTCCTAAACTCCCAAAGTAGGTTTAAGCGGGCTACAAGGCATAACATCCAGACCTTGTCTTCGCCCACCCCAAACGGTTTTTCTTCAGGTCACTTTAAGACAAATATATTTTAGTGCACAATGAACGGTATCTTTGGTCATATGTAAAACCAATAGGAAGTACCTTAAGAAGTGCTAACTATTTACATAACAGTTTGTGGACCATTCACTGTCCATGGCCTCAGTATCACTTTAAACCAAAATTTTGCCAGGTTAAATGAACTTTAATTGTTTACAGTCATATTTTCTATCTGTACTAATTTTGCTTCCAAGGGTATACTTGGACATTGCAGTCTTCTTGCCAAGAGTTCAATCTTATACCAGGTACAACAAACAGTTGATCAGTACCCACTATGGGAGTCTGGGTGCTCTTAGACTCTAGTTCCACTGTGGCCTGCATAGCTCTGGAACACATTTTGGTTGATTCGCTTACATTGGCAGGTGCCAAGGTTACCTTACCAGGTAATGGACCTGATGGCTCTGGATCACGTGTGGGTGACCTAGGTGCTGTTCCATTTGGAGTGCATTTGTGAACATGCAATGCATTCCACCCTTTTTCTCCCCAGTGTCTGGTGTAGGTGACATGGTCTCCTGGGTAGAGGTCCCTGTCCGGGTGTTCCTCTAAAAGGTGGGATTCTACATCACGTCGGGTGACAAATACATCAAGCTGCACCCCAGGTTCTTTAATGAATCCCCATTCTGCCTTTATGTGAAAAGCCACCACTGTTCCTTGCCTCCGTGGACCCCGTTCTTCATGTTTTATCTTTCAGGCCTAAGCCTTTGCTCACAGGTTCTTTTCCTCTAAAGCCCTGCACTGGAGGTCCCGCTCTCTATCCTCCTGCTTCTTCTCCCTCCTCCGGGTGACTTCCGCTTGCCATTTTGCCAGCTGGGTTCTGGGCTGCACCTTCCTGCTGCTCTTCCAGTGTTCTTGTCTGTGGGTGGGTCCTTCTTCCTCGATTCCCGCCATCCCACACCAAGAGGCGGACTTCACTTGGGGATGGACAGATCTCTCACACATAGTAATATCGATGAGGGGTGGCCATAACTTTTGCGCCTTTAATCCAAGCTCCGCCCACGACAACATGCCCCACGCCTCCTGCACACCACATGGTGCTGTAATGGCGGTGGTAATGGCGGTAATTAACAATTCAATAGTCTCTCAATAAAGCACAGTCTCTTAGGCACACAAGACCCAGTCTGCTGGGTCAGTCCACCCTGTTCATGACGCCAAAAAATGGTACTCGGGTACTGGGTCCGGTAGGTAAAGGGATGTGTCATGGCGGCGGTGACCCGGTCCGTGGTCCTGGGCACCCATGTTAAAGGAAAGGTCTTTAAAGGGGTTTATGAAATAAGAAATGTTCGTGGAGCCACCTGTGGTATTTGGTCAGGGATGACCAACGCTACTAAAAAGGGGTCCGCTGGGGTGATGTTATGGCAGCTGGGATGGTATGGCTTCCCACAGGTGAAACTGGGTCCCCAGGGTTACCGGTGTAGTAGAAAAAGATGGTAGGTAGTGTAGAAAGAAACAGAGGACATGAGGTTGCAGTCTCTTTACCTTTTTACTGTAGAGTTCAGGCAGCCACAGTCAAGGGTACTGGATCAGAGGTACTGGTATGGTCTGGCCGACTTGGAAGTGAATCTGGAATCCCCCTAACCAGGTGGGGTTGGAAGCCTTCCCTCTAGCGCTGTGTTGTAGTCCCTTGCTGCCTTAGGCTTCACACAAGGTCCTCACTTTCTCTCTGCCCCCCTTTAGGTAGGACACTACCCGCACGACAGGTAACTCGAGCCTTTTTACAGGATATCTATCAGGACCTGAGCTCTGCTACTGTGACTTCAAGTCACCTGTCCACCATTTACACCCGAAGTCCAGCTGTCCACCGGTTTCTGCCATGGACATGAAGCTACCCCCCACAACATCGGTCTTCCGGCTACCGGTATCGGTGCTTCAGCGTGGAGGAAGCTCAGTCGCAGCTTCCCTCCAGCTCTTGACCCTCCTTTGCTCCTTTTCCTCCTTCACATTCTCTACAGCTTGTTCCGTCCTTTTCTCTCTCCATTCCAGGAGCTGCAGCACCTCACATGGCTGCACGGCGCCTCTGTCTTTCTGACGCTCTCTGTCTCTTCCTCTCTCCTCACTCCTCTGTGACAGACTATCCTAACAATCTCCCTCCAGCCAGAATATATATAGGGGAGCCACCCACAAGCTGGATCAGAGCTCCCCCTTCTGGCCTGGAGTAAGAACATGTTGCATGTTTGTGAATACCCGGGGTGTTACAATTTTTAATTATAATAATTATTATATTACTAATAATATATATACCTAATAAAAATTATTATTACGTATAACTTAAATTTCGGGACATCCATGGTTTGATTTCTTTGCAACAAAATTAGAACATAGATAAATAGCACACTAAAGGGACCTAAAACATAACATTTAATATACCTATTAAAATGACATGACACAACACGCATAGACAAACATGTATACTACCAACAGTTGGTCAAACGATTATCTAATAATAAAAGAAATCAAGATAATAGTACTCAAAGCAGAATGACGCTCTCCAATTCACAACTGCTCATTCAGCTAGCATGTCTTAATCAGAACTCAGCAAAAATAGCTAAAGGAATATATATACCAATGCTGCTGCTTGTACCCGTGAATTTATGGGTACCCCCTTTTCTTTTTTTGAGTTTAGTTGATCTTCAACCTTTTGCTTATTTCTAAAATTAGAACATAATCAAAAAGTTAATTTTTTTCAGTTCTTCAAAACAAAAAGTGAAACTTATATTATATAGAGTCATTACAAACAGAGTGATGCATTTCAAGTGTTTATTTATGTCATTGTTGATGGTTATGGCTTACAGCCAATAAAAACCCAAAATTAATTATCTCAGTAAATTAGAATACTTTAGAACACCAACTTGAAAAAATTATTTTAAAATCTGAAATGTTGGCCTCCTGAAATGTATGTTCAGTAAATGCACTCAATACTTGGTTGGGGCTCCTTTTGCATCAATTACTACATCAATGTGGTGTGGCATGGAGGCCTGTGGCACTGCTGCGACGTTATGGAATCCCAGGTTGCTTTGATAGCAGTCTTCAGCTCGTCTGCATTGTTGAGTCTGTCTCTCATCTTCCTCTTGACAATACCCCATAGATTTGTACTGACAACAGGTCGGGTTGTTAAGTCACTACAAGGCCATCAATACATCTTGGTGGTTATGGATTATACCCCAAAGCAGTGCCTCTGAGGAACTCGTCGGCTAACAGTATCGCCTGGTACACATCTTTGCAAGGACCAGTTCACCCAAGGAAATTTTGACGGATCAGGAAATGCTGTTTATAAGCAAAGCGATGCGTGAGCTGTGCAGAGTCCTCCAGATCGCTCAGCTGCAAACCTCCGTGTACCATCCGCAGACCAATGGCCAGGTGGAGCGTTTCAACAAGACCTTGAAGACCATGCTCAAGAGGGTCATGGAGAAGGAAGGCCGAGACTGGGACAATCTACATCCATTCTTGCTTTTCTACAATTGAGAAGTTCTACAGGCATCCACAGGGTTCTCACCGTTTGAGCTTCTGTACAGCCGACATCCACAAGGGCTCCTGGACATCACCAAGGAAACTGGGGAAGCCGAGGTCATGCCACACCGAAACGTGATAGAGCATGTTACTCAGCTGCTGGAAAGGATAGCTCACATAATGCCCATTATGAAGGAACATCTGCTCCAGGTGCAGGAGGCCCAAGCGTGTACAACCGGTCAGCAAGGCAGTTCCAGCCCGGCGACTGCATGCTAGTACTCATACCAACGGTGGAGAGCAAGTTCCTGGCCAAGTGGCAAGGCACTATGAAGTCATGAAGAAACTTGGGGACGTGAATTATAAGGTAGACCAGCCCGATCGCAAGAAGCCATACCAGGTGTACCATGTGAACTTGGACTGGAAGCTCCTTGCTTGGGGGCCGTCCCTAAGCCAAGGTCAAGGAGGCCATGATTGCAGAGGTGTTAGTGCTGGCCCAGAAGCAGCAATGTTGAGAGCTGCTGCAGCAGAACCGTGATCTATTATCGGAATTGACAGGTCGCATACAGGTCGTGAACACAACATCCTAACAGAGCCGCATGTAAGGGTAAATCTCAAACCCTACAGAATCCCTGAAGCATGCTGGGAGATTATCTCCAAGGAGGTGAAGAGAATTCTGGACCTCGGGGTGATAGAGGAGTCAAGAAGTAGCTGGTCAAGTCCCATCATCCTTGTACCGAAGCCTAATGGCAAGTAGCGGTTTTGTAATGATTACTGCCGGCTCAATGAGGTGTCTAGCTTCGATGCATACCCGATGCCCCATGTGGATGAACTCATTGAGCGACTGGGGCCCGCAAGGTAAATCACAACCCTCGACCTGACGAAGGGGTACTGGCAGATCCCTATGTCCCAGAGCACCAAGGAGACAAGACGGCTGTCATGAAGTGACTGTCCTAGCCTGACATGACCCGACAGGTGGTTGCTCACAAAATGGCTAAACACACACAATGGTGCACTGGGGACACTTTAACAATGGTGGGCCCTGTCGGTAGGGAACGGGGAATGGACACCTCCTGCACACACCTGAGGATGCACCCTGATCTTAGTAACGTCCCTATATGGGTTCTTTCAACCTGTCGCCGACCAGGATACCTAGTCCCTCACTTGCCCTGCACCTATCCCTAAGTAGGGAACTGGCAGGTGAGAGCACTGCTCCCACCGCTGCACTAATACAACACAAGGTAAGGTAAGACAAACACCAGGGGAAAAGGAAACACAAAACAACACTTAGCTTTGTCTGCTGCAATGCACCACACAGTATAGTAAGGCACCAAATGGAAGAATTCAACAGAAGCACCACTGAACCCAGCAAGCTCTTTCTCCAATTTGGTTGATATCCAGAAGGACCTGTATAACCAACTAATGCATCAGGTGACCTTATGAAGGATGGTGGGAGTGGTCACACCAACATCAGCTGACCCAGCAGCAATGCAATGCAATAACACCAGCGGCCACGGGGAGGGGGGGGGTGAAACTGCATTAACCCCCAATGACCAGAAAGGAAAAAAGGTTTAAATCAGAGGGAAACCAGATCTGCCACAGATCAAAACATGGATCGTGACAACGGCCTTCTCGATGCTGGATGGGTGTTTTCAGTACACCAGAATGCCCTTCGGAATGCAGGGAGCTCCAACTACCTTCCAGAGGGCGATGGATCAAATTCTGGCTCCACACAAGAAATATGCTGCAGCCTACTTGGATGACAGTCATTTTCAGCCATGACTGGAGGTCACATCTGCCAAAGGTACAGGCGATCCTTGATGCGTTGAGGAAAGCGGGATTCACCATAAATCCCCAAAATTGTGCATTAGGGAAGGAAGAGGCCAGGTACGTGGGCTACAACGTCGGGAGAGGCAAAATCAAGCCCTAGTTGGACAAAATAGAGGGGATTCAGAAGTGGCCGCTAGTGAATCAAGTGAGGGCGTTTCTTGGGATTGTGGGGTATTACCGGCGTTTTTTCCCGAACTTTGCCATAATTGTCGCACCGTTAACAGATCTCCTTCTGGGCACCATATCAACAATGGTGAAATGGACTCTTGACAAAGAGATGGCATTTCAGGAGCTCAAGCGGTCTCTGTGTAAGCATCCGGTTCTGGTCACACCGGGCTTTAGCAAGGAATTTGTGGTCCATAGATTGAATTGGGAGCCGTGTTGTCTCAAGAGATAAATGGAGAAGAACATCCCATCCTATACCTGATCCGGAAACTCTTTTCTTGCGAGAAGAATTACGCCATAGTGGAGAAGGAGTGTTTGGCTATAAAATTTGCCATAGACACTCTGAATTACTACCTGCTAGGCCGCAGGTTTAAGTTAGTGTCAGAGCATGCCCCTCTGAGATAGTTAAGAGAGAAGAAGGGTAAGAATGCCAGGGTGACTAGGTGGTTCTTAACCCTTCAAGACTTCACTTTCCATAGGCCAGGGAAGTTGAATGGCAATGCAGATGCTCTCCCCTGAATTCTCTGTGTGTCTGAAGGTGCCAAAAACCCCTGGCTTTGGGCCTTTGGGCAGAGGGGGTAATATGTGACAGGGTCATTGGCACAGTGTACGAGGGGAGATTTGTGTCACTGTGCATGTTGGCGTCAGTGGCGTGAAAAAAGGATATTTTTCCTCCAGCACACTAAGTGTTGGGAGGCTTAAAGTAAGCTGCAAACAAGGGCTGGTTTTATGTGAGCACTCATATAGTGGGCGGGAGAGTGCTCACCATATCTCTTCCTGCAGGTGTACTATCAAAAAAACCACTCAAAACGAATATTAGTGGAATCCTAGAGACAACCAAAAAACCAAAAAACAACAAGGATCCCTAAAATGTAACCTTTATTGATTATAAAAGCTAAAAACAGTTTGCTCCAGCATATGAGACAATAATATTACGAGAAAAATACTCCAAAAATTTAAAAATCTAACTACCCTGTCAGGTGTCCTAATTTCTGCTCCCTACCTGACAGCGGAGGTTGACACCCTAAGTTTCTGCGGTAGGCGCCCCCACTCCTCGACGGCTGGCCCTAATAGCCCTACTTACACCCTATGCTCCCTAATTGAGACCTACTAGTTCCCAGAAAAAATGAAACAAATATAAAAAATCAAAAAAATACACAAATAAACTAGAAAAAAGCAAAAAATTAAACTCAGCAAAAAAAACAAAATTATTTTTGTCATATTAGACAAAAAGGTCCCTATTAGGGCGTAACAAAACACGATCATTGGATAACAATGCCAATATCTTGTCTAAATGAATAATATCAGTGTCTTGTTTATCCAACAAATATATAAGCGGGCCACTTCATCTCGCACTACTCTATATAATCATGTGTGTCATGGGTTTTCAAATAATCAAAAGACACCCAAAAAGATATGATGTCCTTAATAGGACTACAGCCCACAAAAACAGAAACATCCCCGCAGGGGACCACCAGAGCAGATTGAACAGTCAAAAAATTATAATAACACCCCACAGTGTAATATTGTAGTGTATGCTTCTACTCATCTGCATCCCAGAAGCGTTGTGGGTCCTGTAATCATCCAGCTCCGCTGGTCTCCTGCTGGGATATTCTCCCTAGATTTCCCGACGCGTTTCCCCCCCGAGGAAATCCTGGGGGTTCATCAGGGGACATGGAACAATGCCACAAAAAAAGATAGAAATGCAGGAGGATGCATTTCTATCTTTTTTTGTGGCATTGTTCCATGTGCTATATACTATGTGGCTGCTATATACATACATACATACATATTGTAGAATACCGGATGCATTAATACAGGCCATGCAGTACATAACACAGCCCGCGTACTATATAGCATAGCCCACGCAGTATATAGCAGCCACGCAGTATATAAGACAGGCGATGTAGTATATAACACAGAGCACTTAGTATATAGCACAGGCCACCCAGTATATAACACAGCCCACGCAGTATATAACACTGCCCATGTAGTATATAGCACAGCCCCCGCAGTATATCACACAGCCCACGTAGTATATAACACAGCCCATGCAGTATATAGCACAGCCCCGCAGTATGTCACACAGCCCACGTAGTATATAACACTGCCCATGTAGTATATAGCACAGCCCCCGCAGTATATCACACAGCCCATGTAGTATATAGCACAGCCCCCGCAGTATATTACACAGCCCACGTAATATATAACACTGCCCATGTAGTATATAGCACAGCCCTCGCAGTATATCACACAGCCCATGCAGTATATCACACTGCCCATGTAGTATATAGCAGAGCATCCGCAGTAAATCACACAGCCCACGTAGTATATAACACTACCCATGTAGTATATAGCACAGCCCCCGCAGTATATCACACAGCCCACGCAGTATATCACACTGCCCATGTAGTATATAGTACTGCCCTCGCAGTATATCACACAGCCCACGTAGTATATCACACTGCCCATGTAGTATATAGCACAGCCCCCGCAGTATATCACACAGCCTACGTAGTATATAACACTGCCCATGTAGTATATAGCACAGCCCCCGCAGTATATCACACAGCCCACGCAGTATATCACACTGCCCATGTAGTATATAGCACAGCCCCCGCAGTATATCACACAGCCCACGCAGTATTTAGCAGGGTGGGCAGCATATCCCTGTTAAAAAAAATAATTAAAATAAAAAATAGTTCTATACTCACCCACCAGGATCCACCGAAGCTCCGCCGAGCCGCGCGCGGCTGCCGCCATCTTCCGTTCCCAGGATGCATTGCAAAATTACCCAGAAGACTTAGTGGTCTCGCGAGACCGCTAAGTCTTCTGGGTAATTTCGCAATGCATCTCTGGGAACGGAAGATGGCGACAGCCGCGTGCGGCTCGGCGGACTACGGGGGGTGAGAATAGCAGGTTTTTTGTTTTTTTTATTATTTTTAACATTACATTTTTTTACTATTGATGCTGCTTAGGCAGCATCAATAGTAAAAAGTTGGGGACACACAGGGTTAATAGCAGCGGTAACAGAGTGCGTTACCGGCGGCATAACGCGGTCCGTTACCGCTGGCATTAACCCTGTGTGAGCAGTGACCGGAGGGGAGTTTGCGGGCGCCGGGCACTGATTGCAGGGGAGTAGGGAGGGACTAATCGGACTGTGCCCATCGCTGATTGGTTGCGGCAGCCATGACAGGCAGCTGGCGAGACCAATCAGCGACGCGGGATTTCCGTGACGAAAGTTGCAGACAGAAAGACGGAAGTACCTCTTAGGCAAATATATATATATATATATATATATATATATGTATACATATATATATATATATATATATGTATATACAGTATATATATATATATATATATATATATATATATATATATATATATATATATATATAAAATCAAAAAGAACAACTGCATATTCTATCTCTAAAAAAGTATAACCTTTGTATATATAGTACTGCAGTATACCTTTATATTTTTCGGTAAAAACAATAAAAAAAATGTCTGATATAAGGCACAAACATGGTGTGAGTTGTGTGAAAGTTTATATTTTGTAGCGGTTTGTGTCCAGAAACACTCTCATGGGGTCTGTTTCTTATTTCCTCTTACACATCTGTAGTATTTCACACCTACAGTATGCAGAGCATAAATCTTAGGTGGAGGTACACTCAACAGATAAATATCTCACATCTTATCTTTGTATCGAAGTAAACAAAACTAGACTAAGAAGCCACTAATTGAGTTCATAATATAGTTTCATAAATGTATTACCTTTTCATCATAATTAGAAGCACATTTTTTATGTGTAATTATTCTTCTATCACAGACCCGGGCAATGTGCGGCCCACATTGGGCTGACTGTTTTAGTCTGGCCCACGGACCGAGACAGTTGAGGGGCTGGAAAATAGAGGCCAATGGGCCGCACCGTGCCTGCCCGCTCGCTGTCTCCATCTGTGCTAACTTCACTGGTGGAGGAGGGGCCTCCGGTCACTTCCTCCACAAATCAGAACGTGAAACAGCTGACGCCATGATGTCTTTTCAACGTGTCAGCTGTGCACTGCGGAGACTCAGTGCACCGGAGATAGAAGCAGAAGCAAAGCACTGCGGAACCTGACCAAGGTGAGTATGTGGTGTTATTTTTTTTTGTAAATGGGATGTTTGGGTGGGCATGGGGAGGCTATGGGGATGCCATGCTGCACATGGAGAGGCTATGGGGGTGACATGCTGCACATGGGGAGGCTATGGGGGTGTCATGCTGCACATGGGGAGGCTATGGGGGTGTCATGCTGCATATGGAAGGCTATGAGGGTGACATGCTGCACATGGGAATGCTATGGGGTGTCATGCTGCGTATGGAAGGCTATGGGGTTGTCATGCTCCACATGGGGAGGCTATGGGGTGTCATTCTGCTCAGGGGGAGGCTATGGGGGTGTCATGCTGCATATGGAAGGTGTAGTGCAGTGGGGTTGGTGCACTGTGAAAGATAGGCAGGGACCACAGGAAAGTTCACAGCAAACGTCTTTAATGTCCAAACAACTCACACAGTGTACAGCACACAGGATCGCAGCCGGGGTATCACAACAGTCTGTACACTAAACCGGTTGCTGAGGGTGACTGCACCACCATATCACGCTGTGAGGTGCCAGGCATTCGCTGCTCTTGGCTCTGTGTTACCTTACACAGGCTGGACGCTGCAGAGCCATCTGCTCTGCTACTTGCAAACAATGACACACCCAAACCCTTTACTGCAGTGTTTGTAAACTGGAATCTGTGGCCATGGGCTACTTGTAAGACCTGGCTTGGAGGGAGTGAACTGTCCCACTACCATCCTGTAGTTCACGCCAAAAATAAAAGCCCTTAATGAGTTTTCCTGAACATTGCCTTGGTCAAATAGCTTGACCAGGTCCACACTGACTTTTATTTTGCCTTGTGACTCACAGTTGTCCTACTGTGGACACAAGGCACTCCAGCGGGTCTAATAGAACTCTGTCCGCATTCTGGGGGATACATATCGACCCTCGCATATGAGCCCCCTCACTGCCACACAAAGGCTATGGGGGTGTCATGCTGCACATGTGGAGGCTATGGGGGTGTCATGCTGCATATGGAAGGCTATTGGGGTAACATGCTGCACATGGGGAGGCTATGGGGGTGTCATGCTGATCATGGGGAGGCTATGGGGGTGTCATGCAGCATATGGGGAGGCTATGGTAGTGTTATTCTGCATATGGGGAGGCTATAGGGGTGACATAATGCACATGGGGGGACTATGGGGTGACATACTGCACATGGGGAGACAATGGGGGTGTCATGCTGCATATGGAGAGGCTATAAGGGGTGACATACTGCACATGGGGAGGCTATGGGGGTGTCATGCTGCACATCGGGAGGCTATAGGGGTGTCATGCGGCATATGGGGAGGCTATAGGGCCTTCTCAAGGACATAGGGAGGCTATGGGGGCCTAATGCAGTATATGGGGAGGCTATGGGGGCTTATGCAGCATATGGGGAGGCAATGGGGGCCTAATGCAGTATATGGGTAGGTTGTGTGGGTCTCGTGCAGAACATGGGGAGGCTGTGTGGGGCTCATGCAGTATCTAGGGAGACTGTGTGAGGCTCATGTAGTATATGGGGAGGCTATGGGGGACTCATGCAGTATATGGAGAGGCTGTAGGGGTTCATGCAGTATATGGGGAGGCTATGTGTGCCTCATGCAGGATATGGGTAGGTTGTGGGGGCCTCATGCAGTACATGAGGAGGCTGTGTGGGGCTCATGCAGTGTATAGGGAGACTGTGTGGGGCTCTTGCAGTATATGGGTGGGCTGTGTGGGGCCCTTGCTGTATAAGTAGCAGCTGTGTGGGGCTCATGCTGTATATAGGGAGGCTGTGTGGGGCTCTGTTATGACCCCAATGGCAGAGGGTCTCAGAAATAAATACCAAGTCTGCAAACACAAAAAAACAGCTCATAGGGCAGTGGTAACTGGGCTGACCGTATATCTAATCCTAGCACCACAAATAGCAGCAGCCGGGGAACGTGCCTACGTTGGTTCTAGACGTCTCGCGCCAGCCGGAGAACTAACTAACCCTAAAAGGGAAAAGATAGACCTTTCTTGCCTCCAGAGAAAAGACCCCGAAAGTTGGATACAAGCCCCCAACAAATAATAACGGTGAGGTAAGAAGAAAAGACAAACGTAAGAATGAACTAGGTATTTAGCAAAGAGAGGCCCACTGACTAATAGCAGAATATAGTAAGATGACTTATACGGTCAGCAAAAACCCTATCAAAATTTCCACGCTGGATATTCAAGAACCCCCGAACCGTCTAACGGCCCGGGGGGAGAATACCAGCCCCCTAGAGCTTCCAGCAAAATCAGGAATCACATTTAGTACAAGCTGGACAAAAAATAAGAGCAATGCAAATAACCAAAAAACAAGGAAGCAAGACTTAGCTTAATTTTGCAAGAGCCAGGACCAGCAGACAGGAGCAAACAGAAAGAACTGATTACAACGATGCCAGGCACCAGACTGAGAATTCAGGAAGTTCAAATTTCAACACCCCTGGACTAACGACCCAGGTGGGTGCCAAACTGAGGAAAGACAATCCCAGAGTCATATCCCTAGTGACCACAAGAGGGAGCCAAAAAAGTCTAATTCACAACAGTACCCCCCCTTTAAGGAGGGGTCACCGAACCCTCACCAAGACCACCAGGGCGATCAGGATGAGCAGCGTGAAAGGCACGAACTAAATCGGCCGCATGCACATCAGAGGCAACCACCCAGGAATTATCCTCCTGACCATAGCCCTTCCACTTGACCAGATACTGAAGCCTCCGCCTGGAGAGACGAGAATCTAAGATCTTCTCCACCACGTACTCCAACTCGCCCTCAACCAACACCGGAGCAGGAGGCTCAACAGAAGGAACCACAGGCACAACGTACCGCCGCAACAAAGACCTATGGAACACGTTGTGAATGGCAAACGACACCGGAAGATCCAAGCGAAAGGACACAGGATTAAGGATTTCCAATATCTTGTAAGGACCGATGAAGCGAGGCTTAAATTTAGGAGAGGAGACCTTCATAGGAACAAATCGAGAAGACAGCCATACCAAATCCCCAACACGAAGTCGGGGACCCACACCGCGGCGGCGGTTGGCAAAACGCTGAGCCTTCTCCTGTGACAACTTTAAGTTGTCCACCACATGATTCCAAATCTGCTGCAACCTATCCACCACAGAATCTACCCCAGGACAGTCAGAAGGCTCCACATGTCCCGAGGAAAAACGAGGATGGAAACCAGAGTTGCAGAAAAATGGCGAAACCAAAGTAGCGGTACTAGCCCGATTATTAAGGGCAAACTCAGCCAACGGCAAGAAGGTCACCCAATCATCCTGATCTGCAGAAACAAAACACCTCAAATAAGCCTCCAGAGTCTGATTAGTTTGTTCCGTTTGTCCATTAGTCTGAGGATGAAAGGCAGACGAAAACAACAAATCAATGCCCATCTTAGCACAAAAGGATCGCCAGAACCTGGAAACAAACTGGGATCCTCTGTCAGACACGATATTCTCAGGAATGCCGTGTAAACGAACCACATTCTGAAAGAACAAAGGAACCAGATCGGAAGAGGAAGGCAGCTTAGGCAAAGATACCAAATGGACCATCTTGGAAAAGCGATCACATACCACCCAGATGACAGACATGCCCTGAGACACCGGAAGATCTGAAATGAAATCCATGGAAATGTGTGTCCAAGGCCTCTTCGGGACAGGCAAGGGCAAGAGCAACCCGCTGGCACGAGAACAGCAAGGCTTAGCTCGAGCACAAGTCCCACAGGACTGCACAAATGACCGCACATCCCGTGACAAGGAAGGCCACCAAAAGGACCTAGCCACCAAATCTCTGGTGCCAAAAATTCCCGGATGCCCTGCCAACACCGAGGAATGAACCTCGGAAATGACTCTGCTGGTCCACTTATCAGGAACAAACAGTCTGTCAGGTGGACAAGAGTCAGGTCTACCAGCCTGAAATCTCTGCAACACACGTCGCAAATCCGGAGAAATGGCTGACAAGATTACTCCCTCTTTAAGAATACCAACTGGTTCTGCGACTCCAGGAGAGTCAGGCACAAAGCTCCTTGAAAGAGCATCAGCCTTCACATTCTTTGAACCTGGTAAATACGAGACCACAAAGTCAAAACGGGAGAAAAACAATGACCAACGGGCCTGTCTAGGATTCAGGCGTTTAGCAGACTCGAGATACATCAGATTTTTGTGATCAGTCAAGACCACCACACGATGCTTAGCACCCTCGAGCCAATGACGCCACTCCTCAAATGCCCACTTCATGGCCAGCAACTCCCGATTGCCAACATCATAATTCTGCTCAGCAGGCGAAAACTTCCTAGAGAAAAAAGCATATGGTCTCATTACAGAGCAACCAGGGCCTCTCTGTGACAAAACGGCCCCTGCCCCAATCTCAGAAGCATCCACTTCAACCTGAAAGGGAAGTGAGACATCAGGCTGGCACAAAACAGGCGCTGAAGTAAACCGGCGCTTCAACTCTTGGAAAGCTTCCACGGCTGCAGGAGCCCAGTTAGCAACATCAGAACCTTTCTTGGTCATATCCGTCAAAGGTTTAACAACGCTAGAAAAATTAGCGATAAAACGACGGTAGAAGTTAGCAAAACCCAAGAACTTCTGAAGACTCTTAACTGACGTGGGTTGAGTCCAATCATGAATAGCTCGGACCTTGACTGGGTCCATCTCCACCGCAGAAGGGGAAAAAATAAAACCCAAAAAGGGAACCTTCTGTACTCCAAAGAGACACTTTGAGCCCTTAACAAACAAAGCATTCTCACGCAAGACCTGAAACACCATCCTGACCTGCTCTACATGCGAGTCCCAATCATCAGAAAAAACCAGAATATCATCCAGATAAACAATCATAAATTTATCCAGATACTTCCGGAAAATATCATGCATAAAGGACTGAAACACTGAAGGAGCATTAGAGAGCCCAAAAGGCATCACCAAGTACTCAAAATGACCTTCGGGCGTATTAAATGCAGTTTTCCATTCATCTCCCTGCTTAAAGCGCACAAGGTTGTACGCACCACGAAGATCTATCTTGGTGAACCACTTGGCACCTTTAATCCGGGCAAACAGGTCCGACAACAGAGGCAAAGGATACTGAAATTTAACAGTGATTTTATTCAGAAGCCGATAGTCAATACAAGGTCTCCAAGATCCGTCCTTCTTGGCCACAAAAAAGAATCCCGCACCAAGAGGGGAAGAGGATGGACGGATATGCCCCTTCTCCAGAGATTCCTTGATATACGAACGCATTGCGGTATGCTCAGGTACAGACAGATTAAATAGTCTTCCCTTAGGAAATTTACTACCTGGAATCAAATCTATAGCGCAGTCACAGTCCCTATGAGGAGGCAGAGCACTTGACCTGGACTCGCTGAATACATCCTGAAAATCAGACAAATACTCAGGAACTTCCGAAGGAGTAGAGGAAGCAATAGACACTGGCAGGGAATCACCATGAATTCCATGACAGCCCCAACTTGACACAGACATTGCCTTCCAATCCAAGACTGGATTATGGGTCTGTAACCATGGTAGACCCAAAACGACCAAATCATGCATTTTATGCAGAACAAGAAAACGAATCACCTCCCGATGTTCAGGAGTCATACACATGGTTACCTGTGTCCAAAACTGCGGTTTATTTTCTGCCAATGGCGTAGCATCAATACCTCTAAGAGGGATAGGATTTACCAATGGCTCAAGAACAAAACCACAGCGCCTGGCAAATGACAGATCCATAAGACTCAGGGCAGCACCCGAATCCACAAACGCCATAACAGGGTAGGAAGACAATGAGCAAACTAAAGTCACAGACAAAATAAATTTAGGTTGCAAATTACCAATGGCGACAGGGCTAACAACCCTTGTTAGGCGTTTAGAGCATGCTGATATAACATGTGTAGAATCACCACAGTAAAAACACAACCCATTCTGACGTCTATGATTTTTCCGTTCATTTCTAGTCTGAATTCTATCACATTGCATTAAATCAGGTGTCTGTTCAGACAACACCACCAGAGGATTAGCAGTTTTGCGCTCCCGCAAACGCCGATCAATTTGAATAGCCAGCGCCATGGAATCATTCAGACTTGTAGGAATGGAGAAACCCACCATCACATTCTTAATGGCTTCAGAAAGGCCATTTCTGAAATTTGCGGCCAGAGCACACTCATTCCACTGAGTAAGCACGGACCATTTCCGAAATTTTTGGCAATACACTTCAGCTTCATCCTGGCCCTGAGAAATAGCCAGCAAGGCTTTTTCTGCCTGAATTTCAAGATTGGGTTCCTCGTAAAGCAATCCGAGCGCCAGAAAAAACGCATCAATATTCGCCAATGCCGGATCTCCTGGCGCTAGCGAGAAAGCCCAATCCTGAGGGTCGCCCCACAAGAAAGAGATAACAATTTTAACTTGCTGAGCTGAGTCTCCAGACGAACGGGGTCTCACAGAGAACAGTTCAGGAATAGGTATTTTAGGTTCAGACATTGGACTACTGGTAACAAAATCTTGCATGCTCTGCACACGAGCAGCAAGCTGATCCACACTTGTAATCAAAGTCTGGACATTCATGTCTGCAGCAAGCATTAGCCACTCAGAGGTAAAGGGGAGGAAGAAAGAGAGGAAAAAAAAAAAAAAACTCAGAATTTCCTTTCTTATTATCCCACTTCTGCAATGCATTAAACATTCAATGTTGGCCTGGCATACTGTTATGACCCCAATGGCAGAGGGTCTCAGAAATAAATACCAAGTCTGCAAACACAAAAAAACAGCTCATAGGGCAGTGGTAACTGGGCTGACTGTTATGACCCCAATGGCGAGGGTCTCAGAGGTACGTGGAAGTCTGCAGAATACAAAAATCCAGCTCATAGGGCAGTGGTAACTGGGTTGACCATATATCTACTCCTAACGCCAACACTAGAAGTAGCCGGGGATCATTCCTACGTTGATTCTAGATGACACGCTCCAGCCGGAGAATCTAGCTACCCCTAGTAGAGGAAAACAAAAGACCTTTCTTGCCTCCAGAGAAGGGGACCCCAAAGCTGGATAGAAGCCCCCCACAAATAATAACGGTGAGGTAAGAGGAAATGACAAACACAGAAATGAACCAGGTTTAGCACAGAGAGGCCCGCTTACTGATAGCAGAATAAAGAAAGGTAACTTATATGGTCAACAAAAACCCTATCAAAATCCACACTGGAAATTCAAGAACCCCCGAACCGTCTAACGGTCCGGGGGGAGAACACCAGCCCCCTAGAGCTTCCAGCAAAGGTCAGGATATAGATTTGGAACAAGCTGGACAAAAATACAAAACCAAAACAAATAGCAAAAAGCAAAAGGCAGACTTAGCTGATATAACTGGAACCAGGATCAGTAGACAAGAGCACAGCAGACTAGCTCTGATAACTACGTTGCCAGGCATAGAACTGAAGGTCTAGGGAGCTTATATAGCAACACCCCTAACTAACGACCCAGGTGCGGATAAAAGGAATGACAGAAAAACCAGAGTCAAAAAACTAGTAACCACTAGAGGGAGCAAAAAGCAAATTCACAACAGTACCCCCCCCCTTAGTGAGGGGTCACCGAACCCTCACCACGACCACCAGGGCGATCAGGATGAGCGGCATGAAAGGCACGAACTAAATCGGCCGCATGAACATCAGAGGCGACCACCCAGGAATTATCCTCCTGACCATAGCCCTTCCACTTGACCAGGTACTGAAGCCTCCGCCTGGAGAGGCGAGAATCCAAGATCTTCTCCACCACGTACTCCAACTCGCCCTCAACCAACACCGGAGCAGGAGGCTCAGCAGAAGGAACTACAGGCACAATGTACCGCCGCAACAAGGACCTATGAAATACATTGTGAATAGCAAACGACACAGGAAGATCCAGACGAAAAGATACAGGATTAAGGATTTCCAATATCTTGTAAGGCCCAATAAAACGAGGTTTAAATTTGGGAGAGGAGACCTTCATAGGAACAAAGCGGGAAGAAAGCCATACCAAATCCCCAACGCGTAGTCGGGGACCCACACCGCGGCAGCGGTTGGCAAAGCGCTGAGCCCTCTCCTGTGACAACTTCAAGTTGTCCACCACATGATTCCAGATCCGCTGCAACCTATCTACCACAGAATCCACCCCAGGACAGTCAGAAGGCTCCACATGACCCGAAGAAAAGCGAGGATGGAAACCAGAGTTGCAGAAAAAAGGCGAAACCAAGGTGGCGGAACTAGCCCGATTATTAAGGGCAAACTCAGCCAACGGCAAGAATGTCACCCAATCGTCCTGATCAGCAGAGACAAAACACCTCAAATAAGCCTCCAAAGTCTGATTGGTTCGCTCCGTCTGTCCATTAGTCTGAGGATGGAAAGCAGACGAAAACGACAAATCAATGCCCATCCTACTACAAAAGGATCGCCAGAACCTAGAAACGAACTGGGATCCTCTGTCTGACACAATATTCTCAGGGATGCCGTGCAAACGAACCACGTTCTGGAAAAACACAGGAACCAGATCGGAAGAGGAAGGCAGCTTAGGCAAAGGAACCAAATGGACCATCTTGGAGAAGCGATCACATATCACCCAGATAACGGACATGCCCTGAGATAGCGGAAGATCAGAAATGAAATCCATGGAGATATGTGTCCAAGGTCTCTTCGGGACAGGCAAGGGCAAGAGCAAACCGCTGGCACGAGAACAGCAAGGCTTAGCTCGAGCACAAGTCCCACAGGACTGCACAAATGACCGCACATCCCTTGACAAGGAAGGCCACCAAAAGGACCTGGCCACCAGATCTCTGGTGCCAAAAATTCCCGGGTGACCTGCCAACACCGAGGAATGAACCTCGGAAATGACTCTGCTGGTCCATTTATCCGGGACAAACAGTCTGTCAGGTGGACAAGACTCAGGCCTATCAGCCTGAAATCTCTGCAACACACGTCGCAGATCCGGAGAAATAGCTGACAAGATAACTCCATCTTTAAGAATACCAACAGGATCAGCGACTCCAGGAGCATCAGGCACAAAGCTCCTAGAAAGAGCATCGGCCTTCACATTCTTTGAACCTGGTAAATACGAGACAACAAAATCAAAGCGGGAGAAAAACAATGACCAGCGGGCCTGTCTCGGATTAAGGCGTTTAGCAGACTCGAGATACATCAGATTTTTGTGATCAGTCAAGACCACCACACGATGCTTAGCACCCTCGAGCCAATGACGCCACTCCTCAAATGCCCATTTCATGGCCAACAACTCCCGATTGCCCACATCATAATTACGCTCGGCAGGCGAAAACTTCCTGGAGAAAAAGGCACAAGGTTTCATAACAGAGCAACCAGGGCCTCTCTGCGACAAAACGGCCCCTGCTCCAATCTCTGAAGCATCCACCTCAACCTGAAAGGGAAGTGAGACATCGGGCTGGCACAAAACAGGCGCCGAAGTAAACCGACGCTTCAACTCCTGGAAAGCCTCCACGGCAGGAGCCCAGTTAGCTACATCGGAGCTCTTCTTGGTCATATCCGTCAACGGTTTCACAATGCTAGAAAAATTAGCGATAAAACGACGGTAGAAGTTAGCGAAACCCAAGAACTTCTGAAGACTCTTAACCGACGAGGGCTGAGTCCAATCAAGAATAGCTCGGACCTTGACTGGGTCCATCTCCACAGCAGAAGGGGAAAAAATGAACCCCAAAAAGGGAACCTTCTGTACACCAAAGAGACACTTTGAGCCCTTGACAAACAAAGAATTTTCACGCAAAATTTTAAAGACCAACCTGACCTGCTCCACATGCGAATCCCAATCATCAGAAAAAACCAAAATATCATCCAGATAAACAATCAAAAATTTATCCAGATACTTCCGGAAAATGTCATGCATAAAGGACTGAAAAACTGAAGGCGCATTGGAGAGCCCAAAAGGCATCACCAAGTACTCAAAATGACCTTCGGGCGTATTGAATGCGGTTTTCCATTCATCACCTTGCTTAATGCGCACAAGGTTGTACGCACTACGAAGGTCTATCTTGGTGAACCACTTGGCACCTTTAATCTGGGCAAACAAGTCAGACAACAGCGGTAAAGGATACTGAAATTTGACAGTGATCTTATTTAAAAGCCGATAATCAATACAAGGTCTCAAAGATCCGTCCTTTTTTGCCACAAAAAAGAATCCCGCACCAAGGGGGGAAGAAGACGGACGAATATGTCCTTTCTCCAGAGACTCCCTGATATATGAACGCATAGCGGTATGTTCAGGTACCGACAGATTAAACAGTCTTCCCTTAGGAAACTTACTGCCTGGGATCAAATCTATAGCACAGTCACAGTCCCTATGAGGAGGCAGTGCACTGGACTCAGACTCACTGAAGACATCCTGATAATCAGACAAATACTCCGGAACTTCCGAAGGCGTAGAAGAAGCAATAGACACAGGCAGGGAATCCCCATGAATACCACGACAGCCCCAACTTGAGACTGACATAGCCTTCCAGTCCAGGACTGGATTATGGGTCTGTAACCATGGCAGCCCTAAAACAACCAAATCATGCATTTTATGTAAAACCAGGAAACGTATCACCTCGCGGTGTTCAGGAGTCATGCACATGATAACCTGTGTCCAATACTGCGGTTTATTTGCTGCCAATGGCGTAGCATCAATACCCCTAAGAGGAATAGGATTTTCTAATGGTTCAAGAGTAAAACCACAGTGCTTAGCAAATGACAGATCCATAAGACTCAGGGCAGCACCTGAATCTACAAACGCCATGACAGGATAAGACGACAGTGAGCAAATCAAAGTTACAGACAGAATAAATTTAGGTTGCAAATTACCAACGGTGACAGGACTAACAACCTTAGCTATACGTTTAGAGCATGCTGAGATAACATGTGTAGAATCACCACAGTAGTAGCACAAGCCATTCCGGCGTCTATGAATTTTCCGCTCATTTCTAGTCAGGATTCTATCACATTGCATTAAATCAGGTGTCTGTTCAGACAACACCATGAGGGAATTTGCGGTTTTTCTATCACATTGCACCGAATTAGGTGTCTGTTCAGACAACACCATGAGGGAATTTGCGGTTTTGCGCTCCCGCAACCGCCGGTCAATTTGAATAGACAGTGCCATAGTATCATTGAGACCTGTGGGAATGGGAAAACCCACCATAACATTCTTAATGGCTTCAGATAGGCCATTTCTAAAATTAGCGGCCAGTGCACACTCGTTCCAATGTGTCAGCACGGACCATTTCCGAAATTTTTGGCAATACACTTCAGCCTCGTCCTGCCCCTGAGACATAGCCAGCAAGGCCTTTTCTGCCTGAATCTCAAGATTGGGTTCCTCATAAAGTAAACCGAGCGCCAGAAAAAACGCATCAATATCAGCCAATGCCGGATCTCCTGGCGCCAGCGAAAAAGCCCAATCCTGAGGGTCGCCCCGTAAGAACAAAATAACTATTTTTACTTGCTGAGCAGAGTCTCCAGATGAACAGGGTCTCAGGGACAAAAACAATTTACAATTATTCACAAAATTCCTAAACTTAAACCTGTCTCCGGAAAACAGTTCAGGAATCGGTATTTTAGGTTCTGACCTAGGATTTCTGATAACATAGTCTTGTATGCCCTGCACACGAGTAGCCAGCTGGTCCACACTTGTAATCAAGGTCTGGACATTCATGTCTGCAGCAAGCATAGCCACTCTGAGGTAAAGGGGAAGAAGAAAGAAAAAAAAAAAAAAAAAACTCAGAATCTTCTTTCTTATAATCCCTCTTCTGCAACGCATTAAACATTTAATACTGGCCTGGCAAACTGTTATGACCCCAATGGCGAGGGTCTCAGAGGTACGTGGAAGTCTGCAGAATACAAAAATCCAGCTCATAGGGCAGTGGTAACTGGGTTGACCATATATCTACTCCTAACGCCAACACTAGAAGTAGCCGGGGATCATTCCTACGTTGATTCTAGATGACACGCTCCAGCCGGAGAATCTAGCTACCCCTAGTAGAGGAAAACAAAAGACCTTTCTTGCCTCCAGAGAAGGGGACCCCAAAGCTGGATAGAAGCCCCCCACAAATAATAACGGTGAGGTAAGAGGAAATGACAAACACAGAAATGAACCAGGTTTAGCACAGAGAGGCCCGCTTACTGATAGCAGAATAAAGAAAGGTAACTTATATGGTCAACAAAAACCCTATCAAAATCCACACTGGAAATTCAAGAACCCCCGAACCGTCTAACGGTCCGGGGGGAGAACACCAGCCCCCTAGAGCTTCCAGCAAAGGTCAGGATATAGATTTGGAACAAGCTGGACAAAAATACAAAACCAAAACAAATAGCAAAAAGCAAAAGGCAGACTTAGCTGATATAACTGGAACCAGGATCAGTAGACAAGAGCACAGCAGACTAGCTCTGATAACTACGTTGCCAGGCATAGAACTGAAGGTCTAGGGAGCTTATATAGCAACACCCCTAACTAACGACCCAGGTGCGGATAAAAGGAATGACAGAAAAACCAGAGTCAAAAAACTAGTAACCACTAGAGGGAGCAAAAAGCAAATTCACAACAGCTGACCGTATATCTAATCCTAGCACCACAAATAGCAGCAGCCGGGGAACGTGCCTACGTTGGTTCTAGACGTCTCGCGCCAGCCGGAGAACTAACTAACCCTAAAAGGGAAAAGATAGACCTTTCTTGCCTCCAGAGAAAAGACCCCAAAAGTTGGATACAAGCCCCCAACAAATAATAACGGTGAGGTAAGAAGAAAAGACAAACGTAAGAATGAACTAGGTATTTAGCAAAGAGAGGCCCACTGACTAATAGCAGAATATAGTAAGATGACTTATACGGTCAGCAAAAACCCTATCAAAATTTCCACGCTGGATATTCAAGAACCCCCGAACCGTCTAACGGCCCGGGGGGAGAATACCAGCCCCCTAGAGCTTCCAGCTGGACAAAAAATAAGAGCAATGCAAATAACCAAAAAACAAGGAAGCAAGACTTAGCTTAATTTTGCAAGAGCCAGGACCAGCAGACAGGAGCAAACAGAAAGAACTGATTACAACGATGCCAGGCACCAGACTGAGAATTCAGGAAGTTCAAATTTCAACACCCCTAGACTAACGACCCAGGTGGGTGCCAAACTGAGGAAAGACAATCCCAGAGTCATATCTGTCATGGTTCTCAATGGCAAGAGACCGTAGTAATGCATACAAAAGGACTAGCTCTTGGAAGATGGGAACTCGAGCTGACGGTGAGCTAAACCTACCGCACAACTAACAGTGGCCGGGTTGCGTGCCTACGTTTTATCCCTAGACGCCCAGCGCCAGCCGGAGGACTGCCTGACCCTAGCAGAGGAAAATACAGACCTGGCTTACCTCTAGAGAAATTTTCCCCAAAAGGCAGACAGTAGCCCCCACATATATTGTCGGTGATTTTAGAGGAAATAGACATACGAAGTATGAAGATAGGTTTAGCAAATTGAGGTCCGCTTACTAGATAGTAGGAAGACAGAAAAGGGAACTTCACAGTCAGCTGAAAACCCTTTTCAAAACACCATCCTGAAATTACTTTAAGACTCTAATATCAACTCATGACACTAGAGTGGCAATTTCAGCTCACAAGAGCTTCCAGCCTCAGAAATATTCAAACACAGAGAACTGGAACAAAAATGCAAAACAAACTTAGGACTACAAGTCCAACTTAGCTGATAGTAGTCTAGGAGCAGGAACATGCAACAGAAAGGCTTCTGGTAACATTGTTGGCCGGCATAGAAATGACTGAGGAGCAAGGTTAAATAGAAAACTCCCACATCCTGATGGAAACAGGTGAACAGAGGAGATGAAGCACACAAGTTCAGTACCACCAGTGACCACCGGGGGAGCCCAGAAACCCAATTCACAACAGTACCCCCCCCTCAAGGAGGGGGCACCGAACCCTCACCAGAACCACCAGGGCGATCAGGATGAGCCCTATGAAAGGCACGGACCAAATCGGAGGCATGAACATCAGAGGCTGTCACCCAAGAATTATCCTCCTGACCGTAGCCCTTCCACTTGACCAGATACTGAAGTCTCCGTCTGGAAACACGGGAGTCCAAGATCTTCTCGACAACGTACTCCAACTCACCCTCAACCAACACCGGAGCAGGAGGCTCAACGGAAGGCACAACCGGTACCTCATACCTGCGCAACAATGACCGATGGAAGACATTATGAATAGAAAAAGATGCAGGGAGGTCCAAACGAAAGGACACAGGGTTAAGAATCTCCAATATCTTGTACGGGCCGATGAACCGAGGCTTAAACTTAGGAGAAGAAACCTTCATAGGGACAAAACGAGAAGACAACCACACCAAGTCCCCAACACAAAGACGAGGACCAACACGACGACGGCGGTTGGCAAACTGCTGAGTCTTCTCCTGGGACAACTTCAAATTGTCCACCACATGCCCCCAAATCTGATGCAACCTCTTCACCACAGCATCCACTCCAGGACAATCCGAAGACTCCACCTGACCGGAAGAGAAACGAGGATGAAACCCCGAATTACAGAAGAAAGAAGAAACCAAGGTGGCAGAACTAGCCCGATTATTGAGGGCAAACTCCGCCAAGGGCAAAAAGGCAACCCAATCATCCTGATCCGCAGACACAAAACACCTCAAATAGGTCTCCAAGGTCTGATTAGTTCGCTCGGTCTGGCCATTAGTCTGAGGATGGAAAGCAGACGAAAAAGACAAATCAATGCCCATCCTAGCACAGAATGCTCGCCAAAATCTAGACACGAATTGAGTTCCCCTGTCAGAAACGATATTCTCCGGAATACCATGCAAGCGAACCACATTTTGAAAAAACAGAGGAACCAGCTCGGATGAGGAAGGCAATTTAGGCAAGGGGACCAAATGGACCATCTTAGAGAAACGGTCACACACCACCCAGATGACAGACATCTTCTGAGAAACAGGAAGATCAGAAATAAAATCCATGGAGATGTGAGTCCAAGGCCTCTTCGGAATGGGCAAAGATAACAACAATCCACTAGCCCGAGAACAACAAGGCTTGGCCCGAGCACAAACATCACAAGACTGCACAAAACCTCGCACATCTCGCGACAGGGAAGGCCACCAGAAGGACCTAGCCACCAAATCCCTGGTACCAAAGATTCCAGGATGACCAGCTAACGCAGAAGAATGGACCTCCGAGATGACTCTACTGGTCCAATCATCCGGAACAAACAGTCTACTAGGCGGGCAATGATCAGGTCTATCCGCCTGAAACTTCTGCAAGACCCGTCGCAAGTCTGGGGAAACAGCAGATAATATCACCCCATCCTTAAGGATACCTGTAGGTTCAGAATTACCAGGGGAATCAGGCTCAAAACTCCTAGAAAGGGCATCCGCCTTCACATTTTTAGAACCCGGTAGGTAAGAAACCACAAAATTAAACCGAGAGAAAAATAACGACCAGCGCGCCTGTCTAGGATTCAGGCGCCTGGCAGACTCAAGATAAATCAAATTCTTGTGGTCGGTCAATACCACCACCTGATGTCTAGCCCCCTCAAGCCAATGACGCCACTCCTCAAAAGCCCACTTCATAGCCAAGAGCTCCCGATTACCAATATCATAATTTCGCTCAGCGGGCGAAAATTTACGAGAAAAGAACGCGCAAGGTCTCATCACGGAGCAGTCGGAACTTTTCTGCGACAAAACCGCCCCAGCTCCGATTTCTGAAGCGTCAACTGTTGTGAATTTGGATTCTGGGCTCCCCCGGTGGCCGCTTGTGGAATTGGACTTGTCATCCTCTTTCCTGTTTCACCTGGTTCCATCAGTAGTGGGTGTCGCTATTTAAGCTCATTTCTCTGGTGGTTTCTTGCCGGTCAACAATGTTATCTGATGCCTCTCAGTGCTTGTTCCTGCTTCTAGACAACCACTAGATAAGTTGGACTTTTGTCCATGTTTTGTTTTGCCTATTTGTTCCAGTTCACAGCTGAAGTTTTGTTACTGTGTCTGGAAAGCTCTCGTTGATCAGGGATTGCTACTCTGGCGTTATGAGTTAATGCCAGAGTTTAAGGTAATCTCTGGATGGTGTTTTGTTAGTGTTTTTCTGCTGACCATGAAAGTATACTATCTGTCTTCTGCTATCTAGTAAGCGGACCTCAAATTTGCTAAGACTATTTTCCTGCTGCGTTTGTTGTTTCATCTGAACTCACCGTCATTACATGTGGGGGGCTATTGTCTTCTTTGGAATATTTCTCTAGAGGTGAGCCAGGTCTTATATTTCCCTCTGCTAGCTATTTAGGTCTTAGGCCAGAGCTGGGCATCTAGCGATAAATAGGAAATGCTACCTGGCTATTTCTAGTTGCGCGGCAGGCTTAGTTCATGGTCAGTATAGTTCCATCTTCCGAGAGCTTGTCCCTCTATAGGCTTGCTATGATCTCTGCCTGCAGAGATCATGACAGTTTGACCGGCCAATAAAGTGTTAAAGACCCAGGTTGAGAAAGGAGAGTTATAAGAAGTCTGCTGGAATTTTTTTTTTTTTTTCTCCTCCAGTCTGCCTTGCTGCAGTCTTTTTTTTCTCTCTCCTCCTAATCTCTGTATGGCTCTGTGTGCACCTGACAATAATGGATCTTCAGAGTGTAACTGTGGGTTTGAATAATCTCATCACGAAAGTACAAAATTTACAAGATTTTGTGGTACATGCTCCGGTATCTGAGCCGAGAATTCCTTTGCCGGAGTTCTTCACAGGGAATAGAGCTAGCTTCCAGAATTTCCGAAATAATTGTAAGCTTTATTTGTCCCTGAAGTCTCGTTCAGCTGGAGACCCTGCTCAGCAGGTTAGGATTGTGATTTCCTTGCTCAGGGGTGACCCTCAAGATTGGGCCTTCTCATTGCCAGCAGGGGATCCTGCGTTACGCGATGTGGATGCGTTTTTTCTGGCCTTGGGCTTGCTTTATGAGGAACCTCATTTGGAACTTCAGGCAGAAAAAACTTTGATGGCACTATCTCAGGGGCAAGACGAAGCTGAAGTTTACTGCCAAAAATTCCGTAAATGGTCTGTGCTTACTCAGTGGAATGAGTGCGCCTTGGCGGCAACTTTCAGAGAAGGTCTCTCTGATGCCGTTAAGGATGTTATGGTGGGGTTCCCTGTGCCTGCAGGTCTGAATGAGTCCATGACAATGGCTATCCAGATTGATAGGCGTCTGCGGGAGCGCAAACCGGTGCACCATCTGGCGGTGTCTATGGAAAAGACGCCAGAAAGTATGCAGTGTGATAGAATTCTGTCCAGGAGCGAGCGACAGAATTTTAGACGGAAGAATGGATTGTGTTTCTATTGTGGGGATTCTACTCATGTTATATCAGCATGCTCTAGGCGTACAAAGAAGCTTGATAAGTCTGTTTCCATTGGCACCATTCAGTCTAAGTTTATTTTGTCTGTAACCCTGATTTGCTCTTTGTCATCCATTGCCACGGACGCCTATGTTGACTCTGGCGCCGCTCTGAGTCTTATGGATTGGTCCTTTGCCAATCGTTGTGGTTTTGATTTAGAGCCTTTGGAGACTCTTATTCCTCTGAAGGGGATTGACTCCACCCCATTGGCTAATAATAAACCACAATACTGGACACAAGTAACCATGCGTATCAATCCGGATCACCAGGAGATTGTTCGTTTCCTGGTGCTGTATAATTTACATGACGATTTGGTACTGGGATTGCCATGGTTGCAGTCTCACAACCCAGTCTTGGACTGGAGAGCAATGTCTGTGTTGAGCTGGGGATGTAAGGGTATTCATGGGGACTTACCTTTGGTTTCTATTTCGTCGTCCATTCCCTCTGAAGTCCCTGAGTTCCTCTCTGACTATCAAGACGTCTTTGACGAACCCAAGCTTGGGTCGTTACCTCCGCACCGTGAGTGCGATTGTGCCATAGATTTGATACCGGGTTGTAAATATCCAAAGGGTCGTTTGTTTAATCTGTCTGTGCCGGAACATGCTGCTATGCGGGAATATATAAAGGAGTCTTTGGAAAAGGGACATATTCGTCCATCTTCTTCTCCCTTGGGAGCTGGGTTTTTCTTTGTCTCAAAAAAAGACGGCTCTTTGAGACCATGTATTGATTATCGGCTTCTGAATAAGATCACTGTTAAGTATCAATACCCATTGCCATTGCTTACTGATTTGTTTGCTCGTATAGAGGGTGCTAAGTGGTTCTCTAAAATTGATCTTCGTGGGGCGTATAATTTGGTGCGGATCAGGCAGGGGGATGAGTGGAAGACCGCATTTAATACGCCCGAGGGCCACTTTGAGTATTTGGTCATGCCTTTTGGTCTTTCTAATGCCCCTTCAGTTTTCCAGTCTTTTATGCATGATATTTTCCGCGATTTTCTGGATAAATTCATGATAATATATCTGGATGATATTCTGATTTTTTCTGATGACTGGGACTCTCATGTCCAGCAGGTCAGGAGAGTTTTTCAGGTTCTGCGGTCTAATTCTTTATGTGTGAAGGGGTCTAAGTGCGTTTTTGGGGTCCAGAAAATTTCCTTTTTGGGGTATATTTTTTCTCCCTCTTCCATTGAGATGGATCCCGTCAAGGTGCAAGCTATTTGTGACTGGACTCAGCCCTCCTCTCTTAAGGGTCTTCAGAGATTTTTGGGCTTTGCCAACTTTTACCGCCGATTTATTGCTGGTTTTTCGGATGTCGTTAAACCACTGACTGATTTGACCAGACAAGGCGCTGATGTTGCTAATTGGTCCCCTCATGCTGTAGAGGCCTTTCAGGAGCTTAAGCACCGTTTTGCCTCTGCCCCTGTGTTGCGTCAGCCTGATGTGAATCTGCCTTTTCAGGTTGAGGTTGACGCTTCGGAGATCGGAGCTGGGGCAGTGTTGTCGCAGAAAGGTTCCGACTGCTCCGTCATTAGGCCTTGTGCCTTCTTTTCTCGCAAATTTTCGCCCGCAGAGCGGAATTATGATGTTGGGAATCGGGAGCTTTTGGCCATGAAGTGGGCGTTTGAGGAGTGGCGCCATTGGCTCGAGGGGGCTAGGCATCAGGTGGTGGTATTGACCGACCACAAAAATTTGATTTATCTTGAGACTGCCAGACGCCTGAATCCTAGACAGGCGCGCTGGTCTTTATTTTTTTCTCGCTTTAATTTTGTGGTGTCATACCTACCGGGTTCTAAGAATGTTAAGGCAGATGCCCTTTCTAGGAGTTTTGACCCGGACTCTCCTGGTAATTCTGAACCCACAGGTATCCTTAGGGAGGGAGTAATTTTGTCGGCCGTTTCTCCTGATCTGCGGCGGTCCTTGCAAGAGTTTCAGGCGGATAGACCGGATCGTTGTCCGCCTGATAGACTGTTTGTTCCGGATGATTGGACCAGCAGAGTCATCTCTGAGGTACATTCTTCTGCATTGGCAGGTCATCCCGGAATTTTTGGTACCAGGGATTTGGTGGCAAGATCCTTCTGGTGGCCTTCCCTGTCACGAGATGTGCGAGTCTTTGTGCAGTCATGTGACATTTGTGCTCGGGCCAAGTCTTGTAGTTCTCGGGCTAGCGGACTGCTGTTGCCCTTGCCTATTCCTAAGAGGCCTTGGACACACATCTCGATGGATTTTATTTCAGATCTGCCTGTTTCCCAGAAGATGTCTGTCATCTGGGTGGTCTGTGACCGTTTCTCTAAAATGGTCCATTTGGTTCCTCTGCCCAAGTTGCCTTCTTCTTCTGAGTTGGTTCCTCTGTTTTTTCAGAATGTTGTCCGATTGCACGGTATTCCTGAGAATATTGTTTCTGACAGAGGTACCCAATTTGTGTCTAGATTTTGGCGGGCATTCTGTGCTAGGATGGGCATAGATTTGTCTTTTTCATCTGCTTTTCACCCTCAGACTAATGGCCAGACCGAGCGGACTAATCAGACCCTGGAGACATATCTGAGGTGTTTTGTCTCTGCTGACCAGGATGATTGGGTTGCTTTTTTGCCATTGGCAGAGTTCGCCCTCAATAATCGGGCCAGCTCTTCCACCTTGGTGTCCCCGTTTTTCTGTAATTCGGGGTTTCACCCTCGATTTTCTTCCGGTCAGGTGGAATCCTCGGATTGTCCTGGAGTGGATGCGGTGGTGGAGAGATTGCATCACATCTGGGGGCAGGTTATGGACAATTTGAAGTTGTCCCAGGAGAAGACTCAGCGTTTTGCCAACCGTCATCGTCGTGTTGGTTCTCGGCTTTGTGTTGGAGATTTGGTGTGGTTGTCTTCTCGTTTTGTCCCTATGAGGGTCTCTTCTCCTAAGTTTAAACCTCGGTTCATCGGCCCTTATAGAATATTGGAGATTCTTAATCCTGTTTCTTTCCGTTTGGACCTCCCTGCGTCCTTTTCCATTCATAACGTTTTTCATCGGTCGTTATTGCGCAGGTATGAGGTACCTGTTGTACCTTCAGTTGAGCCTCCTGCTCCGGTGTTGGTTGAGGGTGAGTTGGAGTACGTTGTGGAGAAAATTTTGGACTCTCGTGTTTCCAGACGGAGACTCCAGTATCTGGTCAACTGGAAGGGTTACGGCCAGGAGGATAATTCTTGGGTCAATGCATCTGATGTTCATGCTTCTGATCTTGTTCGTGCCTTCCATAGGGCTCATCCTGGTCGCCCTGGTGGATCTGGTGAGGGTTCGGTGCCCCCTCCTTGAGGGGGGGGTACTGTTGTGAATTTGGATTCTGGGCTCCCCCGGTGGCCGCTTGTGGAATTGGACTTGTCATCCTCTTTCCTGTTTCACCTGGTTCCATCAGTAGTGGGTGTCGCTATTTAAGCTCATTTCTCTGGTGGTTTCTTGCCGGTCAACAATGTTATCTGATGCCTCTCAGTGCTTGTTCCTGCTTCTAGACAACCACTAGATAAGTTGGACTTTTGTCCATGTTTTGTTTTGCCTATTTGTTCCAGTTCACAGCTGAAGTTTTGTTACTGTGTCTGGAAAGCTCTCGTTGATCAGGGATTGCTACTCTGGCGTTATGAGTTAATGCCAGAGTTTAAGGTAATCTCTGGATGGTGTTTTGTTAGTGTTTTTCTGCTGACCATGAAAGTATACTATCTGTCTTCTGCTATCTAGTAAGCGGACCTCAAATTTGCTAAGACTATTTTCCTGCTGCGTTTGTTGTTTCATCTGAACTCACCGTCATTACATGTGGGGGGCTATTGTCTTCTTTGGAATATTTCTCTAGAGGTGAGCCAGGTCTTATATTTCCCTCTGCTAGCTATTTAGGTCTTAGGCCAGAGCTGGGCATCTAGCGATAAATAGGAAATGCTACCTGGCTATTTCTAGTTGCGCGGCAGGCTTAGTTCATGGTCAGTATAGTTCCATCTTCCGAGAGCTTGTCCCTCTATAGGCTTGCTATGATCTCTGCCTGCAGAGATCATGACAGTCAACCTCAACCTGAAAAGGAAGAGTAACATCAGGCTGACGCAATACAGGGGCGGAAGAAAAGCGGCGCTTAAGCTCCCGAAAGGCCTCCACAGCAGCAGGGGACCAATCAGCAACATCAGCACCCTTCTTAGTCAAATCAGTCAACGGCTTAGCAACATCAGAAAAACCAGTTATAAATCGACGATAAAAATTAGCAAAGCCCAAAAACTTCTGAAGGCTCTTAAGAGAAGAGGGTTGCGTCCAATCACAAATAGCCTAAACCTTGACAGGGTCCATCTCAATGGAAGAGGGGGAAAAAATGTACCCCAAAAACGAAATTTTTTGAACCCCAAAAACACACTTAGAACCCTTTACAAACAAGGAATTAGAGCGCAAAACCTGAAAAACCCTCCTGACCTGTTGGACATGAGAGTCCCAGTCATCCGAAAAAATCAAAATATCATCCAGATACACAATCATAAATTTATCCAAATATTCACGGAAAATGTCATGCATAAAAGACTGAAAGACTGAAGGGGCATTTGAAAGACCAAAAGGCATTACTAAATACTCAAAATGGCCCTCAGGCGTATTAAATGCGGTTTTCCACTCATCCCCCTGCTTAATTCGCACTAAATTATACGCCCCACGAAGATCAATCTTAGAGAACCACTTGGCCCCCTTTATTCGAGCAAACAAATCAGTAAGCAGTGGCAAAGGATACTGATATTTAACCGTGATTTTATTCAAAAGCCGATAATCAATACACGGCCTCAAAGAGCCATCTTTTTTAGATACAAAGAAAAAACCGGCTCCTAAGGGAGATGCCGAAGGACGAATATGTCCCTTTTCCAAGGACTCCTTAATATATTCCCGCATAGCAGCATGTTCAGGCACAGATAGATTAAATAAACGACCCTTTGGAAACTTACTGCCCGGAATCAGATCTATAGTACGATCGCAATCTCTGTGCGGAGGTAGTGAACCAAGTTTAGGCTCCTCAAAAACGTCACGATAATCAGATAAAAATTCCGGAATCTCAGAGGGAATAGATGACGAAATGGAAACCAAAGGTACGTCCCCATGAGTCCCCTGACATCCCCAGCTTAACACAGACATTGCTTTCCAGTCGAGGACTGGGTTATGAGATTGCAGCCATGGCAATCCAAGCACCAACACATCATGTAGATTATACAACACAAGGAAGCGAATAATCTCCTGGTGATCCGGATTAATACGCATAGTTACTTGTGTCCAGTATTGTGGTTTATTACTAGCCAATGGCGTGGAGTCAATACCCTTCAGAGGTATAGGAACTTCCAGAGGCTCTAAATTAAACCCACAGCGCCTGGCAAAGGACCAATCCATTAGACTCAAAGCGGCGCCAGAGTCGACATAGGCGTCCGCGGTAATAGACGATAAAGAGCAAATCAGGGTCACAGACAGAATAAACTTAGACTGTAAAGTGCCAATTGAAACAGACTTGTCAACCTTCTTAGTACGTTTAGAGCATGCTGATATAACATGAGTTGAATCACCACAATAGAAGCATAACCCATTTTTTCGCCTAAAATTCTGTCGTTCGCTTCTGGACAGAATTCTATCACATTGCATAATCTCTGGCGCCTTCTCAGTAGACACCGCCAAATGGTGCACAGGTTTGCGCTCCCGCAAACGCCGATCAATCTGAATGGCCATTGTCATGGACTCATTCAGACCTGTAGGCACAGGGAACCCCACCATAACATCTTTAATGGCATCAGAGAGACCCTCTCTGAAATTCGCCGCCAGGGCGCACTCATTCCACTGAGTAAGCACAGACCACTTACGAAATTTTTGGCAGTATATTTCAGCCTCATCTTGCCCCTGAGACAGGGCCATCAAGGCTTTTCAGCCTGAATCTCTAAATGAGGTTCCTCATAAAGCAACCCCAATGCCAGGAAAAACGCATCCACATTGAGCAACGCAGGATCCCCTGGTGCCAAAGCAAATGCCCAATCCTGAGGGTCGCCCCGGAGCAAGGAAATTACAATCCTGACCTGCTGTGCAGGATCTCCAGCAGAGCGAGATCTCAGAGACAAAAATAATTTACAATTATGTTTGAAATTCTGGAAGCGAGATCTATCCCCGGAGAAAAATTCAGGTAAAGGAATTCTAGGTTCAGATATAGGAGCATGAATTACAACATCCTGTAAACTTTGAACCTTCATAGCGAGATTATTCAAACCTGTAGCTAAACTCTGCTGATCCATTTTTATCAGGTGAAATCAGAACCATTCAAGGATTAGAAGGAGAGAGAGACGAAGGCTGCAGTAAGCAGAGATGCAAGTGAATCAACTAATGAGCAAACTTAGGAAAAAAAAAAAAAAAATTCTCTGCAGACTTCTTTTCTCTCCTTTCTTCTGCCAATTATTTTAACCCTTGTCCGGCCAAACTGTCATGGTTCTCAATGGCAAGAGACCGTAGTAATGCATACAAAAGGACTAGCTCTTGGAAGATGGGAACTCGAGCTGACTGTGAGCTAAACCTACCGCACAACTAACAGTGGCCGGGTAGCGTGCCTACGTTTTATCCCTAGACGCCCAGCGCCAGCCGGAGGACTGCCTGACCCTAGCAGAGGAAAATACAGACCTGGCTTACCTCTAGAGAAATTTTCCCCAAAAGGCAGACAGTAGCCCCCACATATATTGTCGGTGATTTTAGAGGAAATAGACATACAAAGTATGAAGATAAGTTTAGCAAATTGAGGTCTGCTTACTAGATAGTAGGAAGACAGAAAAGGGAACTTCACAGTCAGCTGAAAACCCTTTTCAAAACACCATCCTGAAATTACTTTAAGACTCTAATATCAACTCATGACACTAGAGTGGCAATTTCAGCTCACAAGAGCTTCCAGCCTCAGAAATATTCAAACACAGAGAACTGGAACAAAAATGCAAAACAAACTTAGGACTACAAGTCCAACTTAGCTGATAGTAGTCTAGGAGCAGGAACATGCAACAGAAAGGCTTCTGGTAACATTGTTGGCCGGCATAGAAATGACTGAGGAGCAAGGTTAAATAGAAAACTCCCACATCCTGATGGAAACAGGTGAACAGAGGAGATGAAGCACACAAGTTCAGTACCACCAGTGACCACCGGGGGAGCCCAGAAACCCAATTCACAACACATATCCCTAGTGACCACAAGAGGGAGCCAAAAAAGTCTAATTCACAACAGTACCCCCCCTTTAAGGAGGGGTCACCGAACCCTCACCAAGACCACCAGGGCGATCAGGATGAGCAGCGTGAAAGGCACGAACTAAATCGGCCGCATGCACATCAGAGGCAACCACCCAGGAATTATCCTCCTGACCATAGCCCTTCCACTTGACCAGATACTGAAGCCTCCGCCTGGAGAGACGAGAATCTAAGATCTTCTCCACCACGTACTCCAACTCGCCCTCAACCAACACCGGAGCAGGAGGCTCAACAGAAGGAACCACAGGCACAACGTACCGCCGCAACAAAGACCTATGGAACACGTTGTGAATGGCAAACGACACCGGAAGATCCAAGCGAAAGGACACAGGATTAAGGATTTCCAATATCTTGTAAGGACCGATGAAGCGAGGCTTAAATTTAGGAGAGGAGACCTTCATAGGAACAAATCGAGAAGACAGCCATACCAAATCCCCAACACGAAGTCGGGGACCCACACCGCGGCGGCGGTTGGCAAAACGCTGAGCCTTCTCCTGTGACAACTTTAAGTTGTCCACCACATGATTCCAAATCTGCTGCAACCTATCCACCACAGAATCTACCCCAGGACAGTCAGAAGGCTCCACATGTCCCGAGGAAAAACGAGGATGGAAACCAGAGTTGCAGAAAAATGGCGAAACCAAAGTAGCGGTACTAGCCCGATTATTAAGGGCAAACTCAGCCAACGGCAAGAAGGTCACCCAATCATCCTGATCTGCAGAAACAAAACACCTCAAATAAGCCTCCAGAGTCTGATTAGTTTGTTCCGTTTGTCCATTAGTCTGAGGATGAAAGGCAGACGAAAACGACAAATCAATGCCCATCTTAGCACAAAAGGATCGCCAGAACCTGGAAACAAACTGGGATCCTCTGTCAGACACGATATTCTCAGGAATGCCGTGTAAACGAACCACATTCTGAAAGAACAAAGGAACCAGATCGGAAGAGGAAGGCAGCTTAGGCAAAGATACCAAATGTACCATCTTGGAAAAGCGATCACATACCACCCAGATGACAGACATGCCCTGAGACACCGGAAGATCTGAAATGAAATCCATGGAAATGTGTGTCCAAGGCCTCTTCGGGACAGGCAAGGGCAAGAGCAACCCGCTGGCACGAGAACAGCAAGGCTTAGCTCGAGCACAAGTCCCACAGGACTGCACAAATGACCGCACATCCCGTGACAAGGAAGGCCACCAAAAGGACCTAGCCACCAAATCTCTGGTGCCAAAAATTCCCGGATGCCCTGCCAACACCGAGGAATGAACCTCGGAAATGACTCTGCTGGTCCACTTATCAGGAACAAACAGTCTGTCAGGTGGACAAGAGTCAGGTCTACCAGCCTGAAATCTCTGCAACACACGTCGCAAATCCGGAGAAATGGCTGACAAGATTACTCCCTCTTTAAGAATACCAACTGGTTCTGCGACTCCAGGAGAGTCAGGCACAAAGCTCCTTGAAAGAGCATCAGCCTTCACATTCTTTGAACCTGGTAAATACGAGACCACAAAGTCAAAACGGGAGAAAAACAATGACCAACGGGCCTGTCTAGGATTCAGGCGTTTAGCAGACTCGAGATACATCAGATTTTTGTGATCAGTCAAGACCACCACACGATGCTTAGCACCCTCGAGCCAATGACGCCACTCCTCAAATGCCCACTTCATGGCCAGCAACTCCCGATTGCCAACATCATAATTCTGCTCAGCAGGCGAAAACTTCCTAGAGAAAAAAGCACATGGTCTCATTACAGAGCAACCAGGGCCTCTCTGTGACAAAACGGCCCCTGCCCCAATCTCAGAAGCATCCACTTCAACCTGAAAGGGAAGTGAGACATCAGGCTGGCACAAAACAGGCGCTGAAGTAAACCGGCGCTTCAACTCTTGGAAAGCTTCCACGGCTGCAGGAGCCCAGTTAGCAACATCAGAACCTTTCTTGGTCATATCCGTCAAAGGTTTAACAACGCTAGAAAAATTAGCGATAAAACGACGGTAGAAGTTAGCAAAACCCAAGAACTTCTGAAGACTCTTAACTGACGTGGGTTGAGTCCAATCATGAATAGCTCGGACCTTGACTGGGTCCATCTCCACCGCAGAAGGGGAAAAAATAAAACCCAAAAAGGGAACCTTCTGTACTCCAAAGAGACACTTTGAGCCCTTAACAAACAAAGCATTCTCACGCAAGACCTGAAACACCATCCTGACCTGCTCTACATGCGAGTCCCAATCATCAGAAAAAACCAGAATATCATCCAGATAAACAATCATAAATTTATCCAGATACTTCCGGAAAATATCATGCATAAAGGACTGAAACACTGAAGGAGCATTAGAGAGCCCAAAAGGCATCACCAAGTACTCAAAATGACCTTCGGGCGTATTAAATGCAGTTTTCCATTCATCTCCCTGCTTAAAGCGCACAAGGTTGTACGCACCACGAAGATCTATCTTGGTGAACCACTTGGCACCTTTAATCCGGGCAAACAGGTCCGACAACAGAGGCAAAGGATACTGAAATTTAACAGTGATTTTATTCAGAAGCCGATAGTCAATACAAGGTCTCAAAGATCCGTCCTTCTTGGCCACAAAAAAGAATCCCGCACCAAGAGGGGAAGAGGATGGACGGATATGCCCCTTCTCCAGAGATTCCTTGATATACGAACGCATTGCGGTATGCTCAGGTACAGACAGATTAAATAGTCTTCCCTTAGGAAATTTACTACCTGGAATCAAATCTATAGCGCAGTCACAGTCCCTATGAGGAGGCAGAGCACTGGACCTGGACTCGCTGAATACATCCTGAAAATCAGACAAATACTCAGGAACTTCCGAAGGAGTAGAGGAAGCAATAGACACTGGCAGGGAATCACCATGAATTCCATGACAGCCCCAACTTGACACAGACATTGCCTTCCAATCCAAGACTGGATTATGGGTCTGTAACCATGGTAGACCCAAAACGACCAAATCATGCATTTTATGCAGAACAAGAAAACGAATCACCTCCCGATGTTCAGGAGTCATACACATGGTTACCTGTGTCCAAAACTGCGGTTTATTTTCCGCCAATGGCGTAGCATCAATACCTCTAAGAGGGATAGGATTTACCAATGGCTCAAGAACAAAACCACAGCGCCTGGCAAATGACAGATCCATAAGACTCAGGGCAGCACCCGAATCCACAAACGCCATAACAGGGTAGGAAGACAATGAGCAAATTAAAGTCACAGACAAAATAAATTTAGGTTGCAAATTACCAATGGCGGCAGGGCTAACAACCCTTGTTAGGCGTTTAGAGCATGCTGATATAACATGTGTAGAATCACCACAGTAAAAACACAACCCATTCTGACGTCTATGATTTTTCCGTTCATTTCTAGTCTGAATTCTATCACATTGCATTAAATCAGGTGTCTGTTCAGACAACACCACCAGAGGATTAGCAGTTTTGCGCTCCCGCAAACGCCGATCAATTTGAATAGCCAGCGCCATGGAATCATTCAGACTTGTAGGAATGGAGAAACCCACCATCACATTCTTAATGGCTTCAGAAAGGCCATTTCTGAAATTTGCGGCCAGAGCACACTCATTCCACTGAGTAAGCACGGACCATTTCCGAAATTTTTGGCAATACACTTCAGCTTCATCCTGGCCCTGAGAAATAGCCAGCAAGGCTTTTTCTGCCTGAATTTCAAGATTGGGTTCCTCGTAAAGCAATCCGAGCGCCAGAAAAAACGCATCAATATTCGCCAATGCCGGATCTCCTGGCGCTAGCGAGAAAGCCCAATCCTGAGGGTCGCCCCGCAAGAAAGAGATAACAATTTTAACTTGCTGAGCTGAGTCTCCAGACGAACGGGGTCTCACAGAGAACAGTTCAGGAATAGGTATTTTAGGTTCAGACATTGGACTACTGGTAACAAAATCTTGCATGCTCTGCACACGAGCAGCAAGCTGATCCACACTTGTAATCAAAGTCTGGACATTCATGTCTGCAGCAAGCATTAGCCACTCAGAGGTAAAGGGGAGGAAGAAAGAGAGGAAAAAAAAAACCTCAGAATTTCCTTTCTTATTATCCTGTTGTGAATTTACTTTTTGCTCCCTCTAGTGGTTACTAGTTTTTTGACTCTGGTTTTTCTGTCATTCCTTTTATCCGCACCTGGGTCGTTAGTTAAGGGTGTTGCTATTTAAGCTCCCTGGACCTTCAGTTCAATGCCTGGCAACGTAGTTATCAGAGCTAGTCTGCTGTGCTCTTGTCTACTGATCCTGGTTCCAGTTATATCAGCTAAGTCCGCTTTTTGCTTTTTGCTATTTTGTTTTGGTTTTGTATTTTTGTCCAGCTTGTTCCAAATATATATCCTGACCTTTGCTGGAAGCTCTAGGGGGCTGGTGTTCTCCCCCCGGACCGTTAGACGGTTCGGGGGTTCTTGAATTTCCAGTGTGGATTTTGATAGGGTTTTTGTTGACCATATAAGTTACCTTTCTTTATTCTGCTATCAGTTAGCGGGCCTCTCTGTGCTAAACCTGGTTCTTTTCTGTGTTTGTCATTTCCTCTTACCTCACCGTTATTATTTGTGGGGGGCTTCTATCCAGCTTTGGGGTCCCCTTCTCTGGAGGCAAGAAAGGTCTTTTGTTTTCCTCTACTAGGGGTAGCTAGATTCTCCGGCTGGAGCGTGTCATCTAGAATCAATGTAGGAATGATCCCCGGCTACTTCTAGTGTTGGCGTTAGGAGTAGATATATGGTCAACCCAGCTACCACTGCCCTATGAGCTGGATTTTTGTATTCTGCAGACTTCCACTTTCCTCTGAGACCCTCGCCATTGGGGTCATAACAGTTTGCCAGGCCAGTATTAAATGTTTAATGCATTGCAGAAGAGGGATTATTAGAAAGAGGATTCTGAGTTTTTTTTTTTTTTTTCTTCTTCCCCTTTACCTCAGAGTGGCTATGCTTGCTGCAGACATGAATGTCCAGACCTTGATTACAAGTGTGGACCAGCTGGCTACTAGTGTGCACTGGCCGCTAATTTTAGAAATGGCCTTTCTGAAGCCATTAAGAATGTTATGGTGGGTTTTCCCATTCCCACAGGTCTGAATGATACTATGGCACTGGCTATTCAAATTGACCGGCGGTTGCGGGAGCGCAAAACCGCAAATTCCCTCATGGTGTTGTCTGAACAGACACCTAATTCGGTGCAATGTGATAGAAAAATCGCAAATTCCCTCATGGTGTTGTCTGAACAGACACCTGATTTAATGCAATGTGATAGAATCCTGACTAGAAATGAGCGGAAAATTCATAGACGCCGGAATGGCTTGTGCTACTACTGTGGTGATTCTACACATGTTATCTCAGCATGCTCTAAACGTATAGCTAAGGTTGTTAGTCCTGTCACCGTTGGTAATTTGCAACCTAAATTTATTCTGTCTGTAACTTTGATTTGCTCACTGTCGTCTTTTCCTGTCATGGCGTTTGTAGATTCAGGTGCTGCCCTGAGTCTTATGGATCTGTCATTTGCTAAGCACTGTGGTTTTACTCTTGAACCATTAGAAAATCCTATTCCTCTTAGGGGTATTGATGCTACGCCATTGGCAGCAAATAAACCGCAGTATTGGACACAGGTTACCATGTGCATGACTCCTGAACACCGCGAGGTGATACGTTTCCTGGTTTTACATAAAATGCATGATTTGGTTGTTTTAGGGCTGCCATGGTTACAGACCCATAATCCAGTCCTGGACTGGAAGGCTATGTCAGTCTCAAGTTGGGGCTGTCGTGGTATTCATGGGGATTCCCTGCCTGTGTCTATTGCTTCTTCTACGCCTTCGGAAGTTCCGGAGTATTTGTCTGATTATCAGGATGTCTTCAGTGAGTCTGAGTCCAGTGCACTGCCTCCTCATAGGGACTGTGACTGTGCTATAGATTTGATCCCAGGCAGTAAATTTCCTAAGGGAAGACTGTTTAATCTGTCGGTACCTGAACATACCGCTATGCGTTCATATATCAAGGAGTCTCTAGAGAAAGGACATATTCGTCCGTCTTCTTCCCCTCTTGGTGCGGGATTCTTTTTTGTGGCAAAAAAGGACGGATCTTTGAGACCTTGTATTGATTATCGGCTTTTAAATAAGATCACTGTCAAATTTCAGTATCCTTTACCGCTGTTGTCTGACTTGTTTGCCCGGATTAAAGGTGCCAAGTGGTTCACCAAGATAGATCTTCGTGGTGCGTACAACCTTGTGCGCATTAAGCAAGGTGATGAATGGAAAACCGCATTCAATACGCCCGAAGGTCATTTTGAGTACTTGGTGATGCCTTTTGGGCTCTCCAATGCGCCTTCAGTTTTTCAGTCCTTTATGCATGACATTTTCCGGAAGTATCTGGATAAATTTTTGATTGTTTATCTGGATGATATTTTGGTTTTTTCTGATAATTGGGATTCGCATGTGGAGCAGGTCAGGTTGGTCTTTAAAATTTTGCGTGAAAATTCTTTGTTTGTCAAGGGCTCAAAGTGTCTCTTTGGTGTACAGAAGGTTCCCTTTTTGGGGTTCATTTTTTCCCCTTCTGCTGTGGAGATGGACCCAGTCAAGGTCCGAGCTATTCTTGATTGGACTCAGCCCTCGTCAGTTAAGAGTCTACAGAAGTTCTTGGGTTTCGCTAACTTCTACCGTCGTTTTATCGCTAATTTTTCTAGCATTGTGAAACCTTTGACGGATATGACCAAGAAGGGCTCCGATGTAGCTAACTGGGCTCCTGCTGCCGTGGAGGCTTTCCAGGAGTTGAAACGCCAGTTTACTTCGGCGCCTGTTTTGTGCCAGCCCGATGTCTCACTTCCCTTTCAGGTTGAGGTGGATGCTTCAGAGATTGGAGCAGGGGCCGTTTTGTCGCAGAGAGGCCCTGGTTGCTCTGTTATGAAACCTTGTGCCTTTTTCTCTAGGAAGTTTTCGCCTGCCGAGCGAAATTATGATGTGGGCAATCGGGAGTTGTTGGCCATGAAATGGGCATTTGAGGAGTGGCGTCATTGGCTCGAGGGTGCTAAGCATCGTGTGGTGGTCTTGACTGATCACAAAAATCTGATGTATCTCGAGTCTGCTAAACGCCTTAATCCGAGACAGGCCCGCTGGTCATTGTTTTTCTCCCGCTTTGATTTTGTTGTCTCGTATTTACCAGGTTCAAAGAATGTGAAGGCCGATGCTCTTTCTAGGAGCTTTGTGCCTGATGCTCCTGGAGTCGCTGATCCTGTTGGTATTCTTAAAGATGGAGTTATCTTGTCAGCTATTTCTCCGGATCTGCGACGTGTGTTGCAGAGATTTCAGGCTGATAGGCCTGAGTCTTGTCCACCTGACAGACTGTTTGTGCCTGATAAGTGGACCAGCAGAGTCATTTCCGAGGTTCATTCCTCGGTGTTGGCAGGTCACCCGGGAATTTTTGGCACCAGAGATCTGGTGGCCAGGTCCTTTTGGTGGCCTTCCTTGTCAAGGGATGTGCGGTCATTTGTGCAGTCCTGTGGGACTTGTGCTCGAGCTAAGCCTTGCTGTTCTCGTGCCAGCGGTTTGCTCTTGCCCTTGCCTGTCCCGAAGAGACCTTGGACACATATCTCCATGGATTTCATTTCTGATCTTCCGCTATCCCAGGGCATGTCCGTTATCTGGGTGATATGTGATCGCTTCTCTAAGATGGTCCATTTGGTTCCTTTGCCTAAGCTGCCTTCCTCTTCCGATCTGGTTCCTGTGTTTTTCCAGAACGTGGTTCGTTTGCACGGCATCCCTGAGAATATTGTGTCAGACAGAGGATCCCAGTTCGTTTCCAGATTCTGGCGATCCTTTTGTAGTAGGATGGGCATTGATTTGTCGTTTTCGTCTGCTTTCCATCCTCAGACTAATGGACAGACGGAGCGAACCAATCAGACTTTGGAGGCTTATTTGAGGTGTTTTGTCTCTGCTGATCAGGACGATTGGGTGACATTCTTGCCGTTGGCTGAGTTTGCCCTTAATAATCGGGCTAGTTCCGCCACCTTGGTTTCGCCTTTTTTCTGCAACTCTGGTTTCCATCATCGCTTTTCTTCGGGTCATGTGGAGCCTTCTGACTGTCCTGGGGTGGATTCTGTGGTGGATAGGTTGCAGCGGATCTGGAATCATGTGGTGGACAACTTGAAGTTGTCACAGGAGAGGGCTCAGCGCTTTGCCAACCGCCGCCGCGGTGTGGGTCCCCGACTACGCGTTGGGGATTTGGTATGGCTTTCTTCCCGCTTTGTTCCTATGAAGGTCTCCTCTCCCAAATTTAAACCTCGTTTTATTGGGCCTTACAAGATATTGGAAATCCTTAATCCTGTATCTTTTCGTCTGGATCTTCCTGTGTCGTTTGCTATTCACAATGTATTTCATAGGTCCTTGTTGCGGCGGTACATTGTGCCTATAGTTCCTTCTGCTGAGCCTCCTGCTCCGGTGTTGGTTGAGGGCGAGTTGGAGTACGTGGTGGAGAAGATCTTGGATTCTCGCCTCTCCAGGTGGAGGCTTCAGTACCTGGTCAAGTGGAAGGGCTATGGTCAGGAGGATAATTCCTGGGTGGTCGCCTCTGATGTTCATGCGGCCGATTTAGTTCGTGCCTTTCATGCCGCTCATCCTGATCGCCCTGGTGGTCGTGGTGAGGGTTCGGTGACCCCTCACTAAGGGGGGGGTACTGTTGTGAATTTACTTTTTGCTCCCTCTAGTGGTTACTAGTTTTTTGACTCTGGTTTTTCTGTCATTCCTTTTATCCGCACCTGGGTCGTTAGTTAAGGGTGTTGCTATTTAAGCTCCCTGGACCTTCAGTTCAATGCCTGGCAACGTAGTTATCAGAGCTAGTCTGCTGTGCTCTTGTCTACTGATCCTGGTTCCAGTTATATCAGCTAAGTCCGCTTTTTGCTTTTTGCTATTTTGTTTTGGTTTTGTATTTTTGTCCAGCTTGTTCCAAATATATATCCTGACCTTTGCTGGAAGCTCTAGGGGGCTGGTGTTCTCCCCCCGGACCGTTAGACGGTTCGGGGGTTCTTGAATTTCCAGTGTGGATTTTGATAGGGTTTTTGTTGACCATATAAGTTACCTTTCTTTATTCTGCTATCAGTTAGCGGGCCTCTCTGTGCTAAACCTGGTTCATTTCTGTGTTTGTCATTTCCTCTTACCTCACCGTTATTATTTGTGGGGGGCTTCTATCCAGCTTTGGGGTCCCCTTCTCTGGAGGCAAGAAAGGTCTTTTGTTTTCCTCTACTAGGGGTAGCTAGATTCTCCGGCTGGAGCGTGTCATCTAGAATCAACGTAGGAATGATCCCCGGCTACTTCTAGTGTTGGCGTTAGGAGTAGATATATGGTCAACCCAGCTACCACTGCCCTATGAGCTGGATTTTTGTATTCTGCAGACTTCCACATTCCTCTGAGACCCTCGCCATTGGGGTCATAACATTATCCCACTTCTGCAATGCATTAAGCATTCAATGTTGGCCTGGCATACTGTTATGACCCCAATGGCAGAGGGTCTCAGAAATAAATACCAAGTATGCAAACACAAAAAAACAGCTCATAGGGCAGTGGTAACTGGGCTGACCATATATCTAATCCTAGCACCACAAATAGCAGCAGCCGGGGAACGTGCCTACGTTGGTTCTAGACGTCTCGCGCCAGCCGGAGAACTAACTAACCCTAAAAGGGAAAAGATAGACCTTTCTTGCCTCCAGAGAAAAGACCCCAAAAGTTGGATACAAGCCCCCAACAAATAATAACGGTGAGGTAAGAAGAAAAGACAAACGTAAGAATGAACTAGGTATTTAGCAAAGAGAGGCCCACTGACTAATAGCAGAATATAGTAAGATGACTTATACGGTCAGCAAAAACCCTATCAAAATTTCCACGCTGGATATTCAAGAACCCCCGAACCGTCTAACGGCCCGGGGGGAGAATACCAGCCCCCTAGAGCTTCCAGCAAAATCAGGAATCACATTTAGTACAAGCTGGACAAAAAATAAGAGCAATGCAAATAACCAAAAAACAAGGAAGCAAGACTTAGCTTAATTTTGCAAGAGCCAGGACCAGCAGACAGGAGCAAACAGAAAGAACTGATTACAACGATGCCAGGCACCAGACTGAGAATTCAGGAAGTTCAAATTTCAACACCCCTGGACTAACGACCCAGGTGGGTGCCAAACTGAGGAAAGACAATCCCAGAGTCATATCCCTAGTGACCACAAGAGGGAGCCAAAAAAGTCTAATTCACAACAGTACCCCCCCTTTAAGGAGGGGTCACCGAACCCTCACCAAGACCACCAGGGCGATCAGGATGAGCAGCGTGAAAGGCACGAACTAAATCGGCCGCATGCACATCAGAGGCAACCACCCAGGAATTATCCTCCTGACCATAGCCCTTCCACTTGACCAGATACTGAAGCCTCCGCCTGGAGAGACGAGACTCTAAGATCTTCTCCACCACGTACTCCAACTCGCCCTCAACCAACACCGGAGCAGGAGGCTCAACAGAAGGAACCACAGGCACAACGTACCGCCGCAACAAAGACCTATGGAACACGTTGTGAATGGCAAACGACACCGGAAGATCCAAGCGAAAGGACACAGGATTAAGGATTTCCAATATCTTGTAAGGACCGATGAAGCGAGGCTTAAATTTAGGAGAGGAGACCTTCATAGGAACAAATCGAGAAGACAGCCATACCAAATCCCCAACACGAAGTCGGGGACCCACACCGCGGCGGCGGTTGGCAAAACGCTGAGCCTTCTCCTGTGACAACTTTAAGTTGTCCACCACATGATTCCAAATCTGCTGCAACCTATCCACCACAGAATCTACCCCAGGACAGTCAGAAGGCTCCACATGTCCCGAGGAAAAACGAGGATGGAAACCAGAGTTGCAGAAAAATGGCGAAACCAAAGTAGCGGTACTAGCCCGATTATTAAGGGCAAACTCAGCCAACGGCAAGAAGGTCACCCAATCATCCTGATCTGCAGAAACAAAACACCTCAAATAAGCCTCCAGAGTCTGATTAGTTCGTTCCGTTTGTCCATTAGTCTGAGGATGAAAGGCAGACGAAAACGACAAATCAATGCCCATCTTAGCACAAAAGGATCACCAGAACCTGGAAACAAACTGGGATCCTCTGTCAGACACGATATTCTCAGGAATGCCGTGTAAACGAACCACATTCTGAAAGAACAAAGGAACCAGATCGGAAGAGGAAGGTAGCTTAGGCAAAGATACCAAATGGACCATCTTGGAAAAGCGATCACATACCACCCAGATGACAGACATGCCCTGAGACACCGGAAGATCTGAAATGAAATCCATGGAAATGTGTGTCCAAGGCCTCTTCGGGACAGGCAAGGGCAAGAGCAACCCGCTGGCACGAGAACAGCAAGGCTTAGCTCGAGCACAAGTCCCACAGGACTGCACAAATGACCGCACATCCCGTGACAAGGAAGGCCACCAAAAGGACCTAGCCACCAAATCTCTGGTGCCAAAAATTCCCGGATGCCCTGCCAACACCGAGGAATGAACCTCGGAAATGACTCTGCTGGTCCACTTATCAGGAACAAACAGTCTGTCAGGTGGACAAGAGTCAGGTCTACCAGCCTGAAATCTCTGCAACACACGTCGCAAATCCGGAGAAATGGCTGACAAGATTACTCCCTCTTTAAGAATACCAACTGGTTCTGCGACTCCAGGAGAGTCAGGCACAAAGCTCCTTGAAAGAGCATCAGCCTTCACATTCTTTGAACCTGGTAAATACGAGACCACAAAGTCAAAACGGGAGAAAAACAATGACCAACGGGCCTGTCTAGGATTCAGGCGTTTAGCAGACTCGAGATACATCAGATTTTTGTGATCAGTCAAGACCACCACATGATGCTTAGCACCCTCGAGCCAATGACGCCACTCCTCAAATGCCCACTTCATGGCCAGCAACTCCCGATTGCCAACATCATAATTCTGCTCAGCAGGCGAAAACTTCCTAGAGAAAAAAGCACATGGTCTCATTACAGAGCAACCAGGGCCTCTCTGTGACAAAACGGCCCCTGCCCCAATCTCAGAAGCATCCACTTCAACCTGAAAGGGAAGTGAGACATCAGGCTGGCACAAAACAGGCGCTGAAGTAAACCGGCGCTTCAACTCTTGGAAAGCTTCCACGGCTGCAGGAGCCCAGTTAGCAACATCAGAACCTTTCTTGGTCATATCCGTCAAAGGTTTAACAACGCTAGAAAAATTAGCGATAAAACGACGGTAGAAGTTAGCAAAACCCAAGAACTTCTGAAGACTCTTAACTGACGTGGGTTGAGTCCAATCATGAATAGCTCGGACCTTGACTGGGTCCATCTCCACCGCAGAAGGGGAAAAAATAAAACCCAAAAAGGGAACCTTCTGTACTCCAAAGAGACACTTTGAGCCCTTAACAAACAAAGCATTCTCACGCAAGACCTGAAACACCATCCTGACCTGCTCTACATGCGAGTCCCAATCATCAGAAAAAACCAGAATATCATCCAGATAAACAATCATAAATTTATCCAGATACTTCTGGAAAATATCATGCATAAAGGACTGAAACACTGAAGGAGCATTAGAGAGCCCAAAAGGCATCACCAAGTACTCAAAATGACCTTCGGGCGTATTAAATGCAGTTTTCCATTCATCTCCCTGCTTAAAGCGCACAAGGTTGTACGCACCACGAAGATCTATCTTGGTGAACCACTTGGCACCTTTAATCCGGGCAAACAGGTCCGACAACAGAGGCAAAGGATACTGAAATTTAACAGTGATTTTATTCAGAAGCCGATAGTCAATACAAGGTCTCAAAGATCCGTCCTTCTTGGCCACAAAAAAGAATCCCGCACCAAGAGGGGAAGAGGATGGACGGATATGCCCCTTCTCCAGAGATTCCTTGATATACGAACGCATTGCGGTATGCTCAGGTACAGACAGATTAAATAGTCTTCCCTTAGGAAATTTACTACCTGGAATCAAATCTATAGCGCAGTCACAGTCCCTATGAGGAGGCAGAGCACTTGACCTGGACTCGCTGAATACATCCTGAAAATCAGACAAATACTCAGGAACTTCCGAAGGAGTAGAGGAAGCAATAGACACTGGCAGGGAATCACCATGAATTCCATGACAGCCCCAACTTGACACAGACATTGCCTTCCAATCCAAGACTGGATTATGGGTCTGTAACCATGGTAGACCCAAAACGACCAAATCATGCATTTTATGCAGAACAAGAAAACGAATCACCTCCCGATGTTCAGGAGTCATACACATGGTTACCTGTGTCCAAAACTGCGGTTTATTTTCCGCCAATGGCGTAGCATCAATACCTCTAAGAGGGATAGGATTTACCAATGGCTCAAGAACAAAACCACAGCGCCTGGCAAATGACAGATCCATAAGACTCAGGGCAGCACCCGAATCCACAAACGCCATAACAGGGTAGGAAGACAATGAGCAAATTAAAGTCACAGACAAAATATATTTAGGTTGCAAATTACCAATGGCGGCAGGGCTAACAACCCTTGTTAGGCGTTTAGAGCACGCTGATATAACATGTGTAGAATCACCACAGTAAAAACACAACCCATTCTGACGTCTATGATTTTTCCGTTCATTTCTAGTCTGAATTCTATCACATTGCATTAAATCAGGTGTCTGTTCAGACAACACCACCAGAGGATTAGCAGTTTTGCGCTCCCGCAAACGCCGATCAATTTGAATAGCCAGCGCCATGGAATCATTCAGACTTGTAGGAATGGAGAAACCCACCATCACATTCTTAATGGCTTCAGAAAGGCCATTTCTGAAATTTGCGGCCAGAGCACACTCATTCCACTGAGTAAGCACGGACCATTTCCGAAATTTTTGGCAATACACTTCAGCTTCATCCTGGCCCTGAGAAATAGCCAGCAAGGCTTTTTCTGCCTGAATTTCAAGATTGGGTTCCTCGTAAAGCAATCCAAGCGCCAGAAAAAACGCATCAATATTCGCCAATGCCGGATCTCCTGGTGCTAGCGAGAAAGCCCAATCCTGAGGGTCGCCCCGCAAGAAAGAGATAACAATTTTAACTTGCTGAGCTGAGTCTCCAAACGAACGGGGTCTCACAGAGAACAGTTCAGGAATAGGTATTTTAGGTTCAGACATTGGACTACTGGTAACAAAATCTTGCATGCTCTGCACACGAGCAGCAAGCTGATCCACACTTGTAATCAAAGTCTGAACATTCATGTCTGCAGCAAGCATTAGCCACTCAGAGGTAAAGGGGAGGAAGAAAGAGAGGAAAAAAAAAAAAAAAACTCAGAATTTCCTTTCTTATTATCCCACTTCTGCAATGCATTAAACATTCAATGTTGGCCTGGCATACTGTTATGACCCCAATGGCAGAGGGTCTCAGAAATAAATACCAAGTATGCAAACACAAAAAAACAGCTCATAGGGCAGTGGTAACTGGGCTGACCGTATATCTAATCCTAGCACCACAAATAGCAGCAGCCGGGGAACGTGCCTACGTTGGTTCTAGACGTCTCGCGCCAGCCGGAGAACTAACTAACCCTAAAAGGGAAAAGATAGACCTTTCTTGCCTCCAGAGAAAAGACCCCAAAAGTTGGATACAAGCCCCCAACAAATAATAACGGTGAGGTAAGAAGAAAAGACAAACGTAAGAATGAACTAGGTATTTAGCAAAGAGAGGCCCACTGACTAATAGCAGAATATAGTAAGATGACTTATACGGTCAGCAAAAACCCTATCAAAATTTCCACGCTGGATATTCAAGAACCCCCGAACCGTCTAACGGCCCGGGGGGAGAATACCAGCCCCCTAGAGCTTCCAGCAAAATCAGGAATCACATTTAGTACAAGCTGGACAAAAAATAAGAGCAATGCAAATAACCAAAAAACAAGGAAGCAAGACTTAGCTTAATTTTGCAAGAGCCAGGACCAGCAGACAGGAGCAAACAGAAAGAACTGATTACAACGATGCCAGGCACCAGACTGAGAATTCAGGAAGTTCAAATTTCAACACCCCTGGACTAACGACCCAGGTGGGTGCCAAACTGAGGAAAGACAATCCCAGAGTCATATCCCTAGTGACCACAAGAGGGAGCCAAAAAAGTCTAATTCACAACAGTACCCCCCCTTTAAGGAGGGGTCACCGAACCCTCACCAAGACCACCAGGGCGATCAGGATGAGCAGCGTGAAAGGCACGAACTAAATCGGCCGCATGCACATCAGAGGCAACCACCCAGGAATTATCCTCCTGACCATAGCCCTTCCACTTGACCAGATACTGAAGCCTCCGCCTGGAGAGACGAGAATCTAAGATCTTCTCCACCATGTACTCCAACTCGCCCTCAACCAACACCGGAGCAGGAGGCTCAACAGAAGGAACCACAGGCATAACGTACCGCCGCAACAAAGACCTATGGAACACGTTGTGAATGGCAAACGACACCGGAAGATCCAAGCGAAAGGACACAGGATTAAGGATTTCCAATATCTTGTAAGGACCGATGAAGCGAGGCTTAAATTTAGGAGAGGAGACCTTCATAGGAACAAATCGAGAAGACAGCCATACCAAATCCCCAACACGAAGTCGGGGACCCACACCGCGGCGGCGGTTGGCAAAACGCTGAGCCTTCTCCTGTGACAACTTTAAGTTGTCCACCACATGATTCCAAATCTGCTGCAACCTATCCACCACAGAATCTACCCCAGGACAGTCAGAAGGCTCCACATGTCCCGAGGAAAAACGAGGATGGAAACCAGAGTTGCAGAAAAATGGCGAAACCAAAGTAGCGGTACTAGCCCGATTATTAAGGGCAAACTCAGCCAACAGCAAGAAGGTCACCCAATCATCCTGATCTGCAGAAACAAAACACCTCAAATAAGCCTCCAGAGTCTGATTAGTTCGTTCCGTTTGTCCATTAGTCTGAGGATGAAAGGCAGACGAAAACGACAAATCAATGCCCATCTTAGCACAAAAGGATCGCCAGAACCTGGAAACAAACTGGGATCCTCTGTCAGACACGATATTCTCAGGAATGCCGTGTAAACGAACCACATTCTGAAAGAACAAAGGAACCAGATCGGAAGAGGAAGGCAGCTTAGGCAAAGATACCAAATGGACCATCTTGGAAAAGCGATCACATACCACCCAGATGACAGACATGCCCTGAGACACCGGAAGATCTGAAATGAAATCCATGGAAATGTGTGTCCAAGGCCTCTTCGGGACAGGCAAGGGCAAGAGCAACCCGCTGGCACGAGAACAGCAAGGCTTAGCTCGAGCACAAGTCCCACAGGACTGCACAAATGACCGCACATCCCGTGACAAGGAAGGCCACCAAAAGGACCTAGCCACCAAATCTCTAGTGCCAAAAATTCCCGGATGCCCTGCCAACACCGAGGAATGAACCTCGGAAATGACTCTGCTGGTCCACTTATCAGGAACAAACAGTCTGTCAGGTGGACAAGAGTCAGGTCTACCAGCCTGAAATCTCTGCAACACACGTCGCAAATCCGGAGAAATGGCTGACAAGATTACTCCCTCTTTAAGAATACCAACTGGTTCTGCGACTCCAGGAGAGTCAGGCACAAAGCTCCTTGAAAGAGCATCAGCCTTCACATTCTTTGAACCTGGTAAATACGAGACCACAAAGTCAAAACGGGAGAAAAACAATGACCAACGGGCCTGTCTAGGATTCAGGCGTTTAGCAGACTCGAGATACATCAGATTTTTGTGATCAGTCAAGACCACCACACGATGCTTAGCACCCTCGAGCCAATGACGCCACTCCTCAAATGCCCACTTCATGGCCAGCAACTCCCGATTGCCAACATCATAATTCCGCTCAGCAGGCGAAAACTTCCTAGAGAAAAAAGCACATGGTCTCATTACAGAGCAACCAGGGCCTCTCTGTGACAAAACGGCCCCTGCCCCAATCTCAGAAGCATCCACTTCAACCTGAAAGGGAAGTGAGACATCAGGCTGGCACAAAACAGGCGCTGAAGTAAACCGGTGCTTCAACTCTTGGAAAGCTTCCACGGCTGCAGGAGCCCAGTTAGCAACATCAGAACCTTTCTTGGTCATATCCGTCAAAGGTTTAACAACGCTAGAAAAATTAGCGATAAAACGACGGTAGAAGTTAGCAAAACCCAAGAACTTCTGAAGACTCTTAAATGACGTGGGTTGAGTCCAATCATGAATAGCTCGGACCTTGACTGGGTCCATCTCCACCGCAGAAGGGGAAAAAATAAAACCCAAAAAGGGAACCTTCTGTACTCCAAAGAGACACTTTGAGCCCTTAACAAACAAAGCATTCTCACGCAAGACCTGAAACACCATCCTGACCTGCTCTACATGCGAGTCCCAATCATCAGAAAAAACCAGAATATCATCCAGATAAACAATCATAAATTTATCCAGATACTTCCGGAAAATATCATGCATAAAGGACTGAAACACTGAAGGAGCATTAGAGAGCCCAAAAGGCATTACCAAGTACTCAAAATGACCTTCGGGCGTATTAAATGCAGTTTTCCATTCATCTCCCTGCTTAAAGCGCACAAGGTTGTACGCACCACAAAGATCTATCTTGGTGAACCACTTGGCACCTTTAATCCGGGCAAACAGGTCCGACAACAGAGGCAAAGGATACTGAAATTTAACAGTGATTTTATTCAGAAGCCGATAGTCAATACAAGGTCTCAAAGATCCGTCCTTCTTGGCCACAAAAAAGAATCCCGCACCAAGAGGGGAAGAGGATGGACGGATATGCCCCTTCTCCAGAGATTCCTTGATATACGAACGCATTGCGGTATGCTCAGGTACAGACAGATTAAATAGTCTTCCCTTAGGAAATTTACTACCTGGAATCAAATCTATAGCGCAGTCACAGTCCCTATGAGGAGGCAGAGCACTGGACCTGGACTCGCTGAATACATCCTGAAAATCAGACAAATACTCAGGAACTTCCGAAGGAGTAGAGGAAGCAATAGACACTGGCAGGGAATCACCATGAATTCCATGACAGCCCCAACTTGACACAGACATTGCCTTTCAATCCAAGACTGGATTATGGGTCTGTAACCATGGTAGACCCAAAACGACCAAATCATGCATTTTATGCAGAACAAGAAAACGAATCACCTCCCGATGTTCAGGAGTCATACACATGGTTACCTGTGTCCAAAACTGCGGTTTATTTTCCGCCAATGGCGTAGCATCAATACCTCTAAGAGGGATAGGATTTACCAATGGCTCAAGAACAAAACCACAGCGCCTGGCAAATGACAGATCCATAAGACTCAGGGCAGCACCCGAATCCACAAACGCCATAACAGGGTAGGAAGACAATGAGCAAATTAAAGTCACAGACAAAATAAATTTAGGTTGCAAATTACCAATGGCGGCAGGGCTAACAACCCTTGTTAGGCATTTAGAGCATGCTGATATAACATGTGTAGAATCACCACAGTAAAAACACAACCCATTCTGACGTCTATGATTTTTCCGTTCATTTCTAGTCTGAATTCTATCACATTGCATTAAATCAGGTGTCTGTTCAGACAACACCACCAGAGGATTAGCAGTTTTGCGCTCCCGCAAACGCCGATCAATTTGAATAGCCAGCGCCATGGAATCATTCAGACTTGTAGGAATGGAGAAACCCACCATCACATTCTTAATGGCTTCAGAAAGGCCATTTCTGAAATTTGCGGCCAGAGCACACTCATTCCACTGAGTAAGCACGGACCATTTCCGAAATTTTTGGCAATACACTTCAGCTTCATCCTGGCCCTGAGAAATAGCCAGCAAGGCTTTTTCTGCCTGAATTTCAAGATTGGGTTCCTCGTAAAGCAATCCGAGCGCCAGAAAAAACGCATCAATATTCGCCAATGCCGGATCTCCTGGCGCTAGCGAGAAAGCCCAATCCTGAGGGTCGCCCCGCAAGAAAGAGATAACAATTTTAACTTGCTGAGCTGAGTCTCCAGACGAACGGGGTCTCACAGAGAACAGTTCAGGAATAGGTATTTTAGGTTCAGACATTGGACTACTGGTAACAAAATCTTGCATGCTCTGCACACGAGCAGCAAGCTGATCCACACTTGTAATCAAAGTCTGGACATTCATGTCTGCAGCAAGCATTAGCCACTCAGAGGTAAAGGGGAGGAAGAAAGAGAGGAAAAAAAAAAAAAACTCAGAATTTCCTTTCTTATTATCCCACTTCTGCAATGCATTAAACATTCAATGTTGGCCTGGCATACTGTTATGACCCCAATGGCAGAGGGTCTCAGAAATAAATACCAAGTCTGCAAACACAAAAAAACAGCTCATAGGGCAGTGGTAACTGGGCTGACCGTATATCTAATCCTAGCACCACAAATAGCAGCAGCCGGGGAACGTGCCTACGTTGGTTCTAGACGTCTCGCGCCAGCCGGAGAACTAACTAACCCTAAAAGGGAAAAGATAGACCTTTCTTGCCTCCAGAGAAAAGACCCCGAAAGTTGGATACAAGCCCCCAACAAATAATAACGGTGAGGTAAGAAGAAAAGACAAACGTAAGAATGAACTAGGTATTTAGCAAAGAGAGGCCCACTGACTAATAGCAGAATATAGTAAGATGACTTATACGGTCAGCAAAAACCCTATCAAAATTTCCACGCTGGATATTCAAGAACCCCCGAACCGTCTAACGGCCCGGGGGGAGAATACCAGCCCCCTAGAGCTTCCAGCAAAATCAGGAATCACATTTAGTACAAGCTGGACAAAAAATAAGAGCAATGCAAATAACCAAAAAACAAGGAAGCAAGACTTAGCTTAATTTTGCAAGAGCCAGGACCAGCAGACAGGAGCAAACAGAAAGAACTGATTACAACGATGCCAGGCACCAGACTGAGAATTCAGGAAGTTCAAATAGCAACACCCCTGGACTAACGACCCAGGTGGGTGACAAACTGAGGAAAGACAATCCCAGAGTCATATCACTAGTGACCACAAGAGGGAGCCAAAAAAGTCTAATTCACAACAGGGCTCATGTTGTATATGTGGAGGCTGTGTAGGGCTCATGCACTATATATATGGGGAGAGTGTATGGGACTTATGTTGTATATGGAGAGGCTGTGTGGGGCTCATGCTGTATATGGGAAGGCTATGTGGGGCTCATGCTGTATATGGGGAGGCTGGGTGGGGCTTATGCAGTATATGAGGAGGCTTGTGGGGCTCATGCTGTATAGGTCGAGGCTGTGTGGGGCTCATGCTGTATATAAGGAGGCTGTGTGGGGCTCATGCTCTATATGGGGAGGCTGTGTGGAGCTCTGTTGTGAATTAGACTTTTTTGGCTCCCTCTTGTGGTCACTAGTGATATGACTCTGGGATTGTCTTTCCTCAGTTTGGCACCCACCTGGGTCGTTAGTCCAGGGGTGTTGCTATATTAACTTCCTGAATTCTCAGTCTGGTGCCTGGCATCGTTGAAATCAGATCTTTCTGTTTGCTCCTGTCTGCTGATCCTGGTTCTTGCAAAATTAAGCTAAGTCTTGCTTCCTTGTTTTTTGGTTATTTGCATTGCTCTTATTTTTTGTCCAGCTTGTACTAAATGTGATTCCTGATTTTGCTGGAAGCTCTAGGGGGCTGGTATTCTCCCCCCGGGCCGTTAGACGGTTCGGGGGTTCTTGAATATCCAGCGTGGAAATTTTGATAGGGTTTTTGCTGACCGTACAAGTCATCTTACTATATTCTGCTATTAGTCAGTGGGCCTCTCTTTGCTAAATACCTAGTTCATTCTTACGTTTGTCTTTTCTTCTTACCTCACCGTTATTATTTGTTGGGGGCTTGTATCCAACTTTTGGGGTCTTTTCTCTGGAGGCAAGAAAGGTCTATCTTTTCCCTTCTAGGGTTAGTTAGTTCTCCGGCTGGCGCGAGACGTCTAGAACCAACGTAGGCACGTTCCCCGGCTGCTGCTATTTGTGGTGCTAGGATTAGATATACGGTCAGCCCAGTTACCACTGCCCTATGAGCTGTTTTTTTGTGTTTGCAGACTTGGTATTTATTTCTGAGACCCTCTGCCATTGGGGTCATAACAGTATGCCAGGCCAACATTGAATGTTTAATGCATTGCAGAAGTGGGATAATAAGAAAGGAAATTCTGAGTTTTTTTTTTTCTCCTCTCTTTCTTCCTCCCCTTTACCTCTGAGTGGCTTATGCTTGCTGTAGACATGAATGTCCAGACTTTGATTACAAGTGTGGACCAGCTTGCTGCTCGTGTGCAGGGCATACAAGATTTTGTTACCAGTAGTCCAATGTCTGAACCTAAAATACCTATTCCTGAACTGTTCTCTGGAGACCGATTTAAGTTTAGGAATTTCAGGAATAATTGTAAATTGTTTCTATCTCTGAGACCCCGTTCGTCTGGAGACTCAGCTCAGCAAGTTAAAATTGTTATCTCTTTCTTGCGGGGCGACCCTCAGGATTGGGCTTTCTCGCTAGCGCCAGGAGATCCGGCATTGGCGAATATTGATGCGTTTTTTCTGGCGCTCGGATTGCTTTACGAGGAACCCAATCTTGAAATTCAGGCAGAAAAAGCCTTGCTGGCTATTTCTCAGGGCTAGGATGAAGCTGAAGTGTATTGCCAAAAATTTCGGAAATGGTCCGTGCTTACTCAGTGGAATGAGTGTGCTCTGGCCGCAAATTTCAGAAATGGCCTTTCTGAAGCCATTAAGAATGTGATGGTGGGTTTCTCCATTCCTACAAGTCTGAATGATTCCATGGCGCTGGCTATTCAAATTGATCGGCGTTTGCGGGAGCGCAAAACTGCTAATCCTCTGGTGGTGTTGTCTGAACAGACACCTGATTTAATGCAATGTGATAGAATTTAGACTAGAAATGAACGGAAAAATCATAGACGTCAGAATGGGTTGTGTTTTTACTGTGGTGATTCTACACATGTTATATCAGCATGCTCTAAACGCCTAACAAGGGTTGTTAGCCCTGTCGCCATTGGTAATTTGCAACCTAAATTTATTTTGTCTGTGACTTTAATTTGCTCTTTGTCTTCCTACCCTCTTATGGCGTTTGTGGATTTGGGTGCTGCCCTGAGTCTTATGGATCTGTCATTTGCCAGGCGCTGTGGTTTTGTTCTTGAGCCATTGGTAAATCCTATCCCTCTTCGAGGTATTGTTGCTACGCCATTGGCGGAAAATAAACCACAGTTTTGGACACAGGTAACCATGTGTATGACTCCTGAACATCGGGAGGTGATTCGTTTTCTAGTTCTGCATAAAATGCATGATTTGGTCGTTTTGGGTCTACCATGGTTACAGACCCATAATCCAGTCTTGGATTGGAAGGCAATGTCTGTGTCAAGTTGGGGCTGTCAGGGAATTCATGGTGATTCCCCACCGGTGTCTATTGCTTCCTCTACTCCTTCGGAAGTTCCTGAGTATTTGTCTGATTTTCAGGATGTATTCAGCGAGTCCAGGTCCATTGCTCTGCCTCCTCATAGGGACTGTGACTGCGCTATAGATTTGATTCCAGGCAGTAAATTTCCTAAGGGAAGACTATTTAATCTGTCTGTACCTGAGCATACCGCAATGCGTTCATATATCAAGGAATCTCTGGAGAAGGGGCATATCCGTCCATCCTCTTCCCCTCTTGGTGCGGGATTCTTTTTTGTGGCCAAGAAGGACGGATCTTTGAGACCTTGTATTGACTATCGGCTTCTGAATAAAATCACTGTTAAATTTCAGTATCCTTTGCCTCTGTTGTCGGACTTGTTTGCCCGGATTAAAGATGCCAAGTGGTTCACCAAGATAGATCTTCGTGGTGCGTACAACCTTGTGCGCATTAAGCAGGGAGATGAATGGAAAACTGCATTTAATACGCCCGAAGGTCATTTTGAGTACTTGGTGATGCCTTTTGGGCTCACTAATGCTCCTTCAGTGTTTCAGTCCTTTATGCATGATATTTTCCGGAAGTATCTGGATAAATTTATGATTGTTTATCTGGATGATATTCTGGTTTTTTCTGATGATTGGGACTCGCATGTAGAGCAGGTCAGGATGGTGTTTCAGGTCTTGCGTGAGAATGCTTTGTTTGTTAAGGGCTCAAAGTGTCTCTTTGGAGTACAGAAGGTTCCCTTTTTGGGTTTTATTTTTTCCCCTTCTGCGGTGGAGATGGACCCAGTCAAGGTCCGAGCTATTCATGATTGGACTCAACCCACGTCAGTTAAGAGTCTTCAGAAGTTCTTGGGTTTTGCTAACTTCTACCGTCGTTTTATCGCTAATTTTTCTAGCGTTGTTAAACCTTTGACGGATATGACCAAGAAAGGTTCTGATGTTGCTAACTGGGCTCCTGCAGCCGTGGAAGCTTTCCAAGAGTTGAAGCGCCGGTTTACTTCAGCGCCTGTTTTGTGCCAGCCTGATGTCTCACTTCCCTTTCAGGTTGAAGTGGATGCTTCTGAGATTGGGGCAGGGGCCATTTTGTCGCAGAGAGGCCCTGGTTGCTCTGTAATGAGACCAAGTGCTTTTTTCTCTAGGAAGTTTTCGCCTGCTGAGCGGAATTATGATGTTGGCAATCGGGAGTTGCTGGCCATGAAGTGGGCATTTGAGGAGTGGCGTCATTGGCTCGAGGGTGCTAAGCATCGTGTGGTGGTCTTGACTGATCACAAAAATCTGATGTATCTCGAGTCTGCTAAACGCCTGAATCCTAGACAGGCCCGTTGGTCATTGTTTTTCTCCCGTTTTGACTTTGTGGTCTCGTATTTACCAGGTTCAAAGAATGTGAAGGCTGATGCTCTTTCAAGGAGCTTTGTGCCTGACTCTCCTGGAGTCGCAGAACCAGTTGGTATTCTTAAAGAGGGAGTAATCTTGTCAGCCATTTCTCCGGATTTGCGACGTGTGTTGCAGAGATTTCAGGCTGGTAGACCTGACTCTTGTCCACCTGACAGACTGTTTGTTCCTGATAAGTGGACCAGCAGAGTCATTTCCGAGGTTCATTCCTCGGTGTTGGCAGGGCATCCGGGAAATTTTGGCACTAGAGATTTGGTGGCTAGGTCCTTTTGGTGGCCTTCCTTGTCACGGGATGTGCGGTCATTTGTGCAGTCCTGTGAGACTTGTGCTCGAGCTAAGCCTTGCTGTTCTCGTGCCAGCGGGTTGCTCTTGCCCTTGCCTGTCCCGAAGAGGCCTTGGACACACATTTCCATGGATTTCATTTTAGATCTTCCGGTGTCTCAGGGCATGTCTGTCATCTGGGTGGTATGTGATCGCTTTTCCAAGATGGTCCATTTGGTATCTTTGCCTAAGCTGCCTTCCTCTTCCGATCTGGTTCCTTTGTTCTTTCAGAATGTGGTTCGTTTACACGGCATTCCTGAGAATATCGTGTCTGACAGAGGATCCCAGTTTGTTTCCAGGTTCTGGCGATCCTTTTGTGCTAAGATGGGCATTGATTTGTCGTTTTCGTCTGCCTTTCATCCTCAGACTAATGGACAAACGGAACGAACTAATCAGACTCTGGAGGCTTATTTGAGGTGTTTTGTTTCTGCAGATCAGGATGATTGGGTGACCTTCTTGCCGTTGGCTGAGTTTGCCCTTAATAATCGGGCTAGTTCCGCTACTTTGGTTTCGCCATTTTTCTGCAACTCTGGTTTCCATCCTCGTTTTTCCTCGGGACATGTGGAGCCTTCTGATTGTCCTGGGGTAGATTCTGTGGTGGATAGGTTGCAGCAGATTTGGAATCATGTGGTGGACAACTTAAAGTTGTCACAGGAGAAGGCTCAGCGTTTTGCCAACCGCCGCCGCGGTGTGGGTCCCCGACTTCGTGTTGGGGATTTGGTATGGCTGTCTTCTCGATTTGTTCCTATGAAGGTCTCCTCTCCTAAATTTAAGCCTCGCTTCATCGGTCCTTACAAGATATTGGAAATCCTTAATCCTGTGTCCTTTCGCTTGGATCTTCCGGTGTCGTTTGCCATTCACAACGTGTTCCATAGGTCTTTGTTGCGGCGGTACGTTGTACCTGTGGTTCCTTCTGTTGAGCCTCCTGCTCCGGTGTTGGTTGAGGGCGAGTTGGAGTACGTGGTGGAGAAGATCTTGGATTCTCGTCTCTCCAGGCGGAGGCTTCAGTATTTGGTCAAGTGGAAGGGCTATGGTCAGGAGGATAATTCCTGGGTGGTTGCCTCTGATGTGCATGCGGCCGATTTAGTTCGGGCCTTTCACGCTGCTCATCCTGATCGCCCTGGTGGTCTTGGTGAGGGTTCGGTGACCCCTCCTTAAAGGGGGGGTACTGTTGTGAATTAGACTTTTTTGGCTCCCTCTTGTGGTCACTAGTGATATGACTCTGGGATTGTCTTTCCTCAGTTTGGCACCCACCTGGGTCGTTAGTCCAGGGGTGTTGCTATATTAACTTCCTGAATTCTCAGTCTGGTGCCTGGCATCGTTGTAATCAGTTCTTTCTGTTTGCTCCTGTCTGCTGATCCTGGTTCTTGCAAAATTAAGCTAAGTCTTGCTTCCTTGTTTTTTGGTTATTTGCATTGCTCTTATTTTTTGTCCAGCTTGTACTAAATGTGACTCCTGATTTTGCTGGAAGCTCTAGGGGGCTGGTATTCTCCCCCCGGGCCGTTAGACGGTTCGGGGGTTCTTCAATATCCAGCGTGGAAATTTTGATAGGGTTTTTGCTGACCGTATAAGTCATCTTACTATATTCTGCTATTAGTCAGTGGGCCTCTCTTTGCTAAATACCTAGTTCATTCTTACGTTTGTCTTTTCTTCTTACCTCACCGTTATTATTTGTTGGGGGCTTGTATCCAACTTTTGGGGTCTTTTCTCTGGAGGCAAGAAAGGTCTATCTTTTCCCTTCTAGGGTTAGTTAGTTCTCCGGCTGGCGCGAGACGTCTAGAACCAACGTAGGCACGTTCCCCGGCTGCTGCTATTTGTGGTGCTAGGATTAGATATACGGTCAGCCCAGTTACCACTGCCCTATGAGCTGGTTTTTTGTGTTTGCAGACTTGGTATTTATTTCTGAGACCCTCTGCCATTGGGGTCATAACAGAGCTCATGCTGTATATAGTGAGCCTACGTGGGGCTCATGCTGTATATGGGGAGGCTGTGTGGGGCTCGTGTTGTATATGGGGAGGCTCTGTGGGGCTCATGTTGTATATAGGGCGGCTGTGTAAGACTCATGCTGTATATAGGGAGGCTGTGGAGGGGCTCTTACAGTATATAAGGGTCTGTCATATGATATAGAGAAGGGGATGTAATTGGGTTTAAATGATATATAGGGGGATGTCAGCTTTCTTAACAGCTTCGCGACCGTCAACGGTAGATAAACGTTGGCGCTAGTGCAGTGCTCAGGATCCCCAGTGTCAGGGCCAGACTGGGACTAAAATTCAACCCTGGCATTTGAAGTTACACAGGCCCACTTGTCACATGGTGACTGTATAATATCTTTGTACACTTGTAGGTTACAAGAAGTGATGGGCGTGTAACACGACTATATAACATATAATCACAGCTATATCTAGCATTACAGTTCAGTCCTATTAATGGCTTTTAGCTGCATTACCAAGAAAAGCCGCTACTTTACCTACATAACTGGATCTCATAGATAATGAAGGGATTGAGACGACCAAAGGCTATAGAACCTCATTCTGATGCTCCATAAACTTTGCCTGCAGCCACTTTAGGTTCCGCTGCGCAACACGAGACCCGGTGACTCTGAAGAGCGGTGACATCAGTAACGTCACCGCTCTTCAGATATTCTGGATCTTGAGCTTGGCGACTGTGAAGAGCGGTATTCTTACTACATCACCGCTCTTCAGAGTCGCTGGGTCTCGCCAGGTCTGGGCTAGTGCTGGGGGTGTCTGATAGACACCTCTCCATTACTTACACCAGGGATTGATAGCAGCTGACATTACGCAGCTGACATCAACCCCAAAAATCATTACACATACCAGAATTAAATGCTTTGGCGGCTGGGAAAAGCAGTAGAGTTAGCGCTATTCCCAGGCATCGGGTGCTAACTACAATTGTCATCATCTTTGCCTGGTCTCCCTGTGAAGCATTTCTGCTGTATTTACATGCACTGATCTCAGGCCGCTAAACGAGTGTGATTGACAATACTGAAGTCGTTAGCTTGTTTCCCGGCCTTTTTACACCAACTGAGAAAGAATGAAGGGAACAGAACAATCACAATTAGATCAATCTGTCCCCATTCAGCATCATGTTATCAGCAGCACATCTACAGTTTACACCGGCGATGTGCTGCTGAGAACAAGGATTTCTGTTCCCACATAAACAATCCAATCACTCGATGAATAGGCAGCATTTTGCTTGTTTGGTATAATACACCCCATAGTCCTCCATATTTTATAATGTTCACCTCAGTCCTCCATGTAGTATAGTACACTCCTCCATATAGTTTAATATACTCCTCAGTCCTACATATAGTATAATACACTCCTCAGTCCTCCATATAGTATAATACACTCCTCAGTTCTCCATATAGTATAATACACTCCTCAGTCCTCCATATAGTATAATACACTCCTCAGTCCTCCATATAGTATAATACACTCCTCAGTCCTCCATATATTATAATACGCTCCTCAGTCCTCCATATAGTATAACACACTCCTCATAGTCCTCCATATACTAAAATACACTGCTCAGTCCTCCATATAGTATAATGCACTCCTCAGTCCTCCATATAGCACAATGTACTGCCGCAGTCCTCCAAATAGTATAATACACTCCTCATAGTGCTCCATATAGTATAATGCTCCGCCATTGTCATCCATGTAGTACAATTCACTTCCCATAGTATAATGCACCCCATAGTTCTTCATATAGTATAATGTATTCCCCATAGTCCTTGATACAGTATAATGCAGCCCACATATAGTATAATGATGCCACCCCAGAGTATAATGCAGCCACCCCACAGAATATATTGTAGCCCCCCTGAGTATAATGTAACCCCCAGGGAATATAATGCAGCCCCCTCATATAGTATAATGCAGCCCCCGCATATATATGGTATCCCCATCATAGAGCATAATGCAGCCCCCCATAGAATATAATGTAGCCCCTCCATAGAATTCAATGCAGCCCTCCTCATATAGTATAATATATATAAAGGAGGACAACGGGAGTATATATAGCAAAATTACAAACTTTATTAGAAACACAATTAAAAACACACACATTTAAAAGACACCAAATGAAGATACCAGAAATCCATATATATCACAAATTAGCGGCCAACCATTGGCATATAATAATATACAGAGGAAAGATGTGCAGTACCTCCACGCCACCCTAACATGCGGACCTAGTTGCCATGGACCACCCCATACCCACAATAATGTATAATCGCCAATAAGGCTGAGGTATTAGAAAGGGGGGGCCGGCCAGACAACGTGATCCCCAGCGAGGGCTATAATGCAGGGTGCCCAGAGGAGCAATATAAGTACCATGCCACCCGGCGTCAAAAAAAAAATCCCCCTACCGAAGCACAAGCACAATCTTACCCACCTATGGGATCCCTGGATTGGGCATCACCCCCGACGCGCGTTTCGCTGCTGTTCCTGCTGCTTTATCAAGGGGAAGTGTCGTTTCCTAACCTACAGGACCTTATATCCCGTGAATCCTAAGTCACATGACCATCATGTGACCGGGTGCTCACCAAGCTGCTTGTCTCGGCGTATGCGTCCACCGCTCTCCACCCCCCAGCCCCGCGGCCCGGCCCACGTCTGAAAATCGGCGGATGGCAACCAGGAAACCCCAGCAACCGGTCAGCCAATCACAGACGTATAGCGGCCGGACCTTAGAGGCGAAGGGAGGGAGTACTTATATTGCTCCTCTGGGCACCCTGCATTATAGCCCTCGCTGGGGATCACGTTGTCTGGCTGGCCCCCCCTTTCTAATACCTCAGCCTTATTGGCGATTATACATTATTGTGGGTATGGGGTGGTCCATGGCAACTAGGTCCGCATGTTAGGGTGGCGTGGAGGTACTGCACATCTTTCCTCTGTATATTATTATATGCCAATGGTTGGCCGCTAATTTGTGATATAATATTAAACACACAGTTATACCACCAATATGGGGAATGTATTATATATCCTCACCAATACTCAAAATCCACCCATTCCTGGTATACTGTGTAAATGGGTGACTGCCGCCACCTAGTGAAGACTAACAACCCAGACACCTTAAAATGGATCACCAGAGAGCACCAAGACAGGAGAGTGTATAAAAGTTTGATACTTTATTTAGTTTATATCAAAATAACTCAGTACATATTAAAATCAATTAAAAAAAAAAAAAAAAAAAAAATTTTTGAAAATATATATAAAGAAATATATATAAAACACAGGACAAGAAGATGATTACATATCGCATATAGTATGCCAGCCACAATTACATAAGGGACCCTAGACCTCAAGATTTATATATGAGACACTCCAATGACTAAAAGTGCAAACGTGATAAAAAAATATAGAAATAGCAACAAACACAATAAAAATTGATGATAAGAGACCCTATTTTATGCCCCAATATTTCAGCAATATAGCGCTCAAAGTGCAAATGTGCAATAGGATTTATGTGCAAAATAACCCACAAAGGTGCAAAGTGCTACGGCAATAGCCGATTTCAATATCACATACAGTGCAAACAAGTTTTATATAGAGAGAGGATTTATCAGAGGATTTACCTATGAGTGGCTGTGTCCTGTGTATGCGTACCCCTACGCACGTTTCGGACTCTTTCCTTCGTCAGGGGGTCAGGACCCCCTGACAAAGGAAAGAGTCCGAAACATGCGTAGGGGTACGCATACACAGGACACAGCCACTCATAGGTAAATGCTCTGATAAATCCTCTCTCTATATAAAACTTGTTTGCACTGTATGTGATATTGAAATCGGCTATTGCCGTAGCACTTTGCACCTTTGTGGGTTATTTTGCACATAAATCCTATTGCACATTTGCACTTTGAGCGCTATATTGCTGAAATATTGGGGCATAAAATAGGGTCTCTTATCATCAATTTTTATTGTGTTTGTTGCTATTTCTATATTTTTTTATCACGTTTGCACTTTTAGTCATTGGAGTGTCTCATATATAAATCTTGAGGTCTAGGGTCCCTTATGTAATTGTGGCTGGCATACTATATGCGATATGTAATCATCTTCTTGTCCTGTGTTTTATATATATTTCTTTATATATATTTTTAAAAAAATTTTTTTTTTTTTAAATTGATTTTAATATGTACTGAGTTATTTTGATATAAACTAAATAAAGTATCAAACTTTTATACACTCTCCTGTCTTGGTGCTCTCTGGTGATCCATTTTAAGGTGTCTGGGTTGTTAGTAATTTGTGATATATATGGATTTCTGGTATCTTCATTTGGTGTCTTTTAAATGTGTGTGTTTTTAATTGTGTTTCTAATAAAGTTTGTAATTTTGCTATATATACTCCCGTTGTCCTCCTTTATATATATGTTTCATTGGGAGTTATGCCTATAGGGGCTGGGACATTGTTCCTGGCCACCTGGTTGATTATGAGTCTGGATTTGTGTGGAGTGTCATATAGTATAATGCAGCTCCCCATAGTCTCAGGACTCTGAACATTTTTTACCTTTTGTGCATTACTGCCCTTTTCCAAGATGGCGTCTTTGGTCTCATGTGCACTGTGTCTTCCTGCTATAAAACTCCACCCCAGCCTTCAGTCTGTGCTAGAATATTCTGCCTTGCATCCAGCTCCTGACCTCTAATTACTCCCTTGCTATACACCTGCTCCTGTGAACCTGTGTTGTGATCCTGCTACTCTGCTCTGAGTTCCTGCTGCATACACAAGTTTCCAGTAATCCTCCTTCATCTGCTGCTCGTGTTTACTACCACCTGCATTTGCTGGACATGTAAGCTGCTGCTGCTTTGCATTAACCTGAGACTATTAACCAGGCCTCCCTGGTTGAGCTAAGATATTATTTGAACTGCCTATAAGCATATCTATCTGTGTCTGGACTAAGACAAGGACTTATTCGTGTCAAGTATCCTCAAGAATAACTGTGCTTCATAGACTTTCTGCTTGATTGCATTTTGCTCTGAAATTTCCTATAGACTGCTAAGCTGCGTTTATTATTTGCACCAAGTGTTGTGGACTTGAGTTTCTCTCTGCACCTGTTTGAATCACCGTGTGATAATATAGACTTTACCACTTATAAAACTGTGTCCTGTAGTTGTCTTGTTCCATGCAAAGAGTCTCCTGAGTTATCCCCTATAATTATTACACATAGAATATAATGTAGCCCCCATAGAATGTAATGCAGCCAGCCCCCATAGAATGTAATACAGCCAGCCCCCATAGAATGTAATAAAGACCCCCAATAGAATGTAATACAGCAATGTAATGCAGCCAGCCCCCATAGAATGTAATGCAGCCAGCCCCCATAGAATGTAATAAAGCCCCCCCATAGAATGTATTGCAGCCAGCCCCCATAGAATGTAATGCAGCCAGCCCCCCATAGAATGTAATACAGCCCCGCATAGAATGTAATGCAGCCATCCCCCATAGAATGTAATGCAGCCAGCCCCCATAGAATGTAATGCAGCCAGCCCCCATAGAATGTAATAAAGCCCCCCAATAGAATGTAATACAGCAATGTAATGCAGCCAGCCCCCATAGAATGTAATACAGCCAGCCCCCATGGAATGTAATAAAGCCCCCCCATAGAATGTAATACAGCAATGTAATGCAGCCAGCCCCCATAGAATGTAATGCAGCCAGCCCCCATAGAATGTAATACAGCCCCCCATAGAATGTAATGCAGCCAGCCCCATAGAATGTAATGCAGCCAGCCCCCATAGAATGTAATGCAGCCAGCTCCCATAGAATGTAATGCAGCCAGCCCCCATAGAATGTAATAGAGCCCCCAATAGAATGTAATACAGCAATGTAATGCAGCCAGCCCCCATAGAATGTAATACAGCCAGCCCCCATAGAATGTAATGCAGCCAGCCCCCATAGAATATAATAAAGCCCCCCATAGAATGTAATACAGCACAGCCCCCATAGAATGTAATACAGCCCTTCCCCATAGAATGTAATACAGCACAGCCCCCATAGAATGTAATGCAGCAGAGCCCCCATGGAATGTAATGCAGCAGAGCCCCCATGGAATGTAATGCAGCACAGCCCCCATAGAATGTAATACAGCTCTTCCCCATAGAATGTAATACAGCACAGCCCCCATAGAATGAACTAGCTGTTTCCAGCCAGCTAACGCTCGGCATGCTCATTGCTATCTAATTAACGCTGCTAGTGATTAAACTAAAGTAAATAATGACAACATTCAATAGTGCTTACGCAGGTGGTAAATTAACTTAAAATGAAGTTAATAACAATGATGATAACTAAAAATCAGAATAATACTAATACATTTTATTCACAGTGTAAAATCAAAAGCAAACTGGATTCGTGTGGTAATGTGTGGGGACAGAGCCTCGTGTGGTAATGTGTGGGGACGGAGCCTCGTGTGGTAATGTGGAGGGACAGAGCCTCATGTGGTAATGTGTGGGGACAGAGCCTCGTGTGGTAATGTGTGAGGCTGGAGCCTCGTGTGGTAATCTGTGTGTATGGAGCCTTGCGTGGTAATGTGTGGGGACAGAGCCTCGTGTGGTAATGTGTGGGGACGGAGCCTCATGTGGTAATGTGGAGGGACAGAGCCTTGTGTGGTAATGTGTGGGGACGGGGCCTCATGTGGTAATGTGTGAGGACGGAGCCTTGTGTGGTAATGTGTGAGGACGGAGCCTTGTGTGGTAATGTGTGGGTACGGAGCCTTGTATGGTAATGTGGGGGGACGGGACCTCGTGTGGTAATGTGAGGATGGAGCCTCATGTGGTAATGTGGAGGGACGGAGCCTCGTGTGGTAATGTGTGAGGACGGAGCCTCGTATGGTAATGTGTGGGGACAGAACCTCGTGTGATAATGTGGGGGGGATGGAGCCTCGTGTGGTAATGTGGGGGGGGACGGAGCCTCGTGTGGTAATGTGTGGGGACAGAGCCTCGTGTGGTAATGTGTGAGGACGGAGCCTCGTGTGGTAATGTGTGGGTATGGAGCCTCGTGTGGTAATGTGGGGCGACGGAGCCTTGTGTGGTATGGTGTGGAGATGGAGCCTCGTGTGGTAATGTGGGGGGGCAGGACTATGTGTGGTAATATGGTGGGGGGGTGGGATTATGTGTGGTAATGTGGTGGGGGGCGGGATTGTGTGGTAATGTGGTTGGGGCAGGATTGTGTGCGGTGATGTGGTGGGTGGATTATGTGTGGTAATGTGGTGGGGGGCGGGATTATGTGTGGTAATGTGGTGTGGGGCGGGATTATGTGTGGTAATGTAGTGGGGGGCGGGATTATGTGTGGTAATGTGATGGGGGGGATTATGTGTGGTAATGTGGTGGGGGGTGGGATTGTGTGTGGTAATGTGGTGGGGGGGCGGGATTGTGTGTGGTAATGTGGTGGGGGGGCGGGATTGTGTGTGGTAATGTGGTGGGGGCTAGATTGTGTGTGGTAATGTGGTGGGGTGGCGGGATTGTGTGTGGTAATGTGGTGGGGGGCGGGATTGTGTGTGGTAATGTGGTGGGGGCGGGATTGAGTGTGGTGATGTGGTGGGGGGGCGGGATTGTGTGTGGTAATGTGGTGGGGGGCGGGATTGTGTGTGGTGATGTGGTGGGGGGCGGGATTGTGTGTGGTATGGTAATGTGGTGGGGGGGCAGGATTGTGTGTGGTAATGTGGTGGGGGGGCGGGATTGTATGTGGTAATGTGGGGTGGTGGGATTGTGTGTGGTAATGTGGTGGGGGGCGGGATTGTGTGTGGTAATGTGGTGGGGGGCGGGATTGTGTGTGGTGATGTGGTGGGGGTGGGATTGTGTGTGGTGATGTGGTGGGGGGGCGGGATTGTGTGTGGTAATGTGGTGGGGGTGGGATTGTGTGTAATAATGGGGTGGGGGGCGGGATTATGTGCGGTGATGTGGGGGGGCGGAGCTACTGTGCAGGGGGAGGGATTAGCGAGTAATCACGACGCCTCTTATATATATAGATGTAATACAGCCCTTGCCGATAGAATGTAATACAGCACAGCCCCCATAGAATGTAATACAGCACAGCCCCCCATAGAATGTAATACAGCACAGCCCCCATAGAATGTAATGCTGCACAGCCCCCATGGAACGTAATGCTGCACAGCCCCCATAGAATGTAATACAGCCCCCCCAATTGCCCCACAATCCAGTGATCACTCATTGATATATATATATAAAAAAAACCAAAAACATCCTCTCCTCGTGCCCCGCGCTGCTCCCGGCTCTGGTCCGGGCAGCTGCAGTCTGCCCGGCCACACAGCAGGTGCGTGATGATATGACGTCATCGTGCACCCGCAGTGTCAGCACAAGGCAGAGCGGGGAATAATGGGAGAGGGAACGACAGTGGACGCTCTCTCCTCCATCATTGCATTCAACTGTACCGGTGTCATAGACGCCGGTATAGTTGAATGCGGGGTGGGCGATCGGGGGAGTGAGTTGGCACTGGTGGGAGGAGATGGCCCTGGCGCCGCTGATAGTGGCAGGGGCCCACTCCTGGCACCGGCCCTTCTGGCATTTGCCAGAATTGCCCGATGGCCAGTCCGGCCCTGCCCAGTGTCCTGTAAGCACTGTGATTCCTGTGCAGAGCCGTTGCTCTGACAAGTGACATCATCAGGACCTGGTTAGATCAGGTCCCAATGATGTTATCCCTTTGCTATCTTCTAGATGCAGCGATCACGGCATTTAGAAGATAGCAGAGGGAGACCCCTGCTATACTCACCTCTCCGACAACCCCCTTGATGAGATCTGATCACATCACGGGGGATCCCACATTGTCATGGCAGCCGGAGGTCATGTGATGACCTCCTGGTTTGTCAGCTACAGTGGCTTGTTAGGCTCAGAAAATCCACAAAAAAAGCAAGTCCTCACTCAGGTCCGTCATGTGTTAACGGAAATATAGAAGTCTTCCACATTACTGCTAGTACAAAGGCTCCGGAAAAGCATTATGGCTACTCACCCCCCTAAAATAAATTCTGCACTCCAAAATTGAAAATGCTCCCCTCCCTTCTGATCCCCACAGTGTACTTAAATCACATATATCATCCAAATGTTTGGCATTTCTGTAGTGATGAGAGCCCGCCTAATTTATGGGTGCATGTTTCCAGAAGCACGGGCTGGGCATAACGTACTGGTGACTGCAATGCAGAGGCGTAGCTAGGGTTTTGGTTCAGGGGGGGCGAAGCTTCTGAGTGGGCCCCTAACCAGGTAAGCTTGATTACAGCTGGGTGATGCACCCTAATATTGGAGGAGAACCTCAGCAGATGACCGCACTGTTACTGAATATAATCTCTATACAAAGACCAACGTGGATATTACCGCCATATGGTCAGTGGTAGATACCAGCCCTACAGAACATATAAGAGATCACTGCACAGTTACAGATGGTGACTTACTGCTGATGTCCTTTATGATGGAATCCTTCACTTTTCCCATCTGTCCCAGACCGACATGACAGCTTTTCCAGCCAGGACTCGTCTGCAGAGAATACAACAAAGACACATTTCACTTCTCATATTCCAGCCCCATCATCATCTATTCCCAACCTGCACAAACCTTATACCCCAATACTGAGCTCCCTATTACTGCACCTGATACCCCAATTCTGAGCCGCTGCCATATGTGTCCCTATTACTGCCCCTGATACCCCAATACTGAGCCGCTGCTGCCGTATGTGTCCCTATTACTGCACCTGATACCCCAATACTGAGCCGCTGCTGCCATATGTGTCCCTATTACTGCCCCTGATACCCCAACACTGAGCCGCTGCTGCCATATGTGACCCTATTACTGCATCTGATACCCCAATACTGAGCCGCTGCTGCCATATGTGTCCCTATTACTGCCCCTGATACCCCAATACTGAGCCGCTGCTGCTGTATGTGTCACTATTACTGCAGCTGGTTCTCTGTGCCCTCTAAATAATATAATATAGTAATGCTGGGCACAAGTGCCCTTGAAAACAGTGCCCATATTTTGTCCCCTAGAAAGTAATATTGCCATGTGTGCTCCTTTGACAGTCACAGTAACCTGAGTTCCCCTATAATAATAAGTGCCCACTTTACATTTAATAATGCCCCGAGTCTGCCCCCTGTACAGCTCCCTTATACACAGTATGATGCTCTCTTATACACAGTGTAATGCCCCTTCACTGTATAGAACCACCCACACAGTATACTGACCCCTTAGTAGCCTCTAAACTGTTTGATGGCTCCAACACTGTAATCTCCACACTGTATGCCCCTCTAGATAGCCTCTTTATAGTATAATGCACCAGACAGTCCTCAATATAGTATAATGCACCAGATAGTCCTCAATATAGTATAATGCACTCCCCATAGGCCTACTGTATATTGTATAATGCACTCCCCATAGGCAGACTCTTAGTATAAGACAGCACCCCATAGGCAGACCCTTACGTATAAGGTAGCACCCCGCAGGTAGACCCTGTAGTATAAAGCAGCACCCCTATAGGCAGACCCTGTAGTAAAAGACAGCACCCCTATAGGCAGACTCTGTAGTATAAGGTAGCACCCCCATAGGCAGACCCTGTACTATAAGGCAACACCCCCATAGGCAGACCCTGTACTATAAGGCAGCACCCCTATAAGCACACCCTGTAGTATAAGACAGCACCCCCATAGGCAGATCCTGTAGTATAAGACAGCAACCCCCATAGGCAGACCCTGTAGTATAAGGCAGACCCCCCATAGGCAGACCCTGTAGTATAAGGCAGACCCCCATAGGCAGACCCTGTAGTATTAGGCAGACCCTGTAGTATTAGGCAGACCCCCCATACGCAGACCCTGTAGTATTAGGCAGACCCTGTATATTAGGCAGACCACCAATAGGCAGACCCTGTAGTATTAGGCAGACCCCCATAGGCAGACCCTGTAGCATTAGGCAGACCCCCATAGGCAGACCCTGTAGTATAAGGCAGACCCCCACAGGCAGACCCTGTAGTATTAGGCAGACCCTGTAGCATTAGGCAGACCCTTGTTGTGAATTCTATTTTTGGGCTCCCTCTAGTGGTCACAAGCGGTACTGTGTAGTGTTGTCTTTCTGCAGGTTGGCTGCATCAGCTGGTTCGTTATCCTTGGTTGGTTTCCTATTTAGCTCACCTGGAGACTCAGTTCCTTGCCTGCTATCAATGTATTCAGTGCTCTTCAGATTCCTTGTGTCTACCTTGCTCCCAGTCTCTCCAAGACAAGCTAAGTTTTTGTTTGATCATTTTTTGATTATCAGTGTTCATTATGTTTTTAGTCCAGCTCGCTAAAATGTGATTTCCTCGCTTGCTGGTTGCTCTAGGGGACTGAGTTTCTCCCCCCACACCGTTAATTGGTGTGGGGGTTCTTGAAATCTCAGAGTGGATATTTTGTAAGGGTTTTTTTACTGACCGCATAGATTCCCTTTTCTATTTTCTGCTATCTAGTATTAGTGGGCCTCATTTGCTGAATCTGCTTTCACCCCTGTGTATGTGCCTTCCTCTTACCTCACCGTTATTATCTGTTGGGGGCTTCTATATCTTTGGGGATTATTTCTCTGGAGGCAAGAGAGGTCTTTTCTTTCTCTCTAGGGGTAGTTAGTTCCTCAGGCTGACTCGAGACGTCTAGGATTTTTAGGCACGTTCACCGGCTACTTCTAGTGTGTTTGGATAGGTTCAGATTTGCGGTCAGTCCAGTTTGCCACCTCCCTAGAGCTTGTCCTATGTTTGTTACTTAGCTGGAGTAATTTGTGATCCTCAACCACTAAGGATCATAACAGTATAGCAGGCCAAAATGTGTTTAATGCATCGCAGAAGTGGGATTAAAAGACGACCTGAGTACATTTTTTTTTTTTCCTCCCGCTTTTCCTTTGCTGCAGTCTGTTTAGCTTCTTTCATCCCCTTGAACTCTGGGTGGTTTTGAGCTCAGCTGCAGACATGAATGTTCAGACTCTGACTTCTAGTGTGGATCATCTTACTGCACGGGTGCAAAGTATTCAGGATTTTGTTATTCATAGCCCTATGTCAGAACCAAAGATACCCATTCCTGAGTTGTTTTCTGGAGATAGATCTAGGTTTCTACATTTTAAGAATAATTGTAAGTTATTTCTATCTCTGAGACCTCGTTCCTCTGGTGATTCCGCTCAGCAAGTTAAAATTGTTATCTCCTTGTTGCGCGGCGACCCTCAAGATTGGGCTTTCTCTCTGGCGCCAGGAGATCCTGCATTGCTTAATGTGGATGCATTTTTTCTGGCTCTTGGACTGCTTTATGAGGAGCCTAATCTTGAGAATCAGGCAGAAAAAGCATTGCTGGCTATCTCTCAGGGTCAGGATGAAGCAGAGGTGTATTGTCAAAAATTTCGGAAATGGTCGGTGCTTACTCAATGGAATGAGTGTGCCCTGGCTGCAAATTTCAGAGAAGGTCTTTCTGAGGCCATTAAGAATGTTATGGTGGGGTTTCCCGCCCCTGCAGGTCTGAGTGATTCTATGGCTTTGGCCATTCAGGTTGATCGGCGTTTGCGGGAGCGCAAGTCTGCTCATCCTTTGGCGGTGTTTTCCAAACAGAGACCTGAGTCTATGCAATGTGACCGAACTCTGGCCAGAATTGAGCGACAAAGTCATAGACGTCAGAATGGGTTGTGCTTTTACTGTGGTGATTCTACTCATGTTATCTCAGCATGCTCTAAACGCTTAAAAAAGAAATCAAATCTAAACCTGTCACCATTGGTACTATACAGCCTAAATTTATTTTGTCTGTTACTTTGATTTGTTCTTTGTCGTCCTACCCGGTTATGGCTTTTGTGGATTCGGGTGCTGCCCTGAATCTGATGGATTTGTCGTTTGCCAGGCGCTGTGGTTTTGTCCTGGAGCCTTTGGAATTTCCTATTCCTCTGAGGGGAATTGATGCTACGCCATTGGCTGAGAATAAGCCTCAGTATTGGACGCAAATGACCATGTGCATGACTCCCGTACATCAGGAGGTGATTCGCTTTCTTGTTCTGCATAATTTGCATGATGTGGTCGTTTTGGGTCTGCCATGGCTGCAGGCTCATAATCCAGTTTTAGATTGGAAAGCTATGTCTGTGTCAAGTTGGGGTTGTCAGGGAATTCATGGCGATACTCCGTTGGTGTCTATTGCTTCTTCCACTCCTTCTGAGGTCCCTGAGTTTTTGTCTGACTACCAGGATGTATTTGATGAGCCCAGGTCCTGTGCCCTGCCTCCTCATAGGGATTGTGACTGTGCTATAAATTTAATTCCTGGTAGTAAATTCCCTAAGGTACGACTTTTTAATTTGTCTATACCAGAGCATGCCGCGATGCGGAGTTATATAAAAGAGTCTCTGGAGAAGGGACATATTCGCCCATCCTCTTCCCCTCTTGGTGCAGGTTTTTTTTTTGTGGCCAAGAAGGACGGTTCTTTGAGACCTTGTATAGATTATCATCTTCTGAATAAAATCACAGTCAAATTTCAGTATCCTTTGCCACTATTGTCTAATTTGTTTGCTCGGATTAAGGGTGCCAGTTGGTTCACCAAGATAGATCTCCGTGGTGCGTATAACCTTGTGCGCATTAAGCAGGGAGATGAATGGAAAACAGCATTTAATACGCCCGAAGGCCATTTTGAGTACTTAGTGATGCCTTTTGGACTCTCTAATGCTCCTTCTGTGTTTCAGTCCTTCATGCATGACATCTTCCGAGAATATCTGGATAAATTTATGATTGTTTATCTGGATGACATTTTGGTCTTTTCTGATGATTGGGAGTCCCATGTGAAGCAGGTCAGGATGGTGTTTCAGGTCCTGCGTGCTAATGCTTTATTTGTGAAGGGCTCAAAATGCCTCTTCGGAGTACAGAAGGTCTCCTTTTTGGGTTTTATTTTTTCTCCTTCTACTGTGGAGATGGACCCAGTCAAGGTCCAGGCTATTCATGACTGGACTCAGCCCACATCTGTTAAGAGTCTTCAGAAGTTCTTGGGTTTTGCTAATTTTTACCGTCGTTTCATCGCTAATTTTCCTAGCGTGGTTAAACCTTTGACGGATTTGACCAAGAAGGGTTCTGATGTGACTAATTGGTCTCCTGCGGCCGTGGAGGCCTTTCGCAAGCTGAAGCACCGGTTTTCTTCAGCTCCAGTCTTATGTCAGCCAGATGTCTCTCTCCCCTTCCAGGTCGAGGTTGATGCTTCTGAGATTGGAGCAGGGGCTGTTTTGTCGCAGAGAAGCTCTGATGGCTCTGTGATGAAGCCATGTGCTTTCTTTTCAAGAAAGTTTTCGCCTGCCGAGCGGAATTATGATGTTGGTAATCGGGAGTTGTTGGCTATGAAGTGGGCATTTGAGGAGTGGCGACATTGGCTCGAAGGAGCTAAACATCGTGTGGTGGTCTTGACTGATCACAAAAATCTGATTTACCTTGAATCTGCCAAGCGCCTGAATCCTAGACAGGCTCGCTGGTCGTTGTTTTTCTCCCATTTCAACTTCGTGGTCTCATACCTGCCTGGTTCAAAGAACGTGAAAGCTGATGCACTTTCTAGGAGTTTTGTGCCTGACTCTCCGGGAGTTTCTGAGCCGGCTGGTATTCTCAGAGAGGGAGTGATTTTGTCTGCCATTTCCCCAGATTTGCGACGAGTGCTGCAGAAATATCAGGCGGATAGACCTGACCGTTGTCCACCAGAGAGACTGTTTGTCCCGGATAGATGGACCAGCAGAGTTATTTCCGAGGTTCATTCTTCGGTGTTGGCGGGTCATCCTGGGATTTTTGGTACCAGAGATTTGGTGGCTAGGTCCTTCTGGTGGCCTTCCTTGTCGCGGGATGTGTGTTCCTTTGTGCAGTCTTGTGGGATTTGTGCTCGGGCTAAGCCTTGCTGTTCTCGTGCCAGCGGTTTGCTTTTGCCTTTGCCTGTTCCGAAAAGGCCTTGGACGCACATTTCCATGGATTTTATTTCGGATCTTCCAGTCTCTCAGAGAATGTCGGTCATCTGGGTGGTGTGTGATCGTTTTTCCAAGATGGTCCATTTGGTGCCCTTGCCTAAGTTGCCTTCTTCCTCCGATTTGGTTCCTCTATTTTTTCAGAATGTGGTTCGCCTGCACGGCATTCCTGAGAATATTGTGTCTGATAGAGGATCCCAATTTGTGTCCAGGTTTTGGCGGACTTTTTGTGCTAAGATGGGCATTGATTTGTCTTTTTCGTCGGCCTTCCATCCTCAGACTAATGGCCAAACCGAGCGAACTAATCAGACGTTGGAAACTTATTTGAGATGTTTTGTTTCTGCTGATCAGGATGATTGGGTGACTTTTTTGCCATTGGCCGAGTTTGCCCTTTATAATCGGGCTAGTTCTGCTACTTTGGTTTCGCCTTTTTTCTGCAATTCTGGTTTCCATCCTCGTTTTTCCTCGGGTCAGGTTGTGTCTTCTGACTGCCCTGGGGTGGATTCTGTGGTGGATAGGTTGCAGCAGATTTGGAACCATGTGGTGGACAATTTGAGGTTGTCACAGGAGAAGGCTCAGCGCTTTGCCAACCGCCGCCGCGGTGTGGGTCCCCGACTTCGTGTTGGGGATTTGGTGTGGCTGTCTTCTCGGTATGTTCCTATGAAGGTCTCCTCTCCTAAATTCAAGCCTCGCTTCATCGGTCCTTATAAGATCTTGGAAATCCTTAACCCGGTGTCTTTTCGTTTGGATCTCCCAGCATCGTTTGCCATTCATAATGTGTTCCATAGGTCTTTGTTGCGGAGGTATGTGGTACCTGTGGTTCCTTCTGTTGAGCCTCCTGCTCCGGTGCTGGTCGAGGGCGAATTGGAGTACGTGGTGAAGATTTTGGATTCTCGTATCTCTAGACGGAGGCTTCAGTATTTGGTTAAGTGGAAGGGCTATGGTCAGGAGGATAATTCCTGGGTTGTCGCCTCTGATGTTCATGCGGCCGATTTGGTTCGTGCCTTCCACGCGGCTCATCCTGATCGCCCTGGGGGTCTTGATGAGGGTTCGGTGACCCCTCCTCAAGGGGGGGGGTACTGTTGTGAATTCTATTTTTGGGCTCCCTCTAGTGGTCACAAGCGGTACTGTGTAGTGTTGTCTTTCTGCAGGTTGGCTGCATCAGCTGGTTCGTTATCCTTGGTTGGTTTCCAATTTAGCTCACCTGGAGACTCAGTTCCTTGCCTGCTATCAAGGTATTCAGTGCTCTTCAGATTCCTTGTGTCTACCTTGCTCCCAGTCTCTCCAAGACAAGCTAAGTTTTTGTTTGATCATTTTTTGATTATCCGTGTTCATTATGTTTTTAGTCCAGCTCGCTAAAATGTGATTTCCTCGCTTGCTGGTTGCTCTAGGGGACTGAGTTTCTCCCCCCACACCGTTAATTGGTGTGGGGGTTCTTGAAATCTCAGAGTGGATATTTTGTAAGGGTTTTTTTTACTGATCACATAGATTCCCTTTTCTATTTTCTGCTATCTAGTATTAGTGGGCCTCATTTGCTGAATCTGCTTTCACCCCTGTGTATGTGCCTTCCTCTTACCTCACCGTTATTATCTGTTGGGGGCTTCTATATCTTTGGGGATTATTTCTCTGGAGGCAAGAGAGGTCTTTTCTTTCTCTCTAGGGGTAGTTAGTTCCTCAGGCTGACTCGAGACGTCTAGGATTTTTAGGCACGTTCACTGGCTACTTCTAGTGTGTTTGGATAGGTTCAGATTTGCGATCAGTCCAGTTTGCCACCTCCCTAGAGCTTGTCCTATGTTTGTTACTTAGCTGGAGTAATTTGTGATCCTCAACCACTAAGGATCATAACAGACCCTGTAGGCAGACCCACCCACAGGCAGACCCTGTAGTATAAGACAGACCCCCCACAGGCAGACCCTGTAGTATTAGGCTGACCCCCCATAGGCAGACCCTGTAGTATAAGGGAGACCCCCACAGGCAGACCCTGTAGCATTAGGCAGACCCCCATAGGCAGATCCTGTATTATAAGGCAGACACCTTAAAAAATAAATAAATACTCACCTCTCTTCATCCTGGTTCCTGCGCTGCTCTGAGCTCCTGCTTGTCTCCTGACAGCGGGCGCCGGGCAGTGACGTCATCGCGCCCCTGTCAGCGTCGCCGACGTCAGACACTGACAGGGGGATGATGGGGGAAGGAGCGCAGGGCTCCTTCCCTCATCATTGCGGTCAGCTGTATCGGCTAAATGCCGGTACAGCTGACTCTGCAGTGACAGGCGGGGGGGCCCACTGCTGGCACTGCCCCCCCCGCCTGCTCAGGGGCCCCACAGCAGCTGGCGGCAGAGCAGGGAGATCGATTCTCTCTGCTCTGCCGCAGAAGGTAACTGTATTGGCGCGCTGCGTAGCGTAGCTCCGGTTGGGCCCCCTCAGAGCACTGGGCCCGGGGCGATGGCCCCCTCTGCCCCCCCGGTAGCTACGCTACTGCTGCAATGTACTGGTCACTACAGCATACTGGTCACTACAACAGCAGCTTGCATTTTTCACTCAGCAACATCCACTGCTGCTTAAAATAAATTAAGATAAATTCCTAAAGGAGTATAATTTCCAAACTGGGGTCACTTGAGGGGGGATTCTGCTTTTCTGGCATTTAGGGCCTCTTTATATAGTGTCTGGAAACTATTCTATAATAATTTGTTCTCCAAGAGTCAAATAGCTCTCCGTCCTTTCTTGTCTTGCTGTGTGGCTAAGCAGTACTGTACAGCCACACAGGGCTGCCACTAGAAATTTTGGGGCCCCATACTGGCAAAATTTTCGGGGCCCCCTTGAGACTCCGCCCAGGCTCCACCCCAGCCCCGCCTCCACGCTCCACCCCTCAAACTGTCCACAGTCCCACCGCTCTCTCTTGGAAAAACTCCACTTCTCACCAATCACACATTGAGGGTACGTGTCCACCTTCAGGATGGCCGGCGGTTGCGTCGGAGCGGCAAACCAGCTCGGCGCTAAGCCCCGCCCCCTACTGTGACGCGATGATGCCGGATGTGTTCATTGCACCCCACACATAGGGCCCTGTGTTATAGCTTGCGGCGGCGGAACACGGACATGCTGCGATCTTAAAAGAAGCGCCGCATGTCCGGAGTCGCAGGGCCGCCGGGTGCGTGTTACCACGCATAGTGGAGACGGGATTTCATAAAATCCCCTTCACTATGCTGGAACATCTGGACGCTGCGTGTTTGACGCTGTGGCCCCACACAGTCAAACACGCAGCGTTTACTTAACGTGGACACATACCCTAACAGTTCCCATCACCAGATCACACATATAGCCGGCAGCTTTTGTTTTGGCCAAAAGATTTTGTAAGCCGCCACCATAACATGGTAGACTCTTTTGGTGAGGCCCTACTCTGCTGTAACCTATTAAATATTTGTTAAAATATGCAATACAATTTAGGTATATTTTTATTTATTTTTCAATTTTTAAAATGACCAATAATATCACATAAAAAGAACAAATACCGCTACACCATGACCAGATGACATATTACCACCACAGTGATCGAATAATATCACATGCAAGGGACAAATACCGCTACACCATGACCAGACCGCATATTACCACCACAGTGATCGAATAATATCACATACAAGGAACAAATACCGCAACACCATGTCCAGACCACATATTACCACCACATAGTTACTGAATACTACAATTCTGATCAGTAATTAAAAAAAAGCACCACACTATCACCATAAGTGCCATTATACACAGGAGATCTGTACTTAGTATGCAGTGTCTGTGTACAGATAATACAGTGATCACTAGTGAAATTATACACAGGAGCTCTGTATATAGTATACAGTGTATAGTGTCAGTGTATAGGTAACACTGACTTACCAGTGACGTCTCTAGGTGAAGTCCTTCGTCTTTCATCCAGCACAGACCGCCATCATGTCTTCCAGCCAGGACTCGTTTCTGCAGGAAATAACACAGTTATCTCGAGCTCCGCTTGTAGAACACATTACTTAATTTTTCCCAACTTCTACATTACACCGCATAAAGAAAAAGAGGCGACATAGTGTCACTCTACACCGTAACAGGACCGCCCCCTCATTTAAAACAGTGTCCTCAAAAAATAAATACATCACTGCAGTAATAATATCCCTTAATTAGTCCCTATTAGTGTTGAGCGATACCGTCCGATACTTGAAAGTATCGGTATCGGAAAGTATCGGCCGATACCGGCAAAGTATCGGATCCAATCCGATACCGATACCCGATACCAATACAAGTCAATGGGACTCAAGTATCGGACGGTATCCCTGATGGTTCCCAGGGTCTGAAGGAGAGGAAACTCTCCTTCAGGCCCTGGGATCCATATTAATGTGTAAAAGAAAGAATTAAAATAAAAAATATTGCTATACTCACCTCACCGAGGGAACCGGCAGCGTTCTTTGCTTAAAATTTGCGCGTTTACTTCCTTACGTGAAGTCCCGGCTTGTGATTGGTCGCGTGCCGCCCATGTGGCCGCGACGCGACCAATCACAGCAAGCCGTGACGTAATTTCAGGTCCTTCAGGATTTTAAAATTACGTTCTGGCTTGTGATTGGTCGCGTCGCGGTCACATGGGCGACGCGACCAATCACAAGCCGTGACATCACGCGAGGCTGGACACGCGCGCATTTTAAAATGCGCATTTTGCGCGCATGTCCAGCCTCCCGTGACGTCACGGCTTGTGATTGGTCGCGTCGCCCATGTGACCGCGACGCGACCAATCACAAGCCAGAACGTAATTTTGAAATCCTGAAGGACCTGAAATTACGTCACGGCTTGCTGTGATTGGTTGCGTCGCGGCCACATGGGCGACGCGACCAATCACAAGCCGTGACGTAATTTTAAAAATGCGCGCGTTTCCTGCCTCCTGTGACGTCACGGCTTGTGATTGGTCGTGTCGCCCATGTGACCGCGATGCGACCAATCACAAAGCCGGAACATAATTTTAAAATACTGAATGCCTAGAAGGACCTGAAAATTACGTCACGGCTTGCTGTGATTGGTCGCATCGCGGCCACATGGGCGGCACGCGACCAATCACAAGCCGTGACGTCACGGAAGGAAGGAAACGCGCGCATTTTAAGCAAAGAACGCTGCCGGTTCCCTCGGTGAGGTCCAGGCTGCGTCGGAGAGGTGAGTATAGCAATATTTTTTATTTTAATTCTTTCTTTTACACATTAATGTTGTTTCGATACCGATACCCGATACCACAAAAGTATCGGATCTCGGTATCGGAATTCCGATACAGCAAATATCGGCCGATACCCGATACTTGCGGTATCGGAATGCTCAACACTAGTCCCTATGGTAATAATATTCCCCATCCTGGCCCCCGTGTGTCTCATTCCTGGCGTCAGCCATATGTTCTCCCATCCTGCCCTCATGAGTATCCATCCTGCCCCATATGATCTCCCCATCCTGCCCCATCTGTCTCCATCGTATCCATCCTGCCCCATGATCCTGCACAATCTGTCTCCAATTCTGCCCCCAGTGTCTCCAATCATGCCTCCTGTGTCTCCAATCCTTCCCCATCTGTCTCCAGTCATGCCCCCATGTCTTTCATCATACCCCATATCTCCATTCTGCCCCTGTGTCCAGCATCTCTGCCCCTGTGTCCAGCATCTCTGCCCCTGTGTCCAGCATCTCTGCCCCTGTGTCCAGCATCTCTGCCCGTGTCCAGCATCTCTGCCCGTGCCCAGCATCTCTGCCCGTGTCCAGCATCTCTGCCCCTGTGTCCAGCATCTCTGCCCCTGTGTCCAGCATCTCTGCCCCTGTGTCCAGCATCTCTGCCCCTGTGTCCAGCATACTGCCCCTTTGTCCAGCATACTGCCCCTTTGTCCAGCATACTGCCCCTTTGTCCAGCATACTGCCCCTGTGTCCAGCATACTGCCCCTGTGTCCAGCATACTGCCCCTGTGTCCAGCATTCTGCCCCGTGTCCAGCATTCTGCCCCGTGTCAAGCATTCTGCCCCGTGTCCAGCATACTGCCCCTTTGTCCAGCATACTGCCCCTTTGTCCAGCATACTGCCCCTTTGTCCAGCATTCTGCTCCGTGTGTCCAGCATTCTGCCCCATGTCCAGCATACTGCCCCCTGTGTCCAGCATCTCTGCCCCTTTGTCCAGCATCTCTGCCCCTTTGTCCAGCATCTCTGCCCCTTTGTCCAGCATACTGCCCCTTTGTCCAGCATTCTGCCCCGTGTCCAGCATCTCTGCCCCTTTGTCCAGCATACTGCCCCTTTCTCCAGCATCTCTGCCCCTGTGTCCAGCATCTCTGCCCCTGTGTCCAGCATCTCTGCCCCTGTGTCCAGCATCTCTGCCCCTTTGTCCAGCATACTGCCCCTTTGTCCAGCATACTGCCCCTGTGTCCAGCATACTGCCCCTGTGTCCAGCATTCTGCCCCCTGTGTCCAGCATTCTGCCCCCTGTGTCCAGCATTCTGCCCCCTGTGTCCAGCATTCTGCCCCCTGTGTCCAGCATTCTGCCCCCTGTGTCCAGCATTCTGCCCCCTTGTCCAGCATACTGCCCCCTGTGTCCAGCATCTCTGCCCCTGTGTCCAGCATCTCTGCCCCTGTGTCCAGCATCTCTGCCCCGTGTCCAGCATCTCTGCCCCCTGTGTCCAGCATTCTGCCCCGTGTCCAGCATTCTGCACCGTGTCCAGCATCTCTGCCCCTGTGTCCAGCATCTCTGCCCCCTGTGTCCAGCATCTCTGCCCCCTGTGTCCAGCATCTCTGCCCCCTGTGTCCAGCATCTCTGCACCCTGTGTCCAGCATTCTGCCCCCTGTGTCCAGCATCTCTGCCCCCTGTGTCCAGTATCTCTGCCCCCTGTGTCCAGCATCTCTGCCCCCTGTGTCCAGCATCTCTGCCCTGTGTCCAGCATCTCTGCCCCCTGTGTCCAGCATCTCTGCCCCCTGTGTCCAGCATCTCTGCCCCCTGTGTCCAGCATCTCTGCCCCCTGTGTCCAGCATCTCTGCCCCCTGTGTCCAGCATTCTGCCCCCTGTGTCCAGCATCTCTGCCCCCTGTGTCCAGTATCTCTGCCCCTGTGTCCAGCATCTCTGCCCCCTGTGTCCAGCATCTCTGCCCCCTGTGTCCAGCATCTCTGCCCCCTGTGTCCAGCATCTCTGCCCCCTGTGTCCAGCATTCTGCCCCCTGTGTCCAGCATCTTTGCCCCCTGTGTCCAGCATCTCTGCCCCCTGTGTCCAGCATCTCTGCCCCGTGTCCAGCATTCTGCCCCCTGTGTCCAGCATCTCTGCCCCCTGTGTCCAGTATCTCTGCCCCTGTGTCCAGCATACTGCCCGTGTCCAGCTTTCTGCCCCAGCGTGTCCAGCGTTCTGCCCCGGGCCCCAGCGTGTCCAGCGTTCTGCCCCGGGCCCCGGGCCCCACCCCCCTGGGATCGCTGCTCTCAAAAAAAGAAAAAACGAGTTCTTACCTGGCCGTGCGCTCCTGCAGCAGGGAACCTCACTTCCTCCACGCAGGTGAAGGACGCACTCGCCGGCGGCTGACAATGACGTCAGACGCCGGCGAAGTGCGACTGCGCACTGCGGCAGCTCAAGTCAGCTGCCAGCCTCTGACTGGCTGGCGGCGGCTGTTAACTATTGACGTGCGGGCACGGGCCCACACGTCAATAGTGTCCCGCAGGCCCGCAGCGCCGGCAGGTGGGGGGATCGCAGTGCCGGCAGGGGGGGGCCCGCAGCGCCGGCAGGGGGGGGGGCCCGGTGAGCAGATTAGACGGGGCCCGATGCGGGCCCCCTCTGCTCACCGGGCCCCATACGCCAGTCATGGCTGTCATGCCCTGATGGCGGCCCTGCAGCCACATATGGGGTATTTCCAAGTTCAGAAGAAATTGTGTAACACATTTTGGCACCATTTTTACCCATTTCCCAGTGTGAAAATGTAAAATATGGGGCTAAAACAATTTTTTTGCGGTAAAAATGTAATCATTTTTTCTCCACTGCCCAATAGTATCAAATTCTTTGACACACTTGTGCTGTCAATATGATCACTGCACCCCTAGATGAACTCATTGAGAGGTGAAGTTTGTAAAATGGGGTCACTTATGGGGGTTTCTGCTGTTGTGGCACCTCAGGGCCTCTGCCAATGTGACATAGCCCCCAACCAATGCAGCAAAACCTGCACTGTAATATGGCGCTCCTTCCCTTTCATGCCCTGCCGTGCTCCCAGACAGTAGTTTTCCAACACATACTGAGTATTAGCATACTCAGGAGAAATTGCACTACAAACTTTGGGGTCATTTTTTTTTGCTACCCTTGTGAAAATAAAAAAGTGGGGGTTAAAATAGCATTTTTGTGGTAAAAATGTTTTGTTTTTTATTTTGACAGCTCAATATTATAAAATTCCGTGAAGCCCCTGGAGGTTCAAGGTGCTCACCAGACATCTGTATAAGTTCCTTGAGGGGTCTAATTTCCAAAATGGGGTCACTTGTTGGGGGATTTTACTGTTTAGGTACATCAGGGGCTCTCCAAACACGACATGGCAACCGTCAATTATTCCAGCATATTTTACATTCAAAAAGTCAAATGGCGCCCCTTCCCTTCCGAGCCCTGCCGTGCGCCCAAACAGTAGTATTCCTCCACATATGCAGTATTGTCATGCTCAGGAGAAATTGCAAAACAAACTGTATGGTGCAATTTCTCCTGTTACCTTTATGAAAATGCAAAATATGGAGCTAAAATTATTTATTTGGGAAATTTCTTTTTTTTTTATTTCCACGGCTCTACGTTATAATCTTCTGTGAAGCACCTGTGGGTTCAAGGTGCTCAATACACATCTAGATAAGTTCCCTAAGGCGTCTAGTTTCCAAAATGGTGTCACTTGTTGGGGGTTTCCACTGTTTAGGCACATCAGGGGCTCTCCAAACACGACATGGCAACCGCTGATTATTCCAGCATATTTTACATTCAAAAAGTCAAGTCGTGCTCTTTCCCTTAAGAGCTCTGCCGTGTGCCCAAAAAGTAGATTTCCCCCACATATGGGGTATCCGCATGCTCAGGAGTAATTGCAAAACAAAATTTATGGTCCATTCTCTCCTGTTACCCTTGTGAAAAGAAAAAAATTAGGTCATGTGGCCCCTAGGGAAAATTAATTGCCCACCCCTGTTCTATCACATACAGAATGCATTTCTTTTTAAACTAATTTTATAGAATAAAAGAGAAATGTATTTGAAAATCATAGCTGTACACAGTTGAAACCAGAAGTTTACATACACTATATAAAAAGACACATATGCATGTTTTTTTCAATATCTGACATGAAATCAGAATAAACCTTTCTCGTTTTAGGTCAATTAGGATTACCATAATTATTAATATTTGCCAAATGTCAGAATACTGAAAGAGAGAGAGAGAGTTTTAAGGCATTTTTACTACTTTTGCAAAGTCAAAAGTTTACATACATTTCATTAGTATTTGGTAACTTTGCCCTTAAACTGAAAGACTTGGGTGAAACATTTCAGATATCCTTCCACAAGCTTCTCACAATATTTGGTTGGAATTTGGGCCCATTCCTCCTGACAACACTGGTGTAACTGATGCAAGTTTGTAGGTCGCCTTATTCGCACCTGCTTTTTCAGCTTTGCCCATAAAACTTTCAATAGAATTGAGATCAGGGCTTTTTGATGGCCACTTCAAAACACTGACTTTCTTATCCTTAATCACTTTGTTACCATTTTGTTAGTATGCATTGGGTCATTGTCTATTTGGAAGAGCCATTTCCGCCAAAGCTTTAACTTGCTGGCTGATGTCTTGAGATGTTGCTTCAGTATTGCCACGTAATCATCTTTTCTCATGATGCCATCTATTTTGTGAAGTGTACCAGTCCCTCCTGCAGCAAAACAACCCCACAACATGATGCTGCCACCCTTGTGTTTCACAATCGGGATGGTTTTCTTAGGCTTCCAAGTGTTTCCCTTTTTCCTCCTGTGAGGAAGTGAGCGGGATCATATGCGAGGGTCGATCTGTATCCCCCAGGATGCGCATAGAAGCATATTGAGGCCGCTGGAGTGCATTGCAGTAACAGGCATAGCTGTGGTTGCAGTGCAGAATAAAAGTAAGTGTGGACTTGGTCAAGTTATTTGGCCAAGGCAATTTTTAGGAAAACCAGTTAAGGGCTTTTATTTTTGGAGCGAACTATAGGATGGTAGTGGGGTCGTTCACTCCCTCCAGCTGGGTCTTATAAGTGGCCCATGACCACAGATTCCCTTTTAAAAACCCTGGAGCAAAGATTTGGGTGTGTCAGTGTTGGTTTGCAAGCTGCAGAGCATGTGGCTCTGCAACATCCGGCTTATGTGTGCAGTTAACACAAAGACAAGGGAAGTGAATGCCTGGTGCCCCCTCAGCGTGACACGATGGTGCAGTCACCCATGGCAATGAGTCTTGGATATGGACTGTTTTGACGCCCCGTCTGCGATCTGGAAGATACCATTTTTCATTTGTGAGTTTTGGACAATAAAGACATTTGCGTTGAACTTAACTGGGTCACTGCCTCATTGCTGCACGATGTGAACACTGCCGCACTACATACTGTATATAGTTGAGGGAAAACATTTTGTATAGTGTGAACTCAATTTAATAATCAATGCCAGATTTGGATAAAGGACTTTTGAACTAATCGTTTTCTCTTGTATAAACGTGAGCTTCTAATATGATTACAATAGAATATAGTAACTAGGGTTGAGCGACTTTTATTTTTATAGGATCGGGTCGGGTTTCACGAAACCCGACTTTCTCAAAAGTCGGGTCGAGTGAAATCAGCCGATCCTATAAAAAAGTCGGGGTCGGGGTCGGACGAAACGCGAAACCCAATGCAGTGCAATGGGATACTATGGTTCCCAGGGTCTGAAGGAGAGGAAACTCTCCTTCAGGCCCTGGGATCCATATTTAAGTGTAAAATAAAGAATTAAAATAAAAAATATTGATATACTTACCCTCTGACGAGCCCTGGTAGTAATCGGCATCTTCCGTTCCTAAGAATGAGCGCGTTCAGGGCCTTAGATGACGTCACGGCTTTGTGATTGGTCGCGGCGGCCCACGTGACCGCTCAGCGACCAATCACAAGCCGTGACGTAATTCTCTCAGGTCCTAAATTCCTCATTCTAGGAATTTAGGCCATGAGAATTACGTCACGGCTTGTGATTGGTCGCTGAGCGGTCACGTGGGCCGCCGCGACCAATCACAAAGCAGTGACGTCATCTAAGGCCCTGAACACGCTCATTCTTAAGAAGGAAGGCTGCCGGAAAGAAGCAGGGCACGTATGAGGGTGAGTATATACCTAATAGGAATATACTCACCCTCGGCTTCTTTCCGGCAGCCTTTCTTCTTAAGAATGAGCGCGTTCAGGGCCTTAGATGACGTCACGGCTTTGTGATTGGTCGCGGCGGCCCACATGACCGCTCAGCGACCAATCACAAGCCATGACGTAATTCTCATGGCCTAAATTCCTAGAATGAGGAATTTAGGACCTGAGAGAATTACGTCACGGCTTGTGATTGGTCGCTGAGCGGTCACGTGGGCCGCCGCGACCAATCACAAAGCCGTGACGTCTTCTAAGGCCCTGAACGCGCTCATTCTTAGGAACGGAAGATGCCGATTACTACCAGGGCTCGTCGGAGAGGTGAGTATATCAATATTTTTTATTTTAATTCTTTATTTTACACTTAAATGTGGATTCCGATACCGATTTCCGATATTGCAAACATATCGGAACTCGGTATCGGAATTCCGATACCAGATTCAGAAGATCGCCGACCTCATGGCCGACCCCACACAGGGGTCGGGTCAGGTTTCATGAAACCCGACTTTGCCAAAAGTCGGCGACTTCTGAAAATGGTCGACCCGTTTCGCTCAACCCTAATAGTAACTATAAATATTATATCTAGAGAGCAGACATATTGCACAAAATTGACTGTTTAAATACAGGTTTTTAAATAGACTTGTATTAGATGTGGAAAATCTGCAGGTAAAAACACACATCCATTTTTAGTGCTTTTCCTAGGCGGAAACATTTCAAAAACGCATGAAATCTGCACATGTGTGTAGAATTCTAGCAGGTGCGTAGGATGCAGTGACACACAGGAGGCAGAGCAAGGGTTAGCAGGTTCTATATATATATATATAAACAGCAATTGTACAAGCAGGGGCTAAAGGATGTGAACTTGAGAAAGGGGGGAAGTCAAATGCAGAAGAAAGTAACAGGTTAACTTATCAGTCTCTGTGCACTGGAGGAAGGTGGCTGGAAGATCCCTCGACAGTGCCGCAGGCAGCGAGAGATATCTCCGATCCGGTCAAGCAGAAGGGCGATGCACTGTCTCCTGGCGACGACGAATCCTCCAGGTCCTTCGGCACGTGATCTCCTGATCTGGGCACACAGTAGGGTAGAGATGATGGTCAGCGGCACAGTGGAAGAAGAGGAAAGTTCAGTAGACAAGGCCGCAGTTGAAGCACACAGTCCAGCGGACACAGCCACAGGCACAGGTCAGTCCTTACCAGGCACTGCAAGGATGAGACTAAGCAGTGCTTCCGCGGTGGTGAGTGGAGCCAAGGTATACACTCTATCCTGGTCACTACCCGGTGCAGATGTCTCTCTGGGCTGGGGTAGTATGTGTCGGCAGTATTGCTAGCTGGGGATACAGGTACAGCTAATTGGCGTGGGTCCATTGAGATGAGTCAGCCGTCTCACTACTAATAAGCTTGTTCCCTGCCAAGTGTCCCGTCTTCCCGCTCAGACTGCAATTTATGTTGGACCCGCCCCCATTAGTCAGGTGTCTTGAACTGCTCCAGTCCGAAATCTCTTCTCCCTGAAACACTGGTAACAGCCCCAACAGTTTTGCCCAGACACGCAAGAGAGACCGCAAGTTTGGCTCTCCTCCCTACATTCCCCCACTCTTTTTCCTCGCCTTTCCACGGGTGAGACTCTTCGAGGAGTGCGTGACTGTCTTTTCCTTTTCTGTGCGGACTGTTGCCAGATGAAATTTTCTTGGTCATAGTGACTGGGGGGCTTGCCAGATGTTGTTCGTTTGGAGCGTCTCAGATCAGGAAAGTTAGTGGAGCTCTCTTGTGGAGCTGAATCCGGCTGTGGGGGAAGAGCAATGGGCGAGCCTGTTTCCTCTGGTTCCAACCTCTCGGAGCTTAATCCTTCACCCCCTTCTTCGTCCTCTCCTTCCACTGGCATTTGAACCATTTTAGGAGCCTCGGGCTCCTCTTCTACTCGGACAGGGTTCTTAGACAGGCAGGGTCAGAGCATATTCCGGTGAAGAGTTCGAGTGGGGGCATTTTCCTTTCCTTCAGGCTGGAATTCATAGACAGGTCCTTCTGGACTAACTCTTCTTTTTACCCGATACGGGTCTTTCTCCCAACGATTTTCCAGCTTGTCTCAAGGGGGCTACTCCAGCACTAGGACACGGTCTCCAACTCAAAATTTTGTTGCTTCAGATGGAGTCTTCTCTGCATGTTCTAGCTCCTGTAATCCGATCTGGACCAACCGGTGCAAGGTCTGCAGGCGGTCTTGATGTTCCCAAACCCAGGAGGACACCCCCGACTGTGGGTAGTCCTCTTCTAGGTCCAATGCAAACTCGGTGATTCCTTTTCCTTCTCGGCCAGAACAGAAGAGAGTAAGGTGTATATCCCGTGGTTCGATGTACTCGATTATTATTAACCCACATCAGTTCAGAAACGTACTCTGGCCACTGGGCCTTCCGATCTTCCTCTAGAGTTCTTAGCATCTGAACCAGTGTACGGTTAAATCGTTCACAGGCATCATTGCCCTGAGGATGGTACGGTGTGGTGCGGGACTTGTCAATCCGGTACAGGTGGTGCAATTCATCCATTACTCTTCCCAAGAAACAAGCTCCTTGATCGGAGTGAATCCTCTTCGCACACCCATAGAGTTGGATGAAGTTATTACATATTGCATATGCAGCAGACTCTGCAGTCTGATCCCGGATTGGAGTCATCATGGCAAATTTTGTGAAGTGATCCACCATTACCAGGCAATGTTCATAGCCCTGATGGGCCGGGCCGATAGTTAGATAGTCTATTGTCAAGAGTTCCAGAGGAGCGTAGGTTACAATGGACTGAACGGGAGCTTTCTGCTCTGGCGGCTAAGCCAGTTCACATGTCCGACACATTCTACAGGCCTCGTCCACTTTCGTCCTCAAATGGGGGTGAAAGATGAACCGTTGAAGCCATTGGAATGTTTTCTCTGCACCAATGTGGGCTCTTTGTTCATGTGCAGCGACAGCAATTTCAGACAATGATGTTGTTGGAACGAGGACTTGCCAGGTCACATTCTGCTCAGTCCACAGTTGCGTTTTCCAATATACACTGCTCAAAAAAATAAAGGGAACACTAAAATCCCACATCCTAGATATCACTGAATTAAATATTTCAGTTGCAAATCTTTATTCATTACATAGTGGAATGCGTTGAGAAGAATAAGACATAAAAATGATCAATTTAAATCAAAATTAATATCCCATGGAGGTCTGAATTTGGAATGATACTCAAAATCAAAGTGGAAAATCAAATTACAGGCTAATCGAACTTCAGTGGAAATGCCTCAAGACAAGGAAATGATGCTCAGTAGTGTGTGTGGCCACCAAGTGCCTGTACGACCTGCCTACAAAATGCCTGGGCATGCTCCTGATGAGGCGGTGGATGGTCTCATGAGGGATCTCCTCCCAGACCTGGACTAAAGCATCCGCCAACTCCTGGACAGTATGTGGTGCAACGCGACGTTGGTGGAAGGTGCAAGACATGATGTCCCAGACGTGTTCAATGGGATTCAGGTCTGGGAACGGGTGGGCCAGTCCATAGCTTCAATGCCTTCATCTTGCAGGAACTGCTGACACACTCCATCCACATGAGGTCTGGCATTGTTTTGCATTAGGAGGAACCCAGGGTCACCCGGACCAGCATATGGTCTCACAAGGGGTCTGAGGATCTCATCTCAGTACCTAATGGCAGTCGGGCTACCTCTGGTGATCACATGGAGGGCTGTGAGGCCCTCCAAAGAAATGCCACCCCACACCATTACTGACCCACTGCCAAACCGGTCATGCTAAAGGATGTTGCAGGCAGCAGATCGGTCTCAACGGCATCTCCAGACTCTGTCTCATCTGTCACACGTGCTCAGTGTGAACCTGCTTTCACCTGTGAAGAGCACATGGCGCCAGTGGTGAATTTGCCAATCCTGGTGTTCTGTGGCAAATGCCAAGTATCCTACATGTTGTTGGGCTGTGAGCACAACCCGCATCTGTGGACATCGAGCACTCAGACCATCCTCATGTAGTCGGTTTCTAACCATTTGTGCAGACACATGCACATTTGAGGCCTGCTAGAGGTCATTTTGCAGGGCTCTGGCAGTGCTCCTCCTGTTCCTCCTTGCACGAAGGCTGAGGTAGCGGTCCTGCTGCTGGGTTGTTGTTCTCCTCTGGCCCCCTCCATGTCTCCTGGTGTATTGGCCTGTCTCCTGGTAGCAACTCCAGCCTCTGGACACTACGCTGACAGACACAGCAAACCTTCTTGCCACAGCTCGCATTGATGTGCCATCCTGGATGAGCTGCACTACCTGAGCCACTTGTGTGGGATGTAGAGTCTGTCTCATGCTACCACGAGTGTGAAAGCACAACCAAAATTCAAAAGTGACCAAAACATCAGCCAGAAAGCATTGGCATTGAGATGTGGTCTGTGGTCCCCACCGGCAGAACCACTCCTTTATTGAGTGTGTCTTGATAATTGCCAATAATTTCCATCTGTTGTCTATTCCATTTACACAACAGCATGTGACATTGATTGTCAAACAGTGTTACTTCCTAAGTGGACAGTTTGATTTAACAGAAGTTTGATTTACTTTGAGTTATCTTCTGTTGTCTAAGTGTTCCCTTTATTTTTTGAGCAGTGTAGTAAGCCGTTTTTCATCCGTAGTTGTTCCCATTGTCGTAAGATCTGCAACAACTCCGGGGACAAAGTACCTCTTTCTGTCAAGCTGGGAAGTCTCTGAGAAGCCACACATCGTCTTAGCAAAGCCATTTCACCATCTTCCTGTTGAAGCTGAACCCACTCATCTCAAGTTCGTCCCAGTATGCCGTCTTGGACTGAAGAATATATCTGTTCCTGCGTTGCCTCCACCGTCCCAGTGGACCTCCAGAATCTAGGGACTTCATCCTCTTCTAGCTCTTCATCTCTGTCCCATTCAAGGACTGGTACTCTTCCTCCTGGACAGAACATCGGCGTGGGTATTTTCTGCCCCTCTTCTGTAGGCAATATTATAATGGAATTTCACCATTCTGCCCACCCATTGCTGTTCCAGGGCCCTGAGTCTTGCGTTTTCCAGGTGTGCAAGCGGGTTGTTATCAGTACACACCAACACTTCAGAGCCAGACAAATATTCTGTGAATCTCTCTGTCATAGCCCACACCAATGCCAGCAGCTCCAACTTGAAAGAACTGTAATTGTCCGGATTGCGTTCGGAATTGTGAAGGGACCGACTTGCATAAGCGATCACCCTCTCTCTTCTGTCCTGCATCTATGACAACACAGCTTCAAGTCCCAGCAGACTCGCGTCAGTGTGGAGAATGAACGGTTGAGAGAAATAGGAACCAGGATAGGAGCTTTGGTGAGTGCCTTTTTGAGATCTTGAAAGTCTTCTTCTTGGGGCTCCTTCCAGCAGATCTTCCAACTCTTGGCACCCGAGGGAACCTTTTTCAACAGTTCCGGTAAGGGCTTTGCCCATCGAGCAAAATTCTTCACAAACCGCCTGTAATAACCGGTCAGTCCAAGGAACGCCCAACACATCTTTCACGGTCTCTGGAGTGGGCCAGTCTTGAATCATGGCGACCTTCTTTCTGGAGGGTTCTACCCCTTCGGCAGAAATGACATGGCCCAGGTATTCAATTTGCATGTGGAACAAATGGCACTTCTGGGGCTTCAGTCCGTGTTTCTGAAGGTGGGCCAACACTTGTTCCAGGCGTTGCAGATATTCCTTGAATGAAGCCGCAAAGACTATAATGTCGTCCAGGTAGATGATCATCGATTCAAAGTTCAAAACCCCTAGGCACCTCTCCATTTGATGATGAAAAGTTCCAAGAGCGTTGGCTAAGCCGAACGGCATGCGGTTGAACTCGTACAGGCCCATGGGAGGAATGAAGGCAGTCTTTGCTCGATCTTGTTCAGACATGGGGACTTGCCAGTAGCCGCTGGCAAGGTCCAGTGTAAAGAAGAACCTGGCTTTCCCCAGAGCAGACATGGACTCCTCAATCCAGGGTAAAGGGTACGAGTCTCTCACTGTATAGGAGTTGAGTTTTCAGTACTCCACACAAAAATGCAAGGTGCCGTCTTACTTCCGTACTACCACAATTGGGGGAGCCCACGGACTCTGGCTCTTTGTAATCACACCAGCCTGCAACATCTGATTCAACATGGTCTTCACTTCCTGGTACAACTATTGGGGAATTTTCCAATAAAGCTCTCTTATGGGCACGATGCTCCCAGTTGGTATTTCGTGCATAATGGCCGTGGTGCAGCCAAAATCATCCTCGTGCAGGGTGAAAACTCCCTTATACCTTCCCAGCAGAGCTTCTACCTGCTGCACCTGAGTGGGTTTGTGTTCATGCAGTTCAGTCCGTATTCATTCTAGTATGGGTCGGCCCTCCTTGATGTAATGAGGTTCTGGCACAGAGATGGAGTTTACTGACACAGTCCAGGGGTCTTCAGGTTGTACCTCCAGTTGTGCTGTTTGGGGGGGCATTATTTCCTCAGGTAGGTTCGTTATTCGGGCCACCGCACTTCCCCTAAGTTAATGCACCGCACCGGAACAGTCCCTTCCCGCACAATGGCTAGTGTATGCACCACTAGGAGCTCCGTGGGTAGTTGTTCAGAAGAGGCTGGTTCGATTTGGACCTCAACCCCCTCCAAGGGGACACAAGCGCGAACGGGCAGAGACAGTACTGTTTGTCCTGGTGGAAGAACAATTTTGGTGGAGGCAGGGACAATTACTTTTTCAAACACTCCTCCCTCACAGTTAGACTCCTGTACTTGTGCCACTCGTGCTAGTTGTTGAAAAATTCTTCTCTGTGGTGTATGTGGGCCCCACTGTTTTAGGGTCTCATTGGCGGGGTCTCTGACGAGAAGGCTTCCAAACTGCTTCAGAACATTCATTCCCAAGGTGACAGCGGGTCCATAATTCACTTCTCCCTATGGCAGCACCACGCCTTTCCATCCCAGGTCTTTCCCACAGACAGACAGTTGCATTCATACCACCCCTGCAACCGAGATGGGTAGTTAGTTGGCTGCCATCAGCTTTATCATAGTGCCCCATTCAGGCTGGTTTGCTCGGGGAAAGTGTTGCCGGTAGTAAGCCTCTGGCATCATTGTCACCTGCGAGCCCGTGTCCACCAGGCATCGCACTGCACATCCGTTCATTTTGGCCCATATCAGGGGGCATGTTGACACTAAACTTGCGGGACTTCCACTACTCTTCCTCACCTGATCTGGCTCCAGGTGGCATTCCCCCTACTCTGAGCCCTCTAGTTTAACAGGCAGCGAGACCTCACTCTTCCTTGGCCAGTGCACTCACATGCAATGTGTCCGCTCTCTCCGCAGTTGTAACAAGTGATGACTGATGAGCCTCAGCCGGTGAAGCATTCTGGAGTCACAGCGGGACTCCGGGTCATCCCTGCTCTCTAGAGAATTACTGGTAGTTTCCGTTTTCTTCTTTATGTCAGCCAGTTCTACTTTCACTCGCAGAAATTCTCTCCTCAGTTCGTCCACACATTGGGTTTCAGCAATGGGGTTTACAGACACCCCAATGCTCTGGACCTTCCCCACCGGGACTGTCACCCCTGCTCCTGTTCCTGCATGCGTGCCTCACTCCCTACTTTATGGAAAGTCATTTGGGGTGACGCGCCCATTATGGCAGTGGGGATACTCAGTACTGGGTCCGGTCACAATTAAAGGAGTGGTCACGGTGGCAGTGACCCGGTCCGTGGCCATGGGCGCCAAAGTAAAAGGGACGGTCTTTAAAGGGGTCATGGAAATAATGAAAGTTCGTGATGCCACCTGTGGTTCTTGGTCAGAGGTGACCGACGCTGCTTAAGGGATCCTTTGGGGGTGACGGTGCTGCAGCAAAGATGATGTCGCTTCCCACAGGTGAATTGGGGTCCCCAGGGCTCCCGGTGTGTTTGGCAGGGATGGTGAATGCCTGCAAATACACTGTGTTCCAAGTTATTATGCAAATTGGATTTAAGTGTCAAAACGATTTAATTGTTTTGTTTTTCAAATAAACTCATGGATGGCATTGTGTCTCAGGGCTCAATGGATCACTGAAATCAATCTTAAACACATGTGATAATTAGTTTTCCAGGTGATTCTAATTAAAGGAAAACTACTTAAAAATGATGTTCCACATTATTAAGCAGGCCACAGTTTTCAAGTAACATGGGAAAGAAAAAGGATCTCTCTGCTGCCGAAAAGCATCAAATAGTGCAATGCCTTGGTCAAGGGATGAAAACATTAAATATTTCTTGAAAATTTAAGCGTGATCATCTTACTGTTAAGAGATTTGTGGCTGAATCTGAGCACAGTCGTGTTCGTGCTGATAAAGGCATAATGAGGAAGGTTTCTGCCAGGCAAGTTCATCGGATAAAGAGAGCAGCTGCTAAAAAGCCATTACAAACCAGCAAACAGATATTTGAAGCCGCTGATGCCTCTGGAGTCCCTCGAACCTCAAGGTGTAGCATCATTCAAAGGCTTGCTTTGGTTCATAAACCTACTGTTCTGCCACCCCTAAACAGTGTTCACAAGCAGAAACGGTTGCAGTGGGCCCAGACATACATGAAGACTAATTTTCAAACAGTCTTGTTTACTGATGAGTGTCGAGCAACCCTGAATGGTCCAGATGGATGGAGTAGTGGATGATTGGTGGATGGCCACCATGTCCCAACAAGGCTGCAACATCAACAAGGATGTGGAGGAGTCATGTTTTGGGATGGAATCATGGGGAAACAGTTGGTAGGGCCCTTTAAAGTTCCTGAAGGTGTGAAAATGACCTCTGCAAAGTATATAGAGTTTCTGACTAGCAACTTTCTTCCCTGGTATAAAAAGCAGAAACGTGCCTTCAGGAGCAAAATCATCTTCATGCATGACAATGCACCATCTCATGCTGCAAAGAATACCTCTGAGTCATTGGCTGCTATGGGCATAAAAGGAGACAAACTCATGATGTTGCCACCATCTTCCCCTGACCTCAACCCTCTAGAGAACCTTTGGAGTATCATCAAGCAAAAGATCTATGAGAGTGGGAGGCAGTTCACATCAAAACAGCAGCTCTGGGAGGCTATTCTGACTTCATGCAAAGAAATACAAGCAGAAATTCTCCAAAAACTCACAAGTTCAATGGATGCAAGAATTGTGAAGGTGATATCAAAGAAAGGTTCCTATGTTACATGTAACTTGGCCTGTTAGGATGTTTTGGAGTTAAATAGCTTTTTTGTTCAGTGAATGTGACCTCTTAATGCTGCAAATTCCACAAATGAGCATTTTCAGTTCTTTAAAACATATCAAATGTCTAGAAATTCTACTGTGCCTAATAATTTGGAACAGTGCATTTTGAGGTTTTATTCATTTTGGAGATTATGCTGTTATTATTGGGAGGTTTCTTCCATAAAATTCGATGTATACTCTAAAGGGTGATGACTTTTATTAGACTGACTGTCATTTGGACCGACCATTTAGGAAAATCTGAGAAAAATATCATTTGCATAATAATTTGGAACATAGTGTAAATGGAGGACACAGAGTTGCAATCTTTACCTGGTTTACTGGTGTTAAGCAGCCTCAGTCCAGGGTACCGACAACAGGTGTAGACAGAGTCCAGGCAGCCTGATGACAAGTGGAAATCCCTTTGACAGGTCAGTTTGGGAGCCTTCCACTATGTGCTGGTCTGTAGTCCCTTGCTGCCTGTAGTTGTCTAACAAGGTCCTCTTTTTCCCGTGTCCAGGGATAGTACCTGCACGGTAGGCAACTTGAGCCATCTCCTTGGGGTCTCTGCACATGGTGGCTCCGGGCTCTCATTGCTGCTGTACCTCAGGTATTATGTGGGCAAGTCCCTTTTAGCTTCCTGCCCTCCAGTTCTGCCGTGGGACCTGTAGTTCCTCACGACCTCGGGCTCCCGGTGCCCGGAGGCCCGGTCGCAGCCCTCCTCTAGCTCCTAAGTCCTTCTGTGCTCCTTCACTGTCAGCTACCAACTGTCAACTGTCTGCTTGTCTGCACCAGACTAACTGACTCCTCTTCCAGACCAGGATGTATATAGGGAAGTTCCCCTTAAACCGGGTTTAGAGCTCTCCCTTCTGGCCTGGAGTCAGAAAGTGTTGCATGTAAGATTACCTGTCAAAGGGATCCCTCCTGTCTCTAGGCATGGCACTACCCTGCCCAAGAGGAAGGCAGCACCACTGTGGTACCCGAACTTCTGTGGTGCCACATACATGTTCTCGCAGGGCTTGTTTTGTCAGCACGTCTCGCAAACCTGTCACTAGGAGGTCTCGTAGTATTATGTCTGTGGGTCCCCGTGCGCTCACCCAGCCTCCGCGTCTAACCCGTGCCTTCCCTTTTCTTTTTTTTTCCATCCCCGTGCGCTCACCCAGCCGCCGCGTCTAACCCGTGCCTTCCCTTTTCTTTTTTTTCCCATCCCCATGCGCTCACCCAGCCGCCGTGTCTAACCCGTGCCTTCCCTTTTTTTTCCACATCCCGGTGCGCTCACCCAGCCTCCGCGTCTAACCCGTGCCTTCCCTTTTCTTTTTTATTTTTTCCACATCCCCGTGCGCTCACCCAGCCACCGCATCTAACCCGTACCTTCCCTTTTCTTTTTTTTTTCCATCCCCGTGTGCTCACCCAGCCGCCGCATCTAACCCGTGCCTTCCCTTTTCTTTTTTTTTCCCATCCCCGTGCGCTCACCCAGCCGCCGCGTCTAACCCATGCATTCCCCTTTTTTTTCCACATCCCCGTGCGCTCACCCAGCCGCCGCGTCTAACCTGTGCCTTCCATTTTCTTTTTTTTCCCATCCCCGTGTGCTCACCCAGCCGCCGCGTCTAACCCGTGCATTCCACTTTTTTTCCACATCCCCGTGCGCTCACCCAGCTGCCGCGTCTAACCTGTGCCTTCCCTTTTCTTTTTTTTTCCACATCCCTGTGCACTCACCCAGCCACCGCATCTAACCTGTGCCTTCCGTTTTCTTTTTTTTCTCATCCCCGTGCGCTCACCCAGCCACAGCGTCTAACCCGTGCCTTCCCTTTTCTTTTTTCCCATCCCCGTGCGCTCACCCAGCCACCGCATCTAACCCGTACCTTCCCTTTTCTTTTTTTTTCCATCCCCGTGCGCTCACCCAGCCGCCGCATCTAACCCGTGCCTTCCCTTTTCTTTTTTTTCCCATCCCCGTGCGCTCACCCAGCTGCCGCATCTAACCCATGCATTCCCCTTTTTCTTTCCACATCCCCGTGCGCTCACCCAGCCGCCGCGTCTAACCTGTGCCTTCCGTTTTCTTTTTTTTTCCACATCCCTGTGCACTCACCCAGCCACCGCATCTAACCTGTGCCTTCCGTTTTCTTTTTTTTTCTCATCCCCGTGCGCTCACCCAGCCGCAGCGTCTAACCCGTGCCTTCCCTTTTCTTTTTTCCCATCCCCGTGCGCTCACCCAGCCACCGCGTCTAACCTGTGCCTTCCCTTTTCTTTTTTTTTTCCCATCCACATCCGCTCACCCAGCCGCCGCGTCTAACCCGTGCCTTCCCTTTTCTTTTTTTTCCCATCCGCTTGCGCTCACCCAGTCGCAGCGTCTAACCCATGACTTCCCTTTTCTTTTTTTCCCATCCCCGTGTGCTCACCCAGCCACTGCATCTAACCCATGCCTTCCCTTTTCTTTTTTTTTTTCCATCGCCGTGCACTCACCCAGCCGCCGCGTCTCACTCGTGCCTTCCCTTTTATTTTTTTCCACATCCCCATGCACTCACCCAGCCGCCGCATCTAACCCCTGCCTTCCCTTTTCGTTTTTTTTCCCATCCCCGTTCGCACACCCAGCAGCCGCCGAACTTTGATAAGTGATGCAGTTCACTTATCAGAGTTCTCGAGCCTGCCGTTTTCCTTATTTTTCACATCCCCGTTCGCACACCCAGCAGCCTCCGAACTTTGATAAGTGATGCGGTTCACTTATCAGAGCTCTCATGCCTGCCATTTTCCTTTTTTTTTTACATCCCCGTTCGCACACCCAGCACCCGCCGAACTTTGATAAGTGACGCAATTCAGTTATCAGAGCTAGGGCCTGTGGTTTTAGACTTCTTTTCACAGGCATTTTTTTCTCCCTATTTGCTTTTTTTCTTTCAGCTTTTTCTTTTTCAGACAAGTTTGCACCAATCACTATCCCCCTACACACACACATACAGTTATAAATAAAGTACACCCAGGCACCATATCCACACAAAAAAATGTCCCGCCCATCACGTTCATCCCAACAGTGCTATTCATTGGAGGAGGCATGTTCTTTCATTGCCTCCGACACTGATAGCGAGGGAGAGGATCCCACATTCCTTTTCTCTTCAGATTCTTCCTCCTCCTCATCTTCCTCCTCAGGTCCTGTGGAACCGCCACGCAGACGTCGCAGGACAGGAGCAGCGCCCACCATAGATGAAGATGAAGCAGTGCCCACTCCTGAAGATGAACCAGCGTGCCCCTCTTTGGACCCCGTATGGACCTCGCCCCCGAAAATTATGAGCCACTGATTCCTGATTTTGTGGCAGAATCAGGAATCAAGTTTGACACCACTGGCCTCACAGAAATAGACTTTTTCAAAGTCTTTTTCTTTGACGATTTTGTTAACCTCATGGTGGAGCAAACTAATTTGTATGCTCATCAATTTTTGGAGCAAAACACCTGTTCATCATATTCTAACTGGTCTCCTGCAGACGCAGTGGAAATTATGCAGTTTTGGGGCCTGATCCTTCATATGGGGCTCCTGAAGAAGCCAGAAATTCGGCAGTATTGGAGTGCTGATATTTTATACAACACTCCAGTGTTCCGAATGGTCAAGGTCCGGACGCGTTTTGAGGCCATCCATAAGTTCCATAACAAGGGTAGTGACACTTAAGTGCCACGTCCAGCGAGGTTGAGATGCATGTACACAAATAGCAAAAGAATCACTTAAAGCACTATATATCATATGTAAGAAGAGGTAATAGGGCAATAGTGGATAATCTAATTCAGGGCTACAGCATGGATAAAAAAGTGCGCAAGTGCAATATAGATAAATTCATCAAGTCAGTACAATATGATAACAAGAGCCATATACAACATAGCCAAGTTCAGTGCAGAGTCTACTACTATCAAAATATAACCTCTAGCAAAAAGGTATATAGATATCCAAGTAGATAGAGGGAAAAAAACATAAGTCAGATAATAGTAGCAGTGCTGCGTTTCGCTAGCAGTGCTACCTCGGGGGGCGTGGTGTGATGTAAGTATTGCAGATATTTATAGGGTGTTCAAAAAAGAAGCCCCAATAGCGCGATCTGGCGTGGCGCTTCCAGCAGCACGGCGCAGACCGGAAACCATGGTCTCTGCGTCCAACGTCATAGATCCACGCCCACAACCGATGCGTCAGCATGTGGGCGGGGACTCAACAACGCTGAAGGACGCGTATCCATAGCACCGGATCAACACTAGCAGCAGGGAGCGCACACCGCAACTATATTGAAAAAACACTGGGAGAGGGAGTGCGGTGCAAGCAGCTGAGTACCAACATAAGGAAAAGTAGTAAAGTATACACACCAAAGGGAAGGCCGGGGAGTGATGGCCAGAAAGAAAAGTGCACGGTGAATGTGAGAAAACTGCGAAGTGAAAACAAACATAGAGGGCATAGTTAGAAACACATTGACGTGAAAATAATTGCTTAAAAAAGTTATAAGCAAGTGTCATAAAGAATGTATATCATAAACGGTATAGTGAACGTGCCAGTCTATCTTAGCAAAATAATAGTCTAAGATTATTAAGGAATATAAAAGTGAACAAGATAAAATGTTTTGTAAACAAATATCGTAAGGTGGGATAAAATATAAGACTGTATATCAAAAGAGCACTCAAATAAAAAATTTTGAGTCTTAATTATAAAACACTGTATATATATAGAAAAACAATAACAATATAAATACATAGAAGGCATGTTAAAAAGCATATTAGAGGATTGCTGTATTAACCACACGGTCACATTAATAATACAAATACTGCAAAAAAGAAAAAAATTAAATAAGTACAAATGCCAAATGCAAAAGTGCAAAGACATAAATTACTTCTTTTTTATTTTCACTTCTTCTCTCTAAATTTTCAGCTTCCAGAATTAGATTATGAGAGACGCCGCACACAGCTGCCAGTGAAAAACATAAGACAAAACAGACCTATATAGATAAAAGATAAAAAAGTGAGAATTACAATTAGAAAATAAAACAAACACAACACAAACATTATAAAAATGGAGTCAAACTGAGAATCTCATTGAGTCCTTTAAGGCGAACACAGTCAATTTTAAATATCCAACGTGTCTTAAGTTGGGCTAGTTTTTTCTTGATGTCACCCCCACGTTTGTCAGGTACAATACAATCAATGCCGCAAATTTTCAAAAGACGGCTGTTACAGTCATGCATTGATTTAAAATGTCGTGCAATGGGTTTAAGATTTTCATCAGCTTGACATTCGGCGGCATTTTGGATGTCACGGAGATGTTCTCTAACCCTAACACATAATTGGCGAGACGTAAGCCCAACATAGATCAAACCGCATGGACAGGAGGCGTAGTAAATTACATTTTCAGTACAGCAAGTGATGTGATGTGTAATTCTAAATTCCTTGAAGCCATCACTGGAACAAAAGGAAAAAGATCTTTCCAAGTTTTTGCAAGCCGCACAGTTTTTACAGGGATAAAACCCTCATTTAGGACCTTTAGATCCAAACCTGGAAGCTGACTCTTGACCTTTGTAATAACTATGGCTTAAAAGGTCCCTCAGATTCCTGTTTCTTCGATATGTCACTGATGGTACTGGTGGGGTACAGTCTTTTAGGGTACGGTCTTGTTTTATTATTGGCCAATATTTCCCAAGAGCTATTTTCACAGTGAAAGAATTACTAGAAAACGTAGAGATAAACCTCACCTGGTATTCAGAGTGGCATCTTGTCTTAGTCCTCAGAAGGTTCTCTTCTGACAGTGATGCTCTTTTTCTGCAATTTCCAATGGTACACTGTTATGACCCCAATGGCGAGGGTCTCAGAGGTACGTGGAAGTCTGCAGAATACAAAAATCCAGCTCATAGGGCAGTGGTAACTGGGTTGACCATATATCTACTCCTAACGCCAACACTAGAAGTAGCCGGGGATCATTCCTACGTTGATTCTAGATGACACGCTCCAGCCGGAGAATCTAGCTACCCCTAGTAGAGGAAAACAAAAGACCTTTCTTGCCTCCAGAGAAGGGGACCCCAAAGCTGGATAGAAGCCCCCCACAAATAATAACGGTGAGGTAAGAGGAAATGACAAACACAGAAATGAACCAGGTTTAGCACAAAGAGGCCCGCTTACTGATAGCAGAATAAAGAAAGGTAACTTATATGGTCAACAAAAACCCTATCAAAATCCACACTGGAAATTCAAGAACCCCCGAACCGTCTAACGGTCCGGGGGGAGAACACCAGCCCCCTAGAGCTTCCAGCAAAGGTCAGGATATAGATTTGGAACAAGCTGGACAAAAATACAAAACCAAAACAAATAGCAAAAAGCAAAAGGCAGACTTAGCTGATATAACTGGAACCAGGATCAGTAGACAAGAGCACAGCAGACTAGCTCTGATAACTACGTTGCCAGGCATTGAACTGAAGGTCTAGGGAGCTTATATAGCAACACCCCTAACTAACGACCCAGGTGCGGATAAAAGGAATGACAGAAAAACCAGAGTCAAAAAACTAGTAACCACTAGAGGGAGCAAAAAGCAAATTCACAACAGTACCCCCCCCTTAGTGAGGGGTCACCGAACCCTCACCACGACCACCAGGGCGATCAGGATGAGCGGCATGAAAGGCACGAACTAAATCGGCCGCATGAACATCAGAGGCGACCACCCAGGAATTATCCTCCTGACCATAGCCCTTCCACTTGACCAGGTACTGAAGCCTCCGCCTGGAGAGGCGAGAATCCAAGATCTTCTCCACCACGTACTCCAACTCGCCCTCAACCAACACCGGAGCAGGAGGCTCAGCAGAAGGAACTACAGGCACAATGTACCGCCGCAACAAGGACCTATGAAATACATTGTGAATAGCAAACGACACAGGAAGATCCAGACGAAAAGATACAGGATTAAGGATTTCCAATATCTTGTAAGGCCCAATAAAACGAGGTTTAAATTTGGGAGAGGAGACCTTCATAGGAACAAAGCGGGAAGAAAGCCATACCAAATCCCCAACGCGTAGTCGGGGACCCACACCGCGGCGGCGGTTGGCAAAGCGCTGAGCCCTCTCCTGTGACAACTTCAAGTTGTCCACCACATGATTCCAGATCCGCTGCAACCTATCTACCACAGAATCCACCCCAGGACAGTCAGAAGGCTCCACATGACCCGAAGAAAAGCGAGGATGGAAACCAGAGTTGCAGAAAAAAGGCGAAACCAAGGTGGCGGAACTAGCCCGATTATTAAGGGCAAACTCAGCCAACGGCAAGAATGTCACCCAATCGTCCTGATCAGCAGAGACAAAACACCTCAAATAAGCCTCCAAAGTCTGATTGGTTCGCTCCGTCTGTCCATTAGTCTGAGGATGGAAAGCAGACGAAAACGACAAATCAATGCCCATCCTACTACAAAAGGATCGCCAGAACCTAGAAACGAACTGGGATCCTCTGTCTGACACAATATTCTCAGGGATGCCGTGCAAACGAACCACGTTCTGGAAAAACACAGGAACCAGATCGGAAGAGGAAGGCAGCTTAGGCAAAGGAACCAAATGGACCATCTTGGAGAAGCGATCACATATCACCCAGATAACGGACATGCCCTGAGATAGCGGAAGATCAGAAATGAAATCCATGGAGATATGTGTCCAAGGTCTCTTCGGGACAGGCAAGGGCAAGAGCAAACCGCTGGCACGAGAACAGCAAGGCTTAGCTCGAGCACAAGTCCCACAGGACTGCACAAATGACCGCACATCCCTTGACAAGGAAGGCCACCAAAAGGACCTGGCCACCAGATCTCTGGTGCCAAAAATTCCCGGGTGACCTGCCAACACCGAGGAATGAACCTCGGAAATGACTCTGCTGGTCCATTTATCCGGGACAAACAGTCTGTCAGGTGGACAAGACTCAGGCCTATCAGCCTGAAATCTCTGCAACACACGTCGCAGATCCGGAGAAATAGCTGACAAGATAACTCCATCTTTAAGAATACCAACAGGATCAGCGACTCCAGGAGCATCAGGCACAAAGCTCCTAGAAAGAGCATCGGCCTTCACATTCTTTGAACCTGGTAAATACGAGACAACAAAATCAAAGCGGGAGAAAAACAATGACCAGCGGGCCTGTCTCGGATTAAGGCGTTTAGCAGACTCGAGATACATCAGATTTTTGTGATCAGTCAAGACCACCACACGATGCTTAGCACCCTCGAGCCAATGACGCCACTCCTCAAATGCCCATTTCATGGCCAACAACTCCCGATTGCCCACATCATAATTTCGCTCGGCAGGCGAAAACTTCCTGGAGAAAAAGGCACAAGGTTTCATAACAGAGCAACCAGGGCCTCTCTGCGACAAAACGGCCCCTGCTCCAATCTCTGAAGCATCCACCTCAACCTGAAAGGGAAGTGAGACATCGGGCTGGCACAAAACAGGCGCCGAAGTAAACCGGCGCTTCAACTCCTGGAAAGCCTCCACGGCAGCAGGAGCCCAGTTAGCTACATCGGAGCCCTTCTTGGTCATATCCGTCAACGGTTTCACAATGCTAGAAAAATTAGCGATAAAACGACGGTAGAAGTTAGCGAAACCCAAGAACTTCTGAAGACTCTTAACCGACGAGGGCTGAGTCCAATCAAGAATAGCTCGGACCTTGACTGGGTCCATCTCCACAGCAGAAGGGGAAAAAATGAACCCCAAAAAGGGAACCTTCTGTACACCAAAGAGACACTTTGAGCCCTTGACAAACAAAGAATTTTCACGCAAAATTTTAAAGACCAACCTGACCTGCTCCACATGCGAATCCCAATCATCAGAAAAAACCAAAATATCATCCAGATAAACAATCAAAAATTTATCCAGATACTTCCGGAAAATGTCATGCATAAAGGACTGAAAAACTGAAGGCGCATTGGAGAGCCCAAAAGGCATCACCAAGTACTCAAAATGACCTTCGGGCGTATTGAATGCGGTTTTCCATTCATCACCTTGCTTAATGCGCACAAGGTTGTACGCACCACGAAGGTCTATCTTGGTGAACCACTTGGCACCTTTAATCCGGGCAAACAAGTCAGACAACAGCGGTAAAGGATACTGAAATTTGACAGTGATCTTATTTAAAAGCCGATAATCAATACAAGGTCTCAAAGATCCGTCCTTTTTTGCCACAAAAAAGAATCCCGCACCAAGGGGGGAAGAAGACGGACGAATATGTCCTTTCTCCAGAGACTCCCTGATATATGAACGCATAGCGGTATGTTCAGGTACCGACAGATTAAACAGTCTTCCCTTAGGAAACTTACTGCCTGGGATCAAATCTATAGCACAGTCACAGTCCCTATGAGGAGGCAGTGCACTGGACTCAGACTCACTGAAGACATCCTGATAATCAGACAAATACTCCGGAACTTCCGAAGGCGTAGAAGAAGCAATAGACACAGGCAGGGAATCCCCATGAATACCACGACAGCCCCAACTTGAGACTGACATAGCCTTCCAGTCCAGGACTGGATTATGGGTCTGTAACCATGGCAGCCCTAAAACAACCAAATCATGCATTTTATGTAAAACCAGGAAACGTATCACCTCGCGGTGTTCAGGAGTCATGCACATGATAACCTGTGTCCAATACTGCGGTTTATTTGCTGCCAATGGCGTAGCATCAATACCCCTAAGAGGAATAGGATTTTCTAATGGTTCAAGAGTAAAACCACAGTGCTTAGCAAATGACAGATCCATAAGACTCAGGGCAGCACCTGAATCTACAAACGCCATGACAGGATAAGACGACAGTGAGCAAATCAAAGTTACAGACAGAATAAATTTAGGTTGCAAATTACCAACGGTGACAGGACTAACAACCTTAGCTATACGTTTAGAGCATGCTGAGATAACATGTGTAGAATCACCACAGTAGTAGCACAAGCCATTCCGGCGTCTATGAATTTTCCGCTCATTTCTAGTCAGGATTCTATCACATTGCATTAAATCAGGTGTCTGTTCAGACAACACCATGAGGGAATTTGCGGTTTTTCTATCACATTGCACCGAATTAGGTGTCTGTTCAGACAACACCATGAGGGAATTTGCGGTTTTCCGCTCCCGCAACCGCCGGTCAATTTGAATAGCCAGTGCCATAGTATCATTGAGACCTGTGGGAATGGGAAAACCCACCATAACATTCTTAATGGCTTCCGATAGGCCATTTCTAAAATTAGCGGCCAGTGCACACTCGTTCCAATGTGTCAGCACGGACCATTTCCGAAATTTTTGGCAATACACTTCAGCCTCGTCCTGCCCCTGAGACATAGCCAGCAAGGCCTTTTCTGCCTGAATCTCAAGATTGGGTTCCTCATAAAGTAAACCGAGCGCCAGAAAAAACGCATCAATATCAGCCAATGCCGGATCTCCTGGCGCCAGCGAAAAAGCCCAATCCTGAGGGTCGCCCCGTAAGAACGAAATAACTATTTTTACTTGCTGAGCAGAGTCTCCAGATGAACAGGGTCTCAGGGACAAAAACAATTTACAATTATTCACAAAATTCCTAAACTTAAACCTGTCTCCGGAAAACAGTTCAGGAATCGGTATTTTAGGTTCTGACCTAGGATTTCTGATAACATAGTCTTGTATGCCCTGCACACGAGTAGCCAGCTGGTCCACACTTGTAATCAAGGTCTGGACATTCATGTCTGCAGCAAGCATAGCCACTCTGAGGTAAAGGGGAAGAAGAAAGAAAAAAAAAAAACAACTCAGAATCTTCTTTCTTATAATCCCTCTTCTGCAACGCATTAAACATTTAATACTGGCCTGGCAAACTGTTATGACCCCAATGGCGAGGGTCTCAGAGGTACGTGGAAGTCTGCAGAATACAAAACTCCAGCTCATAGGGCAGTGGTAACTGGGTTGACCATATATCTACTCCTAACGCCAACACTAGAAGTAGCCGGGGATCATTCCTACGTTGATTCTAGATGACACGCTCCAGCCGGAGAATCTAGCTACCCCTAGTAGAGGAAAACAAAAGACCTTTCTTGCCTCCAGAGAAGGGGACCCCAAAGCTGGATAGAAGCCCCCCACAAATAATAATAACGGTGAGGTAAGAGGAAATGACAAACACAGAAATGAACCAGGTTTAGCACAGAGAGGCCCGCTTACTGATAGCAGAATAAAGAAAGGTAACTTATATGGTCAACAAAAACCCTATCAAAATCCACACTGGAAATTCAAGAACCCCCGAACCGTCTAACGGTCCGGGGGGAGAACACCAGCCCCCTAGAGCTTCCAGCAAAGGTCAGGATATAGATTTGGAACAAGCTGGACAAAAATACAAAACCAAAACAAATAGCAAAAAGCAAAAGGCAGACTTAGCTGATATAACTGGAACCAGGATCAGTAGACAAGAGCACAGCAGACTAGCTCTGATAACTACGTTGCCAGGCATTGAACTGAAGGTCTAGGGAGCTTATATAGCAACACCCCTAACTAACGACCCAGGTGCGGATAAAAGGAATGACAGAAAAACCAGAGTCAAAAAACTAGTAACCACTAGAGGGAGCAAAAAGCAAATTCACAACAGTACGCCTAAAGTACCCACGCTCCTCAAAGCATTCTTGTATATCCACGGCTTGTCTTTGATAGGCAGATTCTTCTGAGCAAATGCGTTTCGCCCTCAAAAGCTGGCCAAACGGAATATTTATTTTTAAATGTGCAGGGTGGGCCGAAGTGGCATGCAAAACACTGTTAACAGAAGTTTTCTTTCGAAAAAGATCACTTTGTAGAAATCCATCCTTTCCTTTAAAAATTTGTATATCCAGGAAGTCGATACTTTCACGACTGTAATGACAGGTGAGTTTGATGTTATTAGTGTTGTTATTCAATGACTCAACAAACAGAGAAGCTCACTCTTGCTACCCTGCCATATAGCAAACACATCATCGATGTATCTTGTCCATAAAAGTACCTGAGAGGCAAGAGAAGTAGCATCTGTTACGAAAAATGTTCTCTCCCACAGCCCCAAGAATAGACAAGCATATGAGGGGGCAAAAGCCGCCCCCATTGCTGTCCCCTGGAGCTGTAGGTAGAGTGCCTCCTTAAAGATGAAATAGTTGCGTGTAAGAGCAAATTCCAGAAGAGACATAAGAAAGCGAAAAAAGTGATCATCCATTTCAGTGGTTCCAAGAAAGAAATTAACCGCTTCCAAACCATCAGTATGCCTAATTGACGTGTAGAGTGACTCAAGGTCAAGGGTCACCAACCACATGTCAGGTTCCAAACAGAAATTGGTGATTCTAGATAGCACATCACCAGTATCTTTTAAGTAAGAAGGAAGGGTTTCAACAATCGGTTTAAGATGGAAGTCCAGCATCTTACCTATCCCCTTGGAGAGCCCACCATTTCCGGAGATAATAGGTCACCCAGGTGGGCAGGTAGAGTTTTTGTGGACTTTAGACAGGAGGTATAGGCAAGGCGTTCTACAAAATGCAGGGATCAAATTATCTCTTAGATCCTTAGGAATCAATCCATCAAGAAATGCATCCTCCAATATTTCATCAAGTTCAACCTGAAAGGCAGAAGAGGGATTAAACATCAACTTCTTATATTTTTGAACGTCTTTCAGTTGGCAAAAGGCTTCCTTCTCATAGAGATTGTTTGGCCAGGTGACAACATTCCCACCCTTATCGGCTTGTTTAATTACAACTCCCTTAAGCTTGCGGAGTTCAGATAGTGCTGATCTTTGTTCCCTTGTGAGATTGTCATTACAAACACGCCATGGTATCTTTTTGAATTCTTTGGTAACTAGCTGTACAAATAGTTCAATCTCAGGGAAGAGATTGAGTGGAGGAGATTTCTTAGGTTTGGAGATTTCAAACTTACCTATAGATGAACTAGGCTTTGGGGGAGAATCATCACATAATTCACTTAAATTTGCTATTGAAACTCGCTCTCTTGGTGTCCATTGTGATTCATCTGATGGTTTCTTAGCATGTAACTTCTTAAGGACCAGCTTTCTCGCAAAATATATATATAAACAGTAATGGTACAAGCAGGGGTGTAAAGGATGTGAACTTGAGGATGGGGTAAAGTCAAATGCAGAAGAAAGTAACAGGTTAACTTATCAGTCTCTGTGCATTGGAGGGAAGTGGCTAGAAGATCTCTCGGCGGCGCCGCAGGTGGCGCGAGATGTCTCCGACCCGGTCCTGCAGAAGGGCGATGCACTGTCTACTGGCGACGATGAATCCTCTGGCCCATGGTGGAGTAGAGATGATGGTCAGCGGCACAGTGGAAGAAGCAGAAAGTTCAGTAGGCAAGGCCACAGTTGAAGCATACAGTCCAGCGGACACAGCCACAGGCACATGCTGGTCCTTAGCAGGCACTGCAAGGATGGGACTAAGAAGTGCCTACGCGGTGGTGAGCGGAGCCAAGGTATGCATTCTATCCTGGTCACTAGTCAGTGCGGATGTCTCTCTGGGCTGGGGGTAGTATGTGTCGGCAGTATCGCTAGCCGGGGATACAGGTTGTTATGCTCTGGTGGCCTAGGAGCAGCATGGACGAGCTCTGGAGTAGGTGGCCTCTATACTGACCGCAGACCCTGAACTTAACACCGCAACTAGAAGTAGACGTGGGATGTTCCTGTCACTCCCTAGACACCTCGTCACAGCCGGAGGACTAATTACCCCTAAAGAAAGAAACAGGAAAACTATCTTGCCTCAGAGAAAATCCCCAAAGGAAAGACAGCCCCCCACAAAGATTGACTGTGAGAGGAGAGGGAAATTACAAACGCAGACTGAAAACAGAATTTAGCAAAGGAGGCCACGCTACCTAGAAAGAAAAGACAGGACAGAGTACTGTGCGGTCAGTATTAAAATACTACAAAAATCCACCACAGAGAATACAAAAATCTCCACACCTAACTAAAGTCATGGAGGGTAACTCTGCGACTCCAGAGCTTCCAGCTTGGCTGAATAAATCCTTACACAGACAAAGCTGGACAAGAAAAAACATAGCAATTCACTGAACTATAAAGTCCACCGCATGTGGACTGCAAAAACAAAGCCAGGACTTATCTTTGATGATTTGGACAATCCAGCAGGAGAAACCAAGCAGAGATGTGAATCCTCCAGAAAAACAATGGGCAACTGGCACTCACTAAAGGGTGAAGCCAGACTAAATAGCCCCGTCCAAAGTGGAAGCACCTGATGACTGCTGTGAAGGACAAACAGCAGCACTACCACTTATAACCACCAGAGGGAGCCCAAGAGCAGAACCCACAACAGAATTCACAACAACAGGTACAGCTAGCTGGCGTGAATCCGTCAAGAGGGAGTCAACCGTCTCACTACTCACAAGCTCATTCCTCGCCAAGTGTCCTGTCTTCCTGCTCAGACTGCTATTTATGTCGGACCCACCCCCATCAGTCAGGTGTCCTGAACTGCTCCTGTCCAAAATCTCTTCCCCTTTTAGTCATCACCGTTTTTTTATCTCCCGAGTCTTGCCAATTCAAGTCTATGGGTGCGAGAAAAAAATCGGACACCACACAGACCATCAGCGTGACTTGCGAGAAATAAGCACACGTTTTCCTCACTTCAGCCCATTGAGCCATTAAATTCATTGGGGAAAAGCAGGGAGAAATGTAAAGCCATATGCATGTCATACGGATACACAGATGTGAGGAAATCTCATCATCGCATTGCAAACGCATTACACACGGATCACCATACGGAGAACATTTGTGCGATTCTTGGACGAGAGAATCGGATTGATTTTTCATACGTTGCTTCTGACTCCGGCCTATCTATGATAGTCTATGGGGCGGTACACAAGTCTATTTTTTCCTTGGACCGAGTGGTCTGCACAAAAGCACAGACACGTGCTCGATATTGATCCAAGTGTTGGATTAAACTCGTTAAAGCAAATCCATGGTTCAATGAAAAAAAATCAGACAGCACTCGAATGCCATCCGTGTTCTGTGCATTTTTCACAAACTTTTTGATAGAAGCTTGAGAAATTTACATAAGTTTTTTTTGTCATCTGATAAAAACTGAACACTGACCAACCTCTGAAGGAACGCAGACTTTGACGTACAAGAAAAATCATTGATGTCTGAATGAGCCCTTCAGGTAAGGCTAGGTGAGGGAGTTCTGAACTGCATGCAGGCTTTGCATAAATAATCACAGTTTTGCATTTTATTACTGCATGATTTCAGTGTAAATGTGAACTGTACTTTCAACAAACTTTGCATGAAACAGTACAAGAAAATATAATAAACTTTATAATATCTCTTACCAGAGAATTGCTTCTTTGTCCACTTATGAGCCACATTTTCCTTCCACTTGTCTTCTGAACTTGCAATCCACTCTGAAAAACAGCTCAAATCCATGTTTTTCGAGACAAGATGGACTAGCCAGCACATTGAGCATTCAGCTCAAATATACTATTATATCCTAAGGAAAGGGGAGAGAGGAGTAAGGCTGGAGACACACTAGCGATTATAAAATCGGTCCAATTTTGATGCAGGAGAGATGGACGAGTGTAATGCAAGTGTCATGCGTTTTTTATGCGAGTACAGTCTGATTTTTCACAACTAGCATCCGATTTACATCTGAATGCAGTGCGATTGCTATCCAGTTGCAATGCGATTTTAACATGATCATTTACATAGAGAAATTCTCTACAGTAAGTAATTTACATATCATTTTCAAATGAAATATTCTTCAAAACATAAATAGATAGATAGAAGAAAAGCTGGAAATTCATATGCGGGTTCAGTAAAATCACACTGACAGGTTACAATAGAAAAGATATATACAATACACATAGAATACATGTACAGCTCTGGCAAAAATTAAGAGCCCACCACATCAAAACCCTGTCATGGGCAGCCCAATCTCCAGACCTGAACCCCATTGAAAACCTCTGGAAAGTAATCAAGAGGATGATGGATAGTCACAAGCCATCAAACAAAGAAGAACTGCTTACATTTTTGCGCCAGAAGCAATGTGAAAGACTAGCGGAAAGCATGCCAAGACGCATGAAAGCTGTGATTAAATATCATGGTTATTCCACAAAATATTGATTCCTGAACTCTTCCTGAGTTAAAAGATTAGTATTGTTGTTTTTAAATTATTATGAACTTGTTTTCTTTGCATTACAATATTTGAGGTCTGAAAGCACTGTTTGTTTGTTTTTTACCTTGACCATTTCTCCTTTTCAGAAAAAAAATACAAAATTTGTTGCTTGGAAATTCGGAGACATGTTGTCAGAAGTTTATAGAATAAATGAGCAATTTATATTTTACTCAAAAATATACCTATAAAGAGAAAAGTCAGACAAACTAAACATTTTGCAGTGGTCTCTTAATTTTTGCCAGAGCTGTATATATAGATGTCAGTGACACACACACATATATATACCGTATTTTTCGGACTACAAGACGCACTTTTTCCCCAAAAAAAAGGGGGGGAAATGGGGGGGTGCGTCTTATAGTTGGGATGCAGGCTTACTGGCAGTGGTGCGGCGGCGGCAGAGGTGCGGGGATGATGAGGCACAGTGAGCGGTATGGCGTGAGCGGGGTCCCTTCCACAGGTGAGGTGACGCAGCGGCCCGGTAAGCAGCAGAGCCGGGTGAATCATGGCTTTATCGGTGGTGGCGGCCATCTTCCTGAGGCCGTTCGTGCGCAGATGGAGATCACGGTGGCCATTTTCCTGAAGCCGAGATCTAAATCTGTGAACTCAGGGCCAGTCTGGGGGGGTGGCAAAATCCAGCCATCGGGGGAGACTCTTTAGACTGCCACATTAGGTGTCCCGACTGCGCCCGGGGTGCATTCGCCTGCGGCCCCCCCAGATATGCTTCTGTATCAGACACTGGCTAGTCGAAACCAAATATATTTTAAAAGTCGCCAGGAACCAAGTGGTGCTGGAGACTAGTCCCCAGTGGCTTCTCCTGTATTTATATACTAATAGTTTCTTTTCTGCCCCCATATATATCAAAAGTGCATAAGGAATTGTATTAACTCTTATACAGTGTGAAACTAACTCACATTTCATTAAGGGTAATTATTAGAGGCTGCACTTCATTTGGAATTACAAAGAGATGTTCACTTTATTGTATATGCAGCCAATGTTTTGGAATACCCTATGGTAACTGAGTCCCTATTCTTAGGATCCAGTACCCTTCTGACAATGTACATCTAGGTTTTTAATGTTTATAAATAAAGCAATATTTTAATGAAAAGTACTACTTTGGAGATCATTCTTTAGCGATGTCTGGTCACCATTATAGTGATATAAAATATAAAAACTAAGTCAAAACATTTCTTGTCTATGCAAAAACTTCATGGAATTTAAGACTGATCAAAACTACATTTTTTGCCGTGATTCCTTTCCAGATCAGACAGAACACAACTAATTTTGAAGCTCTCCCTGATGATTGCTGAAGAGTGCAGCTACCATAAGACACTCGATGCATAAATGTGCAAGGTATAGCTGGGTCCATGCCTGCATAATTGTGAAATAAAATTGGTTGGCAATTGGCATAGTTTTGGCAGCACGGATTTTGTGACTGCATAGGGCAAATTTAAAGTCAATTTCAATACTGTGGAACATCTAAAATGCCCCTGCAAAACAGCATGCAATAAAAAAAAAGTGTCTAAGCATGTTTGTCTACGCAAACCCTGTGTGCAGTCACCTGTGCGATTTGTCATTACCCCCAAGATGTTCACTACAAATAAGCTTCCTCAAGTGCCATCAAATAAAAAAATTTGGAACTGGAATTTTGCTTTAAAAATGCTCTTGATATGTAATGTAACCAGTCTTTGTATCCATTACATTCAGACGATAATTTTTTCGTCTATATTATTGATCTTTTTGTGCTTTTCCACTAGCCAACTATAATTAAGATTGCAAGAAATGTGCGAACAATGATAATTAACATGTTTCTTTACTATTGTGACTAGTTAGAGACATTTCTAAGCATATAGGATTTTTTCTTGTATACATTCCATTTTTTGTAACATCAGCCACGGTAGAATGTTTCTTTCCACTGCAGCAGCCCTCATTACTTCTTACTATTTATAGTCCCTGTATAATCTGAGTGATCATTACGTTATTCTTCATAAGACACATGGAATTAAAGTCTGAACTGCTAGAGTGCACACAGACAGGCGATAGGAAAATGGAAACTATGGGGAATAAAGGTTAAACACTGCATGTAAACAGGTGATAAGGCTGTCGGGATCTGTCAGGATCTGTCAGGAGTTTGCACCACACAGAAACAGTGATGCACGCCTATTGATATGTATCTGGTGTAGTAGAAGTCTGCGAAGAGCTTGTTTTCAGAAACTTACCTATATGAAACACTTGGAAAAGAAACAACTGTGTGGTTTCGTGTTGCTGGGGGTCCAACCACAAAATACTGTACACACAGTATTAATATCTAAAATATGAAACACAGGAAATGAGGCTTTCATTGGCGTTTTATTTCATTTTTTTTTTTTTAGCGGAAGGAAAGAAATGTTTTATACAACCAAGCCTTTCTGTGAATGTTAAAAGTAAAATAATATACCTTCTGTGGACAATAGATTTATATCAAGAGCTCTAATAAAGAAAAGCAGTGCTGCCAACAAAAGCTGTGTTCACACGTGGCGTCTTTTTCTGCAGCCAACACTTTCATTTTTGGCAGTTAAAAACAGCGTACAATACGCAGAAAACAGATGCATTTTTGGCTGCATTTTTTAGACAAGATATATGTGTAATTTGTCTACAGTACATTCTAAGACATTTTGTTTTATTCACCAAAAACACAACACAAATGTTATGCAATGTTTTTTGTTCTCTCATTGCTTTCTAATGCTGAAAAAAAATTTGACATGCTGCAGATTTTCAAAAATGCTGAAAAGGCTCATCATGGGAATGCAGCCTTAGGCCTATTTCACACGTCCGTGTCTCCGGTACATGTGGTGACAGTGTTCACATGTACCGGAGACACGTACACATGTAGACCCATTTAAATGAATGGGTCTGTGCACGTCAGTGTGTTTCCACGGACCGCGTGTCCATGGGCAAAACACGCTGACATGTCCGTTTTATATCATCAGCACGGACGGTAAAATGTCCTGCACACGTGCACACGGAGAACACACATTAATGTCCTCCGTGTGACACGCATCAGCACAAGGGAAAAAGCGCTACAGTAAGCGCCGTTCCCTGGCGGCTGGTGCTGAAGCCGGCTCTCATCATTCTCCCATGCTCTGCCGGCGAGCAGAGGAGAATAATGGGCTTTATATTAAAGTCCGAACGACAGCAGGAGGTGGCTTTTGGGACTCTTACTCCCATCATCCGACACCTGCTGCCGCAAATAACAGTGACAGTAGGTGCATTTGATCGGGTTATTCCACAGCCGCCAGCTGCGATCGTTTGGAAATGAATGAAAAACCCAATGAGGGTTCCTCCCTATTTTATTGAACCAACCAGACAAAACTCACAGCTAGGGGCTGCAACCCTTTACTGTCAACTTCTGCAAGGTTGGTTACCAAGAATAGAGGGGTCCCCATGCTGTTTTTTTTTAACTATTTAAATAAGTAATTAAAAAAAACAGTGTGGGGTCCCTCCCATTTTTGACAACCAGCCTTGCTAAAGCTCACAGCTGGGGGCTGCTATTCTCAGGCTGGTAAGGGGCCATTGATATAGGCCCCCCAGCCTATAAACAGCAGCCCACAGCTGCCCAGAAAAGGCGCTGTAATGCTCATGCCCAGATGGGATGGCGCGAGCGAGGATTGTGGCCCCACTGTTCCATATACCAGACTACCCTGGAGGGACATGACTAAGCAGCTACCTTGGTCTTCACTGGAGCCTCTAGTGGTGAGGTCAGGCTTATGCGGCAGGTAGCTGCCAGGTACCACTCCAGGGCTGTGTCTGGCAGTAGCAGGTGATCCCACAGGGGAACAGAAAACTAATGACAGGTTCGGACAAGTACTGACGGGCACGACTAGTACTCTGGCGGGCATGACTGGCACTCTGGCAGGCATGATGGCATGGCTGGCAGGCAAGCGGGCATGGTGGGCAGGCACAGCTGGCACTCTGGCAGGCAGGCGGGCATGGCTGGCATTCTGGAAGGCAGGCGGTCACAGCTGGCACTCTGGCAGGTGGGCATGGTTGGCACTCTGGCAGGCAGGCGGGCACGGCTGGCACTCTGGCAGACAGGTGAATGGCTGGCACTCTGGCAGGCAGGCGGGCATGGCTGGCACTCTGGCAGGCAGGTGAGCATGGCTGGCGCTCTGGCAAGCAGGCACGGCTGGTACTTTGGCAGGCAGGCACGGCTGGCACTTTGGCAGGCGAGCACGGCTGGCACTCTGGCAGGTGGGCACGGCTGGCACTCTGGCAGCCAGGCACGGCTGGCACTCTGGCAGGCACAGCTGACACTCTGGCAGGCAGGCACGGCTGGCAGGCGGGCACAGCTGGCACTCTGGCAGGCAGGCACGGCTGGCACTTTGGCAGGCAGGCACGGCTGGCACTCTGGCAGGCGGGCACGGCTGGCACTCTGGCAGGCAGGGCTCAGACTGGAGAAACCGGAACAGTTTTGGGTTGGATAGGAACAAAGGCAGGTTTGAATAGGATATGGGAACAGGTAGGAACCAGTTCAGACTAGAAGGACAAAGAACCACAGGGTGCAAAGCAGAAGCAGAGCAGAGCCGCAGGAGGCAGAACAGGAGCAGAGCCACAGAGTTCGGGAAGGGAGCAGAGCAGAGCCACAGGGTGCGGAGCAGGAGCAGAGCAGACCCACAATGTGCGAAACGGGAACAGAGCAAAGCCACAGGGTGCGGAACAGGAGCAGAGCCACAGGGTGCAGAGCTCAAGCAGAGCAGAGCTGCAGGATGTGGAACAGGAGCAGAGAAGCAGGGTGTGGAGCGGAAGCAGAGCAAAGCCGCAGGATGTGGAACAGGAGCAGAGCCACAGGGTGCGGAGCGGAAGCAGAGCAGACCCACAAGGTGTGGAGCGGGAGCAGAGCCGCAGAATGCGGGACGGGAGAAGAGCAGAAGGAGTGGACACAAGGATACACACAGCTGATTAGGGAAGGCAACAGACAAGGATACAAACAGGTACAGGTATAGGGCAAAGTTCAGACGAGGACTGACACTTGAACAAGTTCAGGACAAAGGATTTAGGACTGGGTATCCAGCCTCCAGGAAGGCGGAAATGAGACACAAAAAATACAGATAAGGGCCTGGGTATACAGCCTCCAGGGTGACAGAAACAGGACAGGAACTGGCAACTCAGTAGCAGAAAGCAGACAGAGAGAGTTTGCAGCTCAGGCATCTCCCTATTGGTGGAGATGCTTTAAAAGGAACCTGTCACCCCCAAAATTGAAGGAGAGCTAAGCCCACCGGCATCAGGGGCTTATCTACAGGATTCTGTAATGCTTTAGATAAGCCCCCGATGTATCCTGAAAGATGAGAAAAAGAGGTTAGATTATACTCACCCAGGGGCAAAGTACGCCTGCACCGGAGCCACAGCGTGAAGAGAAGAGGACGTAAGAAGATGTCATCGTAAGAAGACGGGAGGCCCCGGACCAGACCACGATGCCAACGCCCAATGTTCAGAAGAACTATTTAAAGGCAGTGGGCGTGACCCAGCTTCCAATCCGAGCACCAGCTAAATTAACCCAGGACCAGCTAGATAAAATCTAGCCGACGCCACTGAGCGCATAGTGGACAAAAGCGGAATTACCGCTGTCTGTCGAACGCCCTAGTATGAACAGCGTCCGACATGACAGTACCCCGCCTTCTACGAGGGACCCCAGGGCCCTCACGACTTATAGGACCCGGCTTGTCCGGATGGCGGCGGTGAAACTTACTGACCAGCCGATCCGCATGAATGTCCGAGGCAGATACCCAAGACCTCTCCTCAGGCCCATAACCACGCCTGTGTACCAAGTATTGTAAAGTGCGGCACACTACACGAGAGTCAACCACCTTGGAGACTTCAAATTCCAAATTACCATCCACCAAGACCGGAGAAGGCATCAGTGTCGCGTCCCCAAGACCCACCATCTTTTTTAGCAATGATCTGTGGAACACATTGTGTATCTTATACACCGAAGGAAGCTCCAAACGGTACGCTACTGGGTTAATGACGGCGGCGACTCTAAATGGACCAATAAACCTAGGACCCAATTTAAGGGATGGTATTTTGAGTCTTATGTTTTTTGTGGAAAACCACACCCAGTCATCCACACTCAGGTCCGGACCTGGCACACGCCTATTGTCAGCCACACGTTTGTACCTAGCACCCACGCTCAACAGGCGCTGTTTAACTCTCCTCCAGACTGATGACAGTTGTGCTCCTAACTAGTCTTCCTCCGGGACGCCGGAAGAGCTCCCCTGACTCAAAGTACAAAATTGAGGATGTAGCCCGTAAACACAAAAAAACAGAGACTCCCCAGAAGACTCCTGGCGGTGATTATTGATGCCAAAGGAAGGAACGTCGACCACTCCTCCTGGTTATCAGAAACAAAGCAGCGTAAGTACTGCTCCAAATTTTGGTTCATACGCTCGGTCTGACCATTTGACTGAGGATGAAACGCCGAAGAATGAGACAACTTGATCCCCAGCCGTGAGCAAAACGCTTTCCAAAATTTTGCCACAAACTGAGCACCCCTATCAGACACGATGTCAGACGGGACCCCGTGAAGTCTGACCACCTCCTGCACAAATACCTGAGCCAGAGTCTTAGCGTTAGGCAACGAAGGCAAAGACACAAAGTGCGACATTTTTGAGAACCGATCAACAATCACTAAAATGACCGTGTTCCCCGCTGAGGAGGGCAAGTCAGTGATAAAATCCATGGAGATCTCTGTCCATGGCTTACTAGGTACCTCGAGAGGAAGTAGTGTGCCAGCAGGACGGGAACGGGGCGTCTTAGCCCTAGCGCACGTGGTGCAAGCTGACACGTAAGAGACCACGTCCTGTCGGATTTTGGGCCACCAAAACCGACGTGACACCAACTCCAAAGTATCCCTGACCCCTGGGTGGCCAGCTAGGACAGCATCATGATGCTCCGCCAAAACCTTTAAGCAGAGATGAAGCGGTACAAACGATTTGTTGATGGGAAGCTCAGATGGTGGTCAGACCCCGTGAAGTCTGACCACCTCCTGCACAAATACCTGAGCCAGAGTCTTAGCGTTAGGCAACGAAGGCAAAGACACAAAGTGTGACATTTTTGAGAACTGATCAACAATCACCAAAATGACCGTGTTCCCCGCTGAGGCCAAGTCAGTGATAAAATCCATGGAGATCTCTGTCCATGGCTTACTAGGTACCTCGAGAGGAAGTAGTGTGCCAGCAGGACGGGAACGGGGTGTCTTAGCCCTAGCGCACGTGGTGCAAGCTGACACGTAAGAGACCACGTCCTGTCGGATTTTGGGCCACCAAAACCGACGTGACACCAACTCCAAAGTACCCCTGACCCCTGGGTGGCCAGCTAAGACAGCATCATGATGCTCCGCCAAAACCTTTAAGCAGAGATGAAGCGGTACAAACGATTTGTTGATGGGAAGCTCAGATGGTACCTCCTCCTGGGCCTCGGCAATCTCAGCCTCAACCTCAGTTGTGAGAGCCGAAACCACAACACCCTTTTGGAGGATCGGTACCGGATCTTCCCGAGGTTCTCCCTTCGGAAAAAACCTGGACAGCGCATCCGCCTTAGTGTTTTTAGACCCAGGTCTGTAAGTAACAACAAAGTTGAACCGCGTGAAAAACAATTCCCAGCGAGCCTGTCTGGGAGATAGACGCTTGGCAGACTCCAAATAAAGCAAATTCTTATGGTCGGTAATAACAGTAACCTGAGGAACCGACCCCTCCAAGAAGTGTCGCCATTCCTCAAAGGCCAACTTGATTGCCAACAACTCCCTGTTGCCGATATCGTAGTTACGTTCGGCGGACGACAGTTTCTTGGAGAAATAGGCGCATGGACGCAAATCGCTCAAGGAGGAACCTTGTGACAGCACCGCCCCCACACCAACCTCAGACGCATCAACTTCCACGACAAAAGGTTTCGATACGTCTGGCTGCACAAGAATGGGGGCCGAAACAAAACTGTTCTTAAGAAACTCAAATGCGCGCACAGCAGCCTCAGGCCAAACGGAGAAATTGGTACTCTTTTTAGTCATGTCAGTTAGCGGTTTAGCAATGATAGAAAAATCTTTGATAAACTTCCTATAGTAGTTAGAAAACCCAAGGAACCGCTGAAGTGCTTTTAGGTTATCAGGCCGTTCCCAACGCAACACCGCTTGCACCTTAGCGGCGTCCATTTTAAACCCAGAAGCAGACACAATATAACCCAAGAAAGGCAACTCCTGAACCGAAAACACACATTTCTTAAGTTTTGCATAGAGCTTATTCTCTCTGAGAAGCTGTAACACCTGCCTGACATGATCTAAATGAGTATCACGGTCGCAAGAATATATGAGAATGTCATCTAGGTACACAATAACGAATTTCCCCAAAACATGCGAGAACACATCATTTATGAAATGTTGGAACACTGCAGGTGCGTTTGTCAACCCAAATGGCATCACCAAATTTTCAAAATTACCCTCAGGGGTATTAAAAGCCATCTTCCACTCATCACCTTGACGGACTCTTATGAGGTTATACGCCCCCCTGAGGTCAAGCTTTAACGCTTGTCTCTCCGGACCGGAGATGTTAAACATCCTTGCTTTAGGCAATTTGGCCCCTGGTTTAAACCTGATAGTACAATCATAGGGGCGATGTGGTGGTAACTCTGAACAACCCTTCTCAGAGAACACATCCGCAAAATCCAGAAGTGACTCAGGAACGCTTGAAGTCAAAGCAGACACACATGTAGCCAGGCAATTCTCCTGGCAGAATTCGCTCCACTGAATTATGTCCTGAGTTTTCCAGTCTATAACCGGGTTGTGCATAGACAACCATGGGAAACCCAAAACCACCTGTGCAGGAAGATTCCTGAGCACCTTACATGTAACCTGCTCGAAATGTAGAACCCCAATGTGGAGTTTCACTTCAGCCACAAACTCAGTAATCTCCCCCTGTGAGAGAGGAGCTGCATTGATGGTGACCACGCGGATAGGATGAGGCAGTTTTTCGATCCTAAAACCTGCTGTGCGCGCAAACTCCTCATCAATGAGATTTGTGGCAGAACCACTATCCACAAAAACAGTGATTGGCAGCTCTTTGCCAGCGATAATAACTTTGGCAGGGAGCATGTATTGAGAAACCACCATGGAGGAAATGCATAAGCTCAGATTGGTCTCCTCCACACCCTCTGAGCTTAGAAGTTTTCCGCCGTTGCGTTTTTCTTAGACAGCAGAGGACAAATGTTAACAAAATGACCAGTTTTACCACAGTAAAAACAGGCTCCCTTCTTGAGCACAGGGGCTCGATGCTTAACATGTGACACCCCTGCAATTTGCATAGGCTCCGTGGGCTCACCTGCAGCAACCTCACGTGAACCTAAACTCTCTCCCATAGGTGGCGTCTCATGCTCCCTCTGACGCAAACGGCAATCAATGTGGACAACAAGACTCATAGTGGAATCTAGAGAAGCAGGAGTCTCGTACATCAGAAGGGCTTTTTTAACCCTTCCAGAAACCCCATGAATAAACTGACTCCGCAGCGCGGGATCATTCCACTGTGTGTCGACTGCCCAGCGGCGAAATTCAGAACAGTAATCCTCTGCAACACGCTCCCCCTGGCGAATAGCGCGTATCTTAGATTCTGCTAGAAGCATTCTTTCAGGATCATCGTAAATGTGTCCAAGAGCAGAAAAAAAACTCTCCACTGAGTTAAATGCAGCAGAATCAGAAGGCAAAGAAAACGCCCATGCTTGAGGATCCCTGTTTAGTAATGACAACACCAAGCCCACACGCTGAGCCTCATTACCTGAGGAGATCGGGCGCATACGAAAATATAGTTTGCAAGCTTCACGAAAAGTAACAAATTTACTGCGTTCCCCAGCAAACCTTTTAGGCAATGGAAACTTAGGCTCAGCAACTTTACCTGCCGCTCCAGCTTGCACATTAGATACTGCTAGTCCCTGTTGCTGCACTGCCCCCCTCAACTCAGTGACCTGTAGGGACAGCGCCTCCAACTGGCGGGTTATGGAAGTCATGGGATCCATGGAATTCAAATAATGTTGGCCGATTATAATTTCACGGGAAGCCTAGGTAGGCAAGAGCTTATAACCCAGGCCCCTGCGATTTCTCTCAACTCTGGGAAACCCTGACTGACCCTTCTCCCAGAGTTTACACTGATGGTGTGCATGTCTGGGCCTCCATCCTCACCCTGTCTCCTGTTTCAACCCTAGACTGAAACCACCACCCACCACCCAGTGAATAGACCACACACCAATACCCACAGTTAGCACAGACAAGGATAACAGAAAATATGCACCACGCCGCAGTCACACAGGAATACACTATAAGTGCAAAGGGCAAAACAAGTGCAAATAAAGGAAGGAGAAAATATGACGAAGGGAAATACAACACCAGATACGAGACTCCTTCTCCTAGACCACCACTCCAGACCGAGATAACCAAGCACAAGACAGAAGCTATAATCGGCGACGCCCAATGTTCAGAAGAACTATTTAAAGGCAGTGGGCGTGACCCAGCTTCCAATCCGAGCACCAGCTAAATTAACCCCGGACCAGCTAGATAAAATCTAGCTGACGCCACTGAGCGCATAGTGGACAAAAGCGGAATTACCGCTGTCTGTCGAACGCCCTAGTATGAACAGCGTCCGACATGACAGTTGCTGAGAGCGCAACATGATAGAGACCGGGCTGAACTGTGGTGGCCTCAGGACCGTGGGAAAATGCCGGTGACGATGTCACCGCTGGTGAATGATGCTGCCCTCTCAGCAGCTCATTTACCAGTGGTTTTCAGCCAGGACAGTCGCATCTTGGCACCGTCCAGGTTGAAAATTATTTAGCCCCCAGAAATGGATTACAGCGTGGGACACAACGACAGACAGGTATGGTATATTGTTAGTTTATTATTTTACTTTTATTACAGGAGATTGAGGACTTTATTTTGGCCGTGTCTTTATTTAACATTACAACTATAGGATTAGTAATAGATAGGTGTCTTTTATATACAACCACTGTTCCTGGAGAGTGACGTGATTTGTTGAGTTACTTGCAGGCTTCAGCCATTGAGTGGCCTCTCGTCAGGTGCAGCCTTTACTAGTTCATCAGAGCAGACTTCCACTCTCATGGAATATTGAGCTGCAGCCAACGAGTGCAATTCGCTACAATTAGCTACAACCTGCATGTGACACAACAATGTCACATCGCTCTCTGGCAACAGCGGCATCAACATCACTGGAATCGTGCAGCTGATCTACTGTTTTTACTTTAATTGGGGTGCAGAAATGATTATCCTGAGTTTGTTCAGTAGTGGACAATCCCTTTACAGACAAATATCAGGAGCATTTTTTATTTTGAACAAAATTCATGAATTATTTGCAATTTGTTGAATTGGCACCAAAAGAGGTCAACGAATATGACAAAATTCACGGCAAGAGATATTTATTGCTCTGTTGATAGTTACAGTTCTGCAAATGACCCTAAATTACAGATGTGGTCACAATAACTATTGTTGACATTACAGTGTTTAAGGAGTCACTCATACAGAAAGCAGCAACTGAGAACTGTGGTTTATCACTAAAATAGGTGTCATGAATAGACATGAGCGAATATTGTCGGCTCCCTCCTTATTCGGCTTGCTAATAGAGCTTACTGAATAGCTGCAGCGGGAACTCGGATGCCTGGAGCGCTCCCGATAATCAGGTGTCCGGCGCCGCAGCTGCATGTATCGTGGCTGTGTGACAGGCGCAATACATGCATGGAGAGCCTGTGTGTTTGATGATCAGCTATTGGACTGATGTGTAAAAAGCCTCAACCCTAAGTGATGTGCCTAACCTCAACTACATTGAATACCTGTTGGGATTAGGCAGCATCTCAACTGCAAACCAAACTTTCTGGTCCAACATCATGGATTCAAAATGGCTGAATGGGCACACAGTCACACAGACATACCCAACATTTTTATAAAAATCCTTCTCAGAAAAGCATAAACTGTTATTGGTGTAAGGGGCCAAATTCTATATTGATTCCCAAGAATTTGAATAGTACATCCAAAAGCTCATGTAGGTGTGAAGGTTAGGTGACCACATATACAGTGGCATGTAAAAGTTTGGGCACCCCTGATCAAAATATATGTTTTCATCTTTTACATTTTAAACATTACAAAAAGGAAAATGGGCTGATGCAAAAGTTTGGGCACCCTGCATAGTTAGTACCTAGTATGACCCCCTTTTGAAAGTATCACAGATTGTAAACACTTTTTGTAGCCACACAAGAGTCTTTCTCCTTTCAATATTCTTCCAGTTCTGGGAGATTCTTGGGTGGTCTTGCATGCACTGCTATTTTTAGGTCTAGCCACAGACTTTCAATGAAGTTCAAACCAGAGGACAGTGTGGGCCATTGTAAAACCTTCAGCTTGTGCTTTTTAAGGTCTATTGTGGATTTTTACGTGTGTTTAGGATAATTATCCATTTGTAGAAGTCATCCTCTTTTCAACTTCAGCTTTTTTACAGATGGTGTTATGTTTGCATCAAGAATTTGTTGAAATTTCATTGAATCTATTCTTCCCTCTACCTGTGAAATGTTCCCCGTGCCATTGGCTGCAACACAACCCCAAAGCATGATTGAACCACCACCATGCTTAATAGTTGGTGAGACATTCTCTTCCTGAAATTCTGTGCCCTTTTTTCTCCACACATACCTGTGATCATTGTGGTGAAATAGTTCTATTTTAACCTCATTGGTCCACAGGACTTGTTTCCAAAATGCATCAGACCTGTTTACATGTTCTGTTGCATACTTCTGACGATGAATTTTATGGTGAGGACGAAGGAGAGGTTTTCTTCTGATGACTGTTCAATAAAGGCCATATTTGTGCAGGTGTCTCTGAACAGTAGAACAATGTACCACAACTCCAGAAACTGTTACATTTTTCTGAAGGTCTGTGTCAGGACTCTGAACATTTTTTATTACCTTTTTGTGCATTACTGCCCTTTTCCAAGATGGCGTCTTTGGTTTCATGTGCACTGTGTCTTCCTGCTATAAAACTCCACCCCAGCCTTCAGTCTGTGCTAGAGTATTCTGCCTTGCATCCAGCTCCTGACCTCTGGTGACTCCCTGGCTATATACCTGCTCCTGTGAACCTGTGGGGTTATCCTGCTACTCTGCTCTGAGTTTCTGCTGCGTACACCAGTTGCAGTAATCCTCCTTCATCTGCTACTCGTGTTTGCTTCCATCTGCATTTGCTAGACATGTAAGCTGCTTCTGCTCTGCAAGAACCTGAGACTATTACCCAGACCTCCCTGGTTGAGCTAAGATATTATTTGAACTGCCTTATAAGCATATCTATCTGTGTTGTGGACTAAGCAAGGACTTATTCGTGTCAAGTATCCTCAAGAATAACTGTGCTTCATAGACTTTCAGCTTGATTGCATTTTCCTCTGAAGTTTGCTATAAACTGCTAAGCTGCGTTTATTATTTGCACCAAGTGTTGGGGACTTGAGTTTCTCTCTGCACCTGTTTGAATCACCGTGTGATAATATAGACTTTATCACTTATAAAACTGGGTCCTGTAGTTGTCTTGTTCCACGCAAAGATTCTCCTGAGTTATCCCCTATAATTATTACAGGATACTCTAGCCTAAAAAAAAAAAAAAGGAGACTGCTGGAACAATGACTGCAGAAAGCAGACTAGAGCAGGTGTTTTCTATAATTAGATCACTGCAGAAAGATGTGGAAGGTCTGCAAAAGAAGTTTGGAAGCTTTGAACTCAACAAGTGTTTGGAAAGACTTTACAGGACTTAATCACGCGCATGGCAGCCCAGGAAAACAAACTTGCTGGCATAGAGTCCCAGTATGGACGGGCTTTTTAGGACATAAGCACGCAAATAGCTGCACAAGCGACTTTTCCCTCTGGGCAACCGCCACCAGCTAGCCCACCTAAGTTGCCCTCATTCAGATTTAATGGTGATCGCGACAAATTTCGTGGCTTTGTGAATCAATGTATGCTATATTTTGATGTGCATGCTGACCATTTTCCTAATGATAGATCCAAAGTATTGTGTGTAATAATGCTGCTGACCGCACGAACGCTCGCCTGGGCGAATTCGATGATTGAGTCTCGTGACCCACGGTTAAATAACTTGGATGATTTCTTGGCCGCTATGGCATTAATGTTTGATGATCCTAATCGCTGTGCAACCGCTGAATCAGCTTTATTGTCTTTAAGCCAGGCAAAACGTTCTGTTATTGAGTGTGCTACTGAATTCAGGAGATTAGCGGTAGATACCAATTGGGACAGTTATGCACAATTGCCTATTTTTAAAAGGGGTCTGTCTAGTATTGTAAAAGATGAACTAGCTCACTCTGAGTCACCACAAGAGCTAGAGACATTTATACAGCATTGTGTGCGCATTGACATTCGCCTTACTGAGCGTAGGCAGGAGAAGTTTGCTGCATATAACCGTATTTCTAACTTTTCCCTTCCTTCCAAAGAGCCTGCAGGTAAAACATCTCGTGAGGTAGAGGAGGTGCCAATGCAAATTGATTCCGTTCAGAGGCGCGAGATCAATGAGCGCTGGGAGCATCGCCTTCGTGAAAGTCTATGTTTCTACTGCGGCCAGTCTGACCACTTCTTGATCAATTGTCCTAAGTGTCCTAGACGGCCTAACAAGGTGCTAGCAGCAGTAGGGGAGTATGACAACTGTGATGATGAATCTGACATCTCTGAATGTAGCCTGCCTTTAAATGCTGTATTCCATTCACTTTCTATGACTTCACCGCCCAAGGAGCTTAAGGAAAAGAACTCTCACTGTTCTCTCCCTATTAAGATCCTGTGTTCAGGACAGTGGATTTCCAGTGCAGCTATGATTGACTCTGGTGCAGGTGGCAATTTCATGGATATCGCATTTGCGAAGGAACATGGTATTGAAATTCAGCAAAGAGCCTCTCCAATTACCATGGAGACAGTGGATGGGTCACCTTTAATCTCTGGGCCTGTGGATCAGGAGACCGTACCCCTTGAAATTTTGTTGGAGCCTAATCATCAGGAGCAACTTTCTTTCTTGCTAATTTCTTCTCCTCATTTTCCTGTGATTTTAGGCATTCCTTGGTTGCGTTCTCAGAACCCAATTATCAACTGAGAGACCAAGGAGATTATCTTTCCAACAAGGAGCAAGTCAGCGTTAACAGAAGCTGTCCCTGAGTCCATGGCTAGGGAACCACATGTACAGGTATTTTCTTTACCTCCAGCATATAAAGAGTTCTCTGACATTTGTGACAAAAAGAATGCAGATCAGCTTCCTCCACACAGGCATTATGACTGTCCCATTGAGTTGCTTCCTGGGGCAGCTATTCCTTTTGGTAACGTATACCCTTTGGCGGCACCTGAGCTTCAAGCCTTAAAGGAGTATATTGATGAAAATCTGGCCAAAGGCTTCATACGTCCTTCTTCCTCACCAGCAGGGGCACCTATCTTTTTTGTAAAGAAGAAGGATGGGACCATGAGACCCTGTGTTGACTATCGGGAACTCAATAAGGTAACCGTACGAAACCGTTACCCTTCGCCTCTGATTCCCAAATTACTGGAAAGAGTCCGCCATGCTAAGGTGTTCTCTAAACTGGATCTTCGTGGGGCTTAAAATTTGGTGCATATTCGTCCAGGGGATGAGTGGAAGACAGCATTCAGATGCCGGTATGGACACTTTGAATCTCTTGTGATGCCCTTCGGGCTTTGTAATGCCCCTGCAACATTTCAACACCTTGCTAATGACATTTTCAGAGATTTGTTGGACCAGTTTGTAGTGATCTATTTGGACGATATACTAATCTTTTCTGACTCTCTACAGGAACATGAAGAACATGTCAAAATTGTTTTAAGACGTCTGAAAGAGAACCATCTTTATATTAAGCCGGAGAAATGCGAGTTCCATCGTTCTGAGATACAGTTCTTAGGTTATATCATCTCTCCCCAGGGGCTGAACATGGAATCTGGTAAGATTCAGGCTATCCTTGACTGGCCGGTACCCAAGAACTGTTGTGATTCGGTTCGTGGGCTCCCCCGGTGGTCTCTTGTGGTACTGGTGTCCTGCAAGCTTTGCCTTCTCAGTTCACCTGTTCCTATCAGGATGTGGGAGTATCCTATTTAACCTTGCTCCTCAGTCATTCTAATGCTGGCCATCAATGTATCCAGAGTGATTCTGTTGCATGTTCCTGCTCCCAGTTTTCTGCTCAGCTAAGTTGGACATTTTAGTCCTTAAGTCTATTTTTGTATGTTTTGTCCAGTTTGCACTTATGTGAATCTCTGCAGCTGGAAGCTCTTGTTGGGCTGAAATTACCACTCCAGTGGCATGAGTTGTCACATGAGTTAAGGTAATTTCAGGATGGTGTTTTGAAGGGTTTTGCAGCTGACCGCGAAGTCCTCTGTTGTATCTTACTGCTATTTAGTTAGCGGGCCTCTCTGTGCTAAATCTGCTTTCATACTACGTGTGTCTTTTCATCTGCTCTCACCGTTATTATATGTGGGGGGCTGCTATCTCCTGTGGGGACATTCTCTGGAGGCAAGCCAGGACTGTGTTTTCTTCTACCAGGGGTAGTTAGTTCTCCGGCTGGCGCGCGGCATCTAGAGACAACGCAGGAATGCCCCCTGGCTACTTCTAGTGTGGTGTGTAGGTTTAGCATCGCGGTCAGCTCTAGTTTCCATCACCCGAGAGCTTGTCCGTTTATTCTATGCTTCTGATGTTTCCTTGCCATTGGAAACCATAACAGTATGGCCAGCCCAAATGTTTAATCTATAGGCGTAAGCAGGAGAGAAAAGGAACTGTGCAAAACTTTTTTTTTTTTTCCTCTGAAGTTGCATTCCAGCTCTAATTGCAGTCTCCTGTTTTCCTCTCCTCTTAACCCCTGAATGGCTCAGACTTTATCTGTTGAAATATGGATCCCCAGAGTCTGGCTACCAATTTGTATAATCTTGCCTCTAAAGTTCAGAATATACAAGATTTTTTGTTACATGCTCCTCGGTCTGAACCTAAAATTCCTATACCGGAGTTTTTTTCTGGAGATCGATCTTGTTTTCTAAATTTTAAATACAATTGTAAATTGTTTCTTTCGCTGAGATCTCATTCTGCTGGAGATCCTGCCCAGCAAGTAAAAATTGTTATTTCTTTACTGCGGGGTGACCCCCAAAATTGGGCATTTTCATTGGCACCAGGGGATCCTGCGTTGCTCAATGTGGATGCGTTTTTTCTGGCTTTGGGGTTGCTTTATGAGGAACCAAATTTGGAGATTCAGGCTGAGAAAGCCCTAATAGCCCTCTCTCAGGGGCAAGATGAAGCCGAAATATATTGCCAAAAATTTCGAAAATGGTCTGTGCTTACTCAGTGGAATGAGTGCGCTCTGGCGGCAATTTTCAGAGAAGGTCTCTCTGATGCTGTAAAAGACGTCATGGTGGGGTTTCCTGCGCCTACTGGTCTGAATGAGTCCATGACAATGGCAATTCAGATTGATCGGCGTTTACGGGAACGCAAACCTGTGCACCAGTTGGCGGTGTCTTCTGAAGAGGCACCACAGAGTATGCAATGTGATAGCTTTCTGTCCAGAAGCGAACGACAGATTTATAGGCGCAAAAATCATTTGTGCTTCTATTGTGGAAATTCTACTCATGTTATATCAGCATGCTCTAAACGAACAAAGAAAGTTGATAAATCCTCTGCTATTGGCACTTTGCAGTCCAAGTTTATTTTGTCTGTAACTCTAATTTGTTCGTTATCTTCTATTGTTGCGGATGCGTATGTGGATTCTGGCGCCGCTTTGAGTCTTATGGATTGGTCCTTTGCCAGGTGCTGTGGGTTTGATTTAGAGCCTCTGGAAGTTCCTATACCTTTAAAGGGTATTGATTCTACACCATTGGCTAGTAATAAACCACAATACTGGACACAAGTGACTATGCGTATGACTCCAGACCATCAAGAGGTGATTCGCTTCCTTGTACTCTATAATCTACATGATGTGTTGGTGCTGGGATTGCCATGGTTGCAGACTCATAACCCAGTCCTTGACTGGAAAACAATGTCTGTACTAAGCTGGGGATGTCAGGGAAATCATGGGGACACATCTTTGGTCTCCATTGCTTCATCTATTCCCTCTGAAATTCCTGAGTTTTTGTCTGATTATCGTGAGGTTTTTGAGGAATCTACTCTTAATTCTCTTCCTCCTCACAGAGATTGCGATTGCGCCATAGATTTGATCCCTGGCAGTAAATTTCCTAAGGGTCGTCTATTCAATCTGTCTGTACCTGAACATGCTGCCATGCGAGAGTATATTAGGGAGTCCTTGGAAAAGGGACATATTCGTCCTTCTTCGTCTCATCTTGGAGCGGGGTTCTTTTTCGTAGCTAAAAGCGATGGTTCTTTGAGACCTTGTATTGATTATAGACTCTTGAATAAGATCACAGTCAAGTATCAGTATCCTTTGCTATTGCTGACAGATTTATTTGCTCGCATTGAGGGGGCGAAGTGGTTCTCTATGATTGATCTTCGCTGTGCGTATAATTTGGTGCGAATTAAGCAGGGGGATGAGTGGAAAACCGCATTTAATACGCCCGAGGGCCATTTTGAGTATTTGGTGATGCCTTTTGGTCTGTCAAATGCCCCTTCGGTCTTTCAGTCTTTTATGCACAATATTTTCCGTGAATATCTGGATAAATTTATGATTGTGTATTTGGACGATATCTTGATTTTTTCGGATGACTGGGAATCTCATATTCAACAAGTTAGGAGGGTTTTTCAGGTTTTGCGGACCAATTCTCTGTTTGTTAAAGGTTCAAAGTGTGTTTTTGGGGTTCAGAAGATTTCTTTTTTGGGGTACATTTTTTCCCCCTCTTCTATTGAGATGGATCCTGTGAAGGTTCGGGCTATTTGTGACTGGACGCAACCGACTTCTCTTAAGGGCCTTCAGAAATTTTTGGGCTTTGCTAACTTTTATCGTCGATTCATAACTGGTTTTTCTAGCGTTGTCAGGCCTTTGACTGATTTGACTAAAAAGGGTGCTGATGTTGCAGATTGGTCTCCTGCTGCTGTGGAGGCCTTTCGGGAGCTTAAGCGCCGTTTTTCTTCTGCTCCGGTGTTGTGCCAGCCTGATGTTTCTCTTCCTTTTCAGGTGGAAGTTGATGCTTCCGAGATCGGAGCGGGGGCGGTTTTGTCGCAGAAAAGTTCAGATTGTTCAGTGATGAGACCTTGTGCGTTCTTTTCTCGAAAATTTTCGCCCGCCGAGCGAAATTATGACGTCGGTAATCGGGAGCTTTTGGCGATGAAGTGGGCATTCGAGGAGTGGCGTCATTGGCTTGAGGGTGCTAAACATCAGGTGGTGGTCTTGACTGATCACAAAAATTTGATTTATCTTGAGTCGGCCAGACGTCTGAATCCTAGACAGGCGCGCTGGTCGTTGTTTTTCTCCCGGTTTAATTTTGTGGTTTCGTATCTGCCAGGTACTAAGAATGTGAAGGCGGATGCCCTTTCTAGGAGTTTTGAACCTGATTCCCCTGGTGATTCTAAACCTACGGGTATACTTAAGGATGGGGTGATATTGTCTGCTGTCTTCCCAGACCTGCGACGTGCTTTACAAGAGTTTCAGGCGGATCGGCCTGATCGTTGTCCGCCTGGTAGATTGTTTGTGCCGGATGAGTGGACCAATAGAGTCATCTCGGAGGTTCATTCTTCTGCGTTGGCAGGTCATCCGGGAATTTTTGGTACCAGAGATTTGGTGGCTAGGTCCTTCTGGTGGCCTTCCCTGTCTCGGGACGTGCGTACTTTTGTGCAGTCTTGCGATGTTTGTGCTCGGGCCAAGCCTTGTTGTTCTCGGGCTAGTGGGTTGTTGTTGCCCTTGCCTGTTCCTAAGAGGCCTTGGACACACATCTCTATGGATTTTATTTCTGATCTCCCTGTTTCTCAGAAGATGTCCGTCATTTGGGTGGTGTGTGACCGCTTTTCTAAGATGGTTCATTTGGTGCCCTTGCCCAAGCTGCCTTCCTCATCTGAGTTGGTGCCCCTGTTTTTTCAGAATGTGGTTCGGCTGCATGGTATTCCGGAGAATATCGTTTCCGACAGGGGATCCCAGTTTGTGTCCAGATTTTGGCGGGCGTTTTGTGCCAGGATGGGCATTGATTTGTCTTTTTCGTCTGCATTTCATCCCCAGACAAATGGCCAGACGGAACGTACTAATCAGACCTTGGAGACTTATTTGAGGTGTTTCGTGTCTGCTGATCAGGATGACTGGGTCTCCTTTTTGCCGTTGGCTGAGTTTGCCCTTAATAATCGGGCCAGTTCTGCCACTTTGGTCTCCCCTTTCTTTTGCAATTCAGGGTTCCATCCTCGTTTTTCATCTGGTCAGGTGGAGTCTTCGGATTGTCCTGGAGTGGATACCATGGTGGATAGGTTGCATCGTATTTGGGGGCAGGTGGTGGACAATTTGGAGTTGTCCCAGGAGAGGACTCAACGTTTTGCTAATCGCCATCGTCGTGTTGGTCCTCGTCTTCGTGTTGGGGACTTGGTGTGGTTGTCCTCCCGTTTTGTCCCTATGAGGGTCTCTTCTCCTAAGTTTAAGCCTCGGTTCATCGGTCCTTATAAGATTTTGGAAATTCTTAACCCTGTGTCTTTTCGTTTGGACCTCCCAGCATCCTTTGCTATCCATAATGTCTTCCATCGGTCATTATCCATCCACCTCTTGTGTCTCCCCTTTTCCTCATAGATTGTAAGCTTGCGAGCAGCAGGGCCCTCATTCCTCCTGGTATCTGTTTTGAACTGTGATTTCTGTTATGCTGTAATGTCTGTTGTCTGTATAAGTCCCCTCTATAAGTTGTAAAGCGCTGCGGAATATGTTGGCGCTATATAAATAAAATTATTATTATTTATTATTATTATTATTATTATTGCGGAGGTATGAGGTACCACTTGTGCCTTCTGTTGAGCCTCCTGCTCCTGTGCTGGTTGAGGGTGAATTGGAGTACGTGGTGGAGAAAATCTTGGACTCCCGTGTTTCCAGACGGAGACTTCAATATCTGGTGAAATGGAAGGGCTACGGTCAAGAGGATAATTCTTGGGTTACAGCTTCTGATGTTCATGCTTCTGATTTGGTCCGTGCCTTTCATAGGGCTCATCCAGATCGCCCTGGTGGTTCTTGTGAGGGTTCGGTGCCCCCTCCTTAAGGGGGGGGTACTGTTGTGATTCGGTTCGTGGGCTCCCCCGGTGGTCTCTTGTGGTACTGGTGTCCTGCAAGCTTTGCCTTCTCAGTTCACCTGTTCCTATCAGGATGTGGGAGTATCCTATTTAACCTTGCTCCTCAGTCATTCTAATGCTGGCCATCAATGTATCCAGAGTGATTCTGTTGCATGTTCCTGCTCCCAGTTTTCTGCTCAGCTAAGTTGGACATTTTAGTCCTTAAGTCTATTTTTGTATGTTTTGTCCAGTTTGCACTTATGTGAATCTCTGCAGCTGGAAGCTCTTGTTGGGCTGAAATTACCACTCCAGTGGCATGAGTTGTCACATGAGTTAAGGTAATTTCAGGATGGTGTTTTGAAGGGTTTTGCAGCTGACCGCGAAGTCCTCTGTTGTATCTTTCTGCTATTTAGTTAGCGGGCCTCTCTGTGCTAAATCTGCTTTCATACTACGTGTGTCTTTTCATCTGCTCTCACCGTTATTATATGTGGGGGGCTGCTATCTCCTGTGGGGACATTCTCTGGAGGCAAGCCAGGACTGTGTTTTCTTCTACCAGGGGTAGTTAGTTCTCCGGCTGGCGCGCGGCATCTAGAGACAACGCAGGAATGCCCCCTGGCTACTTCTAGTGTGGTGTGTAGGTTTAGCATCACGGTCAGCTCTAGTTTCCATCACCCGAGAGCTTGTCCGTTTATTCTATGCTTCTGATGTTTCCTTGCCATTGGAAACCATAACAAAGAACGTTAAGGAGGTCCAACGTTTTATTGGTTTTGCAAATTTCTACAGACGCTTCATTCGAAATTTTTCTGATATTGTCCGTCCCACTACTTCCTTGACAAAGAAGGAAAAGCTCTTTAAGTGGTCATCACAGGCTCAAGAAGCTTTTGA